>NC_133905.1:12643608-13379340 GCF_964199755.1 Larus michahellis | reverse complement strand
AAATACTGTTATGGCCAGTTTATTAAGAAACCACTCATTTCATATTCTCTGTGCTGGAGGAGGAAGGGAAGGAATGATGTGCTTTGCACAAAAAGCATGTCAGACACAAGGTATAAAAGAAAGTTGGACATAACATGTGCTGTGAGGGATACTGAGTGGGTATTAAAGACGACACTTGAATTATGTGGTGCCTCAGAAGTCGCCTGTCTGCCTCTTGGACTCCCTTACAGGGCAACAAGTCATCTTGGGCCTCACTTTCAGGAAAAAAAAAAGCAGGAAAGCAGGAGGTTTTCTCAGCTGAACATTGAGGTACCACAGTGAAGCTGTAGGGAAAGGAAAGACTTCCTAGACTTTGGGGAACTGTGTTGAAGTCCTTTTTTCTCCTTTGTTGGGTTTGCTTCTAATCTTTTCTTGACTTGGGCAAGTGGCACACTCTCCTTCTCCCAGGAAGGGTAAGCTTAAAGATACTCCAGCAGTATGAGGGCAAGAGTTTAGAAAAGCTTTCAACAGACTTTCCTGAAGAACTGCAATGGAACAAGATATCCTCACTGACCCTTTTCAGGTTGCAAATGACATCTAAACTCATCTGAAGTTTCAGCCAGTTGCAGAAGCAGCAAGACACTCACTAGCATTAGTTTTGGTCCTTTGAACTACCTTTTCTTTTTTTTATATGCCTGAAAAAAACTACCCTGGAAAAATAAATGTTTGATTTACTGCCATTGCACTTCCTATTTGCTTTTAAGAATGGTGGGCATCTGGTGTCCACTAGGATCTTACAGCAGGATACAACATGGTATCTATCCTGTAAAAATCAAGCCCCAAACCAAAGAGGACCTCCCTCCTCCCATCAGACTGCAGCTTTACCTTGGCAGCATGTAATAACCCGCCCAGGAGCAATGGCAGCTGTGTGGCATGAGAAAAGCAGGTGTGACCCAAGGACCTAGTGCAGACTGTGTTTTGTGGATACCAGCCTTGGGGTGAGCACCCATGGGGGTTCCCAGTGGCCAACGCAATGTGGTTGCACACTGGCTACAGAGACACCCACCAATCCACCAAACCTTCCCAAAGTGAACGTGCAGTTGAGCAGAACATCAGTGGAACATTGAGGAGTTGGAGACATGCTCTTTTGAACCAAGGGCCTGGAGAAATGCCTTCAGAAGGGGACGGAGAAGTCTGCCTGCCACTCCTGCCTCGGGAATTCATGGCTCAGAGTTAATATTTGTAAACAGAACAAAAAGTGAAACCACAGCTAATTTTAGAGAAGAAGCTGGAAATCCTCCAAGTTATTAACTACTGGTCTTCAGCCTGGCAGAAAGCATTAACACTACCATGAATGTAAATTATTAACTTTAGATTTCCCCAGAGTGCTGTCAGGAAATATTTAGATTTTGTAATAGCCATACATTGCTGGGCAGCAATAAATAAGGCGGCTAGGACTAGTTCTGTGCTGACCTAGGCGGGCACAAATCCTTATAGGTCAGATGAATTTAAACCAGCTGGCAATGAGGCTAAGTTGAATACTAAATAATATAAATAGGAACAAAGCAGGACTGTAATGCCAGGGTGACTTTAAGATTAGCTGAACCACACATGGCCATTATTTTTGCCTAAGATGAAGTCTCTAATCATTTTATTTGCATGCATATGTGCATGCATGTGTGTCAGGAGGGAAAGTTAATTTCAGGGCTTATTGTTTAACAAGTAAATGATTCAGTGTGAAATGATGATCTTTACCATTCCCTTCCTCCTTGGTGATGCTATTTCTGTTTATTACTATCATTTAGAATCTCCTTGATAATGAGGAAAAGAAGAAAATAATCAGTTGGTTTCTAGATGAAATTGGACTTCATTCAGTATAACCTATGTATTTTAACATAGGGTATATATCCAAATAGAATAATCAGTGCAGCAAACAGATTGTATTAATGTCTAGACAGGGTTCAAGATGATCTGGAGATGGGAACAGGCACACAAATTATTTATCTGTTCTCCTTGAACAATATATCTGGATGCTGTTGGAATCTGGACCCCAAAAAAATGGAGAAATAATTCCTTTAAACAAAAGCCAAGGAGAAGAGTGCTGGAGTTTCTAGTGGCTTCACTGTATTGAGTACCTGTTCTACAGAAGGTTTTTGGGTGCTACAAGAGAGGAGCAAAGTGCTCTTGGGTTGACTCAACAATGATGAAATTAGTACCCAAGGCAAAGCCAGCTGATATGAAAGTCTGTCATTAATGCACCATTTTGTCCCCTACCAGTCCACTGATACTGGCCATCTCCCTGTGCTATTCCCTTGCATTTACATATCCCTAATATTTTGGTCTCTTTCCAAGAAAGGAGCCCACAGCTCTGTCCTCGCCTGCAGCACCCGGCCCAAGCAGCCGTGCCAGAGGGAGCTGCTTGACACGACTTTGCCTTCACACCTGTGAGACAAAGATGAGCACGGAAAGGGTGATGCCCGCCTGAGGGCTGTACTCTACGCATCAGCTAAGCCAGGGAGGAGGAAGGGAAGGGGGCTGGAAACTGGGTGATGCTTCCCTGCCCGAGGGAGTCTGACCTGGGTGAGCAGAAGGTCCACTATTCTCAATTGAGGCTCTGAAGATAAATTAGAGTTTAGTAAATATAAATAGCCAGGTCTTTCTTTGACAACTTGCCACACATCAGACACTAACCACTGTTTTGATTATGTTTCAAATCATAGTATTACTTATAGACTTCTTTTTTTCTATTTAAATTGGTAATTTGAAAAGAAAACTTGATTATGAGCTGTGTTGTTTGAATATGTACGGAGAAGCAGACGTTAACATGATCTAAATATAAACACAACTTTAGAGATTCCTTTTATCCGACAGAACGATTTGGCACATTTAAAACAAGACTAATCTATTTTCCTTTTCTCTACAATTCAGCGTATCTTTCTTTTTGCTAAGAATTCCATAAATGCACCTAAGTTCCTTCAAAGTCACTTCAAAGTCAGTTCACATGACATATACCGATTGTATCAAGTTGCTTGAAAATTATGATGTAATTCTAGGCCTAAGATTAATTGTTTGTTTATTAAAGAATTTCTTCTGCAATTCTTGCTGTTTCCTTGGACTCACGTATGAGCTGTTTGCTCATGCAGAAGGCAGACCTTATCAAGTGTCACCAAGCGGGTAAAAGAAAGAGAGATAGAGAAGCTTTAATACATTTTATTACATTAATTATTACTGGACTTCTGCTTTGCACATGGCAGATGATTTGTTAGAAATTGATTCTATTTCTTGATAATTATACTGCACTCCAAACAAGTCACGCATGCAAGTATCAATACATTTGCATCTGCTGGATATGCAGCAGACAATTTATATAGATCCAGAATATGTTAGAAAAGCAAAATGTTAGCTTGAATAGTG
Organism: Larus michahellis; assembly: GCF_964199755.1. NCBI lineage: Eukaryota > Metazoa > Chordata > Aves > Charadriiformes > Laridae > Larus > Larus michahellis. Next base: position 13,375,947 of record NC_133905.1, on the reverse strand, counting down.
ATCAGTATTTATGAATGTTTTCTCTTCCTGGACACGCTGTAGAGATTTGAGCTTGAACTCACTATTCTGGAGGTGTTCTTTGGTTTTGGCAGGTAAACAGACTTGGATACCTTGGTGGTGTAAGCAGGAATAGCTTTGAGCTTTAAGGAGAAATGCTAATTTACACCAGTTAGGAATCAGGATCACAGATATTTGGAAGAAAAAGCCTTTAAATTTATCTGTTGTAAAATAAAAATAATGATTTTACTTACTTAGGGTTTCCTAATATGGAGGCAGATAATATTTAGGATGCACTTATTTATGTATGCACTTATTTAAAATATATCAATTCTAAAATTCTAAAATATGGAGTGGATATAAATATTTAGCAAGAGATTTTTACTGGTATTGCACTTTTTGTTCTAGAGGCAGAACTTCCTTTTCATTTCTGCTTTGTTTTCTTGTCTATTAGCCTGTACATTGAAAACTAATTGGACTTTAACCTGTTTTCTTGTAACATCAGTGTTCTGAGAAGCCTCTTTTATACCCTTCTATTCAGCACTTTCATTTAGACTCTCTTTATGCACCAAAATATGTTGTTGGAATCACAGAGAATAATCGAGAGGAAATTGCACAATGCCAAATGATCTGTTATAATACAAAAAAGAAATAGTAGTGAATTAAACACACTGCTATCTTACTCAAGGCCATTTTGAGGAGCACTTATTTTGCAAAGCACTTATGCAAATGATTCTACTGATTAAGTACCCCAAAATACAACTAGGTGGTGGGAAATTATGCACATTCCTCAACGTAACATAGTCCCGAGCATCTCAGTAAACTGCACTGCACTCACAAACTAACAAGAGGAATTACCATAATGAAAAATCCTGAAGTTTTGACTGTTACTATTGTGTCGATGGTGAAAATTAAAAGAAGATGGTGAAAATTCACCTACATGATTAGCTGTTATTTGTTCCCTTTTCATTCTCATGCTCTGTATTTTCTGTTCTAGGCATTTGTCTACTTCTTAAACAGTTGATGCATTCTTAATTCATACATGGCTGTAATGTTATAGTGGTGGAATAAGTGAGATGTTCGAGGCCAAATTTTCTTCCAAAATTTACATGGCTGATCTCAGCTGCACAGCTTTCTATTTAGAGAGGAACAGGTATTGCTGCTGATGGTGACTCATGAAATCCAGTTGATAGTGCTGAGTTTGTGCGTGTTTGTTTCTCAGAAGGATTATACTCATGCAAGGAGAATGGAGTACTGCAGTCAGAATCCTCCGTGTGGATCTAAGACCAGAATTATTTTTTTAACTGCTAAAGAACAGACTAAAAATGCAGTCTATTGTGAATTAATTCGTATGGATCTAAGGAAACGGTTTCTCATTTTTATCTTGTTTGCTGTACGACTCTTAGGTGACTGCATGATCCTTCTCTCTTTGTTTTGGTCCAATTTCATGATCGCAGATGGCAGGACCACTGCTCAGCTTTTCTTACAGCTCCTCCTCGCCGGCTGCTCTCAGAAGTAGCTGAATATACCCATATCCGTACAATAGAGACTTGTAGCATCCCTGAATAACATTCACAACCTGGTCAAGAGCACATCACTTGTCAAGCAAGGCCCTAAGTACGCATGTGCTAATCACATTTCGATCCTCCACAATATGCAGAAGCATTTTCTGTAGTATAGACTAACCTATAATAATAGAGTATCAGGAACAACTGAAAACCCTCCAAAATCCTCTCCTGAATGTTGGAATGACCCAACCTCACAGTAATCCTCATGCAGTTCTTCAAGCCCTCACAACCGTATACGGTTCTATAGGGCCCTATATCAAGAATCTTTGCCTTTTGACAACAGTATAAAAGGGACCTACTTTCTCTGGTTTTGTACTTGCATCAAACTGTTTGTTTTAAACACTTCCAGTTGTTGTTTTAGCAGACTTTAAGAATATCAAAATCAGTCTTTCTGTATTAAAACGGATATTTCCTTACCCCCTTATCTTTTCCTTATCCCTTATCAAAAGCAAGTTTTGCCTTTTGGAGTTATGATTAAAGCATGTGATTTCCGCAAACCCCTTAGAAAGGTTGTCCTTTGTTTTAAGCCACAACAACTGCAAATACATTTAGAACATGAAAAAATGTTCTGTCGCAATAAATCCTTGAGTGCATTTCTTAATAAGGAATCACATTTGCACTTTCCACATCAATAAAAATAATACAAGTCAACAACCAAAATTTTCCCTGCATTTTGTAAACGTGCCTAAGGCATATCTTATCTTCAAAAGCGGAGGCTGGCTATTGAACACGGCTAATATTTCTAGCCAGAGGACATCAAGAGGAACACAAGGAGTTGTTCTGAATTTAAAGGGTCTTTAGACCGTAAGCTTTCTGCTTCAGGGTCTGTCTAATGCCAAGTTTGTAGAATATTTGGTCCTTAGCAGTAGAAGTTAGTAATTAGCATATTTTCAGGTGCTGTTGTGTATTGGTTGCTGTAATTGTAGGATCACTGTCATATTAAACACAAAATATGCATTTAGATGTTTTGCTGAGTTGAGACTACATATTAGAAGATGCTTTCCTTTGCAAGAGTAGTTTTGGCTGGCAAACCTGAACAGTCAAAAGCCCATGTTTATACCCCCCCCCTTCTCATTTGGGGAGTGTTTCCATGGGACAGGGATCCAAAACATAGGAATAATGAAGTTTCCATTTGAAGTATCCTTTTCCAAAAGCTCAGGAGACTGCACTGATTATGCTATGTTTAAGAAAGGTTCTGAGCAGTGCAGCTGGCATACCAGCGTGGATACCAGTAACAGCCAGCCTTTGGAGCTAGTTGTATCTGTGTCATTCGAAGCTACGGACGAAAGTATAGAACTGTGTACTATAAACAAGCCAGAAGAACACCAATATGACGCTTTTCCAGGACCATCAAACCCATCCCGATGACTGCAGAAAAGTTACTGTATGAATATCATTTTCAGTTTCACAGACCTGCAAAGCTGCTTCATCAATAAGCTTCTACACATTTCCTTGGAATTGCATTTATAAAACCTCAAAGTAGAGTTTAGTCTCTAATGGGCTTAAATGTGCTTCCTGTTTTGAAGAAGAGACATTGAGGAGGATCTTGAAGTGAAGTGTCTGCAGTTTTGTATGCTAATCACACTTTCACCGGAGTTATGCTCTTAATAATGCAGATTGTTTCCTGGGATACTGCAGCTCTTCCCCAACTTCTTGTCATCGGCATGTTTGATTGCACTCATAAATTGCATGTGGGCACTAATAACTTCTGCTGATGTTACACTGCATGTCACTCCGATCGTTGACTCAGCCTCTCTCAGCCCAGGATTTTCTCTATCAGCGTATGTTATAGGTTCAGCAAGAGTTTAGGAGATTGAATAGAGACTATAAGAAGATGACAATGGATCTTCATTTCATTCTTGAAAACATCCATTTACTGGTGATGATCTAAATAATGGACTATTTATTTTTTTCTTGACGTATAAAACAATATTGCTACTACATTGTCGCTCAAATCAAATTTTTCACTGTTTCTAGGCTAAGAGCAACAAATAGATTGATTATATTCCTCTCTTGGTCTGCTCCTCTTAGAAAAATCTATCATCCATTGGGGAGAAATAGCAAGTACTAGGTCTGAAGGGATCCACTATCTTTAGCTTTTATTTCCTTAAGAAGCAAATCAGTCCTCATCAGTGTGCAAGATCATCAACACGTACCTCAATTTCTGTACACATCCGAATATATCAACCACAGTTACATTATGTGGAGGGTAAATCACACAGTAATTAATGTAGCTAATAAGCAGCATGCAAGGTCTGATTCAGTTTTATGAAAGTCAGGGAAACATCGCACTGGCTTCAGTAAGATTTGGATCAGCTTCCTAAAGATTTGGATCTTCACTTAGTTTATGATACATGTTGCAGTAAATAGGCTTATACACTCTATATCTGCAGGTCAGCACACTCATACTTCAAGCAGGACCGACTGAGTAAAAGCTTCTTTTACGCTTGTGTGTCTGTCTCAAAAAAAAATAAAAAAGAAAAAAGAAGTTGCATTTACTCCAAAGTCTTGCTCCTTTTCTTTGAAACTACACTGGGAAAAATAATGTTGTGTCCAGGCCAATATATGTTGCAAAGAGAAATGTTATATTAGAAAAAGAACATCTTAGCAGTAAGCACAATACATTACAGTGTATTTCACCAGTATCATAGCTATCATTCTTTCTGAAAGGTTTTCCAACCCTCTTGATCCAAATCACAGAAGCCATGATGACCTGTGTTTGAGTACCCCTCAGGCTGCTCTTCAGATGTGCTGGGGAAATGAAGGCTTCCTTCCCCCTTCCCTTCCCTTCCCTTCCCTTCCCTTCCCTTCCCTTCCCTTCCCTTCCCTTCCCTTCCCTTCCCTTCTTCCTTGGATTAATTGCATCCAGCAGAAAGTTACTACCAGAAAGTAAACACAAAGTATGCAACTATCCTGTAACATCTCTTCTAGACTCACATCCTGTGATATGTCAGTCCAGGGTGAAAAAGTCCCTTTCACAGGCTTTACAGACTCATAAGTTTTCTTCAGTTATTGCTCAGGGCATCCGATGTTACCCACTGTAAAATCCATGCGGCCAACCTGGGAAGCTACAGCCAGAAGAGACTGTGCTGATACAAATAAAAGTTGTCCCTTCAAGAAAGTTTCAGGCCGTTTATTTCTGTTTGTTTTGGTCTCATTAGGCTGCCACTACATGATAAATGATTTAGGTTAAGGGTAATTTAGTTTATGGCACAATAGGTATAAAAGGTTATTCCTTCTTATGCCCTTTTCACATAAAATCTACCTTAAAAAAAGTAAAGTCTTTATGTCTCAATAAACAGAAGCCACATAGATATTGTGTAACAAATTACATATTGGATAACAATCTATAAAATTTTATTGGCTTATGAGGTTTGCATTGATTTGAATTTTACCCGAAAGCAAAGCATTACTGTTTCTCCAAAACACTGAAATAAAAGGAAAACAGAAATCTCCGTTACAGGGTTTTTTTAAAAGTGTAGCCACCAGAAGCGTCTCTGAACAATGCAATCAAATTCCTGGAAATAGCCCGGAGTTCACCTTGTCTCTTCCCTGCGTGTGATTGAGAAAACCTTGCAAATCAGCTCCGGCGAGGAACTCAGCACTGAGCCAAGAAGTGGCTTCTGACACTAGGCTGCAATTGCAGGACAATTCTATAAAGCTCCGCTGTTGTCACATCTCCATGGTTTGCTGTTTCTGTGAGAGATGGAGCTGCCTGGTATTGTGGGTGAAAAATCAAAGAGTTTTTGCTGTTCATTTTGCACAATTACCTGCTTTCTGAAATGCAGAGTTTGCAGAGTTTTGCGAGAGAGAAAGTCAATGGGAATCGCAGTGAGGCTGCAAAGCCATCTTCACTTGACCTTTTGCAGTCCAGATTCCACAGGGAGATACCAACAAGACAGCACTTTAAACCAAACAGCTTTCAGTGCTCGATGCGAACCAAGAAGGAAGGAGGAGGGTAGGATTTTACCTCACGGACTTGTAGGAACATGGATATTTTTCTTATGGATGCAGGCTGGCTTTGACCAAGCGCAATATACTAATTCCAGTGACGGCCAACAACTGATACTCTAGACTTGGGCAGCAATTAGACACACATGTGCCATTACAAAGTGAAAGCTACGGACAAAGAATGCAAGGTATATCATTGCAACATTGGAAATTAAAATGGCAGGGATGCTGAGATGTTCCCCAGTGACTTTCCTTGCCCCTGTATAACACCTCATGTTACAGAAATTATATCAATCTCTCAGAAGTTATAGTGGTTTCGTGACAATAACGTATCTTCCAAAATGACCCATTCAAGGACCGGCCTGTTTCTGTGCTTCCCCCTGATCTGTAGAGATACTTAGAAGCCTAGGTAGTGGTATCCTGGGGTTTTTGGCTTTGTTTGGGTTTGGTTTTTTTTAATCAAGAGAATATGGGCAAAAGACTAAATGGCAGAAAGGCTTTATCCAACGAAAGGCTGTTGATTTGATTCATAGTAATGTTTTGTGCTTGGCTGAATTTTGAGATACACACACATATATATATACACACGCATACATATATGTGTATAGTAGAATGACTATATAAGTATATATAAAGTAGAAGGACTGCAGATGTACATATTCTTTACGGAGATATGCAATAAAATCTACTGATCCTTAAAGCAGGGAGGTGAGGCACAAACAACTCTGTTATTAGTGGTATTAATTAGCATTATTGTACCCAGAAGAGGGCAATAGTGGCTGTGCATTTGGAGCAGTGTTATTTTACACACCTGTTGGCAGATGAGCGTAAGGCGCCAATATTTTGCAAGCCGTATTCCAGTGATTTATGTTGCATGGCAGAATGCAACCTGTCAACGGCGAACACCTTCACTGCAATCACATTCGTTGTGTTTGATCCTGTCTGTTGGACTAAGCCTTGCCTGGAGTTGATCGCCAGGCCACAGCCTGTGCAATTACCCACTTCAATAATCAGTGTCTGATTCTGATGAATTATAGCATGGGCTGCTGTATTGCTCTGAATAAATGAGATGGTATAAATGGTGTGACAGGTAACAATGCCTTTGTAATTGTGTATACAGCCATTAAGCTTACTGCGAAAAGAGGAGCCACTAAAATATGTATAATAATCAGAAATAAAGTTAAAAATATATTTAAGGCCATGGATGTTGACTAGGCACAAGAGACTTAAAAATTACATCATTCCGCATAAATGCGGGAGGATTTTGGGCGGGACACACTACATGGCCTTGCTCAGGTCAGCTCTCAGATGGCTTGTAGTCAACCACAATCAAGTTTCTGGGCCACTTGAAGTGAGTGACGTGGCTGCTTTTCCCGTGATGGTGTAAATTTTGGCTACTCCCTCACCTGCTACACCCAACACTGCAGATGCTGCCTGTGCTGGCAAAGGACAGTCAACAAAATGTTGCAAGAGGTGGCCTCGAGGGTGGTCTCACACAATGCTACTGCCCTAATCAAGCCACAGGGATTTGGGTTAAAATTCTGCTAATTTTAACACCTTTATCCCTCTGTCCTTAACACCCCACCCCACATTCAGCTGAAATATCGGCTTTAACCACTTGGTTAAGAAAGAAATCCCATACACTACTGGTGAAGGGGTCAGTTCTAGGAAGGAAATTGGCCACTTCTTGCAGTAAAAACAAGCCATATATTTACATCTACGCAGAGGAGCTTTCACCCCCCCAGGGAGCAGAGAGATTCGTGGGAAGGGCACAGCCTCAAGGAGCATCCCCACACGCAGGGAAAAAAAAAATCTAGAATTGAGATTATTCACAGGGTTTTGTTGGAATTGTGCTTTCCCTGATATATTTTCTTAATAAATTTTCTATTTTCAACCTCCTGATTCGGCCAATATGTTTTTGAAATGTGAGCTCCCATAAGGAAAGTTAATAACAAGGATCTCGCCTGGTTTTATCTCAGTGGCACTTGTTACTTACATTTCCTTACTACTTTTAACTTGTTCAAAGAGCACAGGCATCACCCAGGCATTCATGGTATATAGCACCATTTCATGTTTGATTTTGCCCTGTTTACAAACAAAAAGTTTGCAATATTTTATGTTATAACCTTCTGCAGGACAGTCTAGAAAGTCACTGGTGGCTGCTACCTTTGTGATTCAGCTTTAGAGTATCTCACGATCAGTTTCTAACTTCTTTTTTTCCTTTCAAAATAGTTCTTTTGCGTCTGTGGGTATGAGCACGAGGTTTGTATGACTGACTTACTCATATTTCACTGCACTTAACAGGGCCCCCTGGTTAGTCCAGGCTTGGGCTTTATTTTTGGGTATTGCTGCTGGTTCTCTGGCCGCTCCAGCGACCCCCCCGGCATTGTCAAACAAAGTGGTTTCCTGCTAATTCCTTTCAGGGCTTAGATGGATTTGGAATCAATCTTGCTGAGAAAGTCAGCCAGACAGGGAGGTGAAATCGTGACATGGTTCATCATTTATATTTCACCTGAATCAGTGAATAAGGTACTTTTTGTCAATTCTTACACTTCATACATAATTTTTATTCTACCATTTTTGACAGGTTTGATTTTGGGTACCTCTTGCCTGTGTCTTCCAAATCAATCCTCTGAATCCCTAACCCAAAGTTTAATATCATCCATTATTCAACACCTTCAATAAGACTAACTTTAAAACTAGTAATCTCTCAGTAAAGCTTTGCAATTAATGCTGAAATACCTCAAGTACAGAATAATACCAAATAGCACTCCCCGTAGCCTTCCTCAGAGCATTCCAAAATACCGATAGCCTTTCCTGAAGTCTAGTTATCAAATATTCTTTAAGATTTAGTGGTCGATCCTGGCTCACCTAGGTGAGAATTTTGCATTAAAATGCAAAATATTTTTCCCACAAATTTAACAGTGGGCTCTACATCAACTCGCAGTGCGCCCGTTTTATGCCAGATTTGAATGATCACAATGTATGCCCACCTCTGCTTATTGCACTAATGACCTTTGCCCACTTTACTTGGTTCTATCATTTTAATCACTCTTTAATTTGTCATATAAATTATCCAGTGTTTCCTGTAGGTGCGGCTGCCCTGCAGACCCCAGCCTGACCCGATGGGAGGAGAGATGGGCAGCATCCACCGCGGCTCCCACCCCCGCCGTGGAATGGGACTTTAACACGTTGGAGTTTTCCTTGAGGAATTAGCCTACGGAAAAGCTTTGGACAAAACTTTTCCTTTGGACGCCTTTACAGTCTTCATAGCTGCAGTAGTATATGTTTTATTGGAAAACATTGCATTTAGTACAATATAAAGAGGTCATTACTGTTTACCTGCGCTCGCCGCTGTTCTTCTTTCCCTCCCCTCTCTTTCCAGCTGCTTTCCCAAATGTCTTCCTGGAGTTAACCAGTATATACCAGGCTCACTTATTCCTGCTCGCACTAGATAACAGTGTAGTTATGTTTCTTCCCCCAAGCTCAGTGTCCTCAGAGGAGTATTTAGGTTAAGAGCAGTTTATTCCTGGCTGGAACTGCAGCAATTGTGCGCAGGTTCATAAGCCGGGATTGTCCTTTGCTTCAGGCGGCTACTAAAAGCCAAGGTGATGTCTCAGATGGAGATGGAAACAGAGAGGTGCAGCAGTGGGGCATGAAGCGTCCCTGCCGCTGCGGTGAGGACGATCCCCGCAGCCCAGACTGCTGTTAGGGCAGGGGGTGAGCGATCCCATTAACAGACAGAAACACATATGGAAAAATGGCCAAACGGTGCCATAAACTTAGAGCCCTCTGCTCAGCTGGCCCCAGCAAACCTGGAACAGAAAGTTTTATGTGACAGCTGAGGCTGCGGGAGCCAGGAGCCTTCACCGGGCAGTGGAAAGCGAGGGTTTGGTGAGGATACGCTACGGACTCAGCCACAGCTCTGTGACCTGCGTCTCAGGCAGCCACACATGAGTGAGGTGCATTTCTCACCACACCTCCGTTTCTCACCACACCACTGTGTCTCACCATACCTCCGTGTCTCACCATATCGCCATTCCTCACCACACCCCCATTTCTCACCATACCTCCATGTCTCACCATGCCCTCATTTCTCACTACACCTCCATTTCTCACCACATCTCTGTTTCTCACCATACCTCCATTTCTCACCACACCTCTGTTTCTCACCATACTCCCATTTCTTACCATGCCATGCCTCCTGCCTAGGACAGGGATGTTTCCTAGTGAATGTTTGCACAGGTACCAGCCTGACCTTATCCTGCTCAAAGCTGTTTGGTACTTAAACAGCAATGACAACAAATATTTATAATACATTTAGTCCTACAAGAATTCTCTCCTTGAAGACTGAGCCTTTTCTTTTGTTTTTGTTTTTGTTTTTTTGAATTTTTATGTAAGCTTTTTGCAAAGAAGGACATGAATAACTGCTCCTATTTCAGCTGTGAGGGAAATAAAGATGTTCCTTGTAAGTCGAAGAGGATCCCCGTGACAAGTCTCTCTGTGGCTGTGCCCTCACCAAACAGATGGTTACGCAGCTGGCTGGGCATTACGGAGTTATGTAGTTAGTAAATGTTGTTATTTAGTATGGATCTTTGGGTGGAAAAAGTGAGCCAGGACTGAAAATACAGACCTAACTCATGGATATGGTGGAATTGAGGGACCAGAGGGGGTTTAGGGCGGTGAAATTAGACCTGCACCTCCAGAGGAAAGACTGGGAATGAGAGGGTTAAAAATATATATGGCTTTTAGCTTTGTATGATAGCTCCAGAAAGGACTGGGTCACCTCTGTGGAGAGGCTTCCGCAATATGTCATAGCTAATGATGTCAGTGCTGAGAAAAAGGTGGCAGTTTAAGTGAGTATAATAGGGGTAAAACCTCTAACCTGCTGTGCAGCCTAAGTGCTCTTGTTAAACCAGCAGACAAAACAATTTCTGGGAGAGAAATTTCCTCAGCGCCCAGATCTGCCGGCGATTGCAGAGCTATTCCCTGCTATTATCAACCTCAGAAAAACAAAAACATTTTGGGCTAAGTGCCTGAATTAAGGGAATTAACAGAACATCATCAGTTCGAGGAGAGCCTAAATGCTGCAGTACCAAGGACCGGCTACAATACGATATGCAAAACAATGCAGAGCACAGCAGTCACCATCCAGGGCTTATCCGACTCCAAAACAAGCATCGGAAATAGTTATTTTAATACGGGCTGCTGCCAGGCACCCCAGAGAAGTGCAACCGAGGCACGGAGGATGATCGGAACTGCACGGGAGATGCACAGCGGGGCTCCCCAAAGGCCGCTTCTGCTTTCTCTGCAGAGAACAGTCCCGCGGTGCAAATAAGACACTCGGTTTTCTTTAAGTGGCTCAAGGACAGACTCCTTGGAAGCTGTAAGATGCTGGGAAAGGCAGGGACAGAGCAAAGGTCACTGCATTCAAGCCCGAATTCTGTCTGCCGGTGATGAGCGAGGGTTTTCAGCTGAGGGATGGGAAACTGAGTCCATGCAGGATGCTGGCGAGTCCGTGTGGCGCAGCTGTCTAATTTAGGTGATAAAAATCTACATTTGATCTGGATTCCTTTACAACTGGAGGAAGCACAATTTATAGTGAGGTTTGCTCTGGTCCCACTGCTTTTGTAATTTCATGGTAGGATTATCAGAAAGTGCTTGAAAAGATGAAGTTGCAGAAACTTCAGTGCCTTTAATCCCCGTTTCTCTCACCAAAGGTACCACATGGGTGCTGTGTACGCCAAACTCAGTGTATGCACTACTTGACAAGGAATGTCTGAGGGAAATGGATTTGAATTGATAAAGTGTACGGTGCACCAGGCTTTCAGAAAGAGCAACAAATATTTTGTGGTCCAGTCAGACCTGTTTTCAGTGGCGTGACCTCCCAATGGACAAAGCGGTGGCACAGGATGAAGCCTAAAATGCACAGAAGCAAAAGATGTGTTTGAAGGGAAAATAATCACTAAACATCTGAAAATTCATTCGACTGTAGGAAACTCGGTGCAGAGCTTCAGCCCAAACAGCTTCTCTAATTATTCCCAGCGTTAATCACAGGGATGTGAGTAAAAAAAGGTGCTGGTGAAAGGTAGTTGTCTTCTCACACTTGCTGACAACCCAACCTTGCATGTCCTTTGCCCAGAATAGAGACTGTTTTCCTCATTAGCTGAATTCTCTAAAATCTCCCTCTCCCCAGGTCTATTAGCAGTGGAGTTTGAGCGGTGTGAAGGTGAAGGCACGCAGTCCGTAGCGCAGCGTGATGGCAGCAGCACTCACACTCAGTGCTCAGCAAGATGCTGCTTCATCAAAGCCCAACCTGCTCAGATGTACACCAGCTCTGACAAAATTTTCTCAAATATACGGGAAGCCTGCTGGAGCGAGGCTCCAGAACAGCCAGGAGTTGAGGCACAAGGTTACGAGCAGCGATGAAATTTCTGCTCTGCCTACATAGTGATCTCCTGTACTCCTGGAGAGTGTCCTAATCCCAGACTGCTGGCTGCTGTGGGCAGACCTACCCCACGTTTTGATCGTTTTGACCCCAGAAAAATCCTCATGAGAAAGGTTCAGCCAGAACAGCAGTGGGTAATCTACCTGATCCAGAGTAGCCAATTAACCACTGCTCTTTTTCCTTTGCAGCTCAAAAGAGCACACGTGAGATGACAGCCCTGGCTCCCAGACCACCAGCTCCTCTGAGACAGGTTACTTCAGCCCCTTCCACACTGGAATGGGAATGAGTAAAATTACACCACTTTCGATAGCAGAAGATTCTTGTTTTCCAGCCAGCCTACCCCCATGGTATGATTTTAGTAAGAGATTCCTCACAGGCATCACCATAGGTAGGCACTTGGCATCCTCATCCTTTGGTTATGGCCATGGGAGGGCTTAACTCATTACCAAATACGAAACAGTTCTCATATTTTTTCTGTGGGATCTTATCTATAAAATGGATCCTTCTGGTAATCACACCAGGGTGTCCTGAAGAAGAGTACTTAGTTTAGAAAAATTAGGTAGCATCTTTTTTTATTTGTTTGAATTGCCTCTGGTGGGAGCTGTGATCAGAGCCCAGAGAGGGTTATTGCGTACCTGGGTGGCTGGGTCACTCCTGTTTGTATATGGCTAATAAAAACGGTTATTGGAAGCCAATTATTTTAGTTCCCATATTATTATGTTGTGTAAAGAGCAAGGACATAGCACCGTTTCTCTCATCTTTCTGCTGTTTTCCATCTCTTTTAACAAGAGCATTCCAGCAGATGCTGTCAAGAATTTTAATAAAACAAACTGCTTTTCTGACCGTCTTTATCCATTTCTTCTTGTCTTTATAGGCTAGAAACATATTTGAGGGTCTAAGTGAGGGAAATGACTCTTCTCTCCCATTCCCTCCTCCCCATCCCTTTCTCTCAGTCGTTCTCCACTGTGTGCTGGGGAGTTTTATCCTCTTGCAGGAAACCCAAAATACAAAGACACACCCCCCCAGTAAAGCCCCACAGGATATATGTGGCTATTGGATGCTTGGTCACGCTGACCATCAGTCAATACCCATCACTCCCTGCTGCACTGAGCTTCAAAAGGGCCTGAGATTATGGCAGAGTCCAGCCCCGGACCCCTTTGGGTGCTGACAAGAGGGTGAAGATGAGCCCAGCTGCGGTAAGCGAGGTGGTACGGCTGGAGAACATCCGTAGTGGGGACAGAACCATGCTCCACCGCTCTCCTGGAAACAGCCTGACCAAATCATAGCATCATCTCAAGGGATAATCATATAGGAGGTTTGTAATACTGAGTCAGGATTATAAAAAAAAAAAAAAAGGAAAGAAAAAAAAAGGCCAAACCAGGAAATATGCCAATAACATGTAACCTGATTAAATGTTGCACAGCTGCTACTAGCAATACAGAAGAGACATCATCTGTCTCCTGTCCTCAAATAGAGCATGGAGACTGCTGTACTCCTGAAAATCCAATCATGTACAAGTAGGAGAGTTATTCCTTTCTGTGCGTGCCAGTGATTCACTCTTTTGTTATTTTCCCTCTTCAGGTGACTCAAAACAGGACGTGTCCCGTTACCTTTTGGATCTTGCACACCTGCAAACCTCTGTGGGGCTTTGGAGGTGTGAGCGAAGGCTGCTTCATCGCAGGGAGAAAGAAGGCCAGCGTGGAGTGGGTCAGGCTGGAAGCTGCCCCCTTGATGGAAAAAGCTCAGACAAGATCCTTCAGGTGTTTCGCCTATTGTGCCCTTCTCACAATTTCTGAAGCTCATCAAATTGCCTGGGAACAAATCCTAGAAGATTTCAGTATCCAGCTATGCCAAAAACCCACATGGGCAAGTGTCAGTGCTCAGAGATGACAGTAACTACAGGCAGGAGCCTGGCACAGGGACACCCTCGCTCTAGACTTGGGCAGAGGTGAGTTGCCTGAGTGAAATCAGCAGTGGTGAGTTGCCTGAGTGAACTCAGCAGTGAAGTCACAGAGCCAGTGAGACCTCAGTAAAACATTTCTAACTGAAAAAACACCAAAAAAGCAGTTTTACGAGCCTTTAATTATCTCTTTGCCTAAGATGGGACAATTAACTTCACAGTCCCTGAACAAGTGGGTGGAAACATCTTTTGTAAAAGTAAAAGCAGAAGAAGTTGCTGATCAGCTCCACCTGACCCACCAGGCTGTGCCCTGGCTAGAGGGGCTGCAGCTGGGCAGGGAGTCCACCAGGAGTTTCTTGGGGGAGAGGAGATGGAGCTGAGTGCAGAAAGGTATGGCAAAATTCAGACTTTTCCTCTCTACCTCAGTCTGTAGATCCTATAAACCTTTGAAACTGGTGTGTGCAAGTCCCTGTGTTTGTTTCTGTGCAAGAACATCTTGCTAGCACTTGATGCTGACCTGGTCTGTTGAGTAGCCTCCTGGCATTAAGGTAGGGGTTTTGATATCTCTGGTGCTTTGTCTCAGGCTAGTCGTGTGTGGTTGTTTTCTTGGCAAGATGGAGAACTGTAAGGACAATGTCCCGATCTATTTCGCTAGGGGTTATTTTTATTTTCCATGATTAAGCTGCTTGAAGATACTTGATTCTCTTTTTAGTGGTGTTTTTTCTTGCATACTCTGCACTTGTGGAAAGAGACTTTGTGTAAACAAGAGAGATTTGCAGAAGTTTGCTAGTTCATGGATGGAAACAAGGTCACCTACTCATCTAAATACTGGTGTGTTCCTACAGAGTAGGTTTTTTGGTGTCCCGGAGGTGATAACTGCCAGCACGAGTAGTTGTAGTTGCAAAACTGTGCTTGAAGCTCTTTGTGTCTCCACTTCTCAAAAACAGATTGCCTCTTACCTAGAAGACTGGGCTATAAATTTGCCCATGTACTTAGTTACAGTCAACTTTGAATGCAGCCTTTGGTAAGAGGGAATAAAGGAGCTTTTGAGCCAGACTTTCTGGCATTGATCCTCTGTAAGAGCGTTCCCTGTGAGCCTGTGGCAGGTCAGAAGGGCTTGGTGGCCCCGGGAGGCGGGGGGAGGTGGGAGGCTGGGGCCAGTAGGGCAGAATTAAGATGTTTTTTATGTCTTGGTCTCCATGAGCCAGCCCCACACCGCAAAGGTGAGCAGCATCTGACTGACCTCTGGGCCGGGGTTAGCAGAAGGCAATCTGTGGCAATCCTCTGGAATACACTCAGTTATGATTTTAAGCAAAAGGAATATTGTCTTGTAGTAACATGCAGCTAATATGGTTTCTGGGGGAAAAGAAAAATCTGAGTGCCGCTTTGAAGAGCTGATATATTTTCATATGCTCACAAGACAGAGACAAACATCCTTCTAATGAAAATTCGCTGTTCAAATACAAATAGCGCATCATGCCCACATAATGCAAACAGACAACTTTGTGTTTCACGTCCCCCTGGGGATGCTGGCACCTTGTTCTGTGATGGAAATATTTGCTTCAACTGCAAGAAATTAATTTTAGGGTAGCTTATTATGCACCACAAACCTTTTTAATGCTGGTCGTAAAGCTGGAAGAAAAGGAAAAGAGACATGTCTCCTACTTGATTTAAAGCACTTAAGTTGTTATATATTACTTATAATTTTATCCTCAGCATGGAAAGTAACGCTTCTAATACATGGCGATCAGTACCTCACCAGCATTTGAAAACTGTAGCTGCATACATTGGTGTGTTTTATTTTTCTTTTTTACACAATAAAATGTGATATATGGTAGTTGCTAACTTCATATAGGTACTGATTTGGGACTTTTTAGTGTCATAAAACCTCTGAAGCAGAGACTCATGGAATGTGAAACACTGACATAGTGCCTCTGGAGCACCAAAGCAGAAGCTGGCTGATGAAGATGGGTTATTTGTGGTGATGTGGTGCCTGGAATTACAAACACTGCAGGGTTTAGTTGCACACACACAAAAAACTCCCTGAACTCGCAGAACTTTCCAAACGCTGGATGTGGAAGGGGAAGTCTGACAATTCCCCTCCCTCTGGTGGGGGGGCGGATAAAAGGAGGGAAGGAGGAAATGCTACTTCACAGAGAAGTAAATAGTCTGGGTTTTAAGTTGTAATATTTATCTGAAAATGGTTGCAGTGTTGACAAAAGGACAACTAACCATTAATTAAATAGGCTGCAGAGTGTTTGCTTCATATTTAATCATTCAGATACACAAGTGCTGCAGGAAATTCACTCTGATTGTGCAAAAGCTGTTGGAGGAGACACCATACACATGCAACAACTGTCCTAATCAAAGTATTCACCCAAAAAGCACTGTGGGAATATACAGTTGAACATAAAGCGCTAATCAAGCATTTGCTTGCTTCTGTAACCACAGACTTCCAAAACTTTTTATAAAGTACTATATTTCCTTTAAAGCTGCATCATACAGCGTAAATAAATGACAACATCAAAGCGAAAACTGTTGCAGATCTTTGGATGCAGAACCCAAAGTTCAATATATGTTGTGATCTCGGTTGGTTGGTTTGTTTGTTTTGTTTGTTTTAAATCATGAAAATAAGCAACAGGGAAAACTTTCTTTTTAGGACTTATTTGAATTTTCCTGCAGATTTATTTTTATGGCTTTTACACCTTCAGCTGGTAGAAATTAGATTAGGCTCCCATTACCCACTTCATCTTTTAATATGCTGTAGAAAGTCATATGAAAGTGCCAAAATTAGCATTGTCATCCTCTGTGTTGTCCGTTTTACTGCAGCACAGAGCTGTGATATACTCAAACAATATACCTGTGGTGTCTGTTACTAGCACAGTCTCCTGTTTGACTCAGATCTCACATGCATACAAATACATTACATACATTTTTCTCTTCCAAGAATGTACACATTTGGAGCATCAGCCATTTACAGACACGTAGCATAAATAAAGCAGTGAATTTTCCTCATTCTCTACCCCTTATGCTAATGAAAATTACTGAGGATGGAAAAAAAAAACAAACAAACCCACAGAAAATGCAGTTCCCCCAGCATTATTCACATTGCAGTAGACAGCACAATTCTGTACTTACAGATCTTAACAGTGAAATGTCTCAGGATCTTTACAATTTTCTGCAGAACTGTTTCAAGCTCTCAGCAAGCCACAGTGTTCATCGAGGCAGAACGGAGCCGTATGGAAGGTCTATGCAGCTGGGAGATAATGGAACTATTTTCCCAGCTGGGACTGCAAGCCTTTTATCCACTGAGCATTGCGTGTCTCTTCACTGGTATTAACCGTGAAATACACTGTTTTCCCGTTGTACTCGTGCTAGGACCCACACAATTAGCGCTTGAATCAGATAAACAGCTACTACAGTTTATGCATATTCCTAGCTGGGAATCTTGAACGTATAAAAATTAGCTCTGCGCTGAT
Organism: Larus michahellis; assembly: GCF_964199755.1. Classification (NCBI taxonomy): domain Eukaryota; kingdom Metazoa; phylum Chordata; class Aves; order Charadriiformes; family Laridae; genus Larus; species Larus michahellis. The sequence goes on along the minus strand of NC_133905.1, from coordinate 13,358,604 downwards.
CATCCTTCAAGCTGAGAGAGCGAAAGTGCAGCTGTCAACGCTAGTAGCATAGAAGATTAAATGTGCTCTTGCTATTCTTTTGGTAAAAATATGAGCTCCTGTCAGGTAATCGGAAACCTCTCATCTTGAAAACTGGGTCACTACTCGGTATTAGGTTTAGAACAGGAATGGAAATAATTTTGTTTAGTCCTGGGTCCCACAATCACTTCCTGAGCCCCGTTCAGATTAAGCTCGTAGGATGCGTGTTCACACTCAGCTTACATCCCAGCACTGACTGTCCTCTTGAAACACTTAGCTACCCCTCCATGTTTTACGTATTTAAAAAAAAAATAAATAAAGGAAAACTTGCTTGTCTAAAGCAGCACAGACATAAATCCTGTTTACATATAAACTTCAAACCTTCTTAGATTTCCATTTTTCCTCTTGGGACTGCTTCAGCAGAGATCAAAAGCAAAGCTCGGACGGGGGAATGCCTTCCTGTTAGTAAGCAAAAGTTATTTGTATTCACAGGGGAGAGAAGGGGAAACAGCAGTTTTCAGAATGTTCCTGCCAAGAAAAGTGCAACTGTGTCACAGGCGTTGCTTCACAATGTTTTAATGTAATCTCAGTGTAAATCCATTAGTTTGTAATGGGATTAATTGCATGCCTGTCTGAGCAATGGCAAGTGGAGAGGACGTGGAAGTCAGGTGGCAAAAACACACAGCGGCATGCGAATGCCTCAAGTAGAACAAACAATAATTCAACCAACAAAAGAGGAGTGTGCATCTTCGTTAGTCTGAATTTTACCCACCTATAAACAGGGAGTGCATTCGTGCGTCCCCTCGGTTTCCAGCACAACCGCTGACTGCAGAGAACTTGCACCAGGAGTTCGGTGGCATCTCCTCAATGGCCCTGCCTCGGTACCAAAAGTTTTGGGCTGCTTTCTCCCTCCCCGCCCATGTGGTTAGGATGTGTCGAGGTGCAGTGGCTCGTTGCTGTGTGACTGAGCCTCTGTGCTCCTTCTCAGCCCACACAGAAGTGTTTCTGAGCGGCAACGATGAGGTTGCTCTTACTTGAGGTGGCTGTTGAGTTAAGACACCCTTGAAGAAAGATGAAGTAATGGTAGCAGGAGAGAAGGTGAAGATGTTGCTCCTCCTAAAAGTAGAGGAAAGAAGGAGGTTTTTATCATTCATCTGCAGAGGAGGGTGGTTCATTTGACCTGATTTAAGAGATCTGAGTTCAACCCAGCCTCCATGGGGGACTTCTCTTATGACCTTGGAAACACCTCAGTTGTTCTTGGTCCGCTCTTTGTTTGTAAAATGGGGACAGCAGAACTGTGGGAACTCAAGGGATGTGCACAGAAGTGCCAGGCATCCTAGGCCAGCCCCGTGGTGCTGGTATAGTGAGTGCTCCCCTCCCATTTCAGAGCTCTCATAGCCATCCTCCTGATTAACATAAACAATTTCATACTTCCATCATGTGAGCATCTCAAATGAGCTTTACCGACAATTAATTAAGCCTTGCAGCACCTTCTAAAGTAGACAGGCATTATAATTAGCAGTTCTATTTTTAATTAGGAATGAAATTTGAAATGGAATTTTAGGTATTTCCTCATTAAAATTTTCTTTTTTAATAATGTCATTCCTTTTTCTAAGTTGTATCAAGAGTAAATAGACTAAAATTAGACTAAAAAGGAGTTGCTTAAAACAGATTAACCCAAGCTTCTCAACTCCAACTTCAGAAGTTTATTAAAAATCTCATCTTTTGTATATCAAAACAAATGATTTTTCCTAGGCATTAGTTGTCTAACAACTGGGAGCAGAACTGGGAACAGAACTTCTCAGTTGCTGAGGAAATTAATGCTGTTAAAATTTTCCCATTTCCAGCTGGGAATGGAAACAAACATTTTAGAAAAGTCTCTTCCAAAGTTAGATTATTTATTTCAAGATCTCATGTTTTTATTCAGGAAAGACTGTAACACTTAAATGTCTGAATTTTGAAGCTCTGAACCTGTGAATTGTCTTTTTATTAAAACTTGGGAAGTCATTTAGATTTTCTGAACTATATTTTACCCCATTAAAGATGATGCCTATCTTTTTTACAAATGACACAGAAAGTATGCTAAAAGTGAATACCAAACCAGTTCATTCTTAAAGGTCAGGATAAAACATTTAAATGTTACCAAAACGTTTTGGGCTCGCCCAGTTTTCTTTCAAAACAAAATTTCATTGATGCTGACATTTCTTTCTCAAACGTTTTGCTTTAGAATAATTGCTGTATTTTGGCAGAAAAAGCTAACAGTTGTTTGTTTTCTTTTAAAAAAAACCCCACTGATCAAAAAAAACCTTCTAAACGTTTGCTGTTTCCAGCAGTCAGAATCCCCTTAACAAACCTTTTCAACCATTGATCCTTCTTGCCACTGCTGTTGGGGTTTCAGCAGTATCAGAGATGGGCGGTTGCTGCTGCATTGTAAAGCAATCTGGGGTGAAACTTGATAAACTTCAGTGGTCTAGGATGGGGCTTTGGTCACCCCAAAAGTTGGCCCTGGCTGATAAAGTAGAATAAATTTCCCTAGCTCAGAACGAACTGCACGAAGTCCTTGCGTACCTTTCAGGATGCTGTTGTAGGCTAAAAATAACTCGGAGATAGGATCTGGTCTATAAAGTAGACAGCAGATAGAATCTGGAACGTAAGCTGGAAGACAGAAGTGAATTAGCAGGGGTTGGGCCAAGGTGTTTCTTGCAAAAAGTCTGCTGAGGAAGGGTCTGGAAGACACTTTCTCCTCTGTAAAAACTGGAGATGCCTTCAAATGATACATGCGGGTTTTTGTAAGAGCTGTCACTATGCCTTCAAAAGGAGATAGAGCTTTCCAGCTTACTGCTGACTTCTTCGGGCTGCGTCAGGTTTTCTATCTCTCCTTTAGACGGAGTAGATAAATCCAAGATGTCTTTAGCAACATTATAAAGTGAATTAGATCAAGGACTAATATCATCTAGACTCTTTCCGCTGTGCTCAAACGGCAGCTTGTCCTTGAGCTTGTCCCTACGATCACAAAGGCAAAATTTAAGGCCAAAGATGCAACTGCTGTGAACAAAGGAATGGGATCGCATCCCGCGAGGTGCTTTATTCAGGCAGTGCCACCTCCCCCTTTGAAACTCATCTGTTAAGCAACTTTAATTGCTATTTGGCATTTACACTCTGCGTAGGATTTTGGTTACTCGAAAATCTTCGATCATCTTTGTGAATCCATAGGCACTGCTCAAGTAAGATTGAAAGTGAATTTTGCAGTGCTTATCCAGTAGTCATTCCAGAAGCAAAACTCCTCGGCCTGAGTTACGAACTAAATAGGTTTGGGTACAACAAGTGGCTCTACTGGAGGCACCCTGGTGATGTTAGAGAAAGTCCCTACCAAACGCTACTGCTTGCTGCTTTTGTAAAACTTCACGGCATTTCTGTCTACTGTCGGCAGGTAATTACTTTTCAAATTATCGGCTTAGTTTCCTCTCAGTCCTGTTAGATGTATTCCAAAATAAATTGCAACACACAGTAACTGAAACTAAATGCTAGATGAATGCAACGGAGCAATTTATTTTTTTTTAAGTAAGCTATGTAATTTCAAATTCATGCGGTTATCCCACCTTTGTCTTGTGATATTTCTGGAAGTCTTGTCAGCCAAGATGTTGGAAAACATGGACAATGGAAACCTGAGAGAAAAAATTCATAATATATGAAAATATATATGAAAAAAATCATAATATATGAAATAAATTCATAATATATGAAATAAAAATTAAAACCTACTATGAAGTTAATTGAGCTACTGGACAAGCTGGACAGTTGAACAGTGCAGGCATGGTGAGTGATCTCATCTTGCATAAAAGAGGCCTTGAAATCACACAAAAAATGGATTATTGTACCCTGAGCTCCCTAAAAAGTCTGCTGCTGGAGCTGTGCTGTTTCCCTCCATCAGAAACGTAAGAAACCCCAAACAAACCAAAAACATCCAAATTTTTCCTGCCTTATGGGCAAGAGATTATCATTAGGAAAGGAGGTGATACGATCACTCCAGCAATGAAGTGCACGAGTTAGTAGAGAGCAGTAATTAAAATCAGTGCCTTTCTACTGCTTCCATACATCGTGACTTGATTTAGCCACTCAGGGAGATTAGTAATTTTTACAGTGCGTTGCTATTTGGGCAAGTGGGAAATGTCTTTAGATGGCTGATCAGCTCATAGACCTGGACTGAAGAGAAGCCTCACATCTCAAACAAATACTAATATACATGTGGCCTTTTGGAGTTATTTCTGCAGTCTTCTGGAAAGAGGAAAGGAATTTGCTATGGAAGCAATGTTCACTTTTTTTTTCTTTTTTGTTTAAAGAGAGGTTTTTTTATTATTTTTAAATCTGTATTACGCTCTTACTGTGCAACTGGAGAGAGTACAAAGTCTCAATAGTACATCTTCTCTGTATGTTTTAGCAATATGAGTCATGGAAGAATGTTAATGCAGAAAACCTACTGTAATCCATAGGAAATACACCTTAATGTAGAATAGCTATTTCTTCTGTAGTCTTCGTAGATTTTGTTTTACTTGGGGCGGAGGGGAGTAAAACTAAAAGAAAAGGGATCTGCAGGTTTAACACGATCTGTTTGAATATGGTGTCTATTTAGCTGTCTTTCTGTTGGGTGTAAAAAGACACAATTAAAAGCATTGAGCTTATTGGTCTTTTTCACTCTAGATCCATTGAAGGATCAGAATTAGGCTACTTTGGTCCTTGTTTGTATTCCACAAAACTCTTTACTCTGTCTGAACTTCAGTCTTTGTCTGCTTCATCTCGTTCATTTAGGTCTTGGTGACTGAACAGTTCTGGACAATCCCATTCGTAAGGCTCTGCACTTGGTAATGCTTTGGTAACACGGGGAGTAATTAGTTTCCAGCTACACGTACACACGAGCACTCATGCACACACACACAAACAGACTAGAAAACAAACCCTCTGAACTCTTGAGACTCTATGCCCCCCAAAGAGGATGAGAGAGGGAAAGAAACCGTTCAACGATACCCTTAGTCCTCGTGTTAAAGCACCACATTGATCTCAGTCTCTAGAATAAATGCGAAGGTTTAGTGGGTGTTAATCCTTGCAAAATGCGCTGCTTATTAATGATTGCTCCAGCAAAGGTGACCTCTGGAGCCATGAATAATGTTCTGAGTAGAGCCTAAATGGTTCCTATGCTTTCATTTGATCTGCGCTAGTCTCTGATGCCATTTCGCTTTTGCTACGTGGCAATGGATTTGAAAACTTTCTGTCCTCTACAGACACCTGGTTCTGACTGGGGGTGGGAAATGCTCAGATCAATACCTGTGAGCTTATCTATAATGGAAGTGGAAGCTCTTTAACCCCAGGACTGAAATGTCAGACCCGATTGGAGATAATTGGACAAGGAAATTTTAAAAGTATAAGCAAAAATAAATACGAAGGCTTTTATTAAATTATTTTTGGTAGGGCTGGTAGTGTTATTGAATGTGGTTTCTGTTTTGAAAGCACAGCCAAGTGCAACCGCTGTTGAACAGCCTTAGCTATCAAGACAATTACAGTATTCTTAGTGATACTTTAATACCCTCCAAATGGCTTTGTGGCTAACTCTAGCGTGATTTTCTATTCATAGCTATTTGGGGGGCTTATTTATCTTTTTGTTTTCTTCGGGGTTTTGTGGGGGGTGTGGTTTTGGGGGTTTGGGGTTTTTTGTGTGTGTCTTGGTTTGTTTGTTTTTTTAAAAAAAAAGAGCCGTCTGAGAAAACACCAGTTGTGTGTTTCCAGATTTTTAGGGTTGTATTTGTAGTCGTAGCTTCCTGGATGTGAAGTATCAGATAAGCGGGTCACTTTTCACATTGATTTTCCTTAAGGAAGAGAAAACTAGAAGAATGGGGTCTGGGAATTACGCTGGACTTTCATTACTGCATCTCACAATTCTGCTAAATGGTCAGTGGATCAATGTCCACCATCTGTGCTGTGTGGAGAAGACTACAAAGACATCATTGGCTGTAAGTATAGGGTACTAGATGTCACATAATGGGTATCAGCTGGAAGTAGTCAGTCATCTGAGAGAGAGAGCTTGGAAAATGAGACTAAAATAGAATAATTCACAAACCCTCTCAATTTACAGAACTTAGTGTAGCTACACACTAAGTTGTGCCTTTCAGGCATGGCTTTCTTGTACCTAACGTTTGGCACGCTGCTCAGAGGTCACGTTTTGCAAAAGTGCTTGCAGATGTTACCTGTTCCCTCTGCAGACACGTCTCTTGGGGCTGACATTCTGGAGCAAGCAGAAGGCCATCTCCTGGTGGCACTGCCACTCTTTGTGAGCCATGTTTCCCATCGTTTTCATGAAGGTGCTGCAGCTTCTATGACACCAGCTAACGCAAATTGTTTTCAACGCATTTATTTTTCCTGTGGGTTCGTGCTTCTACAAATCCCCAGTGACTCTGGCATTATTATTTTTGCAGCAAATGCATAGTTTTTCCCAGATCCGTGGGAAAACAAAATGTCAGCAGGTAACATGCCATGCTGTTCAATGGAGTCTTATAAAAAACAAACATTAATGGCTCCCTGCATTCAAATACTAATAGCTCCTGCTCTACATTAAAATTAACAAATGCAAAGAAAGTGTGTAAAAATACATCTGCAGAAGCTGAGAATTCTTGTCTCTGGAGCTTTTCTGCTGACTTCAAATGGACTCGGATCAAGTCTATAATTCTTAAACTTTCCACATCCCCTGAGAAAAGTAAGGTGTTGCTGTATAAGATGAGAATTACCTCTTAATAACTTGAAAATCCCTTATTTTATCTTGGTTTTTAATTTTTATATATATATATATATGTTGTGGGGTCACTAATGCTTAAAGTGAAAGAAATTTAAACTAAAAAGTGCAAATATTAAAGCTAGTGAAAATCGTAAATTATTTTCAGCCTTGGCACCTATGCTTATATTTGAATATCTAAATAATAGTGGCTTAATATCCATACAGAACAACCCACAGCTGTGCTGAAGAAGGTCTGCCTCTGAGCCACAATCTCAGCTCCTCTCTGTCAACCTCATTCTCTCAAACCAAAGGGGTCTGACCAGCCCATTTAGTGCAAATAAGTAAGAAAAAGAGAGAAGAGTGCTCAGAAATGCACTGTGGTCGGGTGGCACTTCTTGAATCCTCTTCTGTGCAGGGACACGGATGGGATTCAGGGGCTTTAAGCTGAGGATGATGCTGGGACAACTGGGACATGGAACAGGTGGGCACAAAATTAAAAGGGATTTTTTTTAGTAGCTCAAGTGGATTTCTTATTAAAGTTCTGTAGTAAAGCTTTACACCTGTAATACCCATTTGTAGATGGCTTTGCATCTCCTCTTATTTTTATTTTTACAGACAGTAATATTATGGAGTTATTACTTTTGTAATTCTCGAACTTGCTCAAATATCTTGAGTGTGGCAAGGTGGGCAGTGGGGGAAAGACCATACGTTGGCTTGGATGTAAGCGTGCGTGCCTCTGGCAGCCCTGTCTAGAGCTGGTGTCAGAGAAAGCTTTCAACTGTTGCCAGTCTCAAAACCTGAGCGGACTTGTCATTTTGTGACTTGATGAATGCAACCCACACTTCACCTGTCCCTCACAAGTTCTGGCGATCGATCTCTTACCCTAGAGACAGAAAACAAAATTGCGTAGGAGTCTTCTGTGTTACTTTTGATGCTGGTGCGTCCTACCTGTTGATGAGCCCAGTTCAGTTGGCCGGATGTATCCAGCATGTGGCTTCCCATGTGTTTCTGTATTTGCTTTACCATAGGTTAAAAACCAACCCACCCCCCAAAAAAACCCAAAAACAAGCCAAGCAAAAAACCTCAACAATGACAATATTATTAATTTGCGTTAGGAACCTGAAGGGTGGTAATGATTCTTAGATTTCCAGGATATACAGGCTGAAGTTTGCTGAAGAAGTGAAAATGATCTGTAATGATATGCATGAATTGCAGCAAGGAAGGATCCATCACCAGTAAGATATTCATCCAAGCATCTGCTTACCTGCTCTCCATCTGGAGCACAAGTGCAAGGAAGCAGAAAATTGTTGAATATGGAGATACGGGCTGGAGAATGTTATAAATGAAACAAATAGGGCCAATAATGTAGATTCACTTGACCAGGTAAATGACGTAATATTATAGTCAATACTAAGGTATTAGGAATTAAAATCTACAACAACATAATCACAGTTTTCACAGAAAGAGAGGTAGATAAAAAGTGGATTAAAACAAGAAAGAGTATTAACTTTTTCTACGTCATTTTTGGATTCTTTAAAACCTTTAGTTTCCCTTCTCCGCATATTTCAGCACTGGAAGAAAACGATGAGAAATGTATCCATCTTCATCTAAAAGAAGAAAAGAAACTTCTTTTTTTTAAAAAAAACCCAAAAGATGTCTATTGTGTCAGTTCATATAAACTACAGGCGGATTAGACTGCTCTGTGTTTACTGACAGAAGAATATACCCAAGGGCCTTCAAGTACTGTTGCTCCTTGCAATCCCTCCCTGTTACTCCGGTTCCTTCATTTTAAGCTTGGCATTGATGTCAGCAGTATTAGATCAGTGTAAAGGAATAATTTAACCAGCTCTGGATGTGTTTATCCAGCCAGCCGGTTTCCACAGGGCTCACTAGGCCCCAGTTTGAGCATCTCTGACTTTAACACCATTTGATCTAATTGGAAATATAAACAGTAGAGAGTCCATGGTTTAACACTTGCTGTTATATTAGGTCTTCCTTTAGGTAACTAGTAGATAAAATCCACTTATTAAAAACAAATACGTGAGAATAGCGGATGGAATTTTATAGATCTGGTTTTACTGCAGAAAAAAGTAGTTATTTGGGGATCTCAAAAGCTATAAACTTGTACCTAGGTTTTTACAGCACTGAGTAAGCTTAGATGAATTAAAACGTAACATTTTTCTGCACTCTTTGCATTTTTCCTTTGGATTATTATGTTTTTTAAATTTCAAATGACAAACAGAAAATATTCCTCTTTCTAGCTGTAGATAAAATTAATGAGAGGGGTATAACATTCAGACAGGGATCGTCTGTATAAAGTTACTTGCTAGATGCTTTGTATAGAAATATCCTCGTGTTTTGACACGCTGATTTCTTGTTTTCTGACAGTGGTATAATTTGCTTTAAGAATTGTTTCAGTCATTTCCCAAATATTTCTTATGCAGCATTGGATAGAAATAATTGAATTTCGTAAAGCTATACAACCTTTATTATGAAGAAAAAGAGATCTCTCTATTGTAATCCAGTCAACTTCCCCCTCAAAGATCAGCTTAATTAAAACTGTGCTCTCTTAAAGCAGACCTTCGCTTAAGTTTATAATGATGTTGTGCAGGTTAGGTTTTGTATCATGCATGATAATTTGTCATTGCCGTTGCCTTGTAGAGTTGTAACGAGAGAGGGTCAGTCTGGCTTTCTGTTTTAAACCCCTAATATATTTCAGGGGTGCATATAAGCCGATAAGGATAAACCTTGCAAAGGCGACAGCTTAGTGAAAGACAAATCTCAGCTGAGGAAGGGTTTTATTTACTTCCCAAAATGGTAGGGGAAACCTACAGGAAGTTTGCTCTGGATGTCAGCCCGCACCGTGTTTGTTCCCCTGTTCAGAGATGTTCACGGATGCAGCAGGGCTGATAGAAATAGGTAAAAAATAATTATAAAGAGCATTACACAGTGAGACAGTTTTTGCTTTACTGGAGTCAGATACTCTCATTTTTTTAGAAATATATTGAGCCATCTCATCTTCATGGACTCCTTAAAACTACAGTATTTAGCCCGTTCTCAAAATACGCTCTTATTCAAATGGTTCCCAGCAGTTTAACACACCATCACTCTTCCCGTAACGTAGCCATTTGTGTAAATCTTTGTATGGATAGTCCTTTCCACTATCCAAATCTTTATGCATCTTTCAACTGTGTGATGGATTTTATCAGACTATTAAAAATAAATTATGCAGGCTTCGTGCCATACAATCAAATCTCTGCTTGTTAAGCATTTAGTGCCAGTGATCAAACCCCCTAAATGTCAGAAAGGTTATAGCCGAGCTGTGTTACCTGCATGAAATAAAAGCTCGTCCTGCGGGCAACAGTGTGTTTTCACATACAGGACTGTTTTGCATAAATCAATTAGGTGAAACATTCCCACAGAAGTTGTGGTGCTTCTTCCACAAAACTGCAGTTGCAACTATAAGGCAAAAAAGTGTGAGGAAATGAGGGGGATTTGGTCCTTTTATGGGACATTTTCTCTTCCAGTGCTTGATTCTAGACCCCTTCTCTGCTTTCAACCTTGAGCACTGAAATCCTAAGAGATTCAAGTCCCTTAGTGGTTTTTCTTTCAGCCTATGTCACTGCAATTCTGAAACGTTGTTCCCCAGATTTCTATGTGATTTCATGAAATTTTACATTTCAAGAGAGTCAACCCTGCATCTGCGCTACTAAAAAAACATTTCAACTTCAGCATGAAATGACACAAAGAGGTATCAGCCACTCCTAAACCCAACAATGTCGATTTAACATCGCAATGCAACTAATTCTTCGCAGAATCTCCCAGCTCCTCAGTCTACTTCTATCAGAAAAGACAAAAAGGTTTACCAAGATCACTTGCCACATAAAGATCTATACATTACGTTTAGTTGTACTCATCCCCTTAAGGCCATTTGTTTCAGCTTGCTTATGGCATTTGTTGCGCCATTTTTTCCTCATCGTAGTGCATAAACTGTATTGAAAAAGCAAGTGTCTCAAATTAACTTCCCAGTATCTCATTTTAATTTTGCCTTGTGCTGTGAGAGGGCTGATAACCTAAATCAGCCTGATTACTATTTCAGCTAGTAAACAGCATATATTATTCTCTACATATTGCTGTTAATAGCTCATGTGTAATCCATGAGGCTATGTGTATTCTTCTAATAATTAATTTATTAATACTACACTTGTTGAAGCAATGTGAGATGTCTAAAGGCACCAGGTAGAGGTAGAAGAAGAGAGGACACCTTACAGCCCGCATACCAAAATCCTTCATTAAGAACACATCAGACTCCTATAATTGAACTCGGGGGAAAATGATTACTCAGGCTATCATTGGGTAAATTTCCTTACTTAAACTCTTGATCTTTATTTGCACTTTCTGATGTCTTGCGAAGAATGAAATTAAGAAGCGTAAAACTATCTCAGGAAAGAGTGTGGTTACTGTGACCTTTCACTAGCAAATCAGTGTTTAAACAGACTAGTACCATGGTTTTGGACGCAGTCTGGGAAGGGCAGAAGAATGTTAGTAGTAGTAGCAGCAGCTGCCTAGGAGAAACAAAACTTTCCAAAGATGCAGATAAGAAAAGCCCTTGGAGGTGACACCTCTCAAACGCTGCCCTGGCTGCAGCAGGGAGCTCCTGCAGTCCCCACCGGCAGCTCCCGCATCCAGCTTCTCGTGTTCTGCCTCGCTCCAGCAATACTTCTGGAAGTCATGGGCAGAGGGAACGCCAGATCCCCTTACAGAGGCTTGTGTGCATAAAAGATAAACCATCTACTATTACCACCAGTAATGGATTTACTCCTTTATCTCTAGTAATAAATGTCTGTAATTTGGATCCATGCTTGAAACCTTGTTCCGGAAAAGGTCAGCATTGTGGAGGTCATTACAGTCACAAGGAAGGGAGTCCTGGTGCAAAGTCTTTAGCTAATGAGTATGTCCTCTATTGCCTTGAGGAGTAGAAGGGAATTGCCACAGATTTGCACCAAAGCAGCGCTCCCTTTCGCTCACTGGAAGCAGTAAGTCTCTCAGCCGCTCAGACTTCCTCTGACATAAGTAGAAAATTAGAACCAAAGAGCTGAAAGTGGAATTAAATTTATTATTCTCAACACTGCTGCAGACAGAAATGGCATTGCTGTTGTTTAGTGTTGTGGAGAAAAAAGACAAAGTTAAAAACTCAGTTTGACTGACAGTAATGATGGACTAGAGAACAATTAGCTGCTTGCGAGAACTGGTAATACTGGTGTAGAAGATGTTAGGCTATTCACCACAATCTGGAATAGGAACTGACAGAAGGAGGGAGGAAATGTGTGTCTATTATCGCTGTGTTCATGGAATTAGATTCATTATCCTCCACCGGTTTCTGAGGAACAAGTCTGTTTAAACATCAGACCTGTGTCCAGGTCAACGATTAGCACCAGGCAGGACTAAAGACTGTAAAGCATCCCATTAAGGATGCGCCATAGAGTCTTTTGTGAGTACAGTGTGTGACAGATCTGCAGCTGCAGCTAAACAAAGAGGACGTTTACATACGGAGTCACATTGTTCATGAAGTGCTTGTCATGAATAGGTTTTCATCATCCTCAATCCCACAGGAAAAAAAAGCCCCCAAATGTGTCTATTGACGCTGATGTGAAAAGCATGTTGTTTGAAATCAAATTTGTCTGGCTTGATTTCCAACCAGCTGAGTTATATCTGCCCCAGGACTTGACAAGGGTGGCTTCTCCCCTTTCAGGAGCTCCAGATCTCAGGTTGTCATAAGCTGGCCGAGTCCCCAGAATAAAGTAGACCACTCTTGAGGTAGTTTGCTTTAGGTCCAGCTGCCTGTGTGCTTTGTGGAGTACTCCAGCTGCAGGACATCAAATGCATCGGGAGCCTAGCAGTGCTTGCTCTTGTTTGCCATGAGCACCAGAGGGATGCTGGGTGAAGGGCGATGGTTGTCAGCTGTGATGGAAAATCCCTTGATGTGCAGGTCTGCTGGACTCGGGGGCCATCCTGCTGATGGAGAGCTGCCAGCTGTGCCATTTGCATGCTGGTGACTTCTTGGGAAAATGAAACAGGACTGCCAGAGCGTCCCCAGATGCCCAGGACTTGATCTTGCTTATGTCACTGACAAGTCTGATGAATCAAGAGGTTTCAAGGTCAAAATACTGAATAAAAATGCTAACTATATGACTCATATACTGCCTAGGTTTTTCAAATCTCGGATCAGTGCCTTTCGGGATCGTTGGTAATGCCGTGGTCTTAGAGAGGTCAAGACTCCTTGTGAAATGTTGATTAATAAGTTGATTAGTTGGCTGATTAGATGTGAGGTTTAGGTGTGGATTATATTTAAGTATCAGCAGTAGTTAAGAGAAATTTATAGCACGTACTAGGTATCTCAGTCATAGTATCTAATGATATTTCAGTAATAAAACCTTCCTTTCAGGTGATAGTCCTCCCCATTATAACAAAAGTTTAATCAAAGGATTAAAGACTTTCTTTTTGGTTTACAATCTTCAATTCTTTTTCCCTCTGGAAACCTTAAAAAGAACTGAAATAAATATAAATCTTAGGAAAGGAAATTAAGCTCTGGTTTTAATTCCAGTAAAATTACTGAGAGCATTCCACCGACTTTTTACATGAGCATATCAAAACCCCTTGTATGCGTATTTATCTTCATAACATGCCTATGAAATAGGGATCTGCTGCAGTCTCGATTTTGCAGCAGAAACATGGCCCGCAGAGTAGGCAGAGGCTCCGATGTGCCCCTTCTCCTCCGCCCAGAGCTGTTACGCTTCCCACCACCATCAGGTCCTGAAATCACCTAAACTCTATGGGTAGCTCAGAGTTTAGTGTTAAAATTTTTCTACGACTGCAGGTCTGCTTATACTTGTCCAAAATTAGGACTTAATCAGGATGCAGGTTATGGGTGTCCGTCTGCCTGTCCTGCCTGCGTGGTTGAACAAACTGCACAAAACGAGAGGAAGCAATTTGGACCAATTAAAGCTGCTCTTTAGTAATGTTCAGGGAAATAAAGCCATGTTCCGTTCCATACAAACCTTATGACGGCTACTTGAAACTAGTGTACCACAATGCTAGGGAGGCGTCTGGAAATCCTGGGCAAAAGTAGAATAATGCAAGTTCTACCCAGAAAAACAGGCTGTTTCCTGTTAGCTGGAGACCCAATAGCTGTAGCATAACATCGGCCAAGCTTGTAAGAGAGATCTGTGGCAGAAGGAAAACATACATTTGCATCTTTTGCAAAATAGCTTGTTCCTTAATCCCTGAGCTGTCCTTCCTTTCCAGTCAAACCCAAAGCGCCCTTTAAACTCACGCGTCCGTAACCAGAACCACTGCCCTGGAGAAGACCATTTACAAAGAGCTGTATAGCTGAGGAAGAACCCCGAGTGCACGTCTTTAGGAGGCTTTTTATTCCAAAAAGAGAAGGGAAAAATGTAAGCAGGCAGTGAACAATCAACATTCAGCCACCCACGAATGTTTTCCCGTTGGAGTTTGGGAGAGCTACAGTCACAATGTGCAATTCATATATCTGCTGTGAGCCCAGTGATTATTTCCTCCTACATAAAGACTAGGAGGTGCTTAAAATACTTGATGAATATTGAACAAAATACAGAGTGAAAGTTACAAGAGGTCACCAGTAAACAAATTCCTGTAGACATTCAAGAGTTGATTTAGATACAATCTTGTTTTTAGTCTAGCTAAGCATCATTTCCCTCTCAATAATGTTAAATAATGTATATGCACATCAAAACGTCTATTGCAATGTGGAATAACCATCTTGTTAGTGCAAATGGTGCACAGTACTGATTTTTTAGGACCCCGGTAGACGAAAGACCATTTCAATTCTTTTACTGCAGATCTAAATTTCCCTTTTTATTGTTGCAGCATCATATAACTTTGTCACTTACAACTAAGTGCTATGGTACACAATGGGAGATACATTCTTCTGTACCTGAAATTATAAATGCCACCTATAGTTGGGTAGGTTTTGTTATTTTATTTCTGCTACACGTCTTTTTCTACATACATAAGGCATGGCTTCAAATACGGTTACTGAAAATTTTTGCAATACCATTTAAACCCCTCTACATCTTAAAGGAGATGTTTGATCTTTAGCAGGATGCGTTTCTTGAGACAACTACAGCAGTATTTAATTATTTCTGGTTAAAATCAAGCAAACTTCATTTTTTGTTAACCTCAACAACATTTTTTGTTAACCTCAGTGGATTTACTTTTAATAGCATAAAAGAAGCGTGGTTCATGATAAGGCACTCACGTTCTTCTATTTTAATAATTTTCTGACCTGCTTGTCTTCTGTAATCTTTGGTAAACTGTACAAAAAATGTTCCCTCAGTTTCTTCTTCTGTAAAATGTTAAATAATATTTTCTACCCCGATTACAGTGATTTTGGTCCATATCTTCCCATGTATCTATGTTTCTGATTGCCGCTCATTTCAGTAGTAAGAAGAAATATTTAAATGTTTGAAGATCCAACCTGCTTTGTGCTAGATTACAGGCAATATATTATACCGACCACAGTTCACCCATTGCTTACTATGTGCAGTGATAATTTTAAAATATTCCAATTCATCAAACAATTTATGCATGAATTAGGCAGGTGAACATGCTGATTTCGGCTGTCACAATCGAATGCCCACCTTGGAAAAGGAGGAATTCATTGATTCCTTTCAGTGAAATCCCAGCTCTGTTGACACTGTAGGCAAAGTTTCTCCTTGTGTGTATTTAGGTTGAAATTATCTCTTTGTGGTGGGAAAAAAACCTCCTCACTTATTGGTCTCATTGTGATTCCACAACTATCAATAATTTTTAAAATCTTGCCTCCTGCCCTTTAAAATAAGTGAGAAATACCATAGATGCCATGACTAGTTTAAGTGCATGTGGGAACAAAGCCAGAATAATGTGATTTAGGGTTGATTCAATATAATCTTTTCTTTGTAAAAATGTTTGATTCATTCTTATATTATTCTTAGTAATTAGAACATAAACAGATACAATACATTCCAAAAATCCAATTTTTGAGGACCTCAAAAGCAGCTTCTTTCTCCCTACTTACTCATTTCTTTTCAATAAACCTTAAAAAAAAAAAAAAGTATTCAAAGAGACCAAAAAATCAGTAGGATTTTATTTCAAACAAAGGAAGAAAACAAAACCAGGCTGAAAGTGTGGATTTCTTTCTAGTTTCATACTTCCTTTGTTTTGCTTTAGCTCTTTAAATGCACCCTTTCCTGGGGGGAAAAAAATCTATATTGTCCAATTGTCTTTCCATTAAAATCCGCAACAAACTCCTGCAGCTTTATAGAGGAGCAAGATCAAGGTAGGAATATTTGTTCGTGTATTGATCACTCCTGCAGGATATCATGCCTTTTCTCAGGGTTGATAATCTACCATCGCTTTCTGATCTGGCGATTTCTACTCCCCTGAACGTTGGATGGCAGGAGGAGATTGCTGCTTTTTGTCTATGTAATTGCTTTGAAGATTTAGGTCTAGATTTTAATCTCAGAAGGGCAATATATCTCAGAGAATCTAAGAAGAAAAAGGAGGAAATGTTGCTAATGGGTATGCAGGCAGCCTTGCAGCAGCATTTTCCATGTCACAAAGAACGCACAACTCCTACCTGAGATTAAGATCTGGCAGTCGTGAAATTCAGAGGGAAAACCCCACAGTGAGCTGTTACTAATTTCAATGCCATGGGTCATAATCTCCCACGTAATAATCTCAATAAATCTTCCAATATTCTTTACTCGGGGATCTGTAAGGCTTTTCACATCTAAATCCAAATTTTACACTTGGAAGTACACAAACATTTCTTCCTCCCCCCCAAAAATGCAAAATTATTATCCTTTTCTGAAACAGCAACATGCAAATCACAGAGGTCGTATCTGATGTTTTAATCCCAGCATTATTATTTTTTTCCCCCGTTTACTTAGATTTAGCCATGGTCAGAAGTGAACATTGCTTGGTCCTGAGTGCATCAGTGAGGGCATATCCTGTATTGTCTATTTACTGTCTATGTACAGTCCTTATATACAGCGTTACTCGTAAGGATTTTTTTTTTTTTCTATTTGTATCGTAGCAATGCCCAAAGGCAGTAAAGGAAAGCAAGGCTGCATTGAGCGAGGCGTGATGTGATGTGACACACACGTACACAGCAAAGGGCAGCTCTTACCTTCATGAGCTAAAACCCCCAGGAGTTGAGAAGAGCGGGAGGCGGTAGTAATATCTCACATCGTGGGAGAACTGAGGCACAGAGATCATGCTGAAGATGCGCTTTATGAAGGAAATAGCACTAGTAGGGAAAAGTACTTAAAAGAAGAATTGTGCTTCCCTCAGCACAGGAAGGACACAGAGCTGTTGGAGCGGGACCAGAGGAGACCACGGAGATGCTGGGAGGGCTGGAGCCCCTCTGCTGGGAGGACAGGCTGAGAGAGTTGGGGGGTTCAGCCTGGAGAAGAGAAGGCTCCGGGGAGACCTTCGAGCTCCTTCCAGTCCCTAAAGGGGCTCCAGGAAAGCTGGGGAGGGACTCTGGATCAGGGAGGGGAGCCGTAGGACGAGGGGGAACGGTTTTAAACTAGAAGAGGGGAGATTTAGACTAGATAGAAGGAAGACGTTTTTTACACTGAGGGTGGTGAGACATTGGCCCAGGTTGCCCAGAGAAGCTGTGGCTGCCCCATCCCTGGAGGGGTTCAAGGCCAGGTTGGACGGGGCTTGGAGCAGCCTGGTCTGGTGGGAGGTGTCCCTGCCCAGGGCAGGGGGCTTGGACTAGATGACCTTTGCAGGTGCCTTCCAACCCAAACCCTTCTACGACTCCTTAGAAACAGGATGTCTGCCTTCCCCCCCAGTTTAGATAATGTAGTAACTTTAAAGTCACCAGAAGGATTTGTGCGATCACATTTTAATTTACAATTTCAGGTCAGACTTTTTTCACTCTTACAGTCATTACACATAAAACTACTTTTCTTGCAGTGCTTATTACGATGATCTGTCAACTAAATGCACTACCTTGTCTTTACTATTGATTACTGATTCAATCCATTTTATGCGTTCTGGGTAATAGGCTCCTAACGCCCTGCCTGGGCTAAGGTGATATCTCTCAGGGACTACAAGGGTCATGGTTCTTCGCTGCAGTGTAGCACAATTTGATATTTTTTGGGTTTTTTTCTCCCCTCAAAACATTTTTATTGCCTATAGATAGGTGTCATTCCAGCTCCAGCTTTGGCATGTTGAAGAGAGACAGTTGTTGCACAGATAATGGATGACATTGCCTTCCTATCATGTTTGGGTTTCTTCTGTTGTTGCATTATTTGGCTTGAAGCATCTCTCTTTGTCTCCATATGTAATATAATTACCACCAACATGGTTAAAGCAGGTAGAACAGCTAAAGTTGAAGCCCTTTTTGCCAGCTTTCCCATGAAACAACCAAATATTCCATCTCTGGCTGTGCTCCACCTGGAAGGATGCACCAACAGCATCATCAGTGTCTTCAAGATGAGTAAATATTTCAGTTGTGTTTGGTCCTGTGACCAAATTCTCCCATGATATCATATTGCATATAAAATTGGGAATCTAATGAAGAAATGAGATTTCATGCAGCCCATAATGTTAACAAGCCTGAAGAAATTTGATAAAAAAATTTTGGGTGCTTTGTACAAATACTAAAAGGTTTTTTTTTTCCCCAATTGTTGCTACTGAAGACAAAGTGTGTTTGAAGATCTGAAACTTTTCATTCGAGGGAAAAGTTGCTGCCTTGTTCTTTTCCGCATGCTGTGTTGACATGTTTTCATCAGCTACATCGTGTTACCTCTTCTACATTAAAGGCTAATCACAGACTTGGAGTCTGCAGTTACCAGCTACAAATAGAAAGATTTCTCCCTGTGAGACCACAGCATTCCTCAAGCAATTTTCCACCTTTATGCAGGGTTTTTTGTTTTGTTTCATCAGGGTTTCTTTTTTTTTTTTTTTTTGTTTCTTACCATCTGCCTTGCAATTAAGTTATTTAAAAGCACCCACATCAAAGAAGTGTTCTGGTTCTCTACAAACAGACCTCACTACTGCACTGCAGAAGTGATGAAAATGATCTACCCAGTTCCGTAGCTTATAATGGTGAAATAAATATTTTTCCCTGGTATTTCTTAATGACTTACAAAACCACATCACAAAAAGGCATATTTTCTAAATGTGTCTAAATACAACAATTCTTCATTGAATAAAACCTAGTTAGACAATGAAAACCTAACCAGCAGCATCTACATTCTTTGTCTTTTTATGCATACATAAATGATGTTATAAAAATCATCGTGATTTTTATTTTTTCTTGTGTTTTTTCACTTTTTGTTGAATTCATTCCCTCTATTAAAACCATGATGATATGATCCCATACCTATATTACATTTACATTTATTTTTTATGCAAAAACGCATGTGTGGCTTTAATGCTAGTCTTCAGGTTTTATGGAGTGTGGAGAACAGGTAAATTTGAAGAAAGGGATGGAAGATTAAGGTTGAAGAGCAAGCTTAAGAACCGCTGAGACAGCTAGTACTTACATTAATTGTTATTGTAAGAGTGTTGTAGGGATGAGCCTTTCAAAGGATACGATATTTAAACAACAAGGTTATACTGAATGTAAAGGCAAAGGAGAAAAAAAGCATGGATTAGAGAAGCTGTTTAAAATAAATGGCAGCTTTGGCAGTTTTCCCACTTTCTTCTATTTTTTTTTTTTCACTATCCAATAATAACTGCAAAGAGAGGGAGAAAGAAGGCAAAATCCTTAAAAGAAGACAAATTCTATCAGAGGCTGTACCATCATAGTGGAATGAAAAGCCATGGAGGGAAAAGAAATGTATAAAATCCAGCGTCTCAGGAGAAATATTTGCAAAGGTGAAAATGTGCAGATGGTTTCCATGATGTGACAACGAACAACCTGTATAAAAAGTGGCCAGAAATTGGAAGTAATTGGAGGTAACGTTTCATTGCCCAGCTGGGTGATTACCTTTGTGTTGCTTGGAGTGACCTCCCTAAACAATCTGAAACCAAGCTGAGAAAATGTGATTTTCCGTTGTCTTCCTCACTGACCTCTGCTGTCAACTTGGAAGGAAAGTAAATTAATCAGGGTGTGTTTGCTTTATTCAGAGAGTGATGTTTTCCTTTGGCATATTATGTTTTATTTCAACAGCTAATGGTCCAAATTATTAGGAAAAAAATAGGAATTTTGCAAATTCCAATTCTCTTGTTAGAGCCCGATGAGTAAACTGAACCGGGCCCTTCCAGCTCCCCTGTCACAGAGGTACAGAGCAGAGCAGGGGATTGTTTGAAACCTGATATTCAATCATTAGATGATCCCTAAGGATTTCAGATCAGGTCTGTCTGTAGGCCGTTGTTAAACTGGGTTTGAGCTGAGACTGGAGAGGTGAACCCAAAAAATGTTTGCTGTCCCGTTCCCGTGCGCTGCAGCGTGCCCCAAGAGTGAAAGACAATGCAATTTCCTTCGGCTTTGAGATTTGTGTTGGAGCGTTACTTTTCCTTTGTTTTCTAATTTGAAAAGTCCCTGGCTGCCTTCGAACAAACCTCTCCAGGATTTACCCCGATTTATCTAAAGGAGTACAGGAATTATTTTCCCACAATCTCTTTTTCCTACCCAGCAATTAAAATTTCTGCCATCCTTCTGCAAGGCTAGCGCAGGGACCTTCCGAGCCTGACAGCAAAACTTCAGTCTTGGAAGTCCTTTAAAAATCCTTAACTTCCTAGATATTTAGCTGCTCTTTGTTTCTTCAAAAAATTTAAATGTCTTCTGTACCCCGCAGGTGTGCAGTCAGTCACGGGCAGGGCACAATCAGTGCTCAGCAACATCCCGTCCCTCTCCCTGCTCCTGGGATTAAAACCTGGGGTGACAAAATACCCCCGGCACTTACCACCATGTCGCTCCCCTGTGGAAATCACATTTTTTTTACCTTTGCAGTTGCTGAACATAAATCAGTCAGTGTATAGGAATTCAGCATGTGGGGTTGGGAGCGATGGGCAGCTTTATCCAGCTGCTGTGGAGGGCCCTTTATGATCTGAGCCACTTGGAATCACCATTCCTGGGGATTTGACTCAATTTTGGCATTAGTATTCCCGTGGACATTTGACACACGGGTACTACAGAAAGGTTTATCAACTCTGAAGCAATCAGAACAGAGGTTTTGTAGTTTATTACCAGCTTTGCCTTGTTATGCTTTTCCCCTTTTTACTTTCATTCCAGTGATTGAAAGTAACCAAATCTCAATTAATTGTCAAGGTTTGAGAGAATTAGGCTAATCGTTTTCAAAGTGATGTCAGAGGGAAACGTCTGGGCTGTGGCAATCACTTTGTTGCTGTGTGGTGGTTGTCTTAGAAGATTCCCGAAGATGAAGCTTTCGTGCAAATGAAGGAAGCCGGTTTTTGAAGAGCTCCGTAGAAGGAAAGATCAGAGGTGTCGTCTCCGTACTCTTCTCATCTAACGTCACTTCACAATGAATTTGTTTTCACACATTATTTTCCTTTGGATTTCTCCTTTGTACTCCAGGCCTGATCCAAAGCTTATTTCAGTCAGTAGAAAGATTCTACTGATTTTGGGGGAACTTCTCTCCATCTGAAGGAAAAGGCGTCAGAGTCCCTCCCGTTAGCGCTGGTGGCCATCAGGCTGCCGGGACTCGTGTCCTGCCCCACCAGCCACCGGCTCCCCAGCTCCGTGCTGCCTGGCAGCAGCCTGCCAGGATGACTCACGCTGAATTACACTCCTCCTTCTTCTCTGAGCATTCCTCTTCTTCTGCAGAAGTCTCTATTTTGCAGTTTTCGGCCTCAAAACCGTGCTTTTTGTCTCTCAGCCTCATGATATTTCATGTCTCTCAAATTGCATCAGGTTAAAAAAAAAAAGCGCTATCCACTCATTGTCAAGTAACTTTGACATAAAAGCAGAACCAAACATATCATAGCCTTTGTACTAATAAAATTGCATTGTAATATTTTCATTTAAAGTCAATGGGGCTGAAATCCGTGGAGCTGAAAGGGTGGAAGCAAGCGTAGGATTTGGTCCGCTGGTGTCTGTGATACATAGGCTTGCATGTCTTGGGTGAATCTTCACATCTTCTTCAGGGACGTTTTACCAACTGGTAAGTAAAGGTAGTCAGGATCAGGACCATAAAGTTTAGCAGTTCTGAATAATGTAAATGAATATATATATTAAAAAAAAATATGCCTAAAAAGTCGTGAAACATCAGCATGGCTCAATGCTGTGCTCGTCACATTCTTTTTCAAGCGTTAAGGAATGAAGTTATTCTTCAGAGGAGTCCTCCAGGGCTGCATTTATTACAGGGACCAGCAGTATGGAGTTCAAAGCATAAAACTGTAAGCAACACTTATAATGCACAAAAAAAGCCTTCTTAAAGAAAGAGCAAATACTCAGAGTGAGCTCTGTGGTGCCTCTACGTTAACGTCTGCTGTATAATGTAGGCTTTAATAGGCAGGTGTTAATAAGCAAGGTCGTAAGGACTGATCTATTCTCTCAAGGTAATGGCTGCTTCAGAAATAAAACCTTTTAACCTAAACAGAGTGAAAAGGCTTAAACCTTGACTGCATGTTGAACTGCAGCCCGTCTGGGGAAGAATAAATGCAGAGAGTAGCCCATTGCTGAAAGCTTAACGGATTTATGGAATGCAGAAAGCAGGAGGTATCAGGGATGCTGAACATCACAATTGTGCCGAGGTTGTTAATGAATGAAGTTACTCACTTTCTACCTAGCGAACTTGGACACTCAGAACAATTATAACTGATCGGATATATGTAGATGTGTTGTTTTGCTTTTCCTTTCAAGGGTGCTTTTGCATCCAAACATGTAAAGATCACTTTCATGTAACTCCTTTAGAATTGAACCACGGCAAATCCCAAATGCACGTTGCTACAGCAGAGCTTGTGCAGGTCGGGCAACGGCCACAATTCATCATGAAAAGCAGGTGTGAAAGGCAGAGAAAAAATATAATCAGAATGAAAAATGACCAGGGTTTGTTAGCAAAACTTTTACTGCTAACTTAATCAAAGCATTATATTTTTATTCTCATTTTTAGGTGGGTTTCTTATGTCCCCCTTTAGTAATCTCACTTATCTGAAGAAGTACTGAATAACCTAGCCCTTAGTAATAACAGACATAAGTCTTCCATCGATGTAATCTCTTTAATTTTAAAGGATTCTCAAGAGATTCATCAACTTTACGAGCCACATATAAGCAAATAATATACAAATTATGTTTGCCTGGCCTATCACTGCTGTCCCTAATCACATCCTAGAAAAAAAATAATAAATCTCTGCCTTTACGTGAAAAAGCCTTAAAGCAGAAATTTCTGAACGCACAAGATCTGCATGACCAAAGGGTTAATAAAATCTGTTGCACGGTTGAGGCAGAAAGGAGGATTGCAGAGAGTGCAGAGAGTGTTCAGAGTGCAAAGCTGTCTTCCTTCCCTGATAATAAAACAAACAAGGTGATTTCAGCACAACTAATTGTCAGAGATAAGAAACAAATGTCAAGAAGGGGGGTGAAGCCCGAGCTCTGACATGCAGAACATGTCGAACACCTTACCTGCCTTAGCAGCCGAGATGCTCCTTAGCACAGATGAGATCAGAACAGGGAGATTAAGCCTCATTTGCTTAGCAAAGAACTGTGGATGTGGTTTGTATCTAAAATAGTCAAAGTCAAAAATGCATTTCAATAACGGACCAAAAAAAGCAAAGTTCAATACGCTTTCCCCACAGGGTTTGCCTGTTTTGGAAGAAGTCTTTTACCCAACTCCAGAAACAAAAGAGAAACATAAATCAGAGAGCTGTGTAAATAAAGCATTCACAAATGTATGTTTTCTATCATTAGCCAAACCGCTCATTGTTGCAAGTATTCCTAGGAGTACCATTTTATCACAGCCTCAGCAACATATTTGTACTGCACAAGCCTTCAATAAGTACTTATTAAAGTCAACTATACAATGCGTTAAGTGGAAACCATTTATAAATATAATCTGAGAGTTAAATGCTGTTAGTCGTTTTGAAAGTATTGATAGAGCTGCTTATTAGAACGATTAGAGATATTACTTATCCAGCCACTTACTCAGGAATGAGAGTGTGTGATGGAGCAGAATTAGCGCTGCTCTGCTCAGTAAAACCCTGACGGTTACACAAAATTTGTCTGCGTGTTGGGTGGTGGGTTTTGAGTCAATGATGGTGTTCCCAGCATGTTTAACGCGTGCGGACTGAGCCCGGGTACAGCTCTGTTTTAGCTGTTCTGGTTGGGACATCCAGAAGAAAAGCTGCATTTGCCTGCACCCTGTTTACACCTCTCGGGGCTATACGGTAAGGTCTAAATATTATAAGTGAGCAATGTGTGAACTGAAAATAATTCTGATTTTTAATGATGTTTCCATCTCTGCCAAAGCCAGTCGCTGTCAGGCAGGGAGGACAACAGCATTTTCCCAGACAGAATTTTTCTTCCAATGCAATGAAAAGAAACAGGTGGTTGAAATAAAAGTTACAAGAAAGCACAGTAGGACCATGAGGAATATGGCAGGAAACAGCAATTTCCTACAGACTATGAAATGAAAAAGGCTTACTAATTCTTAAACTAAAGGTGTCTGTGCTTTAAGAGAGAAAACTTATGGGACCCGCACTTATTTTTTTCCATTTTATTAACCATATGATGCGCTGTAGGCACGTAATTTCTTAAGTCTGGAATTCACTCACTTTCTCAGCTCTGTTTTACAATACCTGCCAACACCTTGAAATAAGAGCGTGACGTGGCCACAATGTCCGCTGACCAAGGCTCGCGTCCGCGGTGGGAAAATCCATTTCGTGTTCTGCAGGGAGGGAAGGAGCGAGAGGGGCAAGAGAAGGGAAATGGAGCAGTGATGAAAAGGGAAGAAAAAAAGGTTCTCTCAAAACCCTACTGATTATTTTATCTTTTAGAAGAGGTATTACTGTTGTTGCTATTATTGTACTGTGTTGTAATAAGACCAGTATCCTTCTATGACCCTAGAGCAAGTGAGTGAGGTGCTCTCCATTCACACACACCTTCTGTGTCCTGAGAATAAGGTTTGGAAATAGAAAACCATGTGGAATATAGGAAGTGTCGTTATCACCTTTCTACAGGCAGAGACACAGAAATGAGTGCAGAGAGAATAGAGGAAAGAGTGGTAGCAGCATGAATCAACTTCAAGTCTCCTGGGTCGTAGTCTTGATGCTTTCCCCGTGACAGTTCAAAATGTATAAAATTTGCTAGTGATGATTTCCAAGAGGAGAAAGGATTATTCTTTACCTGCCATGTTATTAAATTCTTCCATAATCACCACTGCCCCAGAGCAGAAGCTTGCTAAATATATCCTTCGCCTGACCAGCTGTAGCAGTTCTTGTGTTCTTAACATTGCTTAAGACTGACATCAGAAACAAGATATTTCTCTTCTGCTCAAAACATTATTAATTTTTAACCCTGACTTTCAAACAGATGACACAATGAGATTATAAGATGTTTTAATTGTTTGAATTCTGCTTTCTAATTTGTATCCGAGATGTAAGAGTGGAGCGCTGTATTAGCGCTGTAGAGGAACTGATGCACGGGGTATGAATGGGAACAGCTACAGGTGATACCTCGGTCCTTCAGAAGGTGATTTATGAAGCCTTCTGAACAAAGTAGTGTTAGCAGTAAAAAGAAGCTCTCAGGGGAAGAGTAAAGCCAGAGCAGAGAGTGGAGAATTGAAAGACGCAGTAAAGAAAGATTATTTCACTTAATTGTGCTTCTCAGTTCAAGGACTGGTTCCTCCCACTGATGGCAGGACACCTCCATTGTAGTGCAGGGAGAGAGGGGCACAAATGGCATCTGCTGATTGCTTGAAAAATTGCTTGATATTTGATATTGCTTGAAAAAAATATGCAGATATGGTTGATCAGAGTACCCATGAGACTCCCCGGCTTCCTACTTTATCTCTTTACCCAGATGGCATGTGACTACCCAAAAGCATAGAAAATTCCCGACAGCGGGAAGTTGTTTGACTCCGCAGAGAAAACTGCAGGAAGATTCGGCGTTTGCAGGGTGAGGCTGGGTGCAGCTGGGTCTGAAGGGAAGCAAAGAGCCCTGATGGTGTGAGCAAGCGCTGCCTGGCATTCACTGAACATATTTTGATAAAACATGTTTTAGAAGTTGTGATGCCAAGGCTGGTGCTGGTCGGAAGGGGAGCTGTGGTTCGCCCGGTGGGGGAATTGTCAGGCATTCCACAAAAAAGCGGGCGAGTGTTGTGCACCTACTTAACCAAAGCAAGACCTGTGTGCGTTTAAACCCTGTCCCAAAATATCCAACACCCGCGATAAAGCGTTTTCAGCCCTTCATACCTCGTTATCCGCCCCATGTTAGTGGGTCCGGTCCTGGCATAAGGCATTGCTCAGCAGTAAAAGGAGTTGCCTTTAGGATATTGCCTTGACAATTTACTGTTTTCATTTTGGAAAGTCTGAATTTAACGTCTCGGACAAAGTATATGGCCACAAAGTTTAGACAGTAAATCAAATAATTGCATTGCCAAGTGGAAATATTTTTAAGTATTTTTATGCATTGTCTAGCCTGATTGAACATTGCTGTGACATTTAAAACTGTTAATGCGTGCTGCTTTTAAAAGTTTACTGGTTAAATGCAAATTGAGACCTTCAGGATGAATTGTAACTAATTATTCAAAATACTACTATTAGTAAGTGAGAGTAAACCATATGAAAACTAAAATGTGGATCAGATATCTAAATTCTACACTGCATGAGTACAGCTCTCAGAGATTTCCATAAACATAAATGCATGTTACTCAGTGTCGCTGGATATACTGTAATTGCATCGCGATGATTTTGCAGTAATAATGTTCCTATTGCTAATAGCAGGGGAGCAATAAAAAAATGTGTATTTCAGGTGGTCAGATTTGACATGTAACATCTACCTGGTAAAGAAGGGGTGAATTTTATGAGCTGTGCTGTAGTGGGGAGAGAGGAAAACGGGCTTCATCCTGATTTTATGGGACTGGATCAGTCTCTAAGTACTGTCAAAGCTCGGTGCGAGGGTGCCCTAAAAGCTTCAGACCAGGGTATGGATGGAAAAGCATTCTCACTATGAGGAGCAGCGGCAACTTTAATGTAACTTTAAGGCAGCTATATAGAGATGGATTTATACTATTTCGAACTTGACCTTGAGCGTGTACATAATCTTCAGCACTTATTTTCACTCTCTGAACCACAGTCACCTTTCCAGTGGCCCACAAACTCATGGCCCAGTGGCTCTGAATGGCTAAGGGAAAGCAGCAGAAATTGGGCTGAAGTCACCGAACGTCAAAACGTGGTGAGATTTAACTGAGTTTAGTCAAAAGGAAAAAGAAAAGAAAAAACAGTAACTTTCCCAAAAACCTTAACATTTGCTTTTCCACTAGCTGAAAAGACAAGCCTTGAAATAATTTTAAAATGCCCCTAACAAATATTAAAGGAACTGTGAACTCTTCAGTTATCGAGTTTAAAAAATCTTCACTTTTTAGCTTTCCTTAGTTTACATAAGTTTTATTCCGTATACATCTAAAAGGAACCAGGGGTTGCTGTAAGACACGAGCCCGTGTTTATGTGTCAATAGCAAAGGAGGCAGGCTAAGTCTAATTAAGAGAGAAATCTGAGTGATTTCCATATGTTAATGACAAATCCTTGCTTTTTGCAGTATTGCAAAGCTGATGGAGAAAATGAACTGACATAATCCAATTTCATATCAGGAGCTGTCTTATAATTTTAGAAAAACAACATTTACTAATCTGTTAAGTAAATTACTGATACGATAAAAATTATGCTTAATATGATAAGACTTCATTTTGCATTAAAGTCTCCCCTATCACATCAGGGAATTCTAGTCTCGCTAATGCTCTCCAGAAGCCTTACGATTTAAATGACTTTAGGTTAAGTAAAACAAGATATGCTTAATGATTTTACAGCCATTTCAGTACAGCAACATTAGCGTTATCAGTCAATCCCTCAGCAAACAGGTAATGTGCTCGGCTAACGAGCAAGAGGGGAGCTAAGCCAGCTCTCCGATGACGAGGGTGGGAAGGTGGCACTCGGGGCTGGAGGCCACCTCTCTGCGACAGCCCTTGGCCTTCAGCTCAACTTCCCCAGCGAGCTTGGATGAAGTCCCTTAAAAAGATAAATTGTCCCCTGTGGTTTTAACGTAAAGACACGCAAAACATAACGGATCTGAGTTTTTTTCTTGAAATGTGGGGACTTTTCATGAGCAGAAACCAGTGCAGTAATGTCAAGGAAGAAATTCTTGGCTGTGAGGGTGGTGAGCCCCTGGCCCAGGCTGCCCAGAGAAGCTGTGGCTGCCCCATCCCTGGAGGTGTCCAAGGCCAGGTTGGACGGGGCTTGGAGCAGCCTGGTCTGGTGGGAGGTGTCCCTGCCCAGGGCAGGGGGTGGAACCGGATGATCTTTAAGGTCCCTTCCAACCTGAACCATTTTGTGATTCTATGATTCTCTATTAACAGGCAGTTTGTGCCGGTGTTTTCCACACCTGACAAATGGGATGTATTATGGGGCATGAGTTTGCTATGGGGATATTGCCAGCTTTTTTCTTGTTTAGATGTAGGAATTCATCTGCTTCAGATCCATAGGCTTTTATTTCCACATTTGCTCTTTGACAAGGAGCTGGCACTGTATGCTTTGGAAAGGAGTAGATGTCTGCAACATGCCAGTTTGGGACACTAGCCACTCCATCTTCATTCATAATCGTTGAATAGGTGGCTCTAAACCCAGATGCACGAGTCTTCATGTCTCTTGTAAAATTTCCTAGCTAAATATGCTCCAAATATATGCATGTCTTCTCATTAAAATATAAAAAGATAAAATAGTATCATCTTATGCTGAATGCTTTTGTTAGCCCTACCGATGACAAGCTTTTAGAATCCAGCTACGTTTTTTGTATCAATAACATTCATGACAACGAATTTCACTAACTAATCACGCTCTATGTGAAAACAATTCCTTTATATCCACTCAGGTTGTGTCACTGTTCAATGATCCCTCATTTGTACAATCCGAGACAGTGAGAACATTTCTCTGCCATTCGTTATTTGATATAATACCCCCACTTTTTCTGCGTCCATAGTGAACAGCCTTGATTTTTCAAATGTCTTGGAATTCCTGATCCTATCGCCATGCAGAATCTGTTTCCGTGACTAGAGGAAATATCAGCAAGTCGTCAGCAAACCTTTATTCTGTGCACTTCGTAGGTTAGTTAGCAGAAATTTATGTCATTGTTCTTCCAGAAATTAATGTTATAATGAAAATTTATGTTACACTTTATGTCCTTCTCATGTATGATTCCCATTGGTGGTGCCAGCAGATATCCTGTTGGGGAGATGAGGAGGGATACTCACCTAGGAAAATAATGATAATAAAAAAACTCAGGCAGGCTAAAGGAGAGCTTTACTTTGAACTCCGACATGGGGGACCAGAAGCACCCCCCCTACTCCAGCCGTGCTCAGCCGGGAGCAGTCAAACCCTTGGGCATTTCCGTGGGGATGGTGCCAGAGCCGGGCTCTGGCCGTACCAACCCGCCGGGGCAAGGCAAAGGCAGAGGTTTATTAAACTCCCGTCCGGGAAGGGCAGACGCCACACAGCTGTGCCCGTGACACAGTTCTTTTCGTAGGTATCTGTCAGACAAAGCTGCGCAGAATTGTGAAGGTTATGTTAGATTGCGAAAATGAGATGGGAGATAGTAGTCACTCTGTCAGATAAATAAGTCATCATTCCTCCAAGAGAAAAGGGGTCTAAGAATAACTCAACCTAGAGCTCAGAAAGGGAAATGCTAATGAGTTTAAATCAAAGCTTATTTGCATGCAAAAATGCAAACTCTTTTAAGTATTAGCTTTGTAAGCTGTACAATAACCTCTTGGAGACGCCAGGAATGTGTTTGGTGTCAGTGAAGGATGCTGGGCTGCCAGCCCCGAAGCCTGAAGGGCTGTTTGCCGGGAGAGGAGAGGCGGCAGCATCGCCCCAAGGTGCCAAATCCTTCCCGGGGCTGCCCAGGCGCCGCTGCCCACCTCGGGCTGGGCACCCCCCGGCCGCCTTGGGCCTCCTTCCCAATTTATCGCAAACAAATCCGTCTCTGCCATTTGTTTACCCTTGTATTCCGCCTTCCTGCCTTGGTATGCATTTTTAATTAGGTGCACTCCAGTTCTTTCCCTGCTTGCTCGCACTTTAATTTGGGAAGCACAGTTTTCATTAGCTCTGCAAATATCCACTGTTCTTTGCAAAGTCAAATCTATTACTTGCGAAATAACCTTGCTTAGTCCTGGTTATCAGTTATACCAATAATACTGGGCTCCCTAATTAGTCCAGCTGTTAACTGTTCAAATTCACATGACTTAGCTGTATTATGTAGCTCTGCATCAACATGATCAATGCTCACACTTGGCAGATATTTTCTTGCAGACAAAGGCAGCTTTTCCAAGCTCCTGGAAGAGATACAGGTTTGGGGGTTTTTTCTTTAAATTTCAGAATGATTTTGTCTTGCGGTTTGCACTTTTCTTGGTAATCCCGCTGTAATGTACTGCCTATTTCTAACGCCTCTGAACCTGCCGCCTGTAACAAGCGGAGGATTTCTCTGTCTTCAATATCTCTTCAGAACTACTGGCTTCCAATGAGAAACACAAGTGCTATAATCCTCCCTTCCAGTCCCAGGCCACGTTGAGCTCCTGGCTGAGGGATTCACGTGGCTTCATTTTCTTCCAGAGGTTCACTCGCTCCTCGTACCCCGTAACCACCCCGTGCTTTATCGGGGAGATCAGGGGGGTTTATGCTTTCTGACTCCAAGAGCCTGGCAAGGAGTAGAACAAGAAAATGCCCCCCCCTCCTTTCTGCTGGAACCTTTGGATACAAGCGATGGAGGACCCAGCACAGGTCTTCCACGATTGCAAGGCTTTATCTACCAATTTATATTTTAAAGAGCATTCTGAGAAATCAGTCTTTTCTGTTAACTTCTCCACTCTCAGCATCAAAGAGCCGTATAACCTTCCTTATGGGCCATTTAAAAAAATCTCACAGCCTATTTCAAAATCTGAAGCTTTTATTAAACTATTAATTTTTGCCAGATTGATTCAGTGAAAAAAATCTGGAAATAAAATCCCATAAAGCATCAGCTGTGTCCATACCTTTTGCAATAAATTCAACACGATTTTTTAATTGATAGCTTCAGTGTTTACTTTCTAAACATATTTTCATCTTGTTTGTAAAGATGTTTAAGCAAGCTTTCAAGTAGGAAAGCACATTTAATTTTGGATTCGAATGGAACATTTTGTTCAACCCAGAAAGAAAGCTTAATTATTATTTTTAAGTCTGCCAAAAGCTTAGACAAATTTTCGTGTCACGTTGACAAATTTATCTTTTTTTTTACGTTGAAAATAAACTACAAAATCTTTTCCAAAGCTGTACCTACATTTTTTTTTCCCGTTAGAAATAAGATGCAGTGTGAATGTGCATAGGTGGATGGCTACAGCAGAGGGAGGTTAATTCTCATCCCTTCTCCATCGTCATGTGCTATCGCAGATTGAGAACAGACCCACCGGCCTGAGCAGAACCTGTTCGCAAAATAAAGCGTTGCTTGCTGTGAACATATGCTCAGCATTTGTTCCTAAATAAGTAAACCCTCCGAAATGAAGGCACAGGCAGCTTTTGCTGTTGTGTACGGAGGAAAGGGGCAGGTTGGAGACCCCGGTGCAGGTCCGGTGTGCAGAGGGAAAGGCGAGGAAGTGCCTCTGGCTGCTCTGTACGCGCGCAGGGAGAAGTCAACGTTCAGGAGCTCCTCGCGTGAAATTGCCTGGTGGAAAAGTTAACCCAGAATTGAAAGCAAATGCACGTAGAGTAGCAAGGAGAAATTCAGTTACTATTACAATGCGTTATCACCCTTTTTAAACTTGTTCGAAACAATCTGAGAGCATAAAGCAATGTCTTTGCGCGTTTCCCCATTGAAGTTTTTTCAGATGATGTTCAGCAGCACCGCAGATGAAGGTTTGCCTTGCCTTTGATGTAGCCAGGGAGCCTGATAGACTTCTCAGATGATTTGCAAAACAGGTCTGATTTGAATTTAATTTTTAAAGACAAGTCCAGCAGTGTCCCCTGGGGAAGGGGGGTTTCAGCCAGACCCGTGGTGTGGACCAACAGGTCACCATTCACTAATCGAGTCCTCTCCAAAGCCTAAGGGTCCATCAAGAGTATTTAGGGCACATTATTAAGTATTATTTATATTTTTCTTAAGATTATAATTTTCTCCATAGTAGTATATATCTCTTTTAACTTTGATTTACTCTGACAAGCAAGAAAGGATGAAAGTTACTGCTGTAACTTAAATAAATACCCAAAAGCTTGAATACTCATCAGAGACGATTGCAGGCCACAGGGGATTCCTCCAGTCTGGCGGAAGTCAGGCAGAAGCTGTTTTCCAGGCTTTTCACATAAAAGCAGAGGGATTGCTGCAGCAGGGCAGAGCCCCCTCCTCAGCACTCTCTCCTTTCCCCGCAGCGCGGGGTGAGTTGGGGCTGCGTCACACCGGTGGGTGCCTTAATTTGGGTAGAACCAGATATCCTGAGCTCCTTTTTCCCAAGGTCATAGTGGGAGATGGCTTAGACAAACCCACATCAGAATTCAGGCCGACTCAAGGCTCCGGCATGCGTAGAAATATTTAACCTTTTCGGGAAAAATAACGCAGAAGTGCTCTGAAGAGAGTTGGGCACAAAAGTGTCGGTTAACTCAGCTGTCACAACTCAACTGAGCTACAGACAGGTAAAAAATAGGAGGTTTTCAGATAAAGAATTTGAGAAAAACTTGTAGGTGGAAATATGTTGAGCCTAGGCAAGAGAAATCCACGCACAAAGATAGCAATACGTGTATAAATGATTGCTGAAAAGGAAAGAATGGTCCCAGTATTTCAGATTATTTACTTATATCAAATAGTTTAGGCAGGACCAAAGGTGTACTATTCTCTCCTCTATCTAGAAAAAAGTCTTGAAAAAGCTTTATCATACAATATTACAAACTTTTGAATAACAGGCTGGCCAGTGATTTCACATCTTTCCCAGTCCACAAAGAGACCTTGGTAGTTCATCCAGAGACCCTAAACGCTTTGCTGGATAACAAAGGACTTCAGCCCAAACTGTGCTGATGATTTGGGTTTGCAGTCGTTAATTGTCCTTCAGGCATTACTGGAGCTACCTCCCTCTATCGGGGTCTGATCCAGCTCTGACAAACCTTTCTGAGATTTCACTATGGAAGGTAGAGGAATCAGGGATTGTCAGTGGCAAGTTTGTAGAAATACAAAAATAAGCACTTGGGCTGTTGTAGAACCTCAGTGGTGTTAAGCTCAGCTTCAGATATCAAATTAGCAAAAGTAAATATTTTTTCTCTTTCTTTGTTAAATTGAGTTAGACTATCCGTTCTACAATAAATAATACATTGCATTTACTTTCAAGTATTTCTTTTTGTATTAGCCTGGGTAGGGAGTAAAACAGGATCTGCTGCAGCATCTTGCTAGAGCTGCTTGAAAGATACCCGTGCAATAAATAAATAAATAAGTGCATGAATAAATGTATATTAATTGGGAAGCCTGATCTTCAGCAGGGACACACTGGCTTTGTAAACAGACCTTGAGCTCAAGCTCGGTCAAAATCTAAATCTGGGTTTGTAACTCATTTTCACTTCACTTCCTGGCAAAAATGCGTGAAACCACAATTTCCCAGTGTAACAAGATGCAAGTTCCATCACCTTGCAAGAACTGTGATCCACCTAGATTTCAGATTTTTAATTCCTTACCTGCAGCTACGTGCTTATTTTAAAAATCTCATATTTCCACCTTAGGTAGGCTTCTTAAGGAAAAATCTCAGTAGATAACATCCGTATGTGTTTTCTGGCAGAGGCTCCTCAGGTTGTGGCTACATGATGGTTAGGTGCTGAGAAAGCATTTGACATGAGAGAATGGCTGTTCTCCAACAATTACAATTTCATTCCCACTTTTTACATGGGTCACAGTGCTTTATGCCTGTCTGTCTGACATTGTGAAGACCTCTGGTGTCTTCTCCTCGTCTTTTCCCCTGGACCAGGGTGAGAGATAAGAAAGTGTGCTTTCTCCTTTGTTGTCCTTCAGGATCAAAGGTGTTAATGGCTGTGATTTGGATTGCTGAGCAGAGAAGTGATTTATGCATCTAGAAAGCTGAAAATAGGATTTCAATTATTTGTAGGTAGTATATAGATTTTTTATGACTGATCCTAATAAGCCCTTTTTAGCATTTGACAGGCAGAAGTGTGTGCATTTTTACCAAGGAAATCAAATGGGGGAAAGGAAAGTAATTTTATTACTCTTGGTGGGAGGTAGTTGACTAATGGACATGTAAAGGACTATATTGCAAATTGGACTAGATCGGGTACAAATGTAGGCAGTTAAATGGCAGCTCTTGGTATTCCTGCTTTATCTGCCCTGGAGAACACTACAGAAGCCACCGTGCAGGATCTTCTGCTACACATTGAGAAAATCAGGCACCTGAAGGTCAGGTCTACTCTGCGCCTTTTAGGCAGAAATAGTACATGTTTATCTGTTTGCGGCACAAACAGAGGATCTTGCATCTGACTGCTGAGCAGGAAAATTCCAAAAACAAACAGGCTCAGCAGGTCCATAGAGAAATGTGAGAGCATAAGCAAAGTTGAAACTCCAGGCCCCCCGACAGCTCGCTCAGGGCTGCAGCAAAGTACCTTTTTTGAAATAAGGTCTTTCTTTAAGCACCAGCAGGTGGTAGGACCTTCATCCCAGGCTCCTGCCGCCAGGTGTGAACACGCACTGGGGTTGTCTCTGACAGCCCAAAGTGGCTGTCAGGTCATCAGCTGCCTTCCTGTCACTGGAAAGAAGTGAATAAAATAATCTCTGTCTGTAATGCTGGTTTTTTTTTCCTGCTGCCATGTACAGAGCCATGCCCAGGGCTCCTGGGGCTGTCCTGCAACCCCCAAAGCTCTGGTGTGCGTGAGCACGGTGAACTTGGACCCAAAGCTGTACCCACTAGTGCTAAATGTTCACGGTTTCCTCTTTGGGGAAGCATTTCCCCACTGAAATCAGGCTCCAGGGTGGCAAAAAGCTGGGCACTTTCCGAACTGACGCCTAGGGCTGGGGTGAGGAGGACACCATAAGCTGTAGGATTTGGAGCGTCATTAGCAGTGGTGGTGGATACACCGTACCATTAGGTAGGGCGATAAGCTATGCACAACCAGCAAACAGCTCAAAGGCATGAGCACGGAGATACATTTTTTTAAAGATATATCTTTGCTCTTCATACACGCCCACACAGAAGCAAAATGCCAGCAGGGACAAGTTGTATTTCTCTTTTATGTAAGATAGATGCTTCTGTGGTCCCTGTTACCTAAGCGTCTCAGCACCTCCTTAATCTGTCATTTATTTCACAGTACCATATTAAATTGATATTGTGGGGTATGGATCTACCAAAGGGCTGAATAACACAAACAAGTCGGCACAGGGGGTCCGGAGTCTACAGAGCAGGGAATTGGTCCCTCATTTTCTTCATTTCCTGACGATCAGAAAATACTTTCCTCCATGTTTTCATCCTTCTCCCAAGATCAGATCAGCTTCTGCAAAAGGACAAATGCTTCAATTTCTTCCTACTGTTTTCTCTGAAAACTTCACATTTTATCCATTAGCTTTACAATTTTAAAGTTTACTTGCTCTAGAGGGATAAGATTATGTGCTGCTTTTGCTATGTACCTTGTGGCATGAAAACAAATTGTTTTGTCTTGCCATTAATTTTTCACATTGTTACCCAGGAATACTTTAGTGTTTCATTAAAAACAGAACCTTGGAAAATGTCAATTCATAAATGCCTTCGTAGCCGTCAGAGTGACAATATACCGCTTGGAATAAAATTATAATGCCTTTATACCACACGTTAATGTCCACAGTTTGGTACTTTATGGGATGTAGTGTGGAAATAGACCTTTTTCCTCAGAAGAGGTCATCTCTGTGATGCTCTTTGTGGAAGGAAATGGTGGAGGCACTGGTTAGCGAAGGCGGCTTTTCTGCGATGCCCCGGGGAGGACTGTCAGCCTCGGCAGCATAAGCACAAGGCTTTTGAAATATGTCTCCAGCCAGTCTTGGCAATACCCCTGTGTTCATTAGTAAAACAAAGGAATCGTTTCTAAGGGTGTTATAAATACCCAGTATTACACAAAGCCCTGCCTGTATTCCAGCCTTCATAATATGGCACTTTGTCAGTCAGTTGGAGAATAAACCTGTGAGTATCATCGTCTGTGAGCTTAGTAAAAGCTGTTTCTGTTTTCTTCAGACAACTTGGGAGATAAGGCTTGTGACTACTGAATCACGCTAGACTAATACATTTATTCTTCTCTTATGAGAACACATATCCTTGTATATAATTTCAGACACACAGAGTAGCGGTGGTAATAAACAGATGTGTTATATTGGTCCAACTAAAAGCGCTGAGGAGATGGGTAAACAAAAAGAGAGATGCAGGAGATGGATGCAGTAGCGAAAGCTAAGGGGCCCTGAGCATCCGTGCTCTGTCAGCGTACGGCTTTATTGCTGGTGGCATTGTTGATAGACTCCATTTGCCTGTAAAAGATGGTGTGCAATGCTGATCTGACATCCCTGTATGTAAATACTTAAGAAAATATTGGAGGGCAAAAAACACTTCAATCTCTGGAGTCCATAAGCCTGAAAGGAACTTGCCATGAGGCTTATTCTTCTCTAGGTAATTTTCTTTCCGCTCCCCTAAAGGCAGAACTATTAACAAGACATGAGATCTTTATTGGTTTTGTGTCAGTGCTGGAGGAAAAGATCCTACACAATATGCTCATTAAAAGGTAGGCTTTTCTCATGATGCCATGTGGGGCTTTATATTTTTGTTTAGCTTTTTTTTTTTGTAATGTAGTCTCTGCGGAGCATGTTTCTGCAGTTACAGGTCTACTTTTTCTTGTGTAATTGAATTATTAACCTGCTACGGGGTCAGCAGAATGGTTTCTTTTATAACGGTACAGGCCAAATCCTGCTGTCATTGTTCACATTGAGAAGCAATGTGAGGCCGCACCGAAGGATGCACCTGCAAAGAGTGCTGCTGCTGAAATCAAATCGGTCGTCCCTTATAAATGAAACCACGGTACAGGCTGCAGAAAATCAGAAGCGGTAATACAAGTCTGGATGGATGTTAAAAAATCCAGATGCAGTGGGATGCAAATGACCTCAAGCTTTGCTTATTCCAAAAGAGTAAAACAAACAAAAAAAATCCCAAAATCCCCAATGGACTTTTGGAAAACCTCTACTCATCCTTGCATAGACTGCAGGACTGCATTCCTGTGCACTTAATAGAATCGCTTTTCTGTTTCAGATACCTGCTGCAAATCTTTTGCAACCCAGAATTAAACTGTTCAGCCCCTAAAACTGAATATTTCAGTTCCCAGGACTGAAATCTGTTGAAACTTTGTGTGTGCTTTAATAGAAGGAGATTCTCTGTAGCGTATCTTCCTTTGCACAATTTTTCATTGGGCACAATGTTATATCCTGATTCTTTATATATTCTGGGTCTTCTTTATCCTCCGTTCCCCACTGTACACCTTAGCAAAGAAAGAAAATTTACGGTCTAGTGTCTGCAGGCTTTTCTCCACAAATTAAAAAGAAATAATGCTGAAATAAATAACAGATGTCAGATCATGTCACAGTGTTACTTTGAGATGAGAAATGTAGTGTTAACTGGAGAGTTTACAAGTCATGCAAGCTAGAGGGTAATTAAGCATTACTATTGCTAATCAGGCATGTTTAGCAATAAAGCAATGAATGAACTAAAGAAAATATGGAAATCAAAAGCACATTTCGTGCCTTCACCTGAAGCTCCCTAAGAACAGAAATCTGACATTGACATAATTTTGTCCCATGTGAAGTATTTCTAATATGCTTATGGGGTGGGTTGAACTTGGCAGGCTGCGAGGTGCCCACCAAGCTGCTCGCTCACTCCCCCTCCTCAGCGGGGCGAGGGGAGAAAATAAGATGAAAAAATCACGGGTCCAGATAAAGGGAGTTTAACATGAAGGCCACGTGTGGAAGCAAAGGAAAACAAAAAGATTTATTCTCTAATTCCCATCAGCAGGAGATGTCCAGCCACTTCCCAGGAAGCAGGGCCTCCGTACATGTAGCAGATGCTTCAGAAGACAAATGCCTTAATAGCAAAATGCCCCCTTCTCCTCCTTTCTCTTAGCTTTTCTTGTTGAGCATGATGCCATATGGTATGGAATGTCGCTTTGGTCACCTTGCAGTCTTTGACATCCCTATCCAGCCCAGGACCTGCTGTGGCCAGACTTGTCCAAATTTCTATTCAAATAATGATTAAGCCACAAATGATAAATTGCTCACTGAGATTAATACATTAATCAAGAAAAATCGTGATCATGGGCAATTTGTTAACCAGAAAAGTGACAACATTTTTAAAATAAATAGAGTATAATAAATTTATCTTCCAACCTTCTCCACTCTCTTAATATGCTGCCTTTGCCTCATCCCCATTCCTTGCCTGTAGTTGCCACTGAACTCAAACCTTGCATGTAACAACGCAGAGATCGTTTGTAAGGTCACTGGAGTGAACCTGATCTGTTCTCTAATCCTGCACAATTTAGAAGCTGTGGTAGATATATAAACACCCCCGCTATTTCTGAGTGTAATATGTCGTAATGAAACCCTCCATCTTACACCGCAAGTAGAGCAATAATAGAGCAGATAGGAGGAAATGCCAATTACATCATGTCTAAGGCTGTTAAACAGTGGCTTACAATCAAGAAAAGAAATTTGACAGTTTGGACAGCATTAATGGATTGTCCTAAAATTCTACAGCCTCTGAGTTACTAACTTCAATTATGGAAATGGAAAAAGGCTAGCACCTAACACCCCTGTCTGTTGGTGAGTTAGAATTAAAAAATTAGCAGGAAACTTGTCCAGAACTTTAAAACAGAAGATGGTTAAAGACCAAATAAAGATCTTGATACAAGGCTACTGAAGGTAATGGAGGGATTCTCTACTGAATCCCTCAAACTTAGGATCAAACTGAAATAAGAAAAAACCCGAGAGGGATTTTGCTGGGGAAAAATTCTATCATATCCAGTGGGCCATAAAGAAAGGAAGGAGCTGCCTCATCTAAATCAAATGACAGCACTGAGGATGAGGAGGAGCACGTTCGATTCATGTGTTGTTCCTAGGAATGCTTGGTTTCCTTTTTAGTTCAAAAGTGGTTCATATTTCCATGATAGATAGTTATTGTATCCTCAAATAACCACAAGCACGACCGTAACTCAGGCATCCCTCCATCCTGCTGTGAGTTACCATCGCTCCCAGAAGGTACGGTCCTGATGTACGGTGCACAGTTCCAACAAATCAGCGCTTCTTCTACAAGAGAATAACGCTCCTTTCAAAGCACTCTCCTCTGGAGGTGGCCTCTGCACAAATTATGTCAAAAACGCATTAGTATGCCCATCAGAAAGGTAGGGATAAGGATAAGTCAGTATCTTCCTGTAGCACAAAACAGCTGAATCTCAGTAGGGGGTATTTGTTCCATCTCCAGCGTTTGCTGTTTAGTTCAGCTTTATCTTGTTCATGTTTTTCTCCCCCCCCCCATAAACAACCATAAAAAATCACTTTCAAAGGCCCCAAAGACAAAGTAATACAAAGTAATGGCACGTAACATGAATAATAAAACCGTATTTTGACTTCATCTCCCTTTTTGCATGCCTTAAGTATTATAATTATTAATTTACAACACAGAGGAGTGCATGGTGCGACACAGATGAGAAACTTGAAATCTAAATACTTTGGACAGCTCAGGTATAAAAATTGCATACTAAATAGAAACACGCAAACTCTTCAGAAAAAAAAAGTTAACTTGTACTCTAGGTGTGTCCCCTTCTTCGTAAGACTGTGCTTTTCCTGAGTTGATGGTCATGGCTACCAGCTTCCCAAGCAGAAGAATCAAGGCCTCTGTTCCTTTGGGAAGAATTTGGGCCCAGAATATATCAAAGATGGTCCTTGAGACAAAGAACATTGTTGAAAAAATGTGTTCCTCAGGCACAAATTAGACACACAGGTTCAAACCAAGTGAGCAAGAAAGAAAATCATTTTCAAGAATCAGACTGATGCTGTGAGCTGAATTCCCTCAAGAGCTGCAAGTCACCGCTGAACTCCCTACCTTCATCTGGCTTCATCTACCATTTCATCTCGCAAAACATATATATATTTCTAGAATTAAAAGTAACACTGCATGTATCGGGTATAACTTATTATATGTGCATTTCAGAAAAATAGTGGAATTTGTCCCCCTGACTTGATTACTTTGGTTTCCCATGTAGTCCATGGAACCAAACAAGATGTCGTCCAAAGATACAGTAAAAGATCCCTGCCTACCTAAATTTCAGGAAAGAAAATCTTTGGAGGCTTTCAAAGGAACTTACCTCTCTCCTCTGACTCTAACTTTGGCATAAATAATGTTCAGCAATAGGTAGACTGTACCTTACTCCCAGCTTACTCGCTGAAACAGGAATAGGAGGCTGTTATTCGAGCTGCCTAACGCACCGCTAAGAGACACTCAACCACCATCATCATATTGGTGGTAAGCATCCAGTTGACTGGATTTTTCTGGCAAAACATCTTACACTGGGAAATGCAGATATGTCACAAACACTGACAACATTATTATTATATTTATTATACTTACATCATCATTATTATTATTATTATTAGGGTTTGTTGTTTTTACTGTTCTCTATTACATCCCTAGGAGAAAAAGGGAATTTTTTTCATCTCAAAATGTTTTTCGGAATGTAACCATGATTCTCTGTTGCAGTCTGTCTCTATGGCTTGGAGTAGACAGCCAGCAGGAGGGTGCCTGCCTAAGGAGGATGTCTCTGGGGTGGGTGTCTGTTGGGGTTTAACCCCCGACAGCAATTAGGACCACGCAGCCGATCACTCACTCACATCCCCCCACAGGGTTGGGAGAAGAGGGAGAAAGGGAGAGAGGAAAAAACCCAATTTGTGGATTCAGATAAAGACAGTTTAATGGAACAGAAATGGAAGAGGAAAAAAAAAATAACAACAACAACAATAATAATAGAATAGACAAAATAAAGTGATACAACACAAGTTGCCCTCACCACCTGATGATGGATTGCCCAGCCCGTCCCCAGCAGTGATCCTGGATCCTTGCCCCCCAGTCAACCCCCATTCATACACCGAGCATGACATCTGTGGTATGGAATATTCCTTTGGCCAGCTTGTTCTGTCCGTGCTTCCTCTCAGCTTCTATGGGAAGCTGAAAAACTCCTTGACTAATGTAAACATTACTTAGCAACAACTAAGCCAATATGCGTTATGTTATCAGCATTGTTCCCATACTAAACCCAAAACAGAGCAGCTGCTGGAAAGAAAATTAACTCTATCCCAGCTGAAACCAGGGCAGTGTCCCAGCAGTGTGACCCCTCTGCAAGGGGCCACAGCACCTGCTGTATGGTGGAGGATGTAGCAGTGAAATTTTGATGTGCTACATGATTGCTTCAAGAACCAAGCATTAAAGTGTTCTTAAATTCTTTTTGATATCCTTGTAAGGGATTTTGATATATGGAAGGAATTCTCAAACAAAAAACCTGCCCAATGACATCCATGGAGTCTCGTGATTTTGGAAGTCTTGCTCTACCTTAAGAATTATTACAGCATTTTATGTAGCCTGCCGTATTTCTTCACCATTCTGATTAGGTACGGACATGGAACGAGCAATTAAACCAAGCTGAGAGGAAGAGCAACGTGGGCTCTGTGTGTGGGATGGTTTCCAGGTGGGATAGCTTTCATAAGTGCCTTAAAAAACATTCTGCCTCATGGCTCTTTAGAGGCCTCCCCACAGAAGCAGCTCAATTATTCATTCAGAGCAAAAACCGTTTTATTACATGTCTTGTAGTTCGAATGGTTAGACTGAAATGTGGGACACTCTGCTCTCAACAAGGTTCTGGTACTTGCATTTGTACTTGCACTTGTCCTGCAGAGCGGTAAAAGAGTTGCCAACACCAGCTGGGAGATAGGAATATCATTAGCACATATTTTGTTTTGTATCTTCAAGGTTAGAACAAATCACAAAACCTCTGCAGCTGAAAGAGAGGAAAAAGAGCAGAGTTCTGGAATTAAACTTGTTTTTCAAATCAGTCTGGGCGAGTTTTAAGATAGG
Organism: Larus michahellis; assembly: GCF_964199755.1. NCBI lineage: Eukaryota > Metazoa > Chordata > Aves > Charadriiformes > Laridae > Larus > Larus michahellis. The sequence continues at coordinate 13,316,490 of NC_133905.1, read as the reverse complement.
ATTGAATATTTGCCTTTGGCCCCCGGGAAGATCACCGCTGTGTTGCACCATCCCGCTCAGAGAGTCTGTTCTCATCCTTGCTTGAAAACTTTTCTTTCTGCCCCAGAAGGTGTTTTCTACTCTCAGACTGCCTACCTGCAGCGGGCAGTCAGGGAGGTGCAAACCTGAGGTGCCGCACGGTCCACTCCTGGTGTCCCTCTGCCAGGTGTCACCCCCCAGGGTGACACTGGGGACCTGAACCCACCACGGTGGCTGCTCTTGGCCAGCGCGGGCTCCCCTCTGCGTGCTACCAGGGTTGTATCCAGTTTTTATTTAGATATTCACCCGAGCACTGGGGGATTTGGAACTGCTTTGGGTTAAGAAAAGACACAAAAACTTTTAGCATTTTTCTGGGTGAAAAAAAAATGTTTTCCCGTTCGTATTGAGCATGAAATTGTGCGAGTTCAAATTACTATTGTGCCACGAAGGTCCGAGGCTGAATTGGGGGCTATGTGGTACCACAATCTGGCGCTGCATTAGCAGTGAATGATTTTCAAAGATTTTCCTTGAACTAACATTGACTTAATTGTGTAACACATTATATATTACCATATGTACACATTACCAAGGCTCTTGATTATTTTCTAATTTGAATTTCTCCAGCGGTTCTCTAAAGGGCACTAATTCAGTATCACTGTAAAAATTAAAGTAACTTACCATCACGATGCTTGCCTGGAACCGTCGAACCGAGCAGAATATCTCCCCATCTATCCATAACTTTGTATTTCCCCAAAGTGAAGAATGCCTAGTTAATTGTGGTCAGTGTTTACACAGTAAATGAGCATGATTTCAAATTGTTCTGGTCTATTTTAGAATTGGATTAGTTTATGTTTCTTCATAAAGCGACTACATTTGGTCAAGCTCATTTGTTGGCACTCCAGGGACAGCCAGACCAGCAAATGAATCATCTCATCAGAGACGTAAGCTGGCTCTGCCCATCCATGAGCTGTGGCGTCTCCTGCAGGCAGGGTGACCTCTTCATCTCAAAGGGCAAGATGGAACCTGGAGGCCCTGCCAGCATGACGTGGTGGCCCCCAGATGGGATAACATCTCAGAGAGCCACATCCTTGTTGGCCCAGCAGTGAAATGCTGATGGAGAGGAGACGCAGGTTTGCTGCCACACTGTGCTCCCATCTTATATCCCCAAGAAAAAAAGTTATTCCAACTCTGAGAGAGCATAACATCTATCTTCTCACATGCTTAAGAGTTGGAGAAACAAGAAAGATACAATCCTACTTGCCAACACAGCGTTGCCACTAGCATGACTCCATGCCCTTCACGCTAACCAAAGCTAAGGGACTCATGAGACTTTGGAAGCTCTACTTATTCTGCTCCCTTATTCTAGTTTTTTTCTCCAGTGTTTGCTGTCAGGATAAAAAGTGTCAGAAACTCTTAATGCTACGAAAAGAATTAACAAATAGAATGCAAGTATCATTGAAAGGTATCGTGCTCTGATCTTAGAAGGCGAAATCACGCGGCAAGGCAGAGTTGCCCAGTGCTTGGCAGCTGTGGTTCACCATGGTTTGTGAATAGTGTTTTCCTGCCTGATCCCCCCGAAATTACCTTCCACTCACTGACCTGCTGTTGAGGAGATCAGCAGGATGTCAGCATATATAATTCAGGCTGCAATATAATTAGAAAAAGAGAGGTCCCTTCTTCTGCACATAAACTATTGAACAATGGTATCTTCTGCACACCTGCAACACAAAATAACAGTAAATTAACAAAGGTTCACCCCAGAGATATTTGAGCCTCCATGAATTTTTCAGAGAGTGGCCTGAGGTTTTAATTTATAATCTAATCCAAACTCAGATAAACTGCAGCTTCATGATCTCGCGCCCAGCGTGAGAGCACTGCAGTCAGCATGCCCACCACAACTCATTTAATGAATATGCTAATAGGTGAGTTAAGGATAGAAAAGAAAGACAAGAAACTTATGGCTGAAACCTAGCGCAGAACTGGGATGCCCTCTCCATCCTCTCTGCTAACAGCTGCACACAGCTTTGACTCTTTCCATTCCAAGTTTGGATCAGCCTCCTTCTCGTGAAAGAAATCATCATAATCAAATTAAGTAAACGTGAATTACAGTACAGGAGGAAATTTGGACAACTTTGAGAAAATCCAGATCACAATTCAGATTAAAGACATGAACAGATGCTTTACCTGGGGGCGGTTACAGCAGCATCTTCCTGAACATGAATGAACTTCACCTCCGGGTAGGCTCTCGTCTTCTCCGGAGATGTTGGTAATTTCAAAATAAGCAAAGGGTCAGATAATTCATTTTAAATGAAGACACAAAGATACATACAAATGGTTGTATGGTTATTTAGCTATGTCAGGGGTGTGGCCTCAACTGATCTCATAAAACGCATACAGAAAAAATGGCACGTGCGTGAAATTCTAAGGATTGTTATCTTTTGGGAAGAAAATAAGATTAGTGCAGAGTAACATCTGGATTGCTGTATGGCCTAGACATTTATTGGATGCCTGTGTGTGGATGCAAACACACTTGTGTTGGCATCATTGGCATTTTTTATGCTTTCTCTCTTTCTTCGTGTCCTACTTTTACAAGATTTCCGATGCATTGGGTACTGAATTTTCCTCCTGTAACTAAACCATACTTAGACAGGACTCTCTTTCTCAGAAATTCAGTAAATCAGGAGACTTTAAATGGTTTGCTTGCTTTTATACAAGTGTTTTTGAACCCTATTGAATATGAATTTAAACGCTATAAGCAAAACACGAGTGTTTGGTCTGTAATACATTTATAGCCCTCAGTGTCTGAAATTAGTTTATCCAAAGGATTCTGTTCATGTGAGAGAAATTGCTATGATCAATCACCGCGTAGTCAGGGATCAAAGAAAACGCTGAATCAAGGACTGTATTTCATTTCACCCCTTCAGCGAAAGAGAGGGGACACTGCAGGGGAGCTGATAGAGATTCTGCAAGGAATCGACAACTAGTTTTAGATGTTCTCTTCCCCCTACACACCCCAAGTCCCTCAAAATTATGTGAAAAAACATGTGTTTGTCTGATTCTTTCCTTCATATTACAGATTCACCTTTCAGGGACAAGCCGAAAGCTTTGGCTGTTGGCTTCGGGTTCCTCTCCCTCCTTATCCCCATGGAAGTTCAATAGGGCATGAGGCACTTTTTTTCTCTGGTTTGCCCAGATTGCTGTTCTTTCATAGGAAATAAGTTAGAGAAAGCTGGAGAAAAATCAAAATATACAAGAATTTGAATTCTTTGATTCTTCACTGAGCAAGTAACACTTGTCTCTCTCTTCTTCCCTTACATATGTCAGGTAATAGCTGTTTCTTAAAAGGTTATAATGCGTATTTGAGCCCAACTTCAAGTGCCAGCTAAGAGGGAAAAGCTGAAGATACTAAAGATAAAAGCTAAAGCTCCACTCTCTGTTAATATCGGAGATACCTACAGATACCTCGAATCTTTTGCACTGCAGGACGTCCTCGTGGCACAAACTGCACCTCCAAGACACAGAGCTGGACCACTGTCGCTCTCGGGGCAGAAACAGTCATTGGGTCCATGGAAATCAGAGCTTCTGGTTTGTGTAATCCACAGAAAAAAATAATCTTGGGAGGTTTATGTATCAAAAATATGATTTCTAGATCTGATGTTGTCCAAACCTCCCTATTAGCCTAGTTCGCATGAAATTTAAGCTGTTAACAGACCTAGCAATGTCCTTTTCTAAACTGTTGCACCATGTTGTACACTTTGCATTGCCCCAAAATCTGTTGTATTTTGCTGTCAGATGATAACAAAAATGGAGCTACATCCATAAAGAATATGGATAGAGCCCAGGAGAGAAAAACATACAGGTCCTGTCACTTTTGTGAGTAGGACAACTGCATGACAGAGGAAAAGTGTGTATTAAATCTCTGTTGCCCACCACAAAGGTGACGCCTATGAGATGAAGTGATCAGCGTGTCTCAATGGCAGTTTGTAGGTGCTGTATCTCAGATGTCAATCTTGCAGGATCCGTGTAGATAATACATCCGTGCCTCATGCATTATCCAGCCCTCGAATCAATTTAAGGCTACACTTCAATTTGGCCCAGGGCCAGCTGCCGCCATCAGCAGAGCATCGCGCGGTGTTGCGTACCGTGCCGCTTGTGGGGGAGCAACGGCTGAGCACGCCCACGCCGTCTGAAACAAGAATTAGTCTCCCCCCACGCCCTGAGAAGAGATTGTCTCATATCAGCTCACCACAGCTGCTCCAACACAGGTTAAGCTTTTTGTCGTCTTACAGGGACTGGAGCAGGAAAGCCATACGGCATCCACACCAACACAGGGCACTGGGCAAAACCCTTGAGAAGACGTTCCAGTGCTCTGGTCCTGTAGCACCAGCTTTAAAGGCCTGAAGTATTTTGCCTTTGTGAAGACGTACAAGTCCTGTGGGTCAGGTTTTGTCCTACAGATCTGGAAAGTCCCATCTTCTTCCATCCCAGGCTCAGACATTGTTTCTCAGCAGGCTGGGTGTCCCGCAGCCCCATGCATCGTGCGTGGGCAATGTATCAGATGTTTTCTACCACTGACGGTGCAAATCTGTCGATATTGATTATATTAGGTACTTTTGCCACTCATTAAGCTGTATATTTCTGTAGTATTGTTGTTAAAAATCGCACTGCAGGAGTGTATTTAAACCAGCGAGTCTTTCACTCCTGGGGAAGACCAACCAGATAGATATGTATTCCTACCATACAGCGCTCTTGTGTGGACAGCATGGGTATCTTAATAGACAGTGCTTGAGAGCAGAAGGCAGACATAAGCCCTGAGTCTGGTTTGCACCCATTGGGACAGTTTACTGAACTAAATTAATGCTGCAGATGTCTGGAACTGTGAGGCAGGAGAGGCTCAGGCAAATACCCAGAGTAGGGGCACTGAACTAACCCCACTGTTAGCTCTGAGAAGAGCAATATCTACTTAATAAAAATCAGAGATGCACCAATTACATTGCCAAAATGACCTGGTGGATAACTAATGGCATGGAAGAAATTTCTGTTCCACGCCTGTGCTTGCATTGACAGAAGTGAGGACTCGGTGTCGATTTGCATGTAAGGAATGGGAAGGCAGCGCCCACCCGAAGGGTCGAGTACCACGTACAGCATTTCCTGCCTCTCCAGGGGAGAAGTACGGGATTTTAACATCGCTTTAATAAGCTTCCTTCATTCTCCACCATTTGCATTCATAGCTGATTATGAAAACAGAATTATTTTTTTTTTTCAGTCAGTGATGTAGGGTTAGTCCAGGATTTAAACTAAAACACGGTTTGGAAACCAAATATATTATTTAACTTCATTTTCCTTCCACTTTTGCGGAATCCAACCCTTTCTGAATTGCAGAAACACTCAGGCAAGAAGGATCTGTTAATAGAAAAGACAACCTGCTCTGACTGACTCTTTTTTTACACCCCCTTTTTCCCTATTTTTTAAAAGGACAGAAGAGTTGGTAGTTTATTAGGTAAGAGCAGTCTTTGAAGCTGAAAGCTTTCCATCCTCCTAAGAAATAGCATGACTGACTTTAACAATGTCACTGTCCCATACAGCACCATTTCAAAATTAAAAGATTTTTAATTTGCAACTCTAGAGGCAGAAAGGTAATTGTCATTACACCCAAAGATCTCATTTTCCCTGATCCTTCTTGTACTGCATCTAGCACCCAGTCTACTACAGAGAGATGCTCTTACTATTACTCTTCAACTCAAAACCCAGTTTTTACAACTAGTTATTCCAGGGAAACATATTCCAAAGAATGACTACAAAGACAAAAAGTGAAGATTCTGGCTTTTTTAATAAAATATTTCATTTTTCCATATAACAGGCAGCAATTCTCATTGAGGCCATAAAGCAGACAAGAAGAAAAGAAGAGAAGGGAATTCTTTACCGCACTATTATTTATAGCTTCCTCCCGTAGAGGATCTTCCTGGTGAGGGAGAGAAACCCCGTAGTTATATCACTCCGTGTGGCAATGCAGATATGTAAATTAAGACATCTCCCAGCAGACGAATATAGCACTAATAAGGATACTGCTGGAATTGTCTAGGAGAGGCCTCAGAAGGTAAAAGACTGTAGGATTAACTGCTTTGTTATTAGGGTTCTCTTTCTTCAAGAGGATGATGAAATTGTGACCATAAGAGTGAATGTTGAATGCAGATTAATTTGATGTCCCAGGCTGAATAAGAGTGGTTGAAACCAAGGAAGTGTATTAACTGTCATCTTCAAACAAGTTTATCGCTGCCCTCTCCCCAGTGTGGGGTAATTAATCAGCTTTGATGGAAACCCAGGGATCCTCTTACAATGAGCAGAGGATTTCCAAATGAGTCAGGGACAAACTCTGCGATGTTGGAAAAATCGCTGGCAGATTTCTTGTTACAGAAAACACAGCTCCATATGCACCAATCTGTCAAGGTTAACCTACAGAATTCCCATTTATTCAGGATTTTTACCTATTCCTTGAATTCCAAATTCTGACTGCGTGATGTTGTCAACTTCTGATCTATGAAGGCAGTCTCTGGTGGCGAACCAGGGCTCCCTGGTCTGCGCATCCCATTATGGATAAGCAGCTTCTGACACAGGCGAACACATCAAGGCGGATTAGCTGCTCCTGTCCTCTCACCCAGCCTCCGCTCCACTGACAGATAAACTGAAAAATTTAATCAAAGACAGAAACATATTCTGGAAGTCTCCATTTGTTTTATGCAAGCAATGAGACGCAGAAAAACATACTGTAGGTACGATCTGTAAGAGACTAGTGTGACATCTTACAAAGTAAATATAAATTTATATATCTCCAGTAGCAACCCCCTCTCCTAAACTTTCTGAAAGCATTTGCTTAAAGACCATTGAGTCAGAGTGTCAGTGTGAAACTGGAAATATGCGCAGAAGTGATCCTAGAGTCACAGAATCACAGAATCATTTTGCTTGGAAGAGACCTTTAAGATCATCAAGTTTAACTATTAACCTGCCACTGCCAAGTTAACACTAAACCGTGTCCCTCAGCACCACAACTACCCATCTTTTAAATACCTCTAGGGGTGGTGCCTCCACCACTTCCCTGGGCAGCCTGTTCCAATGCTTGACAACCCTTTTGGTGAAGAAATTTTGCCTAATATCCATCCTAAACCTCCACTGGCGCCACTTGAGGCCATTTCCTCTTGTCCTGTTGCCTGTTCCTTGAGAGAAGAGACCGACCCCCCCTGGCTACACCCTCCTTTCAGGTGGTTGCAGAGAGCGAGAAGGTCTCCCCTCAGCCTCCTCTTCTCCAGGCTGAACACCCCCAGCTCCCTCAGCCGCTCCTCACAAGACTTGTGCTCCAGACCCCTCACCAGCTCCGTTGCCCTTCTCTGGACAAGCTCCAGCACCTCAATGTCTTTTTTTGTGGTGAGGGGCCCAAAACTGGACACAGCACTCGAAGTGGGGCCTCACCAGTGCCCAGTACAGGGGGACGGTCACTGCCCCAGTCCTGCTGGCCACACTGTTCCTGATACAGGCCAGGATGCTGTTGGCCTTCTTGATCACCTGGGCACACTGCTGGCTCATACTCAGCTGCTGGCGACCAATGCCCCCAGGTCCTTTTCCACCAGGCAGCTCTCCAGCCACTCTGCCCCAGGCCTGTAGCGTTCATGGGGTTGTTGTGACCCAAGTGCAGGACCCAGCACTTGGCCTTGTGGAACCGCACACCATTGCCCTGAAAGCTTGCAAAGGGCTCTGGGCCATTGCGCTCCCGAGCTAACAGCAACCTGCTGCGGGGCAGGCGGGGAAGGTCCCGGCTCCCTTCAACCCTGTGCCTTCAGCCTGAGAGAGCAGACGCTGCAGAGCCATCCCAGCCATGGGGCTGCGCGCTGAAAGATATAAATAGCAGCAATTAACAGACCTCATTTGCCCACCTCCTCGCGGGACTGTAAATGGAGCAGTCGCAAGCCCAGGGCGCACCCGGAGCCGAGGAGATCCTGCTAAAAATATTACCGTCAATTTTTAAAAGCGGGAGAAGGAGGGAAGAAGTCACGGCAACCATTTCACAGCTCCATGCGCCGGGCGCCGGCACCCTCGGTAACCCCTCGCACACGGTGCTGCCAGGATGGGAGTCCATCCTCCATCTGCGAGGCCATCCGGGCCACCAGCATCCTCCAGCCCCACCAGGAGACCACGGCAGCCCCGAGGGGGAAAAAGATGTGCATTGGAAATATATTAAGGGTCTAGATGCCTTTAAATGGTCCGTTTTACATTAAAAAAAAAAAAAGAATAAAAATAAAAATAAATCCTTTTATTTTCCCGGAGCTGAAGGAAAAAGCAAGGTTTGGATCACCAGAATGTCTATAAGTCTGCTCTGCATTCCAACAACACTCTAAAAACCTTTCATGAACCTCAAATATAAAGCAGATATCCCCAAAATTTCATGTCTGTGTCCCCCCCATCCCTGCTCTACATTCTCCATTTAAAGGATTCTCCCAGATCCACGCAGGAGCGGTGGCTGTGAGCGGTGCCAGCAGGAGCCACCCTCGCCAGGCCCTTCCCCAGCCCTCCGCTGCCTTCCGAATTTGCAGCAGACTAAGGGAGATTTAAATATCGCCTGACTATTTTGCGGCGCTCTAAACCTGTGCTTATAAATGATTCATGTAGGACAGACAGACAAGCGAGGTTTTAAAGAAAGAAAACAAAAAACCCACCCCAAACTAACCCCCAAACTGGCTTTGTAATGGTGGTGGTTGTGTTCTGACAGCCCCTGTCCACCGGTGCCGTGGCACAGGGGGTTGGTACACAGAGAGCACACACAGAGCTGGACCTTTCAACCTCTAAAACAAAAAAAAATAAGGGATTTTATGACCGGAGCAGAAGGAGCCATCTCCCAGCTCTGGGTCCATATGTGCCTCCTGCACATTTCTAATGTAATGCTGGTGCTCGGGAGCAGTTGGATAATCTGAAGTTCTGGCTACGGGAGCATGCAGTCTGGCCAAGGATGCAATTACGCTGCTCCAGGGCTGCCCAGTCCTGCCCAGTCCCATCAGACAGCGACCAGCTTCTGGAAGCTGCTGCTCTCACCGGCCTCTGAACTGCTCAGAAAAAGAGTCAGCGCTCCAAGATTTGTAATATATCACGCATAGATTTTGGTCACACCAGGATTTTGATCGTTCAGTCGAGATGGTCAGGAGCTATTGGTGGGCGTTTGCTGTCACCGAGGACCTGCTGTGACATGAGGACCACTGTCCGCAGGGAGGCTAGAAAGAAGAGGTCAGTGAAATTTGAGTTTCACAAGGGACTTAATTTACCTGTCTTGCAATTCAGGCTCTTTAAAGGAGAAAAACTGACCAAAAGCCTTAATTAATATGCCATGAGATGACTGTTAAATTAAGCGCTTTAGGATATTGTCTGAACCTACTCATGTGGCAGCCATTTAAAGAGCAGTAATCTCCTGAGAGGGAAATCTAGACTCTTCCTTTTCAAAGGCTCGTGCAGGCGTTGGTGGCAGCCAGGGCAGTGTTATTTAGCAATTTGCTGGCTGCCGGTAAGATGATGCTACACGAAATCTTACTTTGTGTAAAACATAATTTGCGGGAATGAGTCCTGACATCTTTGGTGCCACCACAAAGGAAGGCCTTTCATCTCTCATTGTCTTTGCTATTAGAATTCGTGATTTTTATTTATATAAAGGATTTCTGTGCCCCATGATTACACTTTTCCTTGACACCAAATATTTGTTACGCATATGGTTTGGCATAAGACCCAAAAGTTGCTGTTGGTTGTGTGTATTCTCCTTCTTTGCACCCTGTCCTACACCTGGAATATTGCTGTTGCGTCTCAAGGTCCTGACCAGGAATGAGTCCCTGTTTTGCTGAATGCTGCGCAAACAGAGATAAAGAGAAGCATCTGCTTTGGAGAGATAAAATCCCCACTCAGGCAGGATTTGTACCCTCCAGGTGAGACGTGTTCCTGCTGGTCTTCTGGCTGGCCATGGAGAGGCAAAGCCAGCATGGGTGGAGCCATGTGGATTCATTAGATGGCAATCTTCACTCCGGGAGACTTAGGTGGGGACAAACAGCCAAAGTTTTGCGTTGTTTATCAGCATCTTTTTCCAGGCTAAGATCATGCTCTGTTTGCAGGTGGAAGGACACGCTGAGTTCTGTTTGCCATGAGATGGGGAGTACGCACGGTACAACAGTCTGCGGGAGAGGACGGCAGCGATTCCACCAGCATCAACCGAGTCGCGTGGCTGGAAGCTGCTGGCTCGTTTTGCTGTACTTGACACTCGAAATAAGTCAAGGGTTCGGTTTTTTTCAAATTACCACAGAAGTTGTGTCCACCAGCCTGACCCTCATGCTCTCTCCAGCAGATTATCGCTGGACCCTGCACAGGCTCAAACGGGAGTTTGTGTCACGTACCAAAGGCACAAGGCTGCAGTGTAGGAACAGTGTGTGCATTGTAGCTTTGCACCTTCCATTATTACTAAATAAAGTAGAAAAAACCCACCCCAAACCCCTAAAATTCTTTTATATTTTAAATAACAAATACTTGTAAAAAAATAATAAAAAGTAAATAGTAAATAAAGTAAAAAAAAAAAAGGTAAATAAAGTGTGAGTTTGGGAAGAGGTCAGGACAGAAACTCAGTGACCAGACAATTTCTGTGGCCTGCAGAGATATTAAGAAACAGAGAGTGACGACTGGAAATACCTATTTTTCTCAGCTGTTTAAAGAAAACACGCATACTATACAACACAAACAAGTCAGTGTTTTACTATGGGCCACAAGTTATGCAGAGGTTGTGAATAAAACTGTAGTCAGTTAGAAGCTCATGAGGGTTGTCTACACGCCATAAACCCGGGATTCCAGCCGCAGCTGAGGGTATGCCATGCGTGCAGATTGCTCTCCCGTTCCTCTCTGAAGGTCAGGCTCCTCAGAAGTGTTTAATAAACAGTGACTGTAAACGGTCATTAACAAGTTTGATGAGGCATCAACCGTCTACTTTGCGGCTTCTTCACTGGTGGTGGGGAGAGCTGGAGGTGGCTCCCCCCGCCTGGTCCTCACAGGGTGGCAGGGGACTGCATTCCAGCAGCCTGAAACCAAAACCTCTAATTCTTCTACTTAATTGCTTACATCCTGGTGGGGAAAAAAAATGTGACCTATTTAGGCCTTGATTGTAGGAGCACTGGATGTCCTTACCCAGCCCCTATCAATGGCTAACAACCAGCTTCTCCTCTAATCCAACCTCATCTTTAATGTTCAGTAATAATAAAATCCCAGTAAATAAAAGTTTCGCCTCCGTTATCGCTTTTGCTTCACATATCGATAAAACTGTTGCAAACATTAATTAACACCATTAAGCATAGTAAATGCTGACTGGTTGATACTCCTCCAGTTAAGTGAGGGGACTGGCCCAGAGCTGCTTCTGTCCCTCAGCACCATTTCTCCCACGTTTTTTCATATATAGTTAAATATTTAATAGAATCATCTAGGTTGGAAGGGACCTTTCAGATCATGGAGTCCAACCATCAACCCCACACTGCCAAACCCACCACTAACCCACGTCCCTCAGCACCGCGTCTGCCTGGCTCTTAAATACCTCCAGGGATGGTGACTCCACCACTGCCCTGGGCAGCCTGTTCCAATGCTTGACAACCCTTGTGGTGAAGAATTTCTTCCCAATATCGTAATATAATATACAATCGTAATATTTATTTATATTGCAATTTTATTATATAAAGTATATATGATGTAATATATAGATATATTATAGATAACATTATATACTGTATATATAATGTAATATATAGAATAAAATATATCCTGTATTATTTATACTATATATCATAGTATTTATTTAATATACTTCATATATTTAAATTATTATATATACTGTTTTTAATCTATATTTAAAAAAAATATATCCAGAAAGCACTCTGTAACTCCTCTCTTATTTTTCTCGTAACTCTAGTTTGTCCCCTGCAAAACTGGAGCTGGTTTGACCGGCAAATTGGGAAGCCCCCGGGAGGTCAGCGCACCGCAGGGGCGGAGACGCGCGGAGCTCCGCGCCCCGCTGCGCGGCACCATCCGCACGCCAAGAGGAGCCGGTAGGGCAGCGGGGCCGTGGGAGTCAGGGCAATTTACGCAGTGGTTGGTTTTGCGCTTTCCCCCATCCCCTGTTCCGCCCCCCTTTCCTTCCCCCCCCCCCGCCCCGGGCCGGCGGGGCTGCCCCAGCTCCTCCCCCGCCGGGCAAGGCCTTTCCTTAAATATTCCTAATGTTTTTTTCCTCCGCTCCTCCTGTTTATAATTTAAAGTTGCGGCTCCCGAGTCAGGCAGTGGATGCTGCAGAACTTTGTTTAAAGGAAAAACTACGCGAGGAAGAAACATCACGGCAGTTTAGGAGCAATCGGGAGTGAAAAAGGTCACACGGAAAAAAAAAAAAAAAAAAAAGCAACTTAGCCCTTTGGGGTCTGGACTCTAAATTTAATTAAAGGGAAGGTTTTCAGCCGGCTGCTTCCCCGCCCTCCCCCGGACCCGTCCTGCCCGAGGACCGACAAGGGCTGCCCCAACCAGGTATTTCTGCACCAGTTTCCCTCTGCTGCTTGTTATTTCCTCGGCTAACTAGGGTAGAGTTTTTACCTTAAGTGAAACTTCTCTAAGGAACATTTGGTATTCTGAAAGGCTGTAATTTCTTTGCCAGGTTCAATGGGTATGACCTTTATTTGGCCGAAGACTGGGCAAAATGTGTTTTTTATACCGAGGTGGCTAACTCGAAATAACTATTGCAATTAAAATCCTAATTGAGTGAAATATGCGCAACTTTAGTTTTCACGTATGTGATTAAATCGATAATGTATCTGCCCTTCATCTCGTCTGTTCAGCTACACAGAGGTTAAAAATAATCTGTGTTTTGTTTCACTAAAATTTGATATTAAAATGTACTTAAAGACTCTGTGAGGCTTCCAAATCATCCTGAGAAGCTTGGGTTCCACTCCTGCAGATTTCATTTATTTTATTTATGTATAAATCTGTTGTAGAGCTGGGCTGTAAATTGTTGTGTTGCTTTCTGCTTGTTGAGCACAGACTTCATTTCAGCTGAGATGCGGCGATATTTAAGTAGCTGATTAAGTGGGAGCCTTTCAGGACGGAAGGTGCTTTACAGCCAAAGCCACCTCTATGTGCCGCACTACAACAAAGTTAAATGCTGTGTGAAAGGCATCGTAAATCTGCGTCTCGCTGAGCGCGTTCTGCAGAGGCAAGTTCGAGACTTTTGACAATTAAGGGGCTTAATTAGGAAAAGACGAGACTAGATAGCACCATGTGACATGTATGTTTGGGTTTTTTTTTTTTAATCCTGACAATGTATTCTTTTGATTTGTGAAGTTTTGTACCATTGCAGATTTGCATGGTATGTGTTGGGCGCAGAGATTCTTTGCGGAGGGATGTGTTAGGAATTTTCAGTAGAGAAAAATCGTTGGTGTTGGTAGTAACAATCACCCTTCTGAAAAGATGCTGAATCAGGGATAATTTTGTCTTTTTGTTCCCTGTCATCTCTATGTAAGCAATTGCTGCCTGTACCCAAGTACCATCCTGTCTTCCTCGCGCGTGCCAATTACTGGTGAGACAACAAATGAAGCCCTCTTTAATTCATCAGCTGGGAAAGAAAGAAGGCAATGCAAAATCTAAGTGGTTATCATTTGGTTTTAGGGTGAATGGCTTTGCAAGGCTCAGCTGTGGTAGGTTTCTCGCTCGTTGGGCAGGTTTGCTCTGTGAGGAGTAGGGCAGAACTCTCCTGTCCTCCTTGGAAGCCATGGAGGCCAGCACCTGGCTCCTTTAATGGCACAAGTCCACAAACTCGCCAAATACAGGGCTGTGCGAAACCCCGTCTGTGCAGTACGACTGCTAGCAGCGCTCACTCGCTTGGTTTATTTTTAGGGGCTCGGTGAATAAATCCCGCTTTAAAATATTTCAGCAAATGAAAATGTCATCATTTTGTAAGCCTGTTGTCCTGCTCTGTCACTTTTCAGATGAATTCTTACATAGCGAGGGGCGTCTGGGAAGGGTTGGTGTGCTGCTCCCTGCCCGCCTCGGGTGACCTCCGCTCTGCACCCGGAGTCACACCTGAACAGCTAAGGAGGACAATCACTCACCCTATTAATCTAAAGTAAATAACTCCCCTTTTTAATCTAGGTAAAAGGAAATCTGCACCTTCTTCCTCACCCTAATGTAGCTGCTGCGATTCTAAATCAAAGATACTTTTGTTAGAACATAATAAGAAATTGAAAGTCTTGGGACAATCCGCCACACCCATTTCTAACTTAGAGCTTTTGCGTTTGCAACTAATTAAGCGTTTTGACTGGAATTAATATACATCTTGTAAATTTAATATACCCAGAGCTACAGACATCTGTCTAATTCTCTCATAATATGACAGAATGTTGCAGTATTTTAACCAGTATTTCAGCTCTTTATTTAGAAAGGTAAGCCAGGACGGATGAATTCCATCCGCCCAAAGCCCTGTGCTCGAGGGGACGGTTAGGTGCTCCGAACCCAGCGATGTCCCTTGCACTCACTGCAAGCCAGTTCTCTTGATTGCAAAGAGGGATGTATAAAAGTTTCAAAAGAAGGGGATGCATATTTGAAATCCATAGTTTTGCTGCAAGCATACAGTAAAATCGTGGCCCTCATCACTCTGAATTAAAAAAAAAAAAAAGCATCAGATGATACGCTGTTTTAAGGGTTTTTCGTCTGAAGCACAGATGCTTCGGTACTAGAGAGAGACCAAAAGTACAGTCTTTGTCTTCAAAGACATTAACTAAGGGATGTTACGTTGGTCCATTTGTGCTCTCTCTTCATAATTACCAGAAATAATTAAAATTACATCACACTTGCATTTTCCTCTAACTCAGCTGCTATGAAACACAGTTGCAAATAGGAGAAGGGCAGTAAAATTTAACCTTTTAATCTCTAGGTCAGCTCTCCAGCATCCTCAGCTTAGTTGGCAATTTTCTTTGCAAACCAGAAGAGGAGGCATGATGGATGCACACAAAAGCCCGTCCACACAAAACTGGAAATAGGGGGTCCCACTGGGCATTTTTTATTTATGATAGGCTCCTTAGAGTGCATCACTCCTTACACTCCTGGCCAGAAATGCCTGTGGCGTATTGCAGATGAGTGTGGCTTTTCCTTCTGCCTTATTATGTCTTTGTTCGTTGGGTCGCGGGAGGAAGGCTGAGAGCCGGCACCTTTGCTTTCATTAGCAGAAAGTGTCGTCCTGGGGTTGGGAACTCTCCTGCCGCAGAAAGGCAGCTCCCTATTTATCCACACCGGGCACAGAGCATCTCTTGTGGAAACGGGATTCATTTACAGTTAGACTGTCCAGGGGCTCGTTTCTCAGGACGTGTTTGATATTAAAATAGCGCAGGAAGGCTGTAGACATGATCACGACATATAAAAAAGTGATTCCCCAGTATCTGCGCTAATAAAATCACTGAGGTCAGTTCACTGCTCTGGGCACAGCCGATAAAATCAGTCACTGATTTTTTGACAAAACCTATTTTTTTTTGATAAAAATACTTTAGTGGAAAACAGTAATTTGTTGAAGGAGAAAAATAAACCTTCATAGTGCAGTAATGGAAGCTTTTCTTCAGAAACATTTTTGAGATCCTGAAATGGTGTTCAGGTCTTTTCTGGAGCGAAGTGAAGAACCTAATGATTACGATATCCAGTTTAGGTCTTGGGCAGCCGTCTTCAAGTAGTTTTTCCTACCTTTCTTTGTCATACACCCAAAGATACTGGAAAAGCTCTGATGAGCTGCTTTATTTATTAAAATGAAGCCACTGGGCATTTTGCAAAGTCTGTCTAAAAGTCAGGTGAGCAGCCTGTCTCTGCATTAGAGGACCGGATAAAGTTGAGCAACAGAGAAGAGGTAATAAGCCAACGCAAAGCTATTGCAAGCGATTGCGTCTCTGATTACCGCACTGAGTGCTTACCTTCTTTTTTTTTTTTTTTTTCACATCAGATTGTCATGTCAAACTGTTTCATTGCTGTACAGCCGAGAAGTGCAAACTTGGAAAGAGAAATGTTTCCAGAAAGTAGGAACTGCCCCTTAGTGATTTTTATTTTTTTTTTTTAAATTAAACTGCTCCCGCTAATGCTTAGCAAAAAAAAAAATGTTTTCAAACAATGTTTCTTTCAAGTAGAAAATGTTGTGACTAGCTCAGGTGAGCTCTTTCTGCTGCTACTTCGGTGGTAGAGGCAAAATCTGCTTTAAAAATACTGCATTTTCAAAAAAAGTTCGCATTTTTGTAAATTATGTCATTAGTTGTATTCTGGAGAAAATCCACAGTAAGAATGAAGAAATGCAGACAGCAGGAGGTCCGGCCAGGAGGAGATAATGGAAGTTTTAACTGAAATAAAACTTCCAGGCTGTGATTCAAGAAATAAAAATTAATAGAATGACTTATTTTATCTCGTGCAATTTTGGAGAACTGAATGTTTTGATGGATTTAAAAAAAATATTAAATCTGTCCTTACTCTAATACCTGAACGAGAGGGAACAGGTTGTGTCCCTGACTTGGGGAGGGAGGCTTGGAAATGTTCTTCAGGGTAGCAAAAGAATTCTTTAACAAACCGGAGAAAAAAAATATTTCTCTACAGTCCCAGCCTTAATTAAAATCGCTGTGACAACGAGACTGGCTTTTCTTTCTCAGGCCAGAATAGCAGAAGCACTGACAGCTTGATACCGGGTAGAGTTACAGCAGAACCGGTGCTGGGAGACCTCGGTTGGATTCTGGTGTGAACCACTGGATCAGCGCTTTGCTGTTGTCACCTCATTGTTGTAACTTTTCAGAAATCAGCAGCTATTAACTTGACAATAATCCTATTGGAATGGGTCCAGCGGAGGGCCACAGAGATGCTGGGAGGGCTGGAGCCCCTCTGCTGGGAGGACAGGCTGAGAGAGTTGGGGGGGTTCAGCCTGGAGAAGAGAAGGCTCCGGGGAGACCTTGGAGCCCCTTCCAGTCCCTAAAGGGGCTCCAGGAAAGCTGGGGAGGGACTCTGGATCAGGGAGGGGAGCCATGGGACGAGGGGGAAGGGTTTTAAACTGAAAGAAGGGAGATTTAGCTGAGATCTGAGGAAGAAATTCTTTGCTGTGAGGGTGGTGAGCCCCTGGCCCAGGTTGCCCAGAGAAGCTGTGGCTGCCCCATCCCTGGAGGGGTTCAAGGCCAGGTTGGACAGGGCTTGGAGCAACCTGGTCTGGTGGGAGGTGTCCCTGCCCAGGGCAGGGGGGTGGCACTGGATAATTTTTTAAGGTCCCTTCCAACCCAAACCATTCTATAATAATAATTCCACAAAAGTTGTAATTAGTAGAACTTCAAAAGTTCAGTGAGGAGAAGGAATGAGAACAACTGAGAAAGAGCTTTTCCTATTTCCTTTAAACAAAAAAAAAATAAATTCAATCCTGAGAAATGTCTTTGGTGAATATAACTGAGCCTGTAAAATGCTGACCTCTGACATAACCTAGAAAAATGACATCAGCATGGATCACTGAGCAGATATTTTACACGTCCTTTGTTTCTCTGAACTTGCAATGACGCATTAGAACAGTTCTGCTGGAGAAGGTGCTGCTTTTCCCACGTATACAAGATTTATCAGTGCAGAATTGGTAGAGAAATTTCCAGGGGAAAAGATTTCATTGACATGGATAATTATTTTGCGACTCTCATAATCCCTTTTTGTAATATCCGATAATACCCTTATTTATGATAACTTCAAAAGCTGCAAAAGAGTTAGGGTGGAATCTTGGTCCAAGCATAACCAATTGCAAGATTCCTAGTGAGTTCGATGGTGCTAATATTTCATCCCTGAAGTATTAGACTTGTTATTTATCTCTAGCTTTTTGCAAGCCTCCCCGAGAGCTACATCCAATTGCATGTCCAAGGGTTATATACAACTGCAAACTCCAGCCCAACGTCCCGGTGAATCCACTTCCGTCTTTAAAAGTTAAGCACTTACCAAAGTGCTTTGCTACAAGGTGTTTCATTTATAACCCTGTACATTGTGGGATCACACTATATCACTAGAACCCAAAATGCAATTACCATTGGAGCTGAATGTGGCAGCAAATATAACGGCTAACACTGCACAGTATTTTAGGCATGGAGGCTACAGTGGACAGCTAGAAGGGGGAAACTTTCACCTTGACTTGACTATGACAATTTGTTTTATTTTCTGTTTCCTTTGCTCCTGCTGGCTTTTGCGTAGCTGTTACTCAGACAAGTAGCTGTTCGAATGTTGCAGC
This sequence comes from Larus michahellis, assembly GCF_964199755.1. Classification (NCBI taxonomy): domain Eukaryota; kingdom Metazoa; phylum Chordata; class Aves; order Charadriiformes; family Laridae; genus Larus; species Larus michahellis. The sequence goes on along the minus strand of NC_133905.1, from coordinate 13,298,177 downwards.
TGATGGGAGCAGACTAGCTAAAAGTAAAATTCAAGTTAGGACTTCAGTTTTGTCTGCAAGATATTTGTATGAAAATAAGATCTGCTTAGATTGTCCAAGTGCTCACTGCCCACATACAACAATATGTTCTAGTAGCTGACCATATCTGCTTGTAATAGGATTCAGCATTAATTCTATTTTTATATAAATTCATGTGCTGGAAACGATAAATTTTACATGTCATTTAACGGATGTGTCCCTCCATGTGGTTCCTCTGCAGGCTGATGTCTTGCTGACTTTTTACCAATCAAAGGAATATCTCGCGGTCACTACTATGGCATCACCTAGACTCCCTTTCCCCGTATTTCTCTCTCATGTGTCCGTGAGTGCTCTCGCAGCATCTCACCATCCCACATTCAGCACGTGTCCTTCACACCTGCCGGAGAGTGGAGGGCACACCACCAGCTCCTCCTAAATCTAGATCCCTTCTCCAGCTGCTCCAGGCAGGTTCAATAACCAAACTTTGAAGAAGGTGTGAAGCCTTCTGGTACCTGTTCTGCAGCTGTCATTCAAGCAAGGCATGGAAAATTCGCTGCGATGAGCTGGGCCGGGGGAGTTGGAGGGTTTCTGCAACATAAGGGGGTGCTTTTGTGGGTGGAGGGTTGAGGTAGAGGAACTCCCACGGCAGCCCTGGCTCTCCTGGATAGAAAAGAGGGAGTGTACTTGGAGGAAGGAGGATGAGGATGTTTGCTCATCGTTAGGTGGGTTTGGTCAATGTTACCGGTTTCTGAATCCTTCAGAGAGCTTCAGGCAACGCAGGGGCACAGCAGTTCTACGCAGTCTCTGCTCGGAGCCATCCAAAAGTCGCTTCACCAGGATCCTTGATCCTGAGCTGTATGGATTTCCTTTATCCTCAGCTATACCATCAGATACATTTTTGTAACATACTAATATCCTCTTATTCAATTTAAAGACCAACTTGAGAATGCTCGTTAGCCTTTTAGCCTGTGAGAGACAGCCCCGGTATCTAGTGTTATCTAAAGGTCTGCCAACTGTCATGGTCACCATGGTAAAAGTGTTTCTTGTCTAACTGGAATCTGAATAATACAGAATTTGGTTTAAGAGATGGTGGTTTTTATAGCTTTGGTAAATGAAAAATAATAGAATACACTAATTAGAAATTCCTTGTAACACTTCACTATAAGAAATGACATTGAATCCGAAAGCTTCATAATATTTAAATATATTTCATGACAGAACGCTGGCAGCATTTAAAAGGTCTTAGGTGCTTTGAATTCCTGATTGGTTTGACAGCTTGACAGTGATTTGTAAACCGAAGGTGTTGGCACAGCTTGCTCTTCTGTCGGAGCAGGTATCAAAGTTCAGGCTCCAGACGAGTCACCGCTTCAACACAGAGATGAAAAATTGCTCTCGGATAAATGTTTTTGCTGTGGAAGAAACAAGCTTCTGCTCCTGAAAATAGTAAGGCCTGATCCGAAAATGATTCAAAACCAATGGAAAGACTTCTGGTGATTTCGACGGCCTTTGAATCAATCACACTTTTTCACGTATAACCCATTTTATGGCGTACTGGGCATGTCTGGGGTTTACCAGAGGACAGGCTAGAGCTAAAACCCCTCGCCATCTACATCAAAATGGGAGATTTCACCAACATTAAAGAGGGAAACAAGCCTTCATAAGATGAAACAGGTAGATACAGGGATTTATAATTTGGAATCATATAAATTGGGCTGAACATCACATTTGAATATCCTTTTCTCTCTTTCTCGGTCTTCCTTCTGAACATGGATCCATATTTTCTGTAGCTACCAAAATCTGAAAGCAATTCATTTTGATTCTACTGGGATTTCTCTGTAATACACCTAAAATACAGTTCTAGCTGTAACAGGACAATTTAAGACTACATATTCATAATCTTAAATAAACCAATTTCATTTTCAAAGATGGTTTCATGGTCTTCTATTGGGATCTCAACAAACATAGAAATAATTAAATGGGGCAACTGAGCATTTAACACCACACCTGCAAAGTTTGTTAGCCATGAAAATTTACCGTTGTCTCCATTGCAGTGCTGTATTTTACACATTAAACTGAACCCATATTACATTATTAAACTATAAATTTTCATGGCTAACAAACTTTGCAGGTGTGGTGTTAAATGCTCAATTGCACTGGTTAATTATTCGCATGATTTTTTTAGCATCCTCGTAGGAGACTTGGGAACTGCACGTGTGGGCAGTAAAAGCCCTGCCTCGCCCTTGCCCGGGAAAAAGGCTCCAAGGTGCAAACATTTTAAATTAAAACCGCAGGTATTTTTTTTATAGTGCTCTATTTTTAGCTAAACCCTGGAAATATCGGAAAGGCGATCGATTCTCTGCAGGATGTCAAGAAATCCTTTCTGAGGGGAAGAACGGTGAAGCACTGGATTTAATAGATGTTAAGAGCCACTCCACAGCCCAAGCTATCTGCTTCTCTCCTGCCTTCTCAAGGGGTGGTAGAACCGCTCTCAGCAGCTACAGACACCCTCTTCCCCTCTGCCTCTTCCTTCTCAAGTGCTTTCAGAAATTCCCCCTCGTCAGGGGCTGTCCTTGCCCTGAGAGCTGCCCAGCAGTGGATGCTGACCTCGGAGCGCTGGTGGAAGATGCTCCCCAGATCCAAGTACCTCCATGCCAGCAGTTCTCAAGAGACTAGTGCAGTCCTGAGATTGTATCATGACCAACAAAACATCTTGGGTAAAAACATGGGAAAATGAATCAAAATCGCCCCTTGAGATCCCTTCCAGCCTCGTTCATCTCTGACTCTGTGTCAGAGAGACACAGGCATGGAATATACCTTTTTAGCGTGGAGACAATCTGACGCAATCAAATGCTGACTCTTGTATTTGCGACGAATGCCCAAGTCTCAGTAACTTCATATAGAACTTCACAATTTTTTTGTCTCTTTATTTTTTGAGAAAATAAAGTGTAAGTATAATTCGCTCTATTTCGTCAGCCTGGCAAACTGATACAAAAAAAAAAGATCTGTACCTGTTCTCTTAGCTTTAGCAACAACATTTCAAATTATGTCCAATCTGGCATGATTTGCCCATGAAATAACTCACCAGCACAAGTCAAAATAGAACCAGGGTCTTAAATCTCAGCCCCGGCCCCTATCCCTGATGTATTCAGGCTCTGGGAACAGTAATTTTTTTCCAAATGATGCTCACCGTTTAAGAACGTAGCAAAGGCTCAGTTACAGCCCTGAAAATCACTGATTTTATGGTGAGTGAAATGGAGAAGGTCATTTGAAATCTACCATATGTAAAATGCTTTATGTTTGCATGCTCCTTTCTGCTGCCTGACACATTACTTAGTTTTACATTAGGCTAATGTAGACCAATATTAATGAGGAAACCAAGGTGTAATGTTCTTGCAAGAATGCTGACAGAAGTGAGTCCAAGTTTTAACCAGGGATTGCTTGCTTTAGCATTATCTCTATTGCCGTTAAACATGCTCTACATTTTCTGGGCAAATATCATTTGGAATTAATTGAATGGAAAGGAGGATGTTCAGAAAATGCATCTTTAGAGTTGTTGAAGTATGACTTTTTAATCAAACTGAGTGATTGTAAACATAAATTAGTTCTTGTTCTTCCTGCTGACTTGAAAATGGAGAAATGTGTACTTTTAGGTTAAAATCTTTTTCTCCTGAGTTTGCAGTTTCAAGCCTTGCGGATGCTTTGCTGGTCTGGTAGAACCATTACGTAATGATTAGTAACTGAATGTTACTTGAAGCACAAACTCACTGCACATACGCTGATTTTAAAGGTTTTACTATATTCCATTATTCTCCACGTTCCAAATATGTTGTCTTACGGCAAAATTTTGCTTGTGCTTCTGTCTCCTTCCTCTGGGAGGAGAACATTTTAGGGTAACCTAAACAACAATTTCTGATACATTTTATTCACAGGGAGTGACATTAGGCTTTAGGACAACAATGAGCAAACACACAAACTGTATAGTTTTTCCACCCAGATTTTATATTATCTGGATAAAGCTTCGGAGTTTGTAGGTCTCCGGCTTCTCTGGAGTTCTCTTTGGGAGAGGGAACATGATGTTGGTGTTCTTTGAGCATCCAGTTGTCTAATTAGGTATAAGCTGTAAAGCTGAATGATCTCATTTAATATCCACTGGGTAGTCTGATTGGAATTTGGGCTGAAGCTTAATGGGAGCAGAGAGAAATCTGAGTAGAAAAGCCTGCACCTGTAAGGAAGGAAGCTTTTAACACAGAAGCAGCATCCCAGTCATATGCAAAGATTTTATACTAAAGTGCGGTTCCTTTTATTTGCAGAGCACTAGTTATACAGAAAGGAATTAGAAGGTCTTAAATATGTCACTGTTACATTCATAGAACATTATAAAACCACCTTAAAAGTGTTTAAACCCCTTCATCCTGCAGCGTACAGAAGGAATGTGCAAAATATTAGTGGATAAAAATAATAGGAAAGCTGGACGTCATCCTTGGGCAGTTTCAAATATTTGCCTCTGATGGACCCTGCTGCTGTGGCCTGAGCGTGACTCTGCATGTGGTGAACACACTAAAAAAACATTAGTTCAAAGGGATCAACAGCAGAATTTGATTGCATAGAAAATAATTTTGCTGAAGGTTCAGAAGTCATTCATTCCGCATTTTGATGATTATATCTACCTGGGTTTTAAGGGTTTCTTTAAGCGTGTAGTTAAGCAATAATTGTTATTTCCAAACATATAAAGGTTGTAAAAATGTAGATGAACAAAGAAGAATGACTTTAAAGAAGAACTGAGAGGGCAGTTTTTAATTTTTCTTCTTAAAAGGGAAAAAACAGATCCTCCTTCCACCGTTCCTAATGGAGAAGTCAAGTGAGAACAAGCTGATCAGCAGCTGGGAGCCGCAAAGTGCTTGGGAACAGCAAGGCAGCCGGTGTGCCGTGCGCTCTGCTTGCTGCTGTAATCGTAATTAATGCCCTGCTGTCTCGTGCTCTCCCCACCTGGCTGTTGTTTCTGTGTCTGCGCTTGGGGAGAGCTCCGGGGATCAGATCGGCGACCGTCTTTTTGTTCGGTGCCTGTATGGTGTCTCTCGGTGCTCGTGAGCCGACTCCAGATGTGTTTTACTGTGCTGCATCTCTTTATTCCGAGGCTTACAAGATGCACTCTTCTCCTTTTTGTTCTGGCTTTTAAGCCAATTTTTGCTATTAGGCCTTTTTTTGGGGTGCAGGAAGGATCTAAAGGCGCTGCTGACTCATTATTTTGTTGCTTATGGGCTGCTGGAGATAGAACAAATGCTTAAGCTGTGGCAAGGGTTCATGTCAAAAAGTGTTCAACAAATGCCAGGAGGAGAAAGTATTTCACCCTCATCTAGAAATTCAATAAGAGCTGGTTTAAGTATTACAGTATGTAATGTCCTGGCTCTAATAATTCCAGGGCGTTAACTCTGCCCAGACATTATCCGTCTGGCTCTGTAGCCCACACCTAACCCATAAATTCACCTTCTGGAGCTGCAGCGATGACTACAGAGTTTCACAAAGCTGGTAGGCACCTTGTTAATTAAATTAGAAGTAAATGCTTCCAAGTAAACTTGAACTTGGGTCTGTTCCCTGAGACGGGGATGTCTCCATCCCTGGAGACGTTCAAGGCCAGGCTGGATGAGGCTCTGAGCAACGTGATCTAGTTAAAGATGTCCCTGCTTACTGCAGGGGGTTGGACTAGATGGCCTTTAAAGGTCCCTGCCAACCCAACACATTCTATGATAGTGAACTATGGGATTCATACCGGAAAGAGGGGGAGATCTAAGAGGAGGAATGAGTATCTGGGAATGGAGAGGCTGGATGGTGCCTCTTCCAGCAGCACCATTAGCTTGAGCTGGTTTAAGTTTCCCCGCAATGTACGTGCCTCTTGTTGCACTTGTTCAAATTGTATTTTAACATCTCTGGGACTACTGAAGAACTTGGATATCTTGTGGGGGATAGCAGTAGAGAAACGTTCTCAAAAAAAATAAGAGAAAGGATTTGCCATTCTCCTGCATTAAAATGAAGAGAGTGTCACGGAACTGGAGGAATTTAGGAAGTAATAAATCAGGTTCAGAGAGAGATCCAGCCAGCTTTAGTTTAAGAACATGTAGACAAACCAAAGGAAATTCAATTGCTGGTACAGAAACAGTCAAAACCTTCATTCCTGCTCTCATTATTCCGAATAAATAATTTAGATTGTTTCAAATTCAGATCGTGAGTTTACTTTCAACATTTCATGGCATAGACCAGTTTTGTTTTGCTTTTGATAGGGAAAATCATAAATTATCCACTGGACTGCTAATGTCACACAGAACTAATCAGACATATAATCATGCCTGATATATTATAAGTTCTCTTGTACTGAAATAATCTTAATTATGAGGATTTCATTTATTATTAATATGGAAATATGTAGTTCTACTGTATAACTGAAATTAATGGACTGTAATTTTGAAGGGTTAGTAACACCATCTTTAGTGTTTCTTAATTAGTCATGTGTTATTTCTCTTTTGGCGGGGAAAGCTTATGCTGTGTTCATATTACACATTCTTTACTGCCAGAAATCGGAGCTAAAAGGTCAAAATGAAAGATTTAAGGACAGAATTAATTCTTTTTTGGAGATCATCTTTCAAAGTCAAGAATTAAGAATTTCTCTTACTTCTACAGAGACTGAGGCTAACATGAGTAAGGAACAAGTACGTTATAATTCAATTAATTTTATAAAACGCTATAATTTCATTATTGTTATTGCACGAAAAATTGCAAGCAGATTCACTACAAAAAAAAAATACCAAGCCTCAACTGATAAATAAGGCTAGATAAAGAATAATGCAAACAACAATTCTCAGTTATCAGTACTCAGTGTGGTAGGAGTACGTATGATACTCCTACCCTCTTTTTTTTAATTTTTTTTTTCTTATTCGCTTATGTTGGAAAAAAAAAAAAAAGAAATTAGACCATGGTAGGATATATTTTTGTCTCACTTGGATTCCTTCAAAAATCCCATTAGGCACTCATCAGCTTCTTAACATGCCTAATAACTCATGAAATTTCTTCTAAGTGGTTTGTCTAATGAAACACGGATCATCTCTGGCATTATCAGAACCTAAGCCTAAGGAAAGTTTCCCTGTCTCCTGACAAAGCAACATCCATAAGATCCAACCATTCAGAACCTTTGATAGACCATCATGGTAAGTTAAGGACTGTTTTTTTAATGTTTTTTTTTTTATTTTTTTAAAGTTGAAAAATACAACTTTCATTGACATCAGTTAAAGACTTTTCAGAACCTATGAAAATGGGCCTGAAGGCAAGCGCAGAGCAATTCCTGAAAAGGTAAGGAATAGTCCCTTTTTGAGACTATTATATTTGAAAAAAGAACAAAAGATGGAAAGCTTTTTACTTGCATTCCTTCTTTCCTGAGATTGTCCTCGTATTTGTTTCTCTCAGACTTTCTTTTTTCCATGGTCTTCCAGGCCTCGGTGAGGTATGTTTGTGTCGTACCTATCTGTTGCACCATCAGTGGTCCTGGGTGCGGATCACACCAAGCCATCTAAGGCACCACGGCCAAAGTCAAGGGTAAGCCCACACTGAAGCCAGACATACGATCGTAATTCTTCTTGAAAGAAAAGCTGAGCACATTTATTAACAGTAAAATTGGAAAGGAAAAAAAAATAAATTGCTGAGTTAATGATGAAACATAAATTGCAGCCATCCAGGACGCTGGTTATGACCCGATGTTCCTGTTGCACTCAACAAACTCTACAAGTTGCGCATGTTAAATGCTGCAAGCAACTGAAAATGAATGAGGCAAGAAAACAAGCCTCGGTGAGAGGAAAGTACAAAGTCATTATGATTTTCAAACTTCTAGTAAATCAGTCTCTTCCCTGCTGCTTGACCCGATGCCAGGTACCACGTTCCCCCAGATATGTATTTGTAGTGGAATTGTAGTTGTAATGGAACAAACGTTCGGAAACACTTGCCAAAAAAAAAAGAAAACAAAACCTGTTTAAATGTCCTAAAAAGGAGAAACAACATGGAACAAAATGTTGCTCTTACCTTACCTAAACTATGTATTCAGCAATGCTGAAGACCGAGGCTTCCCAGAGGTACCCCAAACCCCTTTTAGTTAGGCACACCGAGAACGACACAGCTCAGGGAAACAAATACAGTGCTACAGAACTGGATTACCTTAAAGCGTCTTATCTGTTAATGTGACTAACACTGTTGAATAACGTGAAGCAGAACACATAAGGGAATTATTTGTTTATGGTATAGTTTTTATTTTTACAGTCAAGCGAAAAAAAGACTAACTTTTTGTACAAGACAGTAGAGCAGGCTGTCAGGAATTACAGATATGGAGCATTGTTTATTTGAAGACCTGTGAACAGGAGCTGTCAGACAGAACTGGCAAGCACAGCACACAGCCCAGGCTTTTCAGAGGTTCCTGCCACTGAAACACCCTTTTACAGAGCAGCTGCGGGAAATCGGAGCAAAAGATGACAACGTGGAGACGGTGGGGTTCAGTCAGTTGCTCTTACTGGCAATTGCTCTGGAGAGGTACAATTGAGCTCTCCATTACATGCGTTTGCAAAGTGGGTACCTGTGGAAACTAGAGGAAGGCTTGCATGGAAACATCAGATCCACTTTGTCCATACTCATGGCTTCTGTTTCAGTGAGTTTCAGACTGATTTTCCAGGCTTGGCTTCTCATGCTAGTGCTGTGTAATGGAACTCTGACTTTAGAAAAGTTTGGATTTGGAGCGTGATGGGATTTTAATTTCCTCTTCTGAAAACGCTGCTAGTGGAAAAAAAGGCTTTAGCTTTAGGGGTTAGGCTCTGTCGTGATCAGTCGAGGCCTTTTCTAGCAGCATAATTTTTCTGCTTTGTCATAATATTTAGAACGTCTCACAAAAATGGTTTCAGTACGTTTTTTTTGTAGCATTTGCGGCAGGGTTTTACCTTTACTGGTAGAGTTTGCAGTAGGGAACGGATCGCCTTGGGTGTTTATACAAGTGTGTTTCTTTTGATAAAACATAGAGCGAAGGACTTCTAAAATGTTTTCCCTTCCAAATTAGATTTCTGTCTTAAATCAGATTTAGATTAAATGAAAATTGCAGGCAAATTTTCATGGCGGTGGCAAAAATATTATTTGGAAAAGAACAAAAGAGATGTTCCTCGTTTTCCTTTCATGAGTGACTATTTCAAAGGAGAGCTGAAAAATGTGATTTGGCTGTGAAGTGGCAGTTGTCTTTGGAAATCCTGGCCGTGCTTTCCTGTGCCTCCCTTGCCAGTGTAGCACAGGGCTGACTGCCCTGCACCTCCTGGGACTCTCGCCACCCACAGGACTCGTATCACACGCTCTCTTCTCCGTCTGATGGAACACGGGTCAAACACCCTGACCTGCTCCATAGAGAAGCACTTGGACTTCCAAGTCCTTCTTCAGTGTCTTGCTTTGTGGAACACTTTGTTGATAAGTTTTTGTCCAATAATCACATTTTCCCCTAGAAAATGTCATCTTGGATTTGATTTTTGTCATTGTTGTGTTCTACATGGAGGGGTGGGAATGCAAACCCTCTAACCTCGCTTTTGACCTTAGACTGCAGACAGGGTCTTCTATTGCAGAAGGTGACTTTGGCGAAGGCCTGGGTGTCCTAAGCAGCTGTGATGAGTGAGTAGCAACCAGTAAATCATTGATTTTAACACAGCCAACTCATTTTCCCTGCTGGAACCCTTTTATGCTGTTACCAACACGTGGAATATGAAATAGTTATTTGCAAAAAGCCATAATACTGACTGGACCAAAACAAACCTGTGTGATTTACTTCTCATTGGAAGCAGTCTTTGCTCTTCCGTTTCTACTGCTAGCCAGCCAGCAATGAGAAAAGAATTTCTAAATCCATGTTCTAGGAGGAAGAAAAAATACCAGAGTTACTGCTTGGAACTTAAGGCTTATGGCGACGTGCATTCCACAGCTCTGTCATTCAGGTCTCCAACACTGGCAGTGTTTGTGAGCTAGTCCTCCAGAATCTAGTCCTTTCGAAGCCCTGTGAAGGTTCTAGTTATAACTGGAGTTGCTGAATTCTCTGGGACTTGGCTTTTGCAAGGAACAACTAATCCTGAATAGTAGCAAACAACTCTTTAACCGCTGTACTGTTTCCTGGGGTACTTCGCTTTCTCGGGAGGGGAAATAAACCCCAACCAAACAAATCCCAAACCCTGCTCCGCTTGGGAACTGAAAACTCTTATTTAACCAGTCTTTTGTCACCAAGGAGACCTGTGCATGTGGATTACCTTGGGCTGGCGAGGTATGAAAATTCCTTCTGTCAACTGCACCCCCCGTGAAATTACAGAAAGAAATCAATCACGAGAGAAACGCGTCAAAAACTTTTGTGCAAAAGAATTGAATGACAGATGGTCTGAGCCTGGAACATATGGATTTTATCAGACAACAGAAAAAATGTATAAGATCATGTTGTGGAAAAGTACATGTAACCCCTGTGTGTGTACTCTGGGAGAAAAAGAAGGCAGCAGAGTGTTTCAAAACTTATCATTTTTTCTTTGACAATGATTTAGAGAAAAGTGGATGAGAAAATATTTGGTCCTCAACCTTTCTAACCTCCCAAGAAACACTGGTGCCAGGAAAAACAGATGGCACTCAGGTCTCTTCTGAAATGATAGTTATTCCACTCTCGCCAGATCTCTGTGGTGTGCAAAATATATGGTATAAGTCACTCTCAGAAAACAAGTCATTAATTAATAACATTTCACTGCTCAAGGATCAGGTAGGTGAGAGTGCCAGTCAGGCAGCTGCCTCCAAGAAATCTGCTTGGCAGAGGAGGAGAACGGGCACGGGAAGAGATGACTCTCCCCACCTCCCTTACCTGCGACGTAGGCATCCATCATTACATGTAATCGAGACTAAAAGTATTTATCAACCCGAGGGCATGAAGCTGTTTGAAGTCCAGAGTATAAAGAGAACATCAGTGAAACAACAAAACGATCTGTCAAGTCAAAAAAAAAAAAAAAAAAGGTGGGAAAACCAGATAGTAGAATAACAGAAAAATTCTAATTAAATCCCTAACTGTAATTAAATTCAGTGTGAAGTGACAAACAGCACTTGCAGAATGATTTTTGCTGTTGGTGCCTTTACTATATAACTTGCATGTGTTTTTTCTTGGTGGGTACCATGCCTAGTACTCTTTTTGGCTCATTTCAAGCAGGAGTTACCCCCAGGAGCACAAATAACACCTCCGTTTTACTCCAGGGCTTTCAGTGGGTGCAGCTCTATAGATGGTTTGAAATCAGGGCTTTTCTGGGAAACCAGGGCATGCCCTTAGCCAAGGCAGAGGCCCAAACTCTTGTTATCTTCCTCACTCTCACACTGATGTGTGGAACTTTTAGAATCATACTTACTGGGCAGGAAATACGATACTGTGTGACACGTGTCTCTGGTAAACTTAACGCCATGTTCTTCGTGATACGTGGTTACCAAGGAATTGCTGTTGGACATGCCGTTGGCGAGGCTGACTCCTCCAAACGTGTGTTCCCCTTGTAACTGATGATGTAGAGTGTGCCCTTGACCACATCCGTACCAAATTGGGCAATGTGTTCAATAGGAAACCTGCTTCTTCGACAGCAGATGTTGTCAGAGGCAGTGCACGGTGTTCCTAGAAGATTCTCTTGCATTTTGCCATCTGTGTTTTCGTATCCCTTCTCAGCTCTTTTATATATTTATATATATATCCCGTGGTCATTTTGTTTGTGAAGGAGTCTGGCTTGTTTAAAAAAAAATCTAACAGGAATGTCTCCCAAGATTGTGCATGCAAAGCTAAGTTTTTAAAGCGAGTTTCCCGCTGATGAAGAAGCCATTTCCATGAACATCTGCCTCGTGGGCACGGCTGGAGTCCTGCTGGAGAGCCGTGCTGATGGGGATGGTGGGTCAGGAGTCGTGTCCTGGTCAGTTATCCCTTGCCCTGAAATCTGCAGTAAGAACAGGGTGTAAGCTCTGTTATTTAACATGTGAGCCTTAGGAACTGAAATGTGAGATCGTTTTGCAGAAACAAAGCAGCCTGGAGGCCAGCAGGTTCCCTTCTGGGCAGGTTCCCCGCTGGCCCCCCAGCCAGATGCCAACAGCCCAAAATTCCAGGTTGGGAAACTGCTGAACTTCTAATTCTCCAAAGAGAAAATCTGTCTGTGCCAGGTTTGCCTTCACTTCCCAAAACTTCAAAAAAAGTTTTAGTTCACAGCAAGCAAGTTATTATTCCTCAGTGTCTTTTGTTTTTCAGTTATTCTGACTTGCCAAGGAGCATATCTATCCTTCCACAGAGTTCCTCAGGGAGGAACTGGAAGTAGACTGGGAAGCTAAAGATTTCCATGAGATGTTCTATTCCAAAGCTCTTTGAAAATAGTGTGAAAACACGGAGCCTCTGAGGCTGGGTCACAGGAGGTTGTCTCCCTCTAAACTCTTCTTATCAGCCTGGCAAAAACATACGTGGTAAGATATTCACTGCGTATCTGCATGAGGGACACAAAATATAAAATAAGCCTCCAAAGGGACAGCAGCTGCATAATTTAATTGTTTCTTCAAGCAAAATTCATTTAGTTGAAGATATCCAAAAGGTTATTCCATGCCTGTGGAAAAAAGAAGACCTTGGGCAGCAGGTTTTCTCAATTGCTTGGCTTCAAAACATCAAACAAATCCTTTCTTCTGGGTTGCTGAGAGCAAAGGCAGGCCTGCAGTGGTGACATACTGCCCAGGGGAATCTTCCTATGTAATTGTTCTTGTTTCTACAGGAGTCAAAAAAATGACCCACGCCTAAACCACACCTAAATCCCTCCTCTTTGCTATGCAGTAGTTGCCTTGCACTTATTCTTTGCTTTTTCTCTGATGTGGTACCCAGCCTAACACAGGTCCCTGCATGATGTTCTTTTATGATTCTTATTTTTCTTGCTATCATTATAAAATGCAACAGACTTATTGAGTTTAAGTAGGAACAGTTACGGGCAACGGTAGCTTTAACATGCTCTTCAAGGAATTTTCATTTTAATTATGCTTTTATTAGTAAATTTCCAATTTGCAGCCAAGCCTGCTGTGCATTACTTGTATTGATAAAAGTTCAATTATCTATTTTTTAAATTTTTAAAATTGTATCTCAACCTTGTCTTAAAAGGTAAAATGGTCCTTTAAATAAGAGTATCCTAAGTCAGCCTGCATCCTGTTTTTCCACAGGATAACAGGGATCTCATGGCTGTTGAACACCTCCCCAGTACTGGCCTTTTATGTTACCTAGAGAGAACGCAGGCATATAGGTACAGTACGATAAGCTACAAAGATAATACTGTGTCTATGTCTATTAACAGCTCCTTCTGATTTAAAAAGCATCCAGTTGTATCAATAGTAAACAACAATAAACCATATGAAAAAAGATTCTGACCGTGACCTCCCACCTGCTCCAGTCAGAGACCATCAGCCAAAAAAAATAATTGTATCACATTTTATATGCTTGAAAGTAGCTGAGGTCAGAGAAATAGAGAGATTACAGAATACTGTCCCAGAATAATGCTGGAATTAAAGCATAAAATTAAATTAAAGCATTTGGCTGTGACACAAAAGCTTTGGTAATGCAAAAGTAAACTGGATGCTAAGAAAGGTTGCCGTTGCGAGGCTGTGGTTGTTTTGGCTGGAGTTAGAAGGTGAAATTGGTGATACAGATGAGAACCAAGGCTGGGGCTGGGTGAGGTTTCTGGGTGATCAGCTTTGGACAGTGTTAAGAGTGGAGATGTCTGAAACTGGACTGAAACTATTCATTTGGAAGCGGTGGTCCTGGATCTGAAGGTATGGTCAAGGTGGTCTTGGGCCGCAGTCCTATGACAGTCCTGCAGTTGGTCAGAGCCATGGTTATTGATGGTGATTGCGAGGCAGGATTACGATGACACCTTGATGTAGAATCAAAACAGGACTGGAAGTAGTTTGGCTACCCAACTAAGATTGAATTTTGCCTGCAGGCTTGATTTAATCTGGTTCTCTATATGGTTTGGATTTGGAGGCATGGGGGCCCAAGCAGCAGTTAGGTAAAAATATATACTCCCAGGTTTATAATGAGGGTGTCATCAGACAGTCATCATGTGTTTGCAGATGAGTAAGAGCTGGAGACTAGGGCTCCAGAGGAAGAAGACAATGTCTTTCTGTTGCAGTTAGGACTGAAGACACAGGGTGGTTTGGGGTTGTAGATCAGAGAAAGCTGGACTGGAGCTGTGGGCAGGGGCAAGGCAGCTTGGTATTTGTCACAGAAGGTGATGAACTTGCTTTGAGTTAGAGTTTTGCCCGGTGCTGATGCCCAGTGGTGAGTTTAAGGGGTGGGGACAGCTCTGGTTCAGAGATGGTTGTTGCACTGGAAGTCTCAGACTGCGGCCTCCTGGGGGCTGAGATAGGCAGAATGGGGTTAGAAGAATATTTGTTCCATGAGGAAGCAATTTCATGAACGTGCAGAAATTAATTTCCCTTCATTTTATTCAGCGTTACACAGAAATTAAAATGACGGCGAATACTCAAGAAATATAAGCTTGTTATAATGAACAGATGGCAGCTCAGTGAAGATTTGTACGAAGAAGATCACCAGTCCTTTTGTTTACAACACATACATGTCCTGTTTTGTTTTAATTATATCGTTGTTTTTCCACCCAGGCTATTCACTTAAAAAAACCCAACAAAAACAAAACCCACCACCACTGTGTTTATGTCAGCAAAGCTAATAAGCAATCTGCAAACTGGAACCGTGTAAGCAAATGCTCATGAATATTGAGAACTTTCTGATAGATGTGGTGTCTGCCTGTGTTGTTTGGATCCATCTTGATGTCCCTTGTGAAGTCAAAAGAAGCACGAAACAAAATCATCTTCAATCGCTGTCTGGCCAGGAGCTCAGGGCTTTTCTGAATATTTTTATGTTACGCTTTGTTAAATCCATTTAAGAGTCTTACGTTCATGAGTGAAATGTGTGAGGAGGGGAAAAAACCAAATGCTTTCCCTCTTGTCAAAGGCTGTAGGTTTAAGACAGGATTTAACCAGTTTCTAGCTCTTTTATTGTCTCATATACTTTACGCTGTAAATGGCAACATTTTAATTACAGGCAATAAACGCAGAAGCCGCTAACGGGATTATCAACACCAGCTTTCGGTGCTTTGCACTGCCTGGTAGACAAGGGGAAGGTGTGATGTGTTACCGCGGCCTCAGCGGCGAAGGGGAGAATAATCACGGGCGGACCTAAAGGGTGGGTGTTTGAACAGAAAAAACCCGATTTATTCGCCTTGGTTTGAGCCTCATGTGTGAGAACCTGTCGCCGCTTCCCATGGCTGCGGCCCCCTCTAGCGGCACCTCTCCCGCCGGCAGCGGCTGCTCGCCGCGCCCGTGGCCAGGGCTGGCCCCCGGCACCTGTGGCCACCGCAGCCCCCGGAGCTGCCGCCGGGCAGAGCAGGGTCCGGCCAGAGCTGATGCTCGAGGGGTGGCTGAAGTTTGAAAAATTCAGCTAAGAAAATACCACCAGCAATGCTAAAACTCACAGTGAGTTTGGGAATAAATCAGGTGAAAACCATAGCTTTCCAGAACCTTCGGGTTTGAGGGTTTTTTTTCCTTAATATAGTGTTCAGCTCAGAAAAATAGTGTCAGTCATTTGACACTAATTATAACAGAGCTGCATCTCAGCTGTCAGCTGTTAATACTGCTCAGTCAGTCAGTATTAAGCAAGGTTTAAAAACCTACCTTTACGTCAAAAAAGCCAAAGAAAATACAACCGGTTACGTTTGACTTAAACTTACATCCTTACTGAAACAAAAATTTGAAGTCACCAGGGTTCTTATGATGATAATTTCCTTCTGGTATACTATATATTACTTATGTTAAAATAGTTTAATGTTTCAGAGAAGGACTCGGAGCCTGCAAAGTTTCAGAACTCTCTGCTGTCAGCATTACTGTCAGCAGTATGTACAGGGTACCTTGTGCGTACGCTGTATTTCACGCTGGGCTTCTGCTTCACTCAGTGAACACAAGGGACAGAGCCCATAAAATTAACAGCTACTCACTCTAATCTGTGGCTCCAGGCCTGGTGTAAGTTGTAATTTAACTCCAAATGCAAAATTATTTGGGTTTCATCATCTTTCTGACTGCTTTGCAGTGATTTGGGGTAGTACAAATCCTCACATTGCTGAGGAAAGGTGCGGTGGGTGGAGGGGGTGCTGTATTATTTATTCCCTTTTGCAACTCAGAAACTGAGGCACAGGATTTTGACATCAATGACAAAAACATACCCTAATTCAGATTGCAGTGTGGAAGGTCTATGGCGTGATTTTTTTCAGAGTACTTAGCATTTCCCAGGGCTGTGGGAATAATTTTAGTCTGCTTGAGTTGCTCTCTTCTTCTGAAATACGACCTCGGAGATCAAGCTGGGAACACGTACAATATAGAAAATGTAATCAGAAGCCATCTTTCAAAACTTCGTTTCAGTGATTTACTTGTCATCACACAGTTATTCTGTGCTCCTTCCTCGCGGAAACCGCCTTCCTCCTCCTAAAAATCTTCTAATGGTCTTCGTTTCTGCTAACCTTATCGAAAAAATCAGTGAAGTGCTCTAGGCCATCACTACACAGCCTGAGATGAGTTCTGTAGTTCCTTTACACATGTGCTTGAAGACTTGGAGGAAAAGAAAGAGAAGAGAATGTCACTAGAGATGGTGCCCCTGTGTGTCCAGCGTAACTGGACTGGCAGCCCCAAATCTGCCTTTCCTGGGTTGAAGCCGCCTTTGTGTTATCCTTTTAATAACACTATGTCCAGCCTCTCTGTGTGTAATGTAAATTCTCAGGATTTTAGGAAAAAGGCAAGATGAAAAAAGATGATGTGCAAACCCAGATACTTGCTCTCTTTTCCCATGCCTCAGCTCTTCATTTCCCTCCACTCTCTTCTGCCTGGAGTCCATCACTGGAACATTTCAGTTATTTCACATAACCAAAAGTAAGTTTAAGCAGAAACATAAACTTTTAGAAGAAATCTTTAGTGCATAAATGGACAGAACTGTATTTTAAACCATTAGATTTAAGATATCTTTAGATTTAAGATATCATTAAATTTGAGAAGATATCAGCTTGATAGCACTACACTTGTATTTTAGTTCATTTCTATTACATAGGAAGCCTGAATTATGTGTCTTGTTCTGCTATTTTCTTTCTTGATCTTACTATTACATTTACTAAGCAATCTTTTATTTTTAATAGTGTTATCC
This sequence comes from Larus michahellis, assembly GCF_964199755.1. Classification (NCBI taxonomy): domain Eukaryota; kingdom Metazoa; phylum Chordata; class Aves; order Charadriiformes; family Laridae; genus Larus; species Larus michahellis. The sequence continues at coordinate 13,280,887 of NC_133905.1, read as the reverse complement.
TCAATTCAGAAAACAGAGTCATCCGTAAATACTCAAGGCTGATTCTGTGCTGCATAGTGCTGTACTCTGGTGGAAGATACTTGGTTCCTCATAACCACTGTGCAACCTCTTCAAATTCATGGGGTGAAGACCAAATTATTTTTGCCGTTGCTTTCTCGGCATACTCTGGGCTGTCTTGGCAAGGATTTGGGGTTTGTTCTGAGCCGTCATGGCCAAGCTCCTGCATTTCTAAAATCTCTGTGTTTGGTCAGTCACAAGCCATCTGTCTTTGACAGTGATTTAAACAACTCTACATTACCTTAGACCAGCTGTACATCCACAGCTGTAAGGGAAAGTTGTTGCTTTACCTCTGTATCCTCTTAATTATCAGGCTGTTTGAGATGTAGGTCAGTGCAGGCTCTAAGCCACGGTAAACTGGTCAAGCTGAAGACCAGGATTTTCTCCTATCCATTTTGCAAACAGATTCCTGCCTTAAGAAGACTTCAAGATTACCTCACTTGTAGATTACTCCAAAATATAAGAAATGGATCATTCATAAAGCTTACTTGTATCCTTGTGTTTACTGGCCTTTTTTGGGGAAAAAAACCCCAAAGTTGCTCTTGATGTTGCAACATCCCTTAAAATTTTCACCAACTTGTGAAAAAGGGGCTGGTTGTGAATATTGGTGACATAAAGCTGAGTTTTTATCTCAATTACTTTCAGCAGAGAATGGGGGATACACAACTGATTTCTGCAGGGCAAGTGAGCCATGGGGGAACCAACAGAAAGCATTTCTTCATCAAAAGAGCTATCGTTCACTGCAGCTCAGCCAGTTACGTGATTCAGTCATTCCCTTGGCACTCCCTGCAGAGAAAACTTGAAATGACCCTTAAGCTTTCTCCCCTTGGCTCTCAAAGCCTTTTCAGACTGTCAGGCTGCTGTTGTTTTCAGTGTCAGATGGAGAAAACTGGAGCTTTGGTAAAGTTCTCTCTCATTAAAGCACTGTTTTTCAGTCAAAGGCAGGAACACTTGACCTGCTTTATTCTCTCAGTTTCTGACTTTACTCTCCTGCTTTGGTGAACTTGCGTGAAGCCATCACATGGAGTTTTATAAGAGCAAACCAACCTAGGAGATCTCTATCAAAAAATACCAGTAACTTCTGTTAAAAGGTTGCTTAGCTGTATTTCTCCATAACAACTAGTATCATAGGCCAAGCCTGCTGCTGTCCTAAATCAATTTTTTCTCAAAATGTGAAAACGATGATTTCTTCTTGCCCATCTGCCTCTGCAGACCCTTATATTCCTGTCTCCGATCCTGTAGCATGACAGCATTAGCTGTCAGCTAAGACTATTAAAAAACTTCTGCTTGCCTAACCAAACACAATAAGTACTGTGTCCAGTCTGGGCTCCCCGGTTCAAGAAGGACAGGGAACTGCTGGAGAGGGTGCAGCAAAGGGCTACCAAGATGATTAGGGGACTGGAACACCTCTCTTATGAAGAAAGGCTGAGGGACTTGGGTCTTTTCAGTCTGGAAAAAAGACGACTGAGGGGGATCTTATCAGTGCTTATAAGTACTTAAGGGGTGGGTGTCAGGAAGATGGGGCAAGACTCCTTTCAGTGGTGCCCGGGGACAGGACAAAGGGTAATGGGCACAAACTCGAACATAGGAAGTTCTACCTAAACATGAAGAGGAGCTTCTTTACAGTGAGGGTGGCAGAGCCCTGGCACAGGCTGCCCAGAGAGGTGGTGGAGTCTCCGTCTCTGGAGACATTCCAAACCCACCTGGACGCGTTCCTGTGCAGCCTGCTCTGGGTGACCCTGCTCTGGCAGGGGCTTGGACTAGATGAGCTCCAGAGGTCCCTGCCAACCCCAACCATTCTGTGATTCTACATTTTGTACCCAGGTACTCGGCATACCTCAAATAATCCAGTCCCGACGGACGTTTTAGATTTCACTGTGGTCTTGCACACCTCTTCCCAAATGACACGCTGGCATTTGGGCTTAATTGGTCAGGGTGAGCTGGGGAACTGGTGCAAACCTTTCATCCCTCTGCAGTGGGAGCCTGACTGTTTTAGAGCTGCAGCCAGTTGCTGTGGTCTGGGCTCAGTCCCCTGCCCGGAAGGGGAAGATGACAGCAAACTACAGTAAAGACTGCCTCGCAACCCTCCTGCGATCACTACAGCAGTTGGAGGGATGAGAAATACTGTCCTAAAGGAATCAAATGAGGAAAATGTCATTACATTTGATGAGACATCCCTGGTTCCATCTCAGCTGCTTAAAATATGTGGATGAAACATGAATTAACAGATAAATAAGATAAAATATGCAGTATTTTTAAAGCTTTCATTAAAAAAAAAAAAAAAAGAAGAAAAAAGATTGCTGTTTTCCAATGTGGCATGACGGCTGTGGGATTAAGTGTGATTTTCGATTTTTTGACATTTGCATAAAACCGCACTAACAGTTGGCTGGGTTAAGCCGTATAACTACAGCGGTATTGCTAAAGACACCATATTCTGCATGAAGATGAAACCGTTTTGTGAGAGGAGTGCTTAACCTGCTGCAGCCCGTTCTGGTTTGGTGAATTGAAACAAACTATATGAGGAGGCATTGAATAATGATAAAATGGGTATGGTAAGGCATAAGTTAGAGCTGTGTATCGATGTGTGTCTCTGTTGGCATCCCTCTGTTGGCATAACAATGCCAGTGAAGCGTTAAGTATAGATCAGGCCTAAAAAATATTACTAACTTGAAAGGTGATGTGTTAAAACAGTGTTAAATGTTCATTACTGTATGAAGGGAAAGCTTAGGATCTGACAATATCTTGTGAAATAATACTAGGCGGTGTAGCGCTCTCATGACTATGGGGGTTTCAACTCTGGTTTTTGTTTACCTTGTTTTTCTGGTGAAGTTTAGAGTCCAACAAATAGTGAAGCTGCATTAACGAAGATTGGATCAGATTCTGAGGAGATGGTGTGGGTTAGCTGAAGGGAAAGTACGACATTTTGTTACAAACTACACTAACACAGGTTTTCTGACACTTCTAGAAAAAAAAAATCAGTGTACAATAGCGATGGGTCACGTTTTACTAGTGTTGTTATCTGGTTGTTGGCGTGTATCCTTACTTGTGTAGCCATTGACCATGAATAACGTTGCGTTCATACCCTTCTAGATGACATTAAAAGCACGTAATTGCATCTTTTTTACCTTATGAAAAATACAGAATGTCAAAGACGACCCAAACGATTTATTTTCATAAATGCATTTCTTTCCTGTAGAAATGTAACGTTATGAAAAGCCTCAATTTTCTCACAGTCGCAAGTAGTAAATAACACATTACAGCCATTTAACAAATATTCCCAAACCAGCAGCAACGTTTAGCTCTGTGAAATAGATTTGTTCTGGATATAAACCAAGGAGAGAAGAATACGTATTTCCTGGCCCTTGTGGATATATGTGATGGAGTCGTGCTGGATGACTTGAATTGAGATGGAGCATGTGTATAACGAGTATCCCCTGGACGGGGATGTTTATACACATTTCCTCCCACCCTCCCCTTTTCCCTCCCTCCCAAATGCTGCTTATTATGGCTTCTTTCCCCTCACTGATAAGTGAATTTTAAAGTTATGTTGCAGTTTTCTCAATACTGGATAAATGTGTGTAATACATCTCTCATAAAATGTTACTACGCAGATGGGACTGAGAAAACTTTTTCCAGTTTATGAAGCCATCGTTAGTAATATCTACCACTTATGAATAATAAAAGAAAACGGCCTTTGGCAAATTTTAGAGTTTTGTTTTGCTTTCCGTGGAAATCCTTGAAGAAAAGGAAAGCTCAGAAATCAAATGATCAAAGCTTGTGATATAAAATCTGCTCAGGTGCAGTCATATACAGCCTCTGTGATTCACATGGGTCATACCTTTTGCACGTGCAGCAAATCCTTTTGTTGTCCCTTTTTTTTTTGGCCACCACTCTTACACCAACAGGCAAATCTCAGTTGCAGTCAGTTCTCATCCTGTATTTTTAATGAGTAAACAAAGATGAGCTTGGGTACTACTTTCTTTTTATTTGTTTTGATTAATGTACCATATATACTTGTCTATCTTTGTGATGGCAAATGAAAGAAGATATTAATAATAAATGCAAATAAACAGCTAGTAAACAAAATCTGCAATCAAGATTGACCGGAGGAAGAAAAGTGGATGATAAAACTCTACAGTTTCACTTTATTCAGAAATAAATGGTGGTGAAGGGTAATTGTTTCCTTTATAACTGGAGCTATAAACAAATGGGACGGTCTGGCTGATTCTGGGCTCTTGGTGCCTTGGGGAGCTGGCAGGAGGCTCTTCTGGGTGTATATTGCACTGCTCTGTTTGACATAGATAGGAAGGTTTGGAGGCAGAGGGGAAAAGGAGCAAGTTCTCGGTCTGCTGTCACTTCTACACTCCCACTGCTCGGTTTTAAGGAGCTCTCGTCTGACCTGTGCAGGACACGGTGCCTGTAGGAACTCATGATTTGGAGCTATCTGCCAGGAGTTCAAAGCAGGTAAGAGGGAGGTAGTGATGGTAAAATGGGAGAAAAGTAACCAAAGGAGTGGCTGAAGTTTGGTGTTTCTCTTTTATGAATCCACATGTGACAACGAGCTTCGTAGCTCCGAGGTAGTTCCCGGGCATGCAGAATTGACGGAGTTACTAGATGAATCCTGCTATACTTTGCCATGCCTGAGGTGCTGCAAGCCTGCATGGGGCTGCATCCAGCTGTTTCCTACTTGTGAGAAATTCAGGGGTATTGGCAAGGAGGAAAAAAAAATAGTATCTATTGTGGCTCGTGCAGAGGTAGCAATGGAAATACCAAAAAGGAACTTGTCACAGTCGATGAAAAATTACAACAGGGATATATTGGTCGGTGCTATATGATAAAAGATTCAGTAAATGAATACTTTAACTTGCAACGTGTGAAGGCTGAGGCGAAAACATCCTTGGATATCAAAAATTAAGCATTAATGTTTCAGTAGGAAGGAAAATGAGAAAGTGACTGAGGTTTGCATCATTATTCGCAGGTAATTCTGAAGAACTGGAAAATGATGAAAGGGGATTTTACAAAGAATGCGAAGAGGGACTGTTGCCTGAGGTGTAAGATTGGCAGGAATTTCCTGCAGGCTTCGGAGATTTAAGCAAGTTTGGGGTTTGACCCAAAGTCTTTGGTTTCTAAAAGAGAAATGAAATATATGCCTCATTCTGTCTTTGGCAGTGCACCGAGTTGCTTTTGTTCGTGTTTTGATTTACAGAGCTAGTCTCTATCAGACATCTGTTGCTAGATGGATTAACAACGCACAGTATTTATTTCTCGGCATGGCTATGCAAACTTCTCAGTAAAAAAAGAGAAAATATCAGTGACTATAAATTGATGCAATATTTCAAGGAAGAAAAAAAACAAATTCACTAATCATACAGTAAATTATTAAAACATTCCTTTCACTTATCATAACAACAAAGGACAAGAGACAAAATGATATATATTTCTAAAAAAAAGTTTATATTTATGTCTATATTTATATCGACATGTTCTGCTTCTATTTTACTGGGTGTTGTGAGGGAACCTACAATAAAATCAAAGTCGTAACCCTGCAGAGCCAAGGATCTGTACGTAATTTTAAGCATATGAGTAATATGACTGACTCAAGTAGGCTTACCTGGAGGTTTAAAATTGTGTTGCAAATTCTTGTCATAGCTGGAGCCTTGTTTTCTTGCTAATCCACAAGTATATCAAATATCAAGCTTTCATCTAATTTGATTTAATTAGTAAGAAGTGAAATGAATGGTGTCACTATGCGAGGTAAGAACGGGGAGAAGTTAAAAATACGACACTTGAGACAGATACCTAAGTGTTCTGACTGAAAATTCAGAGTGATTTGAAAACGTGCAGCGTGTCACTATTGACTTCTGATTTATGTCCTGTTGGCGCTTGTCTCAAATGGACATTCAGGACCAGGTTTTTACACAGTTTTATTAAAATAGTAATTCATAAGAGCACCTTAATTGAATGCAAACAGATACAATAAATACCACAGATTATATGACTGTTGCAGACGTTGGATGCTTACCGCTGAAAGTTATCTAATACTCGGATGATGCGGAAATTCAGACATATACATATATACCTGGATGGGTACAGGCAAACCTCAGCACTTCGTTCCAAGCTGGGTAGACATCGCACAGTTCCATATACTAATGTAAATGGAGTGAATTAGTTCCTTCTCAGCCCAGGGACAGTAATGTGCTCATATGGACAAAAGATTTTCACATGAGGTCTGAAGAGAGTAGGCAGGCTGGGCTACCTATGTTAATCATCCTTAACATTTCTAATCGCAAATGCTACAAAAATGAGGTTAAAACTTTAGTATCAAGCTTTTGTAGACTGTAACACCCAAGATTTTGAATGACAGTAAATAGCTTCATGGTGGTAGCAGACTTTAGTTCCCGAAAGGGTAATGGGCATATTTTTTCCCACTTGTACTTGCAGTTTTCCACTCTATTTTAAAAATCTTGGTTATAAAATTGGCCAAGTACAACCCCCCCTCTTCTTTAATAGCAAAGCTTGTGAAAAAAAATCAGTGCCAGTTATTTAGTGGTTCTTAAATGACTTTATATTGAAGATTCAGGGCTACACTGTTTTTTTTGTTGTTTTAAATACTTATAAACATCAAGCACAGTACTGTGTGTTGACCGTTTTTTAACCATTCACTAGTACACAGGGCATAATCTTGTTTGATGGATAATCTTTTTAAGTCATGCTGGTGTCTGGCGATGTTCTAAATTATCGATCCATTAGGAACTCGAAGAGGATTCTGCCATTAGCTAAATCAAAGGAGTTAACAGGATTCATAAGAGAGTTAATTGTATTGCTTGATCTTTATTCTTTCTGTCTAGGGAAATGTACAGAGTAGCATGACTTTTTATGTCAAGATTTCTCATAAACCACCTTCTGTATTCTGATATGAGTGATCTGTAGTAAAACAAAATTATTTTCAAGAAGGGCTGCTTACATTGCTTCTAGTCAGTCTTTAATCACTTCTAGATTTTCCTGTATGTCTTGATATAAATTTTCAGTACCGAGAAGATTTATATATTAAAGGTACAGAGATTCTTGTATAATGAATTCCCATGTTCTTTAAAGCTAATAATCAACAAAGATACATTTTCAAAATTACTACCCAAAACATATTTGTATGCTGCTTGCTTCAGAGAGATTCTTGAGATTTATTTGAAACATAATTTCCAGACTTCACTAACTTCAAAAGTTACAGATTGCCTTTAGAGAGACTCTTTTGTTACCCCAGCTGTACTGCAGTCCTACACTGCACTGTTGTACATAGAAAATCTTATGTCTTTGTGTATAAACATGAGCAGAAGAACAGGGTATATTATACCTAGCTTTGGTAAATTCCATTCAAATTGAACAGTGGTGAAAAGAACACAAACTTATTTTATTAATTTCTAGTCCGGCTAATAAGAAACAAATCTTCTTCCTAGAACCCACATTACTTTGTCACCACAATAGTATTTTAACAACATTCCTCTGAAACATTAAATCAAAACTGAACACTCTATTGATGCATTAGTTTTTAATTTCAGTTCAATTTTAAATTCCAAACCACAGTTTGATTATTTTTGACATAAGTCCGTTCCTCTATGTGAGTTTTTATTGAATAAATTAGTTGCTTTTTACAACCATGTGTGAAAATATACACATAAGTATGGATATAGAAATATAGACTGAAATAAAAATTAAAGTAAGGTAAAGAAAAGCACTGGAAAGAAAATGGAATAACAACATATTCAGCACTGAAATTATGGGAATATCAGGATGTGTTTCCCACATCCTATGACCATGCAGCCCCACATTTAGAGTTGAGATACAATTGCCCCATTGAAAATTCTTCTTCATAAAGAATAACAGGTTTCCTTTCAGGATCTTGTAATATATTGAGTAACAACAGCATTATACTTTGACCAGTAACGTTGATAAAATGTATTTGGAAGCTAAGCTGATTCAACTCCCATGAAAAAAAATAATCCATTGTCTCATTAGAAATAGGATGTTGAGGAAAGTATAATAAGCATAGCTACCACATCACATCTGTGCTACATCAGTGTAGGTTACAGTCCTGGAGGTGGAGAAATACCCATTATGGAAATATGAGTCACCTCTACATATTTCTTATGCTCTCACTGAGAAACTATCATACGTTTCATGGCAAGCCAAAAGTTCTACCAGGAGATATAATGTGTAAGTCACACTGTCTGACCATGTATGAAAAGTTGCTTCTCATATGCCATAAGGACAGTTGGCTTTTAATATGGAAACTTTTCTTTGACCTTGTATGTCAACAGTCTTTTTTAAATGAAATTCATCATTATGATGCCTCATTTTGATGATTCAATATTCTTATTCAATTGAAAAGGCAATTTTCTTTGATGATGCATATTATTTATTCACTACCGAAAAGAAAGAACTATTTTGGGAAGCAGGTGGTTTTCCAAGAAACTGGGCATGAGGGATTAATTTACATTACCAAAACAAATCTACTTTTGAAAGATAAATAAGTGTAACTTCACATAATTTTCTCAAAGCAATGTTGCTAAATTTAGATCTGGTCTCAGGGTATGTTCTGAAGATTTTCAAATATCAGAAGCCTTCAAACCCAGGACTTCCATTTTGTCAGTAAGAGTCTTCAAGATCTACTCAAAACACAGTTAATTACATCCTACTTTTGTTTATCAGCCTGCCTTGCTGTGTAGACAAAGGTCTTCAACAGTACATGTTCTCTCCCAGAGCTTAGGGATCAGTGCACAGGACTTGCCAGTGCAAATGCTAGTGAGCTAAAAACGTTTTGAAAAAACCCTTTCCAGGGAAGAACTTATTTGTGGGTTAAAGTTCAAATGTTTTATACAGGCCCATTTTTATTGAAGTTCCTCTAAACTCTATTGAAGCCTTGCAGGCTTTCGACTCCTCTGCAGCTGGAATCCCAGTCTCCTGGCCAGCACAGCCAGACCTTCCAAGGATGTGGTCAGGGCGCCACTGGTACAGCTCCAATTCCTTTTGCAGAGAGGCAGTGGTTTTGCTTTTAATTGGAAGAGAACCAGCACTGCAGTATTGCATCGTAGATTACCCAGCTCTAATGAAAATGGAGTATGCAACTGAATCACTCTGCTGGCATAATAAAAGATATTAACTGAAGAAAATGACCCTGCAGGATGTGCTAATTCTCACTCACTGTTTCACACTGCCAGTTTCTTTTCCTCACTCTTTCCGTATGATTAGATAGCTCCTGCAGCATATGCTGGAAATAACAGATAAAATTTTGGACCATTTAAAAACAGTAGTTTTTTTATCTTCTTAGCCCGTGAACAAAAGCTTCAGTGTGTAAAGCAAATGAACCTGAACTCCACTGAACTGAAACACCAAAATCAGCGTATGCTACTTTGAAATATATCTCATGATTTCAGGGACCTGAATCCTGCATTAAAGGAGTTGGCAATGCTGGAGATCCCATAACCTTTCTTCACCGCTCCTCTGTCTGGTCTCCATACATGTGTACTAACGGCAGTAGCATTAAACAAAGTTTTTCTTCCCATCCTGTAAGCTTCCTCTATGGAAGAGGAAAGTTTCTGTCTTTTAACCTCTTGCATTACCTCAAAGAAATGGCTTCACTCAAACTTGTAATATCAATATTAAAAGATCTAATTTGATTTCACAGGAGCTTCTTGCAGAGGAGTAGTCTTCTGTGGATACGGGTAGCGGAATTAGGCCCAAAGGAAATGCTGTGATCAAACTCTTCTTACATTTTCATAAGCAGTTTAAGTTTTAACACTGGTAAATGCAGGTGAAGGCTTTCCTCCAAAATGCTCTCCCACACCACACATGAATGACAGCTCTGAAGTGCGCGATCTGTCACAACAAACATAACTCGCAGCCGGTAGATGGATAAGCTGGGACACACAAGTGGAAGTAAGTAGGTCATGTTTCATTGAGGAAAGTATAGACTATGTATAGTGTAAAAATACATTAGCAGTCAGGTCAGGCCGTGAGTTTAAAAGCATAGGAAGTGAGATGGAAGTGTGATGCCGATAACAGCAACAACAGTTCTTTTTCCATTTGCTGAAACCTCACTACACAGAGTACTGGAAAAAGAATTTTATGCATGGAGAATTTGGTGCAACAAGAATATTACTGTGAAAAATACTTCTAGGAATACATTAGATGATGTAATGCTATGGCTAAATTTGGCAGGTTAGACCTGTATGTAATCATTGGCATTTTGAGTATGTTACACGTGTTATAGAGTTAGACACAGACTCACCGAACCTCAGTGGGGTAACTACCTACCATTATAACTGTCTAAACACCTTTAAAAACCTATTTGTTATGTCTCTGTGCTGAAGTTGTTATTTAAATGTTTTAATTTTGTCCAGTTTTCTTGGAATTTTCTATATCTTTCTGCTATGGAAAAGGGTACATAGGCGCACGTAGAGAAGCAGTGACTATAAAGCATTGGAAAAGAGTGCCCCGATTACAGAGCTCATCTAGACTTCCCTCAGTGCAGATTCAAAGAAAGCTTTATTGACTTTTAAAAGTATTTATTGGTATAATTCTTCATCATTCCAGCTATTTCACATTAAGATAGCCAAACAGTGGAATTCTTAATTAAAACTGTTAATTAAGTTCTTAATAAAAAATGCGGCATATGTGGTAGTAATATGCGGGTGCTTCAGCAGTTTGTACTGGAACGTGAAAAAATAGTAGTATTTTGTAATTTTCCGCTGAATAGAAATTCTGATTTTCAGCTCTAATTAATATTTGCATATTTTAAACATACTTCTTAAATTTATCTCAAACACTTGTTTTTGTTTTTTTTTTTCCAGGTAAAACAGTTAAATACTCAACATGTAAAGTTTTCAGCTTTCTTTTGTTAGATTTGGTGCTATTTAAGGTATTTTTCTTTTCAAAATAATTTTCTATTAACTGTAAATACATACTCAATTGTAGCAATTGCTGTTCTGTCAAGGATTTAAATGGGTTTAATCAAGATTTATGCCAATGAAGGTGAAAGAAGAACCATGTCCCAGTGTAAATCATTGTAAAAGGGTGGAATGTGCTGAATTCTGTAGCTGGGAAGCCCTACCCTGTTCAACAGACAGTCAAGCATTTTAACAGCCCAGATCATCTCTCCGTTTTAGGGTAGAACAAATCACTCTGGAGGGTTTATTCCTGTCCTCACCCATGACAGAAGACTTTTCACACTGACTATGGAGGAAGCACATATGAGTAATTTAAGATCCAGACTTGTAAATGGATAAAGTTAGGTTAAATGAATCCAAACCCATCAGCCTTTAGCCCAGTACCTGCTATTGCTTTGTTTCAGCAATAGATTTCTAGAATTCTGAGAAAAACCTCAAAGTTTCAGTTTCTACTGAGTCAGTTGCTTACGTCACCCTATTGCAAATACATTTTTGGCAGACTGCCCGTAGAAGCAAGTTTATGTGAATAAGAGATCTCACTGGCTTGATCCGAGTGCTTTTTCTTTACTTGATTTGAGAAGAAGCATATGCAGCAGCGGATAAAATCTGAAGAGTGCACAATATCACGTTCTAGAAATGTTACCCCTCACGGTATCACAAGTCTACATGGAAGGTGTTAAATGTATTGCTTCGGCTGTGCCACTGGTGCCATACATGTGTCACAGTTAACACTATAAGCATGTAGCTGAACCACGAAAGCCTTGTAAAGTGATTCTTAGAGAAGGATTAGAGCTTTTAGGCAGGAATTAGTGTTTGTGTTGAATGATATGATAAATTAGTCTGTTGAATGATAAATTAATCTATTGTTTCAAACTTTGCATTGCTCACGCTGGTCCTGTCTCCCCGCGCAAAGACAGTGGAACCAAATCCTACCAACATGAGTAGGAGGCTGCTCTTACTCCCTTGATTTCAAGGGGTTTACTCCTAATCTACATCATGACACATGAGAAGGAATCCAATTCCACAAATGCACTTTTCTAGCAGATCTTTCATCTGCTAAATCTGACCTTTAGCTTCAGTTTTTCCACACTCTAATATCTCTGTGTTGAATGACAGGTTTATGATTAGGGGACAACAGAAATGTTCAGGGAAATATAAGAGTTGACTCTAACCTTTGGTATTCTGGCACCAAGAGGCATTTAGACCTTCAGAAATTCTGTGATCCATTTTAGAGGAAAAGTCCTATCTAAAATTCTTAATAAAGTTTGAATAAGCATTGAGTTTGAAAAAAATCTTCAAAATGTCTGGACCCTGGGAAATCTTCCCATCCCTAATTGTGATTCAGTAGTTTTTTCGCTGTCAAACGTGCGATAAATGCCAAAGCAGCAAAAGCACATTCTGCTCAGTATGAAGTTAAAGGCATGTTTGCCTTTAGACCTGTGAATTTAATACACAAGTTTCTAAGTGAGCTCTGTTCTTTCTGCCTTAATATCTTTGGTCTGAGTGAAAAATTTAAAGGTTTTATTTTACCTTTTTTTCCCCCATACAATATTAGCTTGTCTGCTGGGAACAAAGGCACAACTTGTATGTGAAGGAATAAAAAAAGTCTTTCGCTACCCCAAAGTGTGTTTTTTTTTTAATAACACTATTGAAAGTTCAATGTCAGTAGCACTTACTCTCAAGATGATCAAGAATTCAAACTATTCATTGCACTTATTTGCATATGTAACTGACAAAATGTCATTTCATCTGTCCCAACAAAGGAAATGAAAGATTTGAACATTAATTTGTATTTTTTTTGAAAATGAAAAGTCTTCTGTGGTGCTTCCATTAATGCACAGAATATGAAGAACTGAAGTTTTCTAGTCTTTTATTCACCTTTTTACTTTTTTTTTTAATCAAAGAATATTGTGAAAAATAAAATGAGAACATCAGAGGCTGATCTCCAGATACTTAAACTTTTATTATCCCTTATTCACCTTGTTAGAGGCAGTGAGAAGAGAAAGACTCAGATTCTCTTGGTGTGAACGCCCTTTCTGAAGGAAGAATACGCCTTTCTTGCAGCTATTTTTCAGGGCATTTATCATCCTGGAGTAGAACATCTGGTCAAAGAGGGAGAGTCCTCCCAAAATATTCAGGAACAAAAGGTTACAGAAAAACCAGGTTCAAATACAGGCTCTGTTACAGGTGGAAGAGATTTGACCTTGAGTATTCCACATCTCAGTTAAGAAAAACATCGGGCTTTCAAAATCCTCTGGGCATCTAGGCTGAGAGACAGAGAAAAAAAACCAACCACAGGCCTTCCTGATGGAGGCCTCTCTAACCCTTTTCTATCTCTTTCCTCCCATATTTTAATAACATTTGCAAAAGAACTTCTCATTTCACTGAAAATAGGGGTGCACTACAAAGCTGCCAACACTTTATAACCACAACCAATTCCATTTACCTTGAAACACAGGAACAGGTAGTTTGAGAAACTCTGAAAAAAATAGGGTTCTCCGTTATTTTGAGTTTGAAAAAATCTCATGATAGCAGCCTCCTAAGGAGATGTTATGTGGTACTTGCTTTTAATATTGATAGTCATTGTCAGTGTTGCTGAATTGCACCAGAGTGTGGCCCCAGGTAAACAATTTGGGTCAAACAAGGCTGGGAAGCCTCAAAAAAAGCGTTCCCTCAGTTCTGTGTAGCCAAGAAATCTCCTTTTAATGTGAGTTAAGAATGAAGACTGACTTCTAACTACTTGTAGCAATTAAATATTTAGTTGAGCTCTTGACTGGCCCAAGCCACACTAGTTGTGAGTGATTAACCCTGGTCACCTGCCCCATTCCTGTTTTTTGTCCTTATTCACTCTCTAATTTGCCAGGGGAAGCTATTTTCGCCTTAAATTGTGATGTGATGTGGTAGTTGGCAACCATTATCTCTGCCTGGATTTCACCCTTGAAACGTTCAGTGATTAGAGAAGTTATGTGTTACATAGAGGTTTGTATAATGTTTTGGAGATAAGAATGAGATAAATTGCTAAATACCCAACAGATTAATAGCCCAAACTCTTGGAAAATCCGATATTCTACAAACTGCCAGCTGATTTTCAGGTAATCTTGTTTCTGTGCTCAGTTTTAAAGTATTTAGGAAATTTACTAGTTAAAATTCAGCGAGAGGCAGCATAGCTCCTCAACTTGATGTGCAGAGAATGTTCTTACTGTTTCTTGTTAGATTTGGCAAAGCTTTAGGAAAAAAAAAGTGATTTTTTTTTTTTTCCCCCCCCCCCTTTCAGGGTCCTGAATGTTGTTTGGGTTGCATTAGTTGTGTCACATACATCCTGACGTGTGGTGATGTTTTGACCGAGGGTGATTACAGGATCTGTCCTTCTCGGGAAGGCCCTGCGGCAGAGTTTCGCCTCAGGGAGAGCTGTGAGCCCTGACCCTGCCTCAGCAGTCCATCCCTGAGTCTTCCTGCTGGGATTTCTTTTCTTTTTCCCTTCCAGAAAAGTTTTCTTGCCTGTCTGAGCTGTCTCCCTAGAAGCTTAACCTAGCTGCAGGCCAAAAATCATTCAGATATTCAATAATACAGCACGGACCACTTAGCAAATAGACACAAACTTGAACGCAGGCTTAGATAAGCCCCAGAATCTGATTTTTTGGGTTTTTTTCCCCTCCGTCCCAATAGTTAGAGCGTAAAAGCCTAAGAAGATAGATCGGATGAAGAAGGGGATGCTGAAAGTGAAGAGCTCAATAGAAAAAGAAATGCAAGATGTTAGAGGAAGGGAAAGGTCTGATTCCAGCTTCCCCACAGGCCTCACCTTTGGCGCCGCTGCGTCCCGGGGGCCCTGTGTGGGGGTGAGCTGACTGATAAAAGCAGACACACGCTCTGCTTTCGCTGAAGGAAAAGCAAGGAATGGGAAAGGTTTGTCTCTTCTGATTACCTGAGAAACTGTACCGAGTAATGTTCATTTTCAGAGCAGACTGCTGGACACAAGTTTAGAAATGATCCGCCGAGAGGTTAAGCATCCCAACTGCAGGCGACAGGCATTTTCCTTGCCCAGTGTTCTGACACTTCTCTTCCTCAGAACAGTTTCAAAAGCAGAGAAGTGAGATTACTGCTAACAGCCCCTCCATGTACCTGTTAAATTGTTTATTAGGATGTGCTCTGGAAAGAAGATACTTGAATCTTCTTAGGCAAATAAAGTTTTGCAAATACTGAGGAGTTTTGTAAACGGGAGACATAAACTTGGCCATTGTGTACATGGAAGCAGCCACTTGCTTTCATATTTGCCTGCTCAGAAATGCCTGGCTCATGCTAGGAAACCCTCAGGCCGCAGCAGGGGCAGGGGAGGGTCAGGCCTCCTGCTCTCTACACCCCACAGTTAAAACTTCTCGGCTCCTCACATTAACAAAGGAGCTTCGCATAAAACGTCCACTCCCCTGGCCTGGTCTGACACTGAACGGGAGCACAGGGTGGGTATCACCCCTTTCAGTCCCGCTTCAGGTGCCAAAAAGGGTTTGTGAACTATGTTTTAGGCATTTTCTCGAGGTTTTAAGAAAACTGAGGTTACTGGGGGTGTGCCGGGGCTAAGGGGATAGGGGCAGCCCCTGGGCCCAGCTGTCGCCTGTGGGCCAGGGGCAGTTGTCGAGCCCTGCAGGCCTCGTGGTTGTGCAGCCGAGGGAGCCCTTGCTATTCTCCTTCTTCCAAGGACGTGCGACTTGCCCGTGGTTTGCTGTGGCTGTGTGCGATGGAAAGGCAGGCAGCAGGAGCCAGCACGGACTGTGCTGGTTGTGTAAGCTGCCATGGCCACTGGCTGCTGACTCCTGTTTGCATAGGCGTGTGTTTGAAGTTACTCCATGGGACATATGACAGAAATCGCTCCTTGCCCAGGCAGCCTTGGCCTGCTTTTCTCTTCAGACCAAACCCAAAACTTCAGCAGTGAGCTCCCAGATACAAATGCAGGGACAGGCAGGGTTACATGCACACCAGGATAAAATAAAAACCCCTTTCTGCTGTAACCAGCCATCCCACTAACCCAGCTCTGCCTGCAGAGCACTGCACGTGGAGCCAGTTCTTGTAATTTCTACTGGTACCCTGCTGCTCAACCCTCTGTATTATCTTCTGTCGTCCTAGCTCTCACCTGTAGCTCAGGGTATATGCCTAAGCAGTGGCCCCAGACTTCATTAACAAGTAAAAAAGGAGCTAGCTGTATTTTAGTTTCAAGAAGGGAAAAAACCCCAAAGCCTTCCACAGCTTGCTCTCTTGCAGAGAAAACTTCCTTAAGTAACGTGGAACCTTGAGACAGGCAGGGTTCTTGAACCTTCCTTTTTCCTTTGGCCTGAGAAGATAATGATGGTAGTAGGAAGGCACCTAACAGCATAATTGCAGAAAGATGTGTTTTATAACCATTTGCAACAGCAGGTTGAGATCTCTGTGGGGAAAGGGAGGATTAAGTAACTCCCTGGAAAGAGACCCCTGCTTTATCCCACAGAGTTAGTGCAGCTGTCGATTAAGGGCAAAAAGGAAGTTCAAGCCTATTAAATGTTAGGGAAGAGCGGGGATGGTAGGGGTGTGGTTTCTTAAGTACTTGATTGTTTTCATTTGCAGCTTGAGGTGTCCCTGAAAAGGAGGTGATTTTAGTTGCCCTGCTGGGGAGAGGAGTGCTGGTGGGTGAGTAGCTTGTCTGGGTTTTTGTTTGGCCTTTTGGAAGCTGTTTTTAGCATACTTTCAGCTTTGGACTAGTAGACCTGCTTGTTGTTAAATTGGAGGCTGTATGGTGTTTTGTATTCCTGTCTGCTTTTCATGTACTATTCCCAAAGTGACTGGGTAACAATTTTGATTCCCCTGTGGTTAAAAACTGTAACGTTCTCCTTTATAAGGTGATGAGAGAAAATGTAGCCACAGGATGCAGCATCTTGATTATTTTCCTTTGGGATGAATGACCCTGATGACAATAACTGGAAAGACAAGGGAGGCATGAATTAGAAATGTTAAGCAATGAAGCCTTTACCTCTGAATACATGTTTTCCCTGGCACTGCGTTCATGCATATCATTCCTAATATTTTCACTATGTACTCTAAGTTTTCTCAGTAGCGTATTCACAAACACAAAATGACACAATTACGTAGATTCTGCACTGCCTTGTACTCTCTGCATGTTTAAGCAAACTGGAGTAAGTTGTTCTTTCTATCTGGCTTCTGTGACTGGTTGATACTACCTGATGCAGCTGACCCAAGCATAAAAGGCTGGGAAGCAGCTGCTGAAAAAAATAATATGTTTGCTAAAGAGTACTCAGTTTGAACCACAACAGCCTGAACATAATTTAGTATGTGTGGCTCTCTTGGATGTACATTTCTATGGACCTGAAGGAGCGCTGCAGATCTTGATGCTGTGAGGATTTGTTTCTATTTAGCAGAAACTTCTTCTTTGCCTTGTGCTCTATGTAAGAAAGGGAGCTATGGTACTTTAAGTTTGTTGATTTTGCCACAAGAACTTGCACCCTTGCTTTCTGATATCATATTGCTTTTTTCCCCATGGTGTCTCACTATGAGTGTCATTGTGAAGCAGAAATTATTAAAAGGGATTTTACCTTTGTATCTAGGAGAACTCAGAGGCTGTTTTGATCTTATAATGAAATGATGATGCAAGAAGACAGGGCCCTGTTGTTCTGAAATGGTGAGCTTATTTTGAAGCCTCTGGTGAGTAAAAGGTTTGCCAATAGAGCTAAGCCTGCAGCAGTTCACCCAGAGCATTCAGCTAGATGGTGTCTGCCATGATGGGTCATGGAGGATAAGTCATCTCTGAGGTTGTCAGAAGCTGCCCCAACGTGGGGTTTGTACACAAGGACTGAGTAGACTTGCTGCTTCCTAGAGTACCCTGCTCCCTGTTCACACCACACTAGGTCTGCTCAAAAGTCTGTGAAAAATGCTGTCCTCCTTATGCCACTAATCAAGTTTCAATTTGCAAAGAAGCCTGATGGCAGCTGAATTTTATCTTGTTTTATATTTGACTTCATCTTAACTTCAAGATTCTGGTTGCTACACCATTCGTTTTTGAAAGAATCATCAAATACCTCTTGCAAATAATTCAATAGAGCATAGCCACGTGTGAAAAGATCTCAGTAGGCATATTTAACCTTGTGAATCAGTTTCATTTCCTACATGTTTAGTGCTTTATGAAAATTCATGGTTTTATCCGCATCTTGCAAATTCTTCATTGTATTGAGGTTTTTCATTGAAAAAAGTTCAAAAAACTTGACTGATATTCTAATGAGTTCTTCTCCTGAATGCTGATCAGCTCAGCATTAATGGGCAGACATTCCTTGTAGCTGCTCTTTAACTTGAATGCTGTCAAAATAATAGTGGTTGCTACTCATGCACCTCCAATTTACTGTCGTTAATGGTGCTTTAGTTGTTTCTGAAATCATCCTTCAAAGATGATTTTAAGTGACATCTGTGTAGGCCTAAAGACCTGAATTGCCTTCTAAATCATATCCACTTGTGCCCAGGGATTTAATTAAAATATTTTGAAATACAGAAAGAGGAAAAAAGCTTTGGAAGATTTAGAAATAAGATTTCCCCCCACCCCCATTCGGCAGCCATGCTAGGGGAGACGGGGGACTGTTCATAAAGATGCTGTAATTGCCTTAATGAAGTACATAATCACATGATATTGGAAAAACAGGATGGAGGTGATCTTTAATGGGATTAAAGAGTCTCTGCTAGTTCTAATTACAAGCTACAATTTCAAGGCTCTTGCATCTGTCTTGAAACTTCTAAATTTTGGATGTGGGACAGCCATTTTATACCTCTGGGTTTTACTTTTTAATAAAACACACAAGCATCTGAGCAGGGTTTGCTCCATTTAAACGGTATAACACTTCATTGCCAAAGCAGATTATTTATATTTAGAGCTAAGGAAAAATAAGAGAAGTGTAGACATGGTTAGGAATTTAAAATAGTCCAGGCTCTTACTGTCCTCTAAATTCAGGCAAAACAGACCAGAGTGGAGTTCTTTGAAGGCTATTTAAAAGAAAACAAAAGGAGTCAAGATGCAGGACTGGGCTCTTAGTTAATACCTATACCCTTGACACTGTAAGGGTAGCAAACTACCGAATTCATGTGACTGTATAAACTATGTTCTTCTAGTGAAAAAGCTCAGACTGAATCCTTTCTCCTGCACTTGTCCTGAATTGCTGAGAATTTGCATGATTAAGGGGAGAGAAAGTTCTTAAGCTATTGTTGCTAGGGAAACTGCCACCTTGATATTTGCCTGGTGAGAACAACTGTCTCTCTTTGTATCTAAGCAAAGGAAATCTGGGAGCAACTCTTAGTAGTGGCAAGGTTGCATGTGTTACGAGGACCGTATGGGATTAATGACTGCCTGCTTGAAGGGAGTTTGCCTGCTGCAATGTGTTGGGATGGAGGGGTGCATTTTCCTAGCAGTGGTTTGAGCAGGCTTTGTATCTTTCTTTCTAATTATTCTTTTTTAATTCACAAACATGTAGATCAGTGTTCACCTGTAAAGCATGTCTTTTTTCTTTCCTTTTTTCCAATTTTTTTTTCCTTTGAATAACAGGATGCAGTATAAGGCAGCCCAAAGAAAATTACGGTGCTCTCCTCCTTATTTTATAGCCCCTGTCATGTTGGTCTGGAAATACATTAGGGCTTCAGTTGGAACGTCCACCTTGCATTCACCTCTGGTCTTTTCTCTTGCAAACCTGTCATTTGTTCTGACCCAGTGTGTCAACCACTCAACTTGGAGAAGTTGCGTGTTTTGATTTAGTGACTCTGGCCAGAGCAAATTTAGTACTGTCTGCCATGATAGAACTCATACGATTGTTCAATCTCTAGTTTATTCTTTCCTTCCTCCCACTCTAAGTGTGACTCTTAATAAGTTAATACTCACAGCTTTGTATTTCTAACGATGTAGGTCTCTGTAGTGTAACAATGCTGGATCAGTCTATTCCGGTCATGACTTCTGTTTTTTATACTGTCAGCTGTACAGCTCAGTTTTGTGTTTTGTCCCTGATCCAGTGTGTTGCTTTTTTGTTTGAAAAAACAAAAGTGATGATTCTCAGGCATCTACCGTATATCCATTCAGCTGCTCTGATAACGTGACTTTTATTCTGGGAATTATTCTGGAGTAGCTAAACTAAAGAAACCAACCCATTGTGTACAAACTGCAAATCTGCCATAAAGGTTAGGTGCACAATTGCCTCCTGTAGTGTCTGTGAAGACTGCTGTTCATTTTTAGAAATATGCAGACTGTGCTAGATTGGTCAGTGAGGCTGTGCAGGCAACACTGAGAGGGACAAGTCTGTCATCAGTCTATATTGGAGACTTCCCCAGTAATGTTTTTATTGATTAAAAAGGCCTATAAAATGTAATAATTCTTGTTAGAATCAAGCGTATTTAACAAGTCTGCTAAGTCTTTTATCATAATAGTAGCTGTATGGTATATTCATAAGTAGATCTGTAGGCAACCAAGGGATGCTGAACTGGAGATTTGGATTGTAGTGACTAGGATTTTTTGTGCTGGTGCCAATTTTATTGTGCATCTGTCCTATTTAGTCAAATATACTGGCCCAACAAGTCACTGTCAGGGTTATTCTTCCTCATGCCACTGCCTTCCTTGTATTATTTGTTCTGAAAGACTTGAATTTGGATTGTGCTACTAGCCAGCTACAGATACTAGTGGTTTGTCTTTTCAGACTTCCGTTATTGCTCTGGAAATCCTTCAGATAAGGCTGTGGGCCAGAGCTCTAAGAAAAGCTGTACAGCCAGCTGTACTGAGAACATCCAGTTGAACATCTGGCCTACAGTGGCTGCTGTGATGGGACAAAATTGGCCTGGTGGGAAGCTGATCTTTTTAGTTCTATATCTGTATAAGAACACAGTAGGGGACAGATACAGGAAAACAGGATGTATCAAAGTGGCATGAACCAAGCCTTTTGTAGGGCATTAAGGACCTGAAGTTCTTCCATATAGTCACACAAGTGCAATTGTTACAAAGTGCAGGCAGAAATTGAAGGAAAAAAGCTCAAGTGATGCATTAATTGAAGACTGTGTTCTGCCTCGAATATTACGTTTCCCTCCCTGTGCTCCATGGCAGGCAAATAATGGGTATGTCTTCACTATGTTTTCAGAAGCAGAGAAGATAAATTTGAGGTAACCAAGAAAATACTTTCTTTCTGTATTTACATGTCACTTCCAGGAATTTATTGGTATTCATCCTTCATCCAATAAGAAAGTAATGTTTTTCTTGGAAACTTATGAGGATGTTAATATTGTGTACTGAACTGGATCCACTGCGGAGGGTGCCCATTTTCTCTGGGAAAGACTTGACTGCTCCAGCGTGCCATTTTATGCTCATGCTCTTTCTGCACCAGAGAGAGAAATTGTTTTAAAACTCTATTGAAAGTAAACGTGACAGCTGAAGTGGCTTAGCTTGAAGTTCTTAACTTTCAAGGTGTTTCTTTGCTAAACTCTGTATAATCTCGATTAAGTTTTCTTTCCTACCCCTTTACTTAGCTTTTTGAAGTTAAAACACTTTTCATCAGGTTCTTCCTGGTTGCAGTGTACTTAATGGATAGATCGCAACTAGGAACAGCTGGACAAGATCTAAGAAAAGCTTGTCAGGAAAGTTATGAAAATCTTCAACCTTGTTGTATAAATTAAAAAAACAACAAAACCAAGCAAACCAAAACCAAGCAACCAAACAAAAAAAGCTCACAACCCCTAGACCTTTCCTTCAGCCTTACTTAAGGAGGCATCCCATTGCATATCCCTCTCTGTGTCATAGCATCCACTAGTGGTTGTAGTGTTTAAAAACTTGTTTTTCAAATAGTAGAGAAAAAGTATGAAGGAAAGTGGCAAGCATTTTTCTTTGTAGTCTCATCACATTCCAAGATACCTGCCTTTTCTCCCCCCTCTAATAGTCCTGTGTAGTAAAACTTTCATGACTGTGTTTTTCAAGCACTAACTATTGGTTTAACAGAAGTCCTCACAGAGTATTATATTCCCAAAATATATATTTTTATCCATATCTATATAACAAAATTAAGTTTTCAAATGTTTGGATGTTCATCTTATCAGAGAACTGCTTGAAATAAAATAAAAAGAATAAAAGATTCAAGCTTAAGATACAGAACACTTTTTGTAAAATATGACACAAAGAAGGATATTAATGTTTGAAGTGATTTTAGCTTTCCTGCACTCTTTGTGTGTCTCTAGCATTCTCTGCTCTCTCTAATCTCCACTGTATCGCTCAGTTCTTTTAATCTTAATTCTTTGTGCTGCACTTTCTGCATCAAAAAGCACATTCGATACCCAAAAAACCTTCGCTCAGACGTTTGCTCTTCAACAGAATAGTTTCGATACACGGATACAGAACAAGAATAAAGAAGTGCAAACAGTGTAAAGAAAGTCAGGAGTGAAGAGAGAAGAAAGAGGCTCTAATGAGAAAGATGGTGAAGGTACAGTGACTGCACTGTAAGAAAAAGATAAAAGTCCATGTAACACATTGAAATAACACTGTATTTTTTATTCTAAGAAGCTCATGCAGCATATAGTGGCAAGCAGTGATCCTGGAGCTCTCCTAGGCCCACCCAAAGGATTTCAATTCTATCTCAACTCCCACCTAAGGAAGCAAAAGATTTGCTCAGGCTTGAGCAAAAATATGAAAAGTATGAACATTGCCTTCCATGATCTGATGTGAGGCCAAGGAAAACTCTGCATCTAAACTTGACCGCAGCTCTTGTCCTTGTCACAGCTTTGCTCTGGAATGATGGCCAATGACTTAAGTCACCTTTGAGTTCCCTTGATCTGCTTCCTCTCTAACTTAAATTGGAATAGTTTTACATCCTTTGTCTAATGTACAGCTCCCTGTAACGGAGAGAGTCCCTCAGCATTAGGAGAGCAGCTAGTCTTTGTCTGAATACCTTCCCTTGTAGTTTCTGAGGTAGATCTGTGTTGCTATGCTTTAAAGATTTTTCCTTAAAATAACACCCTAAACCAGCTTTGTCATCTTTGAGACTGTTAGCATTTTGATAACTGTGTGCAGCACAGCTGTGAAAAGGTGTCTGATTGCAAGCCCCATGTGAAATGTGAGGCTGACTCAGATACCTCCAGACCAGGATAATGGCTGTGTGAGTCTTGCCTCACATTTGAGTGTTCAAACATAAGCACTTCTTTTGCTAATTTAATAACTGAAACACAGTGGGTAGTCTCTTTCAGTTTTTTTACCTTTAAGAGACAAGGCATCTCTCTTGCAAATAATCTTTTATAAAGGATGAGCCTGAAATTAAGAGCTTAGGAAACTTTTAGGAACCTAATTACCATCCACAGAAAAGGTGTATCATCTGATTGTAAAGCTGATCATGCTAGTGCCACCAGAAGAAAATATGAATTATCTGAGAGAACTATAGTTTTTAATTGTACTTTTTATCACCTGGAAGGGTCATTAAAGAAGCCTTACAAAAGTCATAAAAACTGTGAAAACCATTCCAGGAGATTTTACTTTTTAAAATTGAAAAAGGGAGGAAGACATGGAGAAAAGTCTAGTGAAGCTTTCTCTTTGTCTGAGCTTGCTGTCTGCAGGTGAATGTTTTACTGGGTTCATTTCACTTTTAATTCTTAATCTATATTCAAGCCTAAATGTAATAGCAAGGGGAAAAGAGGGGAGTAATAGAAGATATATCTTCTGACAAAACACCACGAAGCATGGTGTTCCCCCCACCCGCCCCCCACCTGGAGTGAGAATTTGTCCATAAACCAAAGGAGCTTCTAAACCTTTGTATTAAAGTTGATGCCAGACTTTTCTTGCCAGGAAATATAATGATACTAAGAAGGTATTGTAATAATACATGTGTACATTAGAGAAATAGCAGAGAAAGCAAAAAGAACAGAGGAACTTTGCCTCCTCCAGAAAATAGAATGAACCTAAATTAAGGAACTATTAAAAAAAAAAAAAAAAGGGCCAGTCGGTTGAGTCTGAGTCAGGGTGTTCCCTAGAGAGGGATTTCTTGGAGCAGGAAGGTTAGAA
This sequence comes from Larus michahellis, assembly GCF_964199755.1. Classification (NCBI taxonomy): domain Eukaryota; kingdom Metazoa; phylum Chordata; class Aves; order Charadriiformes; family Laridae; genus Larus; species Larus michahellis. The sequence goes on along the minus strand of NC_133905.1, from coordinate 13,256,863 downwards.
CACCAGATGCAGAAGGCAAGTGAGTCACAGCAGGAGAGACAAACATTACTTCAGAAGGCATTTGATCGTGGTGGCTGCGGTGTAAAATGCTGAGTGCTTGCAAATCCTGGTGATTTCAGTGGCAGCTGAAGGTACTTGGTGAGGCTTTCCAAAAATACTAAGCATCATTCAAGAAGCGCAGTATGCTTTCAATAGGCTTTAGATTAGACTGAAAGCATTAGGTGAGATGCTAAGAGTCTTTACTTTGACAAGGTTATATATGGAGTTGAGTGCTTTTAACGTGTAACACTTGGTGGTATGTGCATGTTTGAACACCTTAACACCCTAAACGTTAACACTACTTGCTCTTCTCAAGTGTAGAAAATAGAATGTTCTTGATTGAGTATCATCCTTCTGTTATTGAGACTGTAAGAAGTGCATGATGTAGGTTTTGTAATGAAATTATGCCCAATGATAGCCTTGGAGGTTTGAGTACAGTAAGATAGAAATATTATACAGAATGAAATTATTCTATAAAGTCAGCCAGGAGTTGCTTCTTTTCTAAACATTCTGCTGTAATATGCAACAGTTTTTAGAGGTGAGAATTCAATTAGCCAGGGCTTTTCTAAATTTATCAAGGCTTGAAGTCAACCGAAATCTAAGTTCTCAGACTTCATGCATTTTTAGTTAGCTCTACTATATGGTTACCAATAGCGAGAATTGGGGGTGGTGTTGGAACTTTGTATTTTTAACTATAATGTTAATGATTTTGTGTAAACACCTGATAACTTTACAAAATTATCTAGCAAAAGACAAGCATGTAGATATACTAATTCAGAAAGCCAAGAAAGACTGTGGTTCTACCATTTATGTTGATTCCTCAAGGGGAATATCAAGTTGAATATCAATCCACTGAAAAACTCTAGGTGTCTTCAGATATTAACAAAACTTTCTGAGAAATAGGGTACTGTTTATGTGTTAATAAAAGCAAGGACTATGTGAAAATTCCTTTAATATTTTTACCTGCTGATCATCAAAATATGACACTTCAGGGAAGATTATCCTGCTGAAACCTTCAACCTGTTCTATGAACAACAATGATCATGCTGTTTTCTAGTATTCTCCATTCCCTCACATTTCTGCTTTTGTTACCAGAACAAAAAGAAAATTGCAAGTTGATTTGTAAAGGGCTGTTTTTTCTGTCCATGAGCAGCCTTGTTTTAATTGACTGCAGTGGGATTCCTCTTAATACCAGAGAAGGCTTTGTGTGAGCAAAGGAAACAATTCAAGAAGGGAGAAAGTTATTCTTTGTATATTTGACTGTGTTGCAGTATTTTCCTCTGTCACAGTTGCTAAAAAATACTTTAGAAAGAAATATTTTTAAATGAGTATCCATTGGTACCGCTTTAGCGTGTTAACTCTAGTAGAGGTAAATATAAAGATGCTTGGTGGAGTAGGGATTGGGCCTTTCCCTTGCTGTATGACCTTCCAGGAGATAATGTCCAGCATTAAAATTTGTGAGAAATAAAAAGATAGAGTACTTCAATTGTAATTTACACCAATATTTGAATGATACCCATGGTATGCTAGGTAGTGTATTTACATTTTTATTTATAGTGATACAGAGAGATCCCACAGGATTTTCTAGATGTTCTTGAACATTGATTCTCTATAACTAATACTAGCTGTTCATAGATGGTCCCAAATGTACATTATACCTATTTTTTGGATATTGCTTTTACTACCCAGAGAGTCCTCCTTCATCTCCTTGTTCAGAATTCCAGCATGGCTGAAACAAAGCTAGCTGGCAGTAAATGGTATCAAAAGTTTGCTCTTTTCGTAAAGAAATGGAAAAGGGCCATGAATTTCAAAGGAAGCTTCCCTACTTCTCAGTCTGGAGATATATAGAAAGGTATTTGAAGCTATAGCTCAAGACAATGAGTAGCATGATCTTGCTCTACATGCAATCCCTCCTGAGTGTCAGAATGCGGGCTTAGATGTGTTTTCATTGTGGGGTCTCAAATATGCAAAATAATGATGAAGAAAATGAAATGCATTTACTGGCACGTAAAACCATCTTAGCTGTCTAAGCTTGCTATAGTGAAATGGTTGCCATTGCTTTATATGCCTATATGCATACCCCTATAGGATATCCAGATTTGAATTTTTGAAAACAACAGTTGAAGCAGGCAAGTAGCCAGCAAGCTCCAGTCCAGACTGTAAATTAAGCATACATTAAAAGTTGAGGATATTAAGGGTAGGTCAAGAAGTAAATCTTACTTATGGTCTACAAGACGTTAATTAACTCAGTATTCATAGGCCCCTAAAAACAGGTACCTAATACTTTATGGCTCCAAGTATATCTTGTTGTTGAAGTATTTAGAAGGAGTTTCCAAAACTTGGCCTGTGGGCCCAGTTGTGATTAACAGCACTCTTGTATATTGCTAACAAAGGAATCATTCGCATTCTGCTGTTGAAGATAAAAGGTATTATGTTGCAGATGAATTGTATCTAACCCAGTCAGTGCAGTCCTCAGTGAACAAAACTGAATAAATTTATTGTGAACCTGAAGCTGTCGGGCAGGTGGGTGGTGGTTAAAGTAATGAGTGGCTTCCTGTTCTGTGCTGTGTGTTTACACGATGTACTTGCTCTGTGCCTCGAGAACACATTTCCCTCATTCTGAAAAACGTCCTAAATGTAAGGGTCTACATCATCATCACAGGCCTTGCGGTCCCTTAGTTTCTCCTTTTGATTAAACAGAAGGAAAAAAGCATTCCACAACTGGTGTCCTAAGTATAGATAAGTCTAAGGTGGTTTATACAATTTAAATATTTGCACCTCATTGACAGCATGTTTTATCAGACTTATCCAAGCTGTTTTTGAGGATGGTTCTCAGTGTTCAAGAGAAGTATTATCTTTCTATGCAGTTAACCTTATCGACTTAAATATCTGAATGAGTTTTGAGATGTTTTGGTTGCAGATGTAGAATGCTTTCTTTGCACATTTAATAAGAATCTGCAGATCTATATCAAGGGCCTATATTCAGATACTTTCATTTCTTAGGGAACACGTGGAAAAAAAGATAGCGGCTTTGTCACTTGGCCAGATGCATTGTACTCGCATGAAGTCTGTTTTCCCCAACTACGAGCTTGCTGAGGTGGTTATATTTAGCTGATGGTAGACTGTTTGTTCTTAAGGGTTTTTTCTTCCCACTCTGCTTGTTGTGTAGGCTCTTGGTACAAGATTGAACACGACTGTTTTATAGTGGTTTAACAAGGTACTGCTTGCCAGCTGAGCTTCTATCACTGATTTTGCAAGTGCTGTTAGCTCTACCTCACTGAGCAATAAAATGCATTCACCTAAGCCACTATGGTAATGCCAAAATGAATGTATTTCACCTCACAGTTGCAATGGGCAAGTACTGGCCATGTGATTAGTGAAGGCAGCTCAGCAGGCAGAGAATTGTGGTGAATCCTGTTCCTTTGCCTCGACTTCGATAGGCTGTAGTTGCTTGATTTATGGGGGGGAAAAAGTGTTTTCTCTTTGGAAATTAGCTTTTTTTCTTTTCACTCTGAAACCGGAGTGGTGAGAAATCCAGATGCAGTTGCTATAAGAATGTAGGCAGCTGGCATCTGGGCTCTGAGACCAACAACTCTGTTCTATATGGCCCAGTTTTAACACCAGAGAATTTTAACAAGTGAAAAGGACAAACAATCCATCAAGCCTAAGTACTGTTCATTTCTGATTTTTTTTTTTTTTAAGGAAAGCAATTTGTACTGCATTAAGACACACTGCTTGCAGTGACTTTAGGAGCATTTATTCTAGCCTGAACTAGAGAAGAAACACAGGTATGACTTCCTTTGCAAAACATCCAAAATTTTGTTGGAATAACATGTTTGAATGTGTCTTGAAGACTTCACTATCTTATGGTAGCATATGACAATTAACACCACAGTTGAATAAGTGCTGGAGGCTGACTGGGGCTATTGAAGCTTCAACCCAGCAGCTGAGATACTAGCAGAGGTCAAACCATGGTAAGCAGCTTGCTGCTAGCACTGCCCGAACTAGATTTTTTTTCGTACTTCTCTGAAGCAGACACAATGTACTTCAGTGTAACCATCCTTAGTCTGGATATTCCTTATTACTTTAAATGCTTATGGTGGTAAATATTTCCATTAATGAGCCTTGCTGCACTACTCTGCAGAGTCAACTACTCTGAATCAGTGCTATGAGAAACAAACCATTCTTACTACCAAATCTGAGAAAGGTATGAGCAGCCTGGGGGGGTGATGGTGCTGTTAGACATTTTATCCTGGGAGTGGAAATCTGTATGGGGTGGTGATATGGTGTAACTTCATTATCTCTGTTTCAGTGGGGGATTGCCAATGAGGTGAAAAAAAAAATCCTCCTCATCTGAGTTCAACAGATACCTTTTCCTTTGCATCCCCAAATTGTGTAATTAGTTGCAGAAGACATAATGTATCTCTTTTCTGCTTATATGAGTTGATACATGAATGCGAGTGATACAAAAAAAGTGAATTTTCCGTTTCAATGTCTTCCTCTTCCAGTGTTGGTCTCTTATTATTTTACAGCTAGGACATTGGCCTTTCAAAGCTCTTTCAGGTCAAAACCTGCTATTCTTAGAGCAGTGTTATAGCTGAGCACTTCATAGGTGGTAAGTCAATTAAGTTGCAGGTAGTCTGAGGCAAATAATGTGTCTGCGTAAGCAATAATTGCATTACTCCTCTCTGCAAGAAAATATTTGGAGAGTGAATTTTGGAAGCAATGTAGTGAGGCCTCTGGCTTCCTGAGTACCTGTTGACCAGGGAGTAGTTGCTTTTAAACATCAAAGACTCTAATGAAAATTGCATTTTCTTTTTATTGCTTAATCTGCAAAAAAAAAAAAAAATCTGGGAAAGTAATGCATTTGAAATAGCAAATCTGTCCAGAGGCTATGTGGTCCATATCCCATCTTACAAGAGTGTGGTTATAACAGTTTTAGCCAGTTGATGCCTAGTGCAATTCCAGCAGCTGTACTTAAGATAAAATAGTTCATACTGTAGGTAGGCCACTTCCTTCCATCCTGTATTTGTGGGAACCGCATAGATGGGGAAGCGGAAGGACGTGGAAATCTGTATGACCATGCAGTTTGTACCTACAAGCTACCATGAGAGTTTCACTACAGTGAAATAGAAATGGCTTGTAATCATTTAAGTGGTACAAGCTTTAGGCTGGAGATTCGTGTGACTGCAAATAGATCCCTACAGTGACATCCAAAAAGAACTGTTCTCAGATACCCATTCTCGTTGAACAAGGTGAGAGACCTTCCTATACCACGGAGGCAATTTAGGATTCTTTCCATGTACCTTCAGGTACAAGCTTCCGAGAAACTTGGAAACTGAAAGATGAGACAGAGGTAGTGCATAAGCTGCTTAAATACGCACTGGCACCAGTTCAAATCAGGACTTAACACATGGTATTGTCAGGAGAAGGACTATCGCAGGGTGTGTGCGTGAGCAGTGTATGGAGGAGAGATGAGGGGAGGGTGTACCAGGCTTGAAACAATTGGGCTCCAGTCTGTGTTGCGGAGTCAAAGACCTCCTTTGAAAGTACAAAGGCACACTGTTTAAAGGGGAGAAAGGTGGGGTAGCTAGCTACAATATCTACTACCAAAAGCAGTTCTATGTTTTGGGAATCTGCAAAAACAATAACAAAAAATCATTTGTAAATCTGTGCATAGAGATAAAAGCTGGTGGGGAAAAAAATAACATGCTGTTTTTGTTTTACTTGAAGTATATGGAGTATAAAGCTCTATAGGTACAGGGCTTGGAATGAAGTAACAGCATGAATAGGAAAAAACCACCATGAAAACTGGTGTATGGCTTGAGTAATATTAAATTTTGCATCTCTACAGCATTCTAGTAGGAGGTGCTGTGAGGATTAAATTAAGCCTTTCTGATGGAGACAATCCACCTTGCTCTGTCCCCAGAGCTTTTAAGTTTCTAATATGAGCTGTTGGAATTTTATCTCCAGCCTTCCTTCAAGAGCTAGTGTGTAACAAATAGATCACACAGAGCAGAAATGTAGAAGTAAATCTAGATGACATAATTTTTCTATTCCATTATAATAAAAATAGCAGGTTTGAAGTGAAACATCCATTAAAGCTACTAAAAGACTACAACTTGCTGCAAGTAAAACATGACAAGTAACTTTCTCTGCCGTGCCCCAAAACAAACCCAAAACAAAAACCCCAAATCTAAAACTGTGAAAATCTTTCACTTTTTAAACCTTTCTTAAGCCACAAAACCCAAATTCATTCTATAATGTTATTGCATTTTAAAAGTCATGTCATTATTTCTATGTGAGCTGTCATTGCTTGAGTGATCACTCTTCTAACTCGTTTCCAAAAGAAACAGCCATTCTTTTAGGCATTTCCTGTATCCCTGTAGATCTCTACTGGTATGTTAAGTTAAATAATAATGAGGCATAGTGTGTGATGCAAGTATCCACTAAGTTGACATATGGAAAAAATAGTTTGAAGTTCTTAAATGAACCAGCCTCTCTTCAACATCAATACCACAAAGAAAGCGTTATTCTACAAGAGAATATATTTTTCTATAACTTACAATAACTGAGTAATGATGTAGTAAGGATGCAATTAGATCTAATTTGCTTATGTAAGTGAGCTGAATAAAAAAGATCAATATTCAATCTACACCTAGTGTGAAAAACAATTAGTTTAATTGACAAAAAACCTTCTGCTTCAGCTAATTACATAAAAATGACCTAATACTCATGCAAATTAGGATTATTCATAGTACATGAGTATTTTAATTACATAAATCATCTTTACCTGTTAACTGGTATTCTTTCTGTTAACTTAGGGATTTAATTTTCAGGAAAACTTCATTTATCCTTATTTTCACAAAGCTCTATATTGCTTTTAAATTACAAACTAAGCCATTTCTCTCAGGGTCTCAATCTAGATTGAGATCCTGTGGAAACAATGGAACATCAAAACTCATTATTCTGACTGTCCAACTGATTATTCAATAGACAAAGAGGACAAGCAAATGTCATGTCCTACTGATGCTTGGCGTGGATGATGTGAATAGACACTGAAGCTAGATGCTACACAGACAATTTTTCACTCTTGCCAGAGCAGACAGTGATGGGAAGGGGGCCGGGACTCCTTCACAGGTGATTCACAGATCACAAATTAGGTTTCTGTTCTGAATCATCTTTGAAGGAAACTCTTGCTCCCTCTTCAGTCAATGGAGAGGAGACATCTTAATTTATGATTTTTATCTGTAATTACGCTGTGCTCTACTCCCCATAGCATGGTTGAATGTAGGGTCTGCAGCTTTAAATTATTTTCTAATTTAAAGATAACTGCCATGCATTACCTGGCTGCATTGTGTCTTGATGATATGTAGGTACAATCTTGCATCAGTGACAGGAGGGTAAGTATCAAGGCAATGTCGTCTTTAGACTTTTTGGCCTATCAAGTTACACTAGAGGCAGTTTATGAATATAGAAACAGCACTCTTCATCCAGAAATGCTGCTTCAGTTGCGGCATCCAGGCTGCACGCTGGGCTGCTGAAACTCTTCTACATCCTTTTGAAAAAGGGGTGATGCCAGGAACCTGGCCGAGCTGTTGTGGCAGAGGTTGCCTCACCAAGTCCTCCACCTAGCTCATCTGCTTGCTGGTTTTCCGGTGAAAGAAACAGTCCTCATGTCTTCTGGCAATACAGAGTAGTGCTGTGGAGTCCCCAGTGATTACCTTGTGGAGGAAGCTGGGTATTGGAGCCCCTGTCATCAGCTAAGAAACTAATCAATTGGTCATAGCAAACATCCAGCTTCATTAGTGAAGGTTATGGACAAGCCTGAGATGTAGCGTATGACTGACTTGTTCCAACCACTTTCCATCCTCAGTCTTCACTTCATGTGGACGAGAGGCAACCAGAGACCATCAGGCTAAAGGCGGAGTAAAGGCAGTTGGGCTTTGGGTAACGCTGCTTTTGCTATTAGGTAAAAGCTGTTGTTATTCACTGTTCTCCCTTGTGTTTTTAGTGCTTACGGCACAGTTTAGATTAGGAAGCACTGCAATTCTGAGGGGCAGGATAAGTGATGATTTAACCTTTTATAGGAGCCATTCATCAGTCCAGCGAGAATTGGAAAAATTAGTGCTGCTCTAAGCCCTTCACAATCTCTACTAAATGTCACTGTTGTGAGCAATGGATGCTTAAAAGGTGTGAACTTTGGGGGAAGTGGGGAGAGAGGATTGATCAAATCTCCGTATAGAATGGTGCTTGATGACTCTTGCAGTTGAGAATTTCCTTAGGGTATAAATGGGTTTGGATTTAGTCCCAGTCTCTGACTCTCACCTTACCTCCCCGTTTCATGGGCACATTCTGTACATTTCAGTAAATGATGCAAATATAGGATAATGCAATCTTTTTGGTCATTAGATAGACATACATGTGTTTCCAGGAAGTGCTCAGGTCTTGACTCTTATAGATACAGGAGAGCATTTAACCTTAAATTTTGTTACTTTTTTACGCCCCCTTCTCCCCCCAGTTTGTAAGTACATGCAATCTATCCTTTGAATAGGAGACTTCATAAAACTTGTTTAACCCTTCACAAACTACCTTCATTGAGCCACACATAGTTCAGGACTCAAAACTCTTCCAATCTTGGAATCCAAAAGTGTACTTTTTTTTTCTTTTTTAACAGGTCTGAATGCAATTTAATAGTGTGGTGTGTTTTTGGTTTGTTTTTTGGGTTTTTTTTTTTTACCCTGCAGAGAACAAAATCCTCTGTAGAACAGCTGGTATTTTCTAGCTTTCAGCTCTGTATGTAATGTAAATGTCAGGACAGCATAAGGTAATAATTATCAAATCATATTTTGCTGCTTAAAAGAACCAAAATGTTTCTAAAAGGTAAATAAAACTTGTCTTTTACATCGTAAGCTCTCTCAGCCAGTGGCTCTATTTTCATGTGTTTGTGGACAGTATTTACTGTTGTCTGAATGCAAATAGTATTTATTATAATAATAAAAGCTATTTTCTAGTTCTCCTCTTCTAAAACCTTATAGTGTTCACTACCTGCAGCATTTCAGCCATGTAGCAGGACAAAAAAAGAAACTGGATGCAATGTCTGGCTCATCTTCGTAAGAATACGCATGATTAATTAAGTCACTCTTGATTTCAGAAGACGGGCTAAGCCAGACAGTTAAGCATGCCTCTGTCTTGCAGTGGAGTGAGTGCTGGTTACAACCTTTTAGCCTTTTATTAAAGGCCAGCAGCAGTACTTACAGCATAATATCTCAGAAAAAAAGTACAAAAATGGCAATTCTCTTCCAGTACAAGTTTGTTTGTCTTATTAGACCAAGAAACACAGGTAGAAATGTTAGGTGACATTTAAGAGGTCACAGAAATTGGGCAAACTTGGTCTTTGAGTCCTAGTTCTTGTATTCTATCTGCCACAGAACGCTGCCCATCGTTCTCTCTGCCATAAGGAGGAGCTAACCTTTGAAATCAGAGCTAGCCCTGCAGAGTTAAAAAGAGTTTATGTTGGAGCAGAAACTAGCATCACCATTCACTAATGTTTTTGTGATCACAGGTAGGTGGAAGGATCTTTACTTATATTTCTGCTTCTCATTCTTCCTCTTAGTCGTCTAAAAATGTTTTACTTAATACAATCCTGCTCTTCTGCATAATACATCATTAGTATGCAGGGGAGATTTTGAGCTTGTTCCCACAAATTATACAAAGGCGTTAAGCATGAATCTTCACAAAGCCCAAGTGTATTTTACAACAGCTCTGGTGACGCTGTGAGCTATGTTACGTTTTTGTTCTGAAGGGGTGTTCCTCTGAGAGGTGGTAGAAAGTTATGTGCTGTCAAAAAGTCTTGATGTTTTTCTGGCCAGAAGTTTCACACTTGGAAAAACAGAGCAAGGTGTTTGCAGGGAATGCCGTGACCTTGGGCTGGGGTAGGGGTGTGCATGCATACCAAGACGGACTAGCACGGTGGTAAAACCCTTGGGTTCTATAGACTAGATGCCATAAGGAGATGAGCAAAATAATGCTAGAGAGGTGCCTTATGAATTTTTACCTACTGCACCAAATGCTTGGCATATTAACTCCTGCTCAGCAAGTTGTGGTACCATTTCAGGCATGCTATTTAATTCCTTCTCCTGTTTATGGTAAATAATTTTCCTATACCTGTCAGTCTCACAAATATTTACATAACTTGAAATAAATTTGAGTGATTCACTTGTCAGTCTCATGTGGAGTTGTGACCTAATGCTCTGCTATGCAGGGCTGTCTCTGGGGAGACCACATTTGTCTAATGAGTTTAAACAGAGCTGCTCAGCTTCTTTGTAGGCTCCAAACTCTGAAAACTCACAGCTTCTCTTTCCACTAGGATTGTAAAGGTCTTTGCTTCCACTTGATTTGGAACCGTGCAGTGTTTTGTGAGTCAAAGCTAATGCTCTATGGGTTACTCGTGCTATACACCTGCCTGGTTGATGGGGCAGAGGCATGTGTCATACCTTTCCAAAGAATGTCTAACAGAAATTGGGACATACATGCCAATAATATCTATTCTACAACCATTACTAACTGCTGTTTATTTTGATTCTTCAATGTATGTGTCTCCGAAACATCTTTAACTGCCTTAACCAGGGACTCTTGTGTCACTGGAAGTTAACCATATCATACTGGTGAGAAAACAAGAGAAACCTTAAATTATGTTTTCAAATTTTGCCTCACTCATGCTGTCTGTGTATGATTGCGTTGAATCAGGTGAGGAATGGGCAGCAGTGGCTTGCTAGCTGTTGCTTGGATGTGACTGGAGCTGTGCCTTGAATAAGAACCACCATCGATCATCATTAGAAATACCATAAAGCTTCTAACACGTGCTACATCCAATGGCTTGTCCAAATTCTGAGCCAGGAGTACCCTGATTATCTTGCAAGCACTAAATAAATTCCCTCAGCAGTTTAAAAAGTCGAAGTATTCATGTGTGTCATACCTGGAGATGGTTCCTGAAGCATGGCATTTAGATTGAAGGCTGAGGATGGACCTCTGCAAATGCACTGGAGAATGAAGTCTGGTCATCTGAAGCTAATGTAGCTGAAAGTAGCTAGCATCCATTGTAACAGCAGCTGCACATCACACAGGACTTCACTAGCTGCGAAGTGAGCTGGGCATTATAAAAAGTAAAGCCTGTGGTGTTAAAGGTAACCGCGGAAAACCAAACAATATCACATACTTCACTGTACTGTGGTTAAAAAACAATAATGAGTTGCCTGCAATTTGTGCCACTTTGCCTGATTGATGGCTGATTGAAAAACATAATCTTTAACTTTGACTCTCTCAGCTTCTCTCATTTTTTAATTCCAGACATGGCTTTTGTGCTTTGTTCCTATAGGTACGCTTTCAAATTGTGTAAAGCTGTGACAAAACTGGAGGAGCCTTTGGCCCCACGGCTTGAACCCCCTGAGTTAATGATGTACACAAAAACACTTTAAAATGTAAAGCAGCCTGAATTTAAAGGCATAAACAATATCTGCAGTCATTCAGCTAAAAATGTTAACAGTAAGATTTTGGCCAAGGACAGAATAAATAGCTCTCCAAACAGAGTTAAAGATTTTCTGAAAGAGTATGTGGGGCGGCAGAGAGAGTTTGTGTGTATGGGGAGGGGATGGCCTTTAAGTTACTTTTACAGCCTACAAAGAGTAAATCAAATTTAATGTCACTTCTTTTTTGATTGGGAGCTGTTGCTTGCATCTTCTTATGTCTGTAAATAAGAACAGATGTGTTATTACTCAAAACAGTTTTGATTAGGGTTTTCCCAAACATGATCTATGTTTGCGGGTACGTTGGTCTTGAGAAAACACAGTATTTCTTCTGTCAAATCGAGAATTGTCAGTTCTGTGTACTTCTTTCCACATCACTGAAATGGAAAATGTAGATTTCATTTTATTTTAAAAATAAAACTAGATGGTTCATAAAATACATTAGTCGCTTAAAAAAAAAAAAGGGCATGGGGTAGGTCAGAGTAATGCTTAATTACTCTTATTGATTAAAAAGATGTTTAATCAGTGGAGAGTGTCAATATCTGAATAGTAAGCTCTGTCTGAGTTTGAATTAGTTGTTCTCAGTGACAAATACAGCACAAGCACGTTTAAAAATGTACCAGGTGATTGTTTTAGGAAAATACTACTTATTAATAAAATTGGAACATTCAGGGATACTGTTCTAGTCTATATTCTTTTGCAGTAATCATTCTCGAGTCTAATCAGACTTTCCTTCATCTGAAAGGCATGTGCTTTAAGAAGCAAGAAAAATCCCTGGCTTTCTGGTATGTTTTGATCACTTACTGCTCGATCACTTACTGCTCAATCACTTTTAGATGAAAATGCACGCTTACTGCTTATTATATGTTTGGTAGCAGCATGCTGTTTTGCTTGACTGCTTAAATTGTTTTCTAAATTCAGGCCAGTATATGTTAAAAGAGGGGCTATATAAATGAGGATTCATCACAGCACAAGTCTCCTGACTTTGAATAAGTTTCGGTGGCCTCTAGATCAGATGGAGGCCAACTCTCATTTATTCTTGTGACTAGCTTAATTTTCGTGGTCCTGCTGATGAGGTACTTCAGAGCCATGTCTGTAAAAGTGCTCATCCAGCAATTTTTATTTCAGCATTTGGGAACTAATGATCTATATTTATTCCAAGAATTATCAATAGTTTAAAACAAGTGCGATTGCGTGTACAAGCTATAGCACCATTGTAAATTGAATGCAGGTGTCTATAGTGGTCGGTAAGGAACAAATCAAAAGTTGGCCACAGTGTGTCTAAGGAAGTCACACTCTGAACAGGCACTCTGAAGTTTAATAAATATGCTTTAGAGGGTGATTGGAATAGTATTAACTGTGCAGCAGAGGGGCATTTTGTGAAGTAAACCCAAGTATTAGTGAACAGCCTCTAGGCACTTGGGAGATGATGTTTGAGAGGTTCTTTTCAGAGAAATCAGGTATGGAGCCAGGAGTAACATATCACAGAGAGGGATCTAGTGCTTTCAGCTGTGCATGTCGCATATCTGACCTTGGAGGAAGGTTTTGTGAGTGTACACTGTCTTCTGCTTCTGAGTGGGAGTTTACAGAATTGGAGGGGATGCCAGGAAAATAAATTAATGATAATCTAGTATTAAGGTATTTGCAAAAAATGATGGAAAAGGGTATTCCAGTGTGGTTTTGGGGTTTGGTTTTGGGTTGTTTTCTATTTGTTATTTTTAGGGTTTTTTTGTGGCTTTTTTTTTTAATAAGCCAAATCAACATAGCCCTCCATGTCAGATTGATCGATCTCCTTATCTTTAAGAGTAGCTGTTCTTAATTTATGGTTCCATTCATTGGTGCTCTGTTATGTGAGTAGGTTGAGAAATAACCAAAATTCAGACTGGCTCACTTAAAAGCTTTAACTTTGGCCAAATTCTCAGTCAGCATAAAGTATGAGCTGAATGGTGCCGTGGTGCTGTGTTCTGTGTACCTGGTTTAGCCTCCGAGGTCAGATTTGGCCTGTAGGTACTTTATGAGAACAGCTGGTAATGTTATTAGATAATAATACGTTAAGTATTAGTAAAAACAGATATTAAGAAAAAATAGTTCAAAAGTTTGATTTTAATTTTCAAAATTTTGCTTGGAAAAGGCAAGGTTTAAGATAGTGTCCTTCAGTTTCTATTATTTTCTGTTTCCATGGGCAGACCATCATAATGAGTACATCCTAATACTCTTTGTAGAGTTTAGTTCATGTATTACACTTTTGTTTGCCTGGCTCCTTAAAGCTTTCTGAAATGTTTTTCCCTCTCTCTTTCCTTCCCTCCTCTTTCCATGAACATTTGTACCTAATTTAAATTTTGCAGACTGCAATGAGCTTTCCTTATGTGTATAAGCATGCGGGTCACATAGGCATTTCTACATCGTAGCATGTGGGGAAGGCAGTCATTAATGAGAATTGTCAACGTGAGAAAAGAGAACGTTGTTGTGAGCAAATTCCAGGGGCACACTGATTATAAAGGACTTGAGTCCTTTATATGTACTTGCAGGCTGGTAAATGGTGAATACAAGCTTGTAAACTTGCTACACAGCTTATTGTTTTACAGTCAGCCTTTTTACTGTGGATAAATTGGACAACTTTCCACGTGATGTGCATATTTGTATTGTTCTACCACCGTGTTTGCCTCTGTGCATGTTCAGACTGGTAACAGGCCCTTGATCAGAGGAGATGATGTTAGCCTTTTATACTTGGGGTAAGTCAGGAGCACTTTGAGAGCACTTAGATTAATCTCTGCTTAAGACTAGTTTACTTCACCCCTGCTCCTGTGAAAGCACCTGAGCTAGAGCTGCATCACAGAAAGTGTTTGGGGCGTTCCAACAAATGTAATGCTGAAAATAAATGGAAAATTCAGGTAGGTTTGATGCCAAGTGGTTCAGTTCCAAACAAAAAAAAAAAACAGCCTCAGATTTTCACTGCCTGTATACTGTGTTTGTCTCTGATCTAGTGGCAGCTTTGGAAGAGTGTGCACAGACTGTAAATCTAGTACATCTAATTACATGTAATCTGTAATCTAGATCTAGTACACCTATGAAGAGGTGTGTGCATTCATGAGCTTTCACTGGCACCTGTATGTTAGCATGATCCATTGGGCTGATAAAGGTTATGAATATTGGTATTGTGTGTTGATAGTGTTTTGATAAGCTTTCAGCTGGCAAGTATGTCTGAAATATCTCATGTGAAATAAGTAATCTTGGGAGGAGAGTCCTGCATCCACGATTTTACTAGAATTTTACAATGGTAGTCAGTGGTTTTACAATGGTGTTCAATCAATGGTATGTACGCGTGTGCAGAAGTAAGTATTTAAGATTTTTCAGGAAAGTTTTAAACACACAGTTTCAAGAAAACTTTTGGTGTATCTCTTTCCATTACCTTTCATAATAAGTACCCCTAAAAATAACAAGGAAACATTTCTTAACACTTATAAAAATAAAAAATATGGTTTATTTTAGGAATGTCTGTTTAGTAAAATGTGCAAAAGAACTCCTAAAGATTCACACTTCAGATTTTCACCAGAATGTTTCTTTTTCATGGTAATGTATTTGGGTTTTTGTGTTTGTTGTTTTTTTTCTTAAACAAAAAACCCCAAATCTCCCAAATGTTTTCTTTTCAATTAGTTTTACATGCAAATTGCTCAAATTCAGTGGCAATGGCTGTCGGAAGAAAGAGCGCTTTTGGCAGCAGTCACCAAATAAAAGGCTCGAATTTGTTTAAAATGGATACCTTTTAAAGTGTATAGTTACCAGGTTTTCACACTTCTATGAAAATAGATCTGTTCTTTTTTTAAATCTACTGGTTGCTGTGGCATGGGAACATATGTCTATAATTCCCTCTGTCTAGAGGGAATTCTGCTCATACATCACAGTGTATTTCCGGAGGATTTATGTTTTTCCTTAATTTTTATTACTGAACTGATTTGCATGAAAACAGGATCTTTGTTCCGTAGGGATTCATTGGATCCAGATGTTTGTTTTCTATGTTAAGTCATAATCTCATTTGTGACGTTGCATTTGGTTGTGGCAAAATGGTGATGCTCATAAAGAAAGGATTATGACTTTTGCAAGGGATAAGCACCTGCAACTGATAGATTTCAATAAAACAAAGACCTTGTTTCCATGCAAATTTATTCTGTAATATGAAATTTTGTAAAGGGGTTGAGGCAAAGGAAACCAGAACTAATGAAGTGCTTGTGTAGAGAAAAAAGAGCTAAGCTTTGCCTGTAAAAAGCCTGCTTTGCTACTTGGTGGGTCCTTGCCCCTACCAAGGGAGCCCTCCCAATCTCCTCGCCACCCACTCTGCTTCTCCAGACTTTCTGGTTCTAACGTTGTCCTGCACTGGGTAGTTTGTCATTAAAGGTGTGGACTATACTAGCACCATATTGTTTGGACCTCTGTTCAAGCTCTCTTCCAATCTCTGCCTCAGGCTTTCTGGAGCAAATTCATCTCTGGACAGGTTTTATGATTAAGTTCCATTTCTGTTATTCTAGGTCTTGGCTTTCTTTGGCCAACACCTCTAATTCAGAGGAACTGATGTACAAAATTTCATTCCTAGGGAAGTTTAGTCTTGAAATGTCTAAGACTTCAGGAATCTTAGCCTGCTATCTATCTCAAGAGGCTTACAGGCAAGACCTTTCATTACTCTTCCAGCTACCTTCCTGGATAACTTATAGATATCTCTAGGAATAGTGCACCAGAATCAAGAGGATGCTTTCTCTGCTGTTCTAGTTCAGTTTACTTTCTCTAGATACTACCTCGTTCATCTGGGAAGAACGTTGGTTGTTTTTTTTTTTTTCCCTAACAAAACAAACAAAAAAATCACCCCTCCTCTTGAATTTTAGCAGGAAGTGGAAATCTGGAATACATGTTAATGTCCAAACATCCGCAGTGTCAAAGAACTGGAAAAGAGATGTCAGAGGGGGTTTCTTTTAAGAAGTTTCAGTAGTCCAGCCTTCACTTGTCATCCTTGTATTTGCAGTTGGAAATCTTGCTTTGGAAACTAAAATTATACCAAATACACTGAAGTTGTTCTTTCGGTCACCTCCATCATCTTTTCCTGGCCACCGTCTCCCTTCAGAGAAGGTGGTGATGAAGTCCAGTGTTTTATTCAAGTCTTTTATAGTCTCATTTGGAAGTAATTTTTCATCTTTATTCTTTTCTACTCCTTCTCTCTGTATAACTAAAAAGCTGATCTGTCCAACTGTATGCCTGTAGGCACCAGTCTCTTGACTCTGCTCTCTTCCTCCTAGTTCTGATTGCAGTGTACAGCTAGACTTTTATTTTTTTCTTAAACTAGTGTCCACTGTCTGACATGTAACGATGCTTAATTTTCCTGTTACCCTTTGCAGGAAATCCCGAGTTTAGTTAAGTCCTTTGACCTCTTCATTACCTGTGTGATCCTGTATGATAGAAATATGTTTGTTTATTGCTATCTTTCAGTGCTTTTTGTGAGATATAGTATCTTAATAAAAAATAAGACTCTGGATTCTTGAATGATTCCAATCTATAAACTATTTTCAAAAGTGAAAGATTCCAGAATTAGTATAAGTTATGTGTCTATATTTTTGAATTAATTTTTCACCCTTTAAATGTGTTTGCAGTAGCTGTTAGTTTAGATACAAGCCTGTGTTCTGAGACCATGCTAAAAGTTTATAAAGGCTGTGTGGTTTAGTATCACTATGCAGAAGATAAGTCTTAGGCTGCATGGTGCAATCTGTAATATTGGATATTTCATCTTTATTAGATTTAATGATATCAAATATTCTGATTGTTTTAACAAGTTTAGTCAAATGTCAAGTCTAGTTAGCACCATTTATCAATAAAATTTAAATTTTTTGCCTCCAGCTTTGGACTGGCAATTTTATGTGTGTGCATGTCTGTGTATAATATATAGAGATTCATTGTTAGCTGTAAAAGAACAGAGATTAAGGCTTTAAAATATAAAACAAGAAATCACGCTCTATAGAAGGCTTGAGGGAATGTTAGAAACAAGTAGTATTTGTCATTTGCAAGCCAAACCAAAGTGGTTATAAATACATTGTTCACATTAACATCACACTTCCTTTTGGGTAGACTGTGCATAAAGGCTTCAAAATAATTGAAATGAAGAAACTAAGTTACCAAGAACAGTAGAATTACCAATCATAGGTAGAAAGGTAGTGTTTAGGGACCAGCTGAGTTTAGCTGATTGTCACTGTAGAAATATGGAGAAGGTCCTACCCAAAGACTGGTCTGATAGATAGTTCAAGCTGTAGATAGATTATATTCTATAAGCAAGGTGAATAATGAAGCCAATGAAAATGTCATCTTAATTGCATATTTTTATACGCATAACAGCCCAGGAGGAGAATTTCTTTTTGTACTTAGCCACTTACTACTGCTTAAAAATTTGGAATAATTATGGCAAAAAAAGGAAGCGATATGAATGAAACTTAATGTTTGAAGAGAAGGACTGGTGTAGTGGCAATGCTGGAAAAGTGAGTAGCTCCAGAGAGGCTGGTCAGTGATTCAAGTATTTGTACTTGGTATTGTTTCCCACCCAAAAAGAACTTATGGGTTTGTCAGAATAGTCTTTGCCTTTTCACCTTGGGAGAAGGTGTGATTATGACATGTGTTGAGCATGACAGCTCTGAAAGGCATTAAAGCATATAGCATGTGTCCTAAAATACAGTGCTGTTAGAGGGAGCAAAATGCAAATCAGGTGGGGCAAAGCCTGGCTTCCCCAGGCAGTACTAGTACAATTCTAGTATAGAATAGATGTACAACTTCTAGACTTCAACAAGAACACTGTAGACAATGCCTACAAAGATCCTTTTATGTGATGATGTGTCCCGTGCTGGGAAACAGGACCTAGGAAGTGATTGCATGGACACTCAGCTACCGTCTCCTGCTCCTTGTTTCAAGGTGTCTGTCCTCTAGAGGAGAGAGCCGATCTCTGAGAGAATGGACTGAAGAGGTAGCCATAGGTGGGAATGGGGAGGTGGAGGGAGGAAGAGCTTCCCCCTTTACATCCAAATCACCACCACATCATATTTCTCCTACACTGTTGTCCCTGAAAAAGCTTATAATGTGCCTTAAAGTTTTTATTTACAATGTTGAATTAACTAAAATATAAATCTGTAAAGGGAGCTAAAATATCACCCATGACGCAGATGAGGAGAGTATTTTAGGAAGGATCTAGGTATCACTTGAAACTTTGTTCCTATAGTGGTGTAACTTCTGCTCTGGGCTGCATGTGTCCTACACCAAACTACAGCATCCATTTGGCTCTTGCACAGAACCAATCAATTTCAGGGCATCCTCAGTCTTTCACAACTTGCAACATGAAAGTTAGTCTGACTCTCTTAATCCTGAATCAGGTCCAAAATGATTAACATTTATTATGTAGCCACTTAATGGCTAGTAGCTATCCAGTCAAAGCAGATTTATGTCTCCTTCAACAGCTTAATGTGTACTTATGCTCCCCCAGGGTCCCTTGTCCAGCTGAATGGCCAAAATGAACATGTTCAGTACTCTCTTACAGCAACCTATAGACCCAATGGCTACTTGCACATTTTTATCTGATATATCTTGTCAAGGATAATGCCAATGCCAAACGAAGCTGTAACAGCAAATCTCGTGCAGGGTCCTGCCTGCAAGAAACTGTTTTCAGAGACTGTCCTGAACTGTCAGAGATGGTGGTTTTGCTGTGTAGAGGATTGTGTGCACGTAACTGTTCTTATTTTATGCTAAGTATAATTTTACTATATTCTTGAGTATAAGTACAGATAACCTGATTGAGGTAATAGCTAAGCATCACAGCTACATAGCATGGCAAATAATGCAGTTAAAATGAGGGCATTTAAAGAAATCAGCAGGAGCCAACATTTTCTTAAAGCCCTACTCTGAAAGTACACAGTATTTGCTTATTTTTACACCTTTTACGATGCGGGAATAATCCTTATTTATGATGGAAACACTTGCCAATCAAAGCCTCTAACTTCTTCATGGATACGTAGTCACTTTATCCTGGAAAAAGATCCAGTAAAAATCTAGGAAAAGAAAACAAACAAAAAATTGAATAGTAACTTTTAAGTTTGACATAAGCAGTTGACCACTGTTCTTGTCTATTGCTCAGAAGACAGGAAAGTAATCTGCTACTTACATGGGCAAGCAACTACATGAACATTCTTTCTGTTGTCTTTGGCTTGTGCTTTGAGAGTAGGAAAGGGTGAATCTAACCCTTCCACAGCCTATGTAAAGGAGCTGTGTATCATGGGGAGTGATTTTTAAATTGTTCCCTTGCCCAGATTCACCTGTCTCAGCAGATGAGGTGATTGCTCTTGCATTTAGATTGTTATCCAGAAATGCTTATCTGGTCTTTGCATGCACTCCTGCATGAAGTTGCCTAGTAAAGTGTCTTGAAAGGCTCGCAGAAGTAATCTGTTAAATCAGGGCTTGTCTGTAGTCAAGTTTCTTCTTGTAGGATTGTTTGAATCCCAGGCCTGTTTAATTAGTGCAATCTAATCAGCAGTACTTCAAGAGCCTCCTGGCTCCCTCTGATTCAGCTCTCTGTTGTCCCACAAAGAACAAGTGCCTTGAGTTTTGTAGCAGTCAGGGAGAGCTATGACAGTTTTACCTGCGACTTTGTTCTGGAAAGTAAACAGGCTCCCCAAAGCATCTACTCCTGTGCTGCCTGTAGCAGAGCTATTTTGATGTGAAGGATAAATGACATAAAGTTGTACTAAAAAAGACAGTAGCTGTCCTGATTCCAAATGTAAGTAAATGTGTTGAGCCTCAGTGCTCAGAAAGAAAATAGAGTGTACTTTGTGCCCATAATCAGCATGTTTCCAGGAGACTAGCAAATGTTTTATGATATTATTCACAACCGTTGCACCATCAGGAGCAGTCCTGCATTTCAACTTAATTGAGCCACTGCTATGACATAGCCAAGCTTTTCAAGTGGTAAAATTGTAATTATAGAGAGTGCTTCTCTGGCACTTCCTATTGGAGAGCTGCTTTCAAAATATTAAGCCTTCTGAATGCATCTGTGAGGAAGATTTTCCTGGGGAAACTTTAGATGCATGGTTCCTGTACCAAGCTCCTGGCTCCTTAGCAGAGAGAACAGCATGTATCATGTCTTGAAATGGTGCATTCTAATCCCGTTTTCTTGCATATCTACCATAGAGCCACCTCTTCCCTTCAAGATAGGGATGGGTTGTGCACCAGAAGCTCAGAGATAAGGTGGTACCCATGCTGTTTCCAGCACAGGCCCTGTGATTACTCTAGCCTACAGGGCAAAGTAGAAAACTTGCCATGTGTTCATTTTTCTCTCCTATAAAAGGGCCTTGAGCAGCCAGTTATGGAATGTGCCATTTTTCTGAACCTTAATGCTAATAATGCACATACAAGCTGAGTCTAACAATAGAGAGAGAGAGAACAGCACAGACCTGGCAGCGATGTTGGAGCTACAGTTAATTATAGATTTGTAGCAGCTCCTAGGAAAGGTGTATTCAACCAAAGGTCACAATTTTAAGCTGTCAAGAGTTGATTCTGCAGAATCTATACCTCAGATGTGGCTTTTGGGGAGAGCCAGAGTGGCCCAAGTGCCTGTTTGCATCAGATAATATAGAACAAAAAATTAAAATGAAAGGTCTACCATCCCCTTTTGCCGCACTGAGCCAAAAGCGCAGCATTTAGATAGCATGCAGGTTGGAAGAGTGTAGAGGTAAAAAAAAAAAGGGGGGGGGGAAAGGAGCAGTATGCGTAACAAAGGATCTCCTCCTTTTTCTCCTCCTTTTGCTTTATTTCTTCATGTTGGAGAAAAAAACCTTTGTGCGGGTTTGGATTTCCAGGGGTACTGTGCAAACCATGTGAAATGAAACTCACTTTCCCCAAGCTCCTTGGAGCATAGATACTATGAAGGCATATATTCACATCAGCTGCATGCCTCTTTCCTCCCACAAGACAGAAAACACTCTCTTTTAGTTTAAAAAAACCAACCAACCAAACAAAAAAAACCCCAACTCCTGTTTTTGTTGTTTTGGTCTGGATTTTTGTGGTATTTTTTTCCCTCTCTTTACCTTCAGCTGTTGTGTACTGTGATGTTCCATTGCTGTGAAAAGCTCTGGGACATTGCCTGACACGCACTACTCATGGTGCTGTATCAATGCAAATCATTGTTGGCTTTCCTTGCCTTTCATGCTAGACAGCCTGGCATTGTAATTGCTTGGTTCTAATATTTCCTGTCCCAAGGCTATCAATTTGTTTTCAGTTCCTCCACCTGTTGGGTTGGCTCAGGTATCCCACAGGGTTTTGTCCTAGGCATCCACTGCTTAAGGTAATTTATTATGCTCCCAGCTCTGGAACATAGGCACCCTGAAGCACTTTTACAAACAGGATTGTATTACAGGGTTGTTTTTGTTTTCCAGAGATTTTGGCAGGGATGTAGTTGAGTTTTCTTCTTTATTTTCTCCATGTAAGCCTTGTTGTGAACCTAGTTATTATTGCACTGCATAAATCTAAATTCTTTGACCAGTTTTCTGGTCAATATTGTGTTGTGTCCATCTTTGGAGTTTCTTCTTGAGTTTTCTTCTTTATTTTCTCCATGTAAGCCTTGTTGTGAACCTAGTTATTATTGCACTGCATAAATCTAAATTCTTTGACCAGTTTTCTGGTCAATATTGTGTTGTGTCCATCCACTGCCACAGAGCATGCTGAGCAAATGGACAGGATGGGGAAGAGCACCTGAAGAAAGGTCTCTGCAGATGATTGTTTCCACATCATTCATCTGCCTTTCCTGTGGTTAACCTTGAAAATTACTTTGTAAGATGATGGAAAGAGGCCAAATGTTGCTTTCTGCTGTGTGGATTTCAAAAAGCAGAATTTAGCCTGGGGGAGGCACTGGAAAATAAGCTGAAATAGCATGGCAAAAAGACTAGGAGAAAAAACAGTCTGCCCTCTTAGCCAAAGCTCTCAAGGCCTGTTGTTGTAATGTCTTAGTAGAGACTGGAGTAAGAATAGTAGCACAAGTAGCATTGAATCACTTCTGTGCTAGGCATTTGAGGCTTTTTAGGAATGTATCTGTAAATTAGTGCCCTAAAGGCTGGTATAACAGGCTGTTGGCTGGAAAAGGCTTAACAACTAGAAATGTGTAAAACACTGAGGCATGAAAGCCCTGTACTTTCCTTTCTACCGTGTCCTGTCTGCTGGATGAGGCGTGTTTCCCTTTGTATAGGATGTAAGATGTGCTCTGCATGAGGGTAGTCTCCAGACAGCATTTACTGGGAGAGGGGCAGAAGCAGTTGCTATTACCACTTGAATGATTTAAAACATCCAGAACAGGGCCCCAGAACTTTCTTCTAAGCTCTGTGTAAGTACTTAATTGTTCATATTAGCCATCTAGGGAGAAAGATTGCTCCTTATACGTTTAATAACTGGACATTGGTGTGAACTGAAGAGAGGTCGTAGGGCAGCATGGATTAAGTCTTTAATCACGTTGTTGTGAGTGTAGATAAGCACAGCAGAGAGCTGCCCTTCATGGGCAGGAAGATGCATCTAGCGTACAGTGTCCTTCTTGGTCTCTTCAGGTAAGATTCATATATAAGCAGGAAAACCTGTGTTTATATGAAGAGCAGCAAGGGGAAAATAAACCCACCAACACTCTTTTCAGGATGTGCTCCATGGTCTCTTGATAAGAATGTTAAGAAAACAACCTCTATATAAGACAAATCTCAGTCACCTTGGTTACAGAGTGGCCACTGCTAAATTGCACCCTGTATAACCTACAATTTTTTACTCTTCCTACTTTGATATATTAATACTAAAATATTGAATACTTCGTCTTATCTATCTTCGCTTTCTTCCTAGCAGACAAAGAAAGTAAAAATAGCCTGAGCAGTGGGCTTTCTGTTTTTGCTGTGGTTTAGTCAATTTAGTTTTTGATTTGTGTGATCCAAGAATGTTTAGGGCAGGAGGTCTAAGTAAGAGAGGGAGTGAAAGCAAACCTTAAATCTCTTAGTAAAAATGCTTGTTCTGCTCTTTCTGCTGGAGGGGGAGGGGGGGAAGAAAAAAGATAAACAGCAGAGCCATTACAACTTGGCCTGAGTCCAATCCCTTAGTTACATCCATGCCTTTAACTCTGCCTGAGAAAGTCATTTTAAAGAAATACAGTTATTACATGCATTAGTCCTTGCATCCTGGGAGGTACATCTGTACTCTTCAATCTTTCTGGATTACCTCAAATGTTTCCTGAAGGCTTTTAAATCCAGTGAAGACCAATCTGAGAGAATTCTCTCTGCAATCCTTTTCTTCTTCTGGCTTCACAGTCAGAAAAAAATCTGCAAGTGGCTTGCAACGTATGGTTTTAAAAACAGGAAATGTAGCAAGAAAATTCAAAATGGTCTGTAAAAACACTGCAGACAGGGAATTCAACAGAAGCAGAGCTTTCCCCTAGAATAAAGTGTGATTAACTTCTCAGATTCTGTTCTCAAATCAATGTTTTCTGAAAATACGGGCCATCGGCTTAGCTGGTCAAAATTATTGTGGCTTCCCTGATTTCAGTGAATATGTGCCAGTTTACTGCTGCTGAAAATGTGACCCAGCAGGATAAGCGTGCACAGCCTTCAAAATATGCTCTAAATCATACACTTGATTCTGATAATACTTTTATTAGTCTTTCACTGATGAAACTCAATGGGGCTGTTTCCAGTTTACATCAATGTGAACTAAAACACAGTCAAGTCCAGCATCGCTAATCATTTAGATTCTGTCTTTGGACATAGGTCTGAAATACGATCAGAGATAATTGCCTGCTGTTTGGTGTTCTGAGGTTAAAAATAAGCCCAAGCTGAACTCTTTTGTTATAAAGCGTTTCTCAGTAAATGCCTCTCTCTTTGCTTGGAGTCATAACAGGATCACAATTACATTCTGTAAAATGATTAATCCAAAAGACAGTTGTTAACTAATGCTGCTGGTTCTACTGATGCCACTTGTAATGTCTATGAAACTGTTCCATGTTGCATCCCCTGCTATTGGTACTACCGCGCGTTTGACTTCTGGATGTGGGCTATGATGAATTTGCCATCTGCATAGCCTCTATGGCTTGGCTCCTCTCTTTGATGTTCTTCTCCAGGAAGAAGCAAATAATGAGCAGGCCTGGTGATGGTCAATTGAGCCTATGGAGAAGGTGGTTAGGACACTGGGTTCCCCACCATGGCATGCAGATCACTGTCCTAACAGTGCCAAGAACAATCTCCGAATGGCTCATCTGTTGTTGAAAGCAGATGGTTTCCCTCAACTAGCAGAGAAACATGAATTAAAACACAGTCCTTAGTGTGTTATAAATGGAAAGAATGAGAAGATCCATAAAAATTGCATATTGTTTGCTTTTTCTATGCACGTTTCCCCATGCCAGAAGAAGCTTTAAGGGACTTGAACTTATCTGCAGCATAACCATTTTCTAAGAGTTCATTCTTGACTCTTCTTTCTTTCACTTCAGCAGTAAATATTCATTGTAGTAAACTAAATTCATACCTTGCAGATAATATTTTCTTTTAGATGATTACCTTCAAACCAGTATTCACCATTCCATGAGACAGATCCTGTGACAGGTTTTTTGGGCATTGATGTGTATCCTGCAGGTCCTGGAGCTTCAGTAGAGGGCTGAAGTGTGTTTATATGTGAAAACTGTTATAGCACCAGAGTCTCATAGCTGCAGATTGACTCATCTGTGTGGAAAACATAGAGATAAAAATTGAAAGCAACAAAAGAATGGTAGTATTTGCTTTTAAATTAGTTTCAGGAATTAATGCACAATACTTATTTTCAGTAGGTTTTAGAGACAACTTTTCTTACGATGTCAGCATGGAGCTTTCCCCCTTTTGGTTTAGCTTACGTGCAAGGCAAAAAACCCCTGGGTTTTGCTTTCTTATAAATTGTACAATTCAAAGGTCAATAATGGTATCATGTATCACAAGTCACTTGCCATGCCACCTAGAGCTTAAGGGCGCATGTTTTAATGTGATCTGCCAGCCCCTTCTGAACAGATTTAGTACATACTTGTAATATATTAGTAGTTTCATTTTTAGATTTAGCTTTCAGCCCAAGTAACAGTGGGAAATTGATTGCCAGCTCTGTGGCTTCAGAATGGAACCAGATTGTTGGGCATGAGTTGCAGCCACAAAAATCGCAGGAAGATCCTGGATGGGAGATGATAAATGGGAGATGTTTTGTGCATGGACATACCCGCTTTCATTAGGATAGTCTAAAGGATAGTCTGAGTCTTCCAAGCAAAGAAAGGCTCAGCTGGGTGGCTGGATTTCCACTCATTTGCAGGGCAGCACCATGAGAGACAGGTACTGTTTGCTTCCTCTTTGTGCTGAGAAGCAAAAATCTCCATGTTCTGTAGAGCTCAAGGCATAGTTCTCCATTGTACTATGAAGTTAGTATCAAAAATCCATTAACTTTACAGAGGCCAGAATACTTCTTCCCATGCTTCCTGTAATAATTTCTCAAATTGTGAAGAAAAAGAGGTATCTTTGCCAATGACCTTGGTGTCTCTGCTCATGTTCTGTTGTGAAAGGGTGGATTACTTACTAATTTCTATCATGGGATCATAGTTAAAAGGAAAAACTTACTCTTCTGGGCTAAACAGTGTTGGAACTTAGTAGTAAAATCATCTCTTAGTGGTAAATAACAAGTGCTACGTTCACCTACAACTCAAACTAGTACGCAAGTTTTCTATTATAAATACTGAAGGAATAATGATTACGTGTCCATCTAACTAACATTAGTCAGTCATATCTGAATGATATTGACTTGCTGAAACAGAATTATCAAATTGTTAAGTAGTTCGTTCATTTATTTGCTTTTTGTATATTCCAGTTTCTCTTAGGGATAACCGTTTTTTTTTTAGTTCTGACAAATCCCATTTGCTCTCTAAATCAAAACTCAGGTATTCAGTTAATAGGACAGAAACTGAAATGTTCCAGTGTACAGCAGACATGTTGTTATCTCTACAGTAATTATTTGATTCAACCAAAACAAAGTCATTGTAAAATAACATTGTCAGATCTTTCTCACAAATTGTCTCAAAATTGCGATCATTTTGCAGGCTATAAATAGCTTCAGAATATCTCGCCCTTTCTAGTGGGAGCTGATGTCATCCTGCATAGAGGTGATTTTTGTAGAGAAGATGTCTGTCTTAAATTACTATTTTTAAATGTTCCCTGACTATTAAAGCTGTCTTTATGTCCTTTTCCAGTTTTTGTTATTTGCTATCCTTATTCAGTTTTCTACCACTTCATTTTCTGAATTTTGCTGCACAAGAAACTGTTAAAAATAAACATCCTAAATTAATTCTTTGTGTGGAACTTGCAAAATTATCTAAAATGTGTTTGCAGTGGTCTTTTTAGATTCTTGTCGTGTAGAACTTATTTTTTGAATTTTGGAGGTCTTAATTTCAAAAGTAGAAGCTTTGGAGTGGGTTATCTGAATAACTTTTAAGTAACGCTTTCAATGGTAAAGTATTCAAGTGCTATTAGCCGGATTCCCCGCTGAGATGTAGAGTCCTTGAGCTGTTGGCTGGTTTAGTTGTTAACATATTGTTATAAGAAAATAGTTTTTAATTTTTGAGGGACCTTTCTTGTTTAACTGTTACACAAAACATAATTCTAAATATAATTCTGCCCTGCCTACAGCCCTCCCATGGGAATGCAATGCTGCAGCAGATCTAAGAAAACCTACCAGAATTATGTATTTAAAATTTCTTATTTAGCTCAGGTTATCCACTGGGCTAATAGCAGCCCAGCCCTATTTCTTTACATTCTACTAGCTTTTTCTTGGAATATCTGCTATGTTCAGGCAGAACAGGGTAGAAAGTTTATAGAAGTGTAAAAAATATTAGTAAGTTCTTGTAGTAGAAGGAAAAATTGCACTCCTCCTACAACACTTAAAAATGCCTATGTTCATCGCTCTTTTTTTTTTTTAACTGGAAAATACTTGTTCACTCCTTTCTTCCACTATGGCAGACATATTTCTTGGCAAAAAAGATCTGCTTTGTAATGATCATTACTGTTCCCACTGGCTGAAAAAAAAAAAAAACCCTTTGTTTTTCTTTCACGGCACTAAAAAAGCTTATTTATTCATGTGTGTATCTTATTAATTTAGCTTTTTTAACAATTTCAGTGCTTCACAGAGCTAGGTCTGAAAGGCTTCTGGAATTACCAAATGATGGCAGAGAAACTGCAGGAACTGGAGCTTCTGCCTGAAAAATGGCTTTGCATATGTTTGCTTTATGCAGTGTGTGTTTGTTCAAGTTAATTTCTGAGTCTTATGCCATGGAGGGGGGAGCAAGGGGGGACAAACCCTGAAAAGCCTGTGCTACAGCAAGTTTCCTTTGGTGGACAGGCATATCCATTTCAAGAGCTCAACTGGTTTGTTCTCTGTGAAATGAGAGCAAAATGTTAGGTCACGGTAGTCTAAAAAAAACCTCCCCATCTACTCTGGATGGGGATGAAGTCAGCGGATGTTCCTCCACTGAGTGTATTGGTCTTTGGATCGATCACATCTTTGGGGCTCTCTTGAGTCTGCAAAGTAGTCTGCAAAAACTTGGTGTGGATGTCTCTCAAAACTCAGGATTTCTTATTGTTTTGTAAGATAGCAAATCCAGATGGAGCACATGCCATGGAGGGAGGTGTGTGGTCCCTCCTTGGCTGTCCTGTGGCTGGGACAAGGTGGCAGCACCACCAGCATGAGGTGACCTGCTCTCCTGGGGAAGGCCCAGCTGCTTGTGGGCACAGTTCAAAATAGTTGTGGTTTTTTTTTTTTTTTCCTTCAAAAGCTAGTTAAACTGTAAGCAGAACTCTTTTTTCTTTTGAGAGGCAAAATGATCATATTACAGAGAAGGAAATAAAGATGTTAGAGATGGTTCCATTTTACTGAAATTAAAAGGCTTCTGGCTAAGTTTACAAAGAGGAACATTCCCTCATGAAAGAGATGCTTGTGCCAAAACCATCCACCGCTGTTTGGCTTCAAACTCTATTTTATCATTTATGCTCTGTTTTTCTGGTGCTGCTCTTCCTTTGTACTGTCAGCTCATCCTCTTTCATAAGCTGACTGTAAGGCTCAGAGATCTTGTTAGGAACATAAAATTCTGTATAAATTGTCAGCAATAGAATATTATTTGTTTATTTAACCATGGAAGTCCTATAATATAACTAGTCCAGCAGTAACACACTTGAGCAATTTTTAGAGACTATTACCCTCTATTAGTTATAATGGCTGGATCTTTCTTGTCTCTTTGACTGTATCTTTGACAAGTTAGGGAATGAAAGATAAGCAAACACATGTTCCTGACTGCAGATGTTCAGAATTAGTTTCTGATTATTGTGAGATTTTTTTGCTGCTCTGACTTTGTTCTCAATAAAACCTATTCACTTACAGCTTTTGCTAATGAAACTTAAGTTGCGAATCTGAATTTTATAAACCTAAAGGTTGTGGTCTGCAGTGGACTTTGAAGCATGTCTTCTATCAGGCTCAGGGTGTGCAAACTAAGCTAGACTCTCAAAGGCCGTGAATTCCTCCTTCCCCTGCCTGTGGCCGAGGTGCCCCCATGAAGAATGACGCCAGCGAGGGACGGACTGGGCGAGCTTCAGAACTCGCCAGCAGACAGAGCACACGCTGGGGAAGGAGGTGCGTGGTCCCTCCTTGGCTGTCCTGTGGCTGGGACAAGGTGGCAGCACCACCAGCATGAGGTGACCTGCTCTCCTGGGGGAGGCCCAGGTGCTCATGGGCACAGTTCAGGTGGAGCTAGTCCATGTGGTTATGAAACCTGATATTGTACTAAGTTAGTGAGCAATGCTCTTTGCTGACTGGATTTGCTTTCCAAGTCCCTTCAGTGAGTGACTCGGACTATGTGTTTTTTTTAAGAACTATTGCTAATATCTCATCTGTTTGTTTTGCTGCTGGGTAAAGCATAACCTTTCAAATCCCAGGTCTCTGCAAGGAAATTGGAGAAAACTGGCTTATCTAGAGTGCCGTAAGTCATTTGTTCTCTCCAGATTAGGTCTATTCAGCAACTTGTAGTCCTTAACTATCAATTATTTAAGAGCAGATGTACCAAAACTATTCTCTTGTGTCCTTAGCCTAAGAACCATAAGGCAAAATACAATAAAAGGTAGTCACAAGACAGTAGAGAGAGTCACAAGATATAAGAGTACAGGTACTTCATAAAAGCACAATGGAATTCATAAATCATATTTAGACAAGTTCCCCCAATTCGTCACAGCCAAACACTGCTAAATGAGATTTTTATATTGGCTTGGGGGACTGAAGTTCGTAGCTTCAAAGAAGGTTGCGTGTTCTTCTGTCACTACTGACCTGAATACTTTATTAATAATGAATACTGCATGAAGTCCTTGATGGTTATGGAGTTATTGTTGCTCTCCTTAAAAATAAACATTGATTTCAACTCTATTAGGTGTTTTCCTATGATAGGCAGACAGGCACACTCTGAATTTGGAGAGGCTTTGTTTGTTTGTGTTGGAGGTAACTCTGGATTACCCCTGATGTAAACTGAGAGAAGTAGGAATAGAATATGTATGTTCAAGGAATGAACTTGCCCAAAAAATATTTCTGTCTCTCTCTAGAGGGGTAGCCAGGCACTTGGGTGTTCAGGAGAGAAGGTTTGTCCAAAGTACCAATAACTTCTCCCAAGTGTAGGCATGCAAGGAAGAGAGAACTTGCGAAACGCAAGTGTGAAAGGATGCCCGAACGCTTGAGGTCCATGCAGCAATGGCTCAGCTGCAGCATCCCCAGTCTGGTGAGGGAGGAAGGTGTAAAAACGCCCAGGTGGAGCCCTGTTCATGCTTTGCTGGGAAATGGCATCAGATCACAGCAAACTCTCTGTCCCAGAACAGAGACATATGCCAGAGATAGCAAAGTGAGACCTCCTAGTGCCCATGGCTGGGAAGTGATGCCCCAGCCCAGGGAGCCTGCGCACAGGGCAGGCAGCAGCCAGGCACGGGGGTCACCTGCGGCACCAAAGGGTGTATGACCTTTCTGTGCAACTGGGAAAGGAAACAGGGATACTGAAAGGAAATCAAAGGGGAAAAAAAAAAACACAAAAAAACAAACAACTCCCCCCCCCCCCCCGCCCCCGACCCCCCCAACCTAAATCCAACCAACTAAATTGTGTCACAAAATGGGAGTGAGCCTGAATCATAACTTATATTTGTTATCCCTGACACCTATGGCCATAGCTCAACGCAAAGTGGAATGAACTGAAAATATGTAGTAGTGCAGCAGTGCCCTTAGCACCCTTTTGGCCAAAGAACTGGAGCTGCTACTTTATCTGTGATGAGATGGAAAAGGAAGAACCTGTGTGCAGAGGACATGGAGAAAATGCAGCTTTGCTCTGTAGCAGAAGGAAGTAAAGGCAAGACAGTAACCCTCTTTAGCCAGACTTGCCGCCTTGCAGACCAATTCCCTCAGTTAACTGAGAAAGCAAACAATCTCATTGAATGTGTTTTGAGATGCTTTGGGAACAGGGAAGGAAACTGTTGAAGGCTTGTTTTTGCTTAGAAGGTTTTTCACTGGAAAATGACGGTTCCTCTCCACGAGCCAGGCACCGGTACCCCAAGAGGGACTGGCCCATGTGGCTACGAGGAGTGCGTTTTATTGCAAATTTCCTTCTCTTTTAGCAGCATTTATCTCTCTTATTCATTACTCTTTCCAGATGTAGCGAGCTCTGATTCAGTGAGTTTTATTGGCACTTGGCTGTGGAATTGCTTTGTTTTCTTCTCTTTACTGTAGTATGTATGTCCCCTGTAGGGAGCAAGAGGTGGAAGGGCTCTTGGCAATCTCTAACTTTGAAGGCTTTGCAAAGCTCACGTGGGTTTGCATTGTATGATGTGCTCTAAATCTTCACAACTAAGAAATTAAATTCATCAGAGAACCTAAAGGAGTCTGCGGAGAAAGGGGAGAACGACACAAACTTTGGATTTGGGGGGAGTGTTGCACAAGTAAGGAGTGGATGATCTGGCCTCAAGGGATCCTTCCATTACACTCGCTAAACCTGTAACTTACAATGTGCAATGTATGTAGAGTCATGCTGTGTTATCTCTAAGTACTGCTGCAAAAAAAGACCTGAAAGACTTCTGAAAACAAACCTAACAGCATGGCCAAGAGCCTTCTATGTAATTTATAAGGTATTCCAAGCATGATTTAAGTCTGCAATGTACTTTTATAGTATTTCACTGGCTGTTTCATTTATCCTGAGACAAAGCTCTAAGCTAAAACCCAAGTCCTCCGCAGCTGTAAATGGACAAGGAGACAAAGCTCAGTTTTCCTGAGGTGGCTACTGAAATTGTGAATTAGGTAGACCTTTCTTCTTGTCATCCCTGGATTCAGCACGTGCCACCAGTCTTGTCACAGCAAACCTGCTGCATGTGCTGGCTCGTCTGTGTGCTCCTGCTAAAAGCTGCGTTTGCCTTACATGGGTAGAAATGTGCACCCAAGTTCTTCAAAGGTGAGACTATGAACAGGTTCTCAGTGTCTTGTTTCCCTATGTTTTTGTTTTCTGTATTCTGTCTGTATCTGGGCTGTCTGAGAAAGACATTACCGTGGGTAAAGGGCAATGATTCTGCTGACCCAGGTAGGGTAATCCACCCTGTGGTCTAATCTCCCTTGTATAATAATGTGGTTTGAAATGACAAAGTGCTTTGCTCAAGGAAACTCAAAAGCGGGAGGCAAATGAAAATCCCAGTTTTAAGTTATGATTCCTTAAAGAGCAGTGGGTACAGAATGTGCAGAAGTGATATAGGTATAATGTGGCTTCTCCCTCCCCCACCCCGGCCCCGAAACAAAATTAACTACCAAGCGCCATCATTTTAAGACTATAAAACAGTGTAACCTATAAAACATTTACTGGGAATCTAACTCTTCTTTTGGATACCTTAGTGAAAGGAATAAACATAAAACTGAAATCAGATGCTTTAGGATTTATGAAGTTGATACAATTTTTTTTTTCTAGTGACTGTTTTAACAGCCTATTAACATCTTCCCCACAGCAAATATATAACAAAATTGATATTACAGAATTGAGTTGTGATGCTTCCCATGAGTGTACTTAAATATACCGTAAACATCTAGCGCTATTCATCTGTATTATGGACTGTGCATATAAAGTACATCTCTATAAATTCTCCTAAAGCAAATTCTTCCAAGTTCCTCTTGCAGAATAAAAATTAAAGGTCTGATTCTGCAAAGGGTTGAGTGCTCCTGCTAAATTCCCAGATCTCATGTAAAAGGATGGTTCTTGCTCAGTGCTTTCAGGGCTGCTCACAAAAGACTAATTTCCTTCCTTGCAAGTGAAGACAGCTGAAATCAGTTGTCACTGTAGTAAAAGTCTTTTACAGATGATTTGTGTCTTGTTAATTTCTTAAGTGTCAGACGTGAGCGCATCTAATTCATTGCAAAAGTGTAAAGGCCATTAAATGTTACTAATAAAAAGGAATTGGAGGACCGTTCTGCCCCACGTTGCTTTACCATTTATCTGTATCCTGCAAGCTCTGTTATACAATATTAGTGCAGGCTTACCATGGGTACATAAGGCTTCAGTTGTGGATGTTTGTTTCGTGTCTCGTCCCTCAAAAATGAGAGAAGTAAACTTTTTAATTAGATAACCCTGAACTGAGAAAACAAAACTCTTTTTGTTTCTTGCCTGAATTTTTAAGAGTATTAAGCTTGGTGGTAGGGACAGCATGTTAAAAATAATGCACAGGTCTTGTTTGCATCACTGGATGATTCAGCATGCATCTCAGCTGGTCTCCTTTACTTTCTCTGTTTATTCTGTTACATTTACTGATCTAAAGAGAAAACAATCTGAGAGCAGTAAGCTGTTTGGAATAGAAATAGCTGTGTTGCATCCAAAGTGGCATATTTGAGTGTTTGTAGAAGAGGATTTGTAGAAAGGATTTAGCTTTGGCTTAGCTAATTTTGTAATTTCAAAAGAGTATATTGATTTCTGTACAATTAAGATGGGAGTTGTTTTGGACATATATATTATGATGTGTCAGTTACATTTTATAATTAAACTGCATGACTGCAGATTTGTAAATATGGGACATTTGTGAACTAAAGCAGAAAAACTCCAGGGCCTTCTCTGAAAGCAAATTCTAAATGGAAATCTTTCCCCATAGCCAAACTAATTCTACTAATTTCTTCAACTGTTTTTCTGTAACACACTATTTAATCTGAACACAGCTTCTGTTGAATGACTTGCAATTCAACTCCGATCCATTGAACATAAGAGTGAATTTTGAGACAAGATTACTTTGATTTGACAGAGTAAATTACTGATCCAGTTGGCATCAAAGTCTATAAAGTACCCAATGAAGTGAACTTTTTTCTGTGTAGAATAAGTGTAACTATTCTTGCAGTTTCAAACAGCGAGAGA
The DNA here is from genome assembly GCF_964199755.1 of Larus michahellis. NCBI lineage: Eukaryota > Metazoa > Chordata > Aves > Charadriiformes > Laridae > Larus > Larus michahellis. The sequence continues at coordinate 13,222,831 of NC_133905.1, read as the reverse complement.
AAGACACTGCTACTTAAATAGAAATTGATTTATTCACTTAGGACAAAGATTGGAGACTAAAAGCTCTGTATTCAAGAATAAATTGAGATTTCTTCTGGGTTTTGAAGTGAAAAAACACATGGTACTTAAAATCTGGTGACTTTAGGGAGATGGTTAGAACAAATACATACCAAAATAGAGTAAGGTATATTGACAGCAAAAAAAATGCATCTAGTGGGGAAAGGCAAGAGTACCACTGCTTCAGGCCCTGTCTTTCATCAGTTGTATCCTTTTGCCTGAGTTTTCTCTTAATGTTCAGCCAACTATGAAAAGGTCAAGCAAACCAGAGAAACAAAAGCTTCAACTGCTTGTCTTCTCATTCTTTTTGATTTCTAAGTAATGCCAGCATATAGTGGTAGAGGAACTTGGCTGTCTCAGTGACAGCAAGACTGGAATGGTAGCTCTTTACATCCTTATGACTGTCCCTAATTTAAGACACACAGAGCGATCAATGAATAACCGCTGTTGGCAAGTCGAAGGTACCATTGACTTGTAAGCATTCAAGTACACCTTTTCAAAATTATGAAAAGTCTTCATAGGAGATTTTGTGTATTTAGTTTGTGCAAAAGGATTATTTCAGCAATGTTTGGATTAAGTATGGTACTTATGGCAATGATTACCTTGAAGGACTTCTGTGACACTACTCCATATGAAAAGTTAGAACCAGGTAGGCCTAGCAAAATACTTAAACTATTTCTCAAGGTATTGATGCAGCTGATTTTTTTTCTACCTGCAGATGATGCTTCAGCTGCACCTGCCCATTTTTTCTACATGCAAATATTCATGCCATTGCCAAAGACTTTTGTTATTTTTCAGAGTCTAAAAATACTGTGATTCACTGCAGCACAAAATACGCAAAATTAAGATGGCATAAAAATGGAGATAATAGTTCATATTTGCCTATTCTTAGTGCTTGAGAATGCCAGAGTAAATGAAATTTCAAGTGATAGTCATTACATGTGATTGGATTGAATATTCTCTTTTCAAAATAATCAGTTGTTTTATTTCAGCAGTGATCCCATTCACACACCATTGCGCCGTGGTTACAATGAGCTGCTTAAGTTTCAAACTACTTTGAGCTCATCCTAAGAAGCAATGGCAGCTCAGCATTGGTGGGAAGGGTGGGTGTTCCCAGGCGAGGCCGTTCTCATGAGTTTCAGACCTATTTGACAGATGCAGAAGCTCTAGAGAGATATGCTGCTTATATCCACCACTCCTGCTCTTTAGCAAACACGGAATCAGCTTCCAAAACACCTGAGTTTGCCCTTCAATACTTCCTGTGGATCATTTCTCAAAAGCCTGAGACGTATATCTCACTTTATAATATCAGCTTGGACCAAAGTGGCATTAATATCACACTTCGACAGCCTACATTGGTCATTTCACATTTTCCTTAAACAATAATATTTTTGTAATTTCAGATTACAAATTGGTAACCAAAAATAGATTGCTCCCAGACAAACTAATCTATTTGCAACATGTATTGCAATCAGTCTACCAGAGAAAGACAGGATGAATTGTCGCAGCTGGCTTTGAGTGTGGTCCTCGTTTCACCCCCCTTTCTGGCTCAGTGCGATTGCGAAACAAGGTTGTGTAACTGCCTCAAGGTCACCAAATGGGTTACTCATAAAAGGTAATGAAGGATTTGCTCCTTCCACCCTACAACATTTATTTACAGAAACCGATGCTGAACCAGTCCTTGGTGATTTGAGGCTGGAGGGGGAGGCAGAGGGGGATTTAAGCTTCAGGAAGGCAAACGTCCAGAGGGATTATTCCTTCATAGCCATCATTTCTGTTATCCCTAATCTCTCACTTTCTGTCTCAAAGTAAGGCCTATGGCAGATCTGTGGGGGTTCAAGGTAATGCACTGGCATGTCCTTTTTCCAAAGACCTTGACGTCTCCAGTTTCTGCTCTTGGGGCTAACAGGGCATCCAAGAGAAAGTGTTTACTGGCTCTTTGAGAATACGCAGGGGGCAAAGCTGCTACATCAGCCATAGCTGTATCAGCAATGCAGTGGAGGAAGGGCACAACTGGTGAAAATAACAATTATTTGACTTAAATTTGGAGAACAAAGGGCCTGAGTGAATTCCATCTTATTTAAATTAAAAAAAACAAACCTTTTTTTTCTTTAAATATTTTACCTTAGAATATGCCACATCTGGTGGAAAACCAGAACTATTCTTTTCCGATCCAGAAACATTTCCAGTTCTTCCCAATTTTCTAAACTCTGATATATCAATTCTTCACTTCCTAAAAATACTATAAGGTACGATACAGTTATGTTTTCATTTGCAGTTTCTTGTCTCTGATTTGTTCAGGTGTTAACAAACCTTTTACTCTGGTGTCTGAGCACAGCAGAGTCTTTTAATATATGAAATCTTTACAATAGATAGGGGTTATCTTTATTTTGCAGGTAGGTCCAGGAAAACACAGAAGCCGAAGAGCAAAGTCTTGAAAATAGTCATACATCTAAATAAATATAAAGATCTATCAAATGGAAGTTTCAAAGGAGCTTAGCTGCATAACACCTGCCTAGAGCACTGTCATGACATGTTTATTCTCATATGTGGTTGCATGTGTATCTTTAATTATTTAGTTTTATTACTCAAATAAAAGCACTGATGCTAGAATGAGTTAATCAGGGAGCTGCTTTTGAAAGTCCTACTGAGCACCTTTCCGCGTTTTTAGTGCCGTGATATTTTGGCAGATTAGGCTTAGATGATGACTTTCTTTGAATAAAGGTGACAGAATCAAGCTTGTTCTAAAACGTGAAAGAAATTTAACTTCAACTTGTATGCAAATATGCATCTGATTTTTTTTATGTGCTTTATGTCAAAATTATTGTTCAGATTTTTTTCAGAGTTCTAAATGATTTCAGATGAAAATAATAGATATATGGAATGGTAAATGGGAAGGCATATTAATGTTAACAGGAAAGCTTCTAGACTGTGGATTAAGGGGGTTATTCATTGTTTATCTCTTACAAACATGGTTGGTTTAGAAGTACATTGATTGATAAGGTGTATTCCAAAGCTATTTTTTAAAATTCCAGTTAAATTCTTAGTTGTTCTTGTTAGATCTTATACTTTTGCAAAAAAAATGCTTTTCATTATCTCATAAGATCCACCACTAATTTCATGGCAAAAAAATATATCTATGTTCTGCTCTTAATAAGCTTCAATAAATTCTTTGAAATGATATCAAGATCAAATGGGCTTAATTTCTTCAAAATGAATTATAATGCTTTCCATAAGGAATTATAAATCCTACAAGCATATTACTGATTTTCAGAATGGCTGTATTGTGAGTCCAAGACAACATGTTAAATCTTTAATCACTAACTGTTTTATATTACTAATAACTACCTCGTTTTATTGTGAGTGCTTTCTGAGTTTGTTGTTTTGAAGCGTCATAATATGCTTCATCCTAATTTGCTTAATACATTCTGAGAGTTATGTTCTACTTAGATATTTATCACAATACAACCTGAACTGAGCCTCAGAACAGCACAAAACTTTAGCTTTTATCGCATATGCACAAGCTGTATTATTTCTGATGATAAAGGTACCCATCTTATGCATAATTTAAAAGTTTTTAGCCAACATTAAACTGAGCAGCCTGACCAGCAGAAGCAGATACCTAGTTTGTTGATGACTTTCACTGAAGTTAAACTTAGCTGTAAATGTGACTTTATTTTCATATATGCCAACATAGACAGAGATGGGCCATAAAGCGATGTCCCAAACTCTCCTAGCCGAAGGTTTGTCTGTAGCCTCTGCCAGCTGTCTTCCCCTGCCCGTTTGATGGAAATTACCCCTTCCGTCCGTGCTGTAGGAAAGCAGCAGTTCATGGGTCCTGTGTGTCAGGGAGCAGCTGGGTCTGAGCGGGCAGGACCGGGAACTGAGCGGGGCAAACTGCCTGTGTTGTCAGGGCTTGTCAATCTCTGCTCGAGTGTGTGCTTTTGTCATACTGTCGGTGAGATGGACGTAGATGGAGCATTCATTGGTCTTGAGGGATCTTTTTGAGGACAGAGACTTAAAGGTGATGCTTGCATGATTAGAAGTGGAACCTATATTTAACTTTACAGATTCAATTAGAGACCAAGCAGAAAGCTTGTGGATGATTTGTAAATATATTTAAGTAGCCAGATAAAACTTGTAATCATTTTAAAGGGTGTTTTCACTTGCAAAAATAAAAACTGTAAATGTAGCATGTAAGGAGAATTGTTATTTGTCTGCCTAAAAAGTCATAATGATATTTTGCTCATGTGGCAAGATAGGCTTACCTCATTAACCTGCCGTAATCCCTCCGTGTCATTAATCACAATGTCCATCATTTTGTCAGGCATCAGATTTTTCTAAGGAGATAACTGTCTGTCATCTTCATGATCCATCAGACAACTTACCCTTTTGAATGACAAAGATTGTTTTATGTCTCTTTTTTCATGAGACTCCAATTCCGTAAAGCAACTTGGGGCAAAATCCGCAACAAATCTAGTCCTTAGAACAACTCTCTCATGTTTTGCCAGCTGTCAATCACCACCTGGTGCTGATATAAAACTATGTCCTTGCTATGTCCTTCCCACACCTTGTGCCTATGACTGGGAAGGGTCTAGCACTTGCCACAGTAGCTATCGATGCGCCGATCTACCCCTTGAGCAAAGCCTTGGTCGAACTTTAATGTCACCAGCTCCGCTGATGCGGCCTCTCTGCTGGTGGAGAGGTTCCCACTGGTAAGAATCCACACAAAAGCAAATGCATTGTCTTAAAAATGCGTGGACAGCAATGAGGAGTTTGGTATTGCTCTCCAGAACTGACCAATCGGCCAAAGCTCCCGGTAGCAAAAATTAATATAGTTCAGCTTGCAAAATCAGAGTTATTCCAGCATGTGCAAACTGAGGATGTAGTACATAAAGAGTGAATATTGGTGAATTGAAGGGAGTTATAAAATATCTTCCTTTTCTCCATCCTTCAGGAAAAAATCCTCTGGAAAAGGACATGAAAATGCACTAGGCTATTATATGTTCATTTTCTTTCAATAGTGCATTGCTATTTAATTTTTTTTTTCCCCCAAAATTGCACCTTCCCCCATGCCTTCTTTTGGAGATCAGAAAACAGTCCTGGAATAATTGTATAGGAAACTTGTAATAGCCACTATATTCCCAGTTCATTTATAAAGAACTGCAAGACTGAACACACCTTCTAACGTTTCATTTTATTTATGAATTAAGCTTTTGATCTAAAAACCAAACCATGTGCAAACCACGTTTTATGTGACTGAAATATCGAATAGTCATCACTGTTTGGAACATGCTCCCCTTTATCTGAATAAAGAACAGAATTGATGACAACCCCCCATGTTACGGTAGTAATTAGCAAAAATACATACAATTGTGTTTTTACAACCTTTGTTTATCCAACTGATTGGTGTGAATACTTCTAACATATTTTCCTTTTTCATCTGCATTCAATTAGGCAGAAAACAACACATAAACCCACAGTTAAACATGAAAGAAAGGTGATAAATTAAGCTATCTTTCCATTTCCACACTCTCGTATAGCCTGCAGAATGTGTAAGAGTCTGGGATTTTGCCTTGATAACTGTCGTCAGAAACAGATCTGAGAGGAGCTTTGGTAAACATGGTTGTTTTTTTTTTTCTCTTTTTTCTGTAGATATTAATTCCTAAAAATACAAAAGCCTTTCTGTACTTGTTTGTTACAGATTTACCCAAATCATTCTGAAAGTCATTGTAAAGTTAAGAAATGCCTATCTGCTCTAAGTCTGTTTTCTCTGAAGTATTAAAAAACTGGCAAATACTGTCAGGATGTGCAGGAGGAGGCAGACAGTGTTCCCATCCCCATCCGGCTGCTGCACTGGGGGTGTGTGTGGCTGCTGTGGGCATCCTTTGCACCCAGGGACACCCCCCACCACCCCATTGGGAATGCTCAAACCAGACAAAACCAGCAGCACTTGGCAGGGAGCAACACGGAAGTTAAACTAATACAAGCTCAAAAAGTGTAGCGCAGGTCAGTCCTGTTATCCCAGCAGAAGCTGCTTGGGGACATCTTTGTGCAGGACTGGGGTACAATATTGCCTGGCTTTATTTCTGCTACCTCCAGAGAAATGGAAACACATGTGGAGTTTGGTTTTGGTTTTTTTTTTTTGGTTTTGTGTGTGTGTGTTGGTGTGTGTTTGTTTGTTTTTTGCCAGGCAACAGACCCAGAGTGGTACCAGCTTCAAAATTAATAACTGGCCACCAATCCCTGAAACACCAGGGACTGCATAACTACCAAAACTTGGAAATAATTCTGTTCTCTTTGATACATGGGAGTAGTTACCAGCTCACGGGTCTTATTCGGAATCAATGGAGGGCTTAGTCATGTTTTCTCCCAGATTAGACCTATGGTCTAAGCATAGAGATAAATACTTTTTTTGGTGGAAATCATCTCTTACCCCAACGTTTCAAACAAAACAGCTTAGAAAATGGCATAGAAACAACACAAACCTAACCTTTTTCACCCACAGTTCCAAAGCCCATGAAATTGCAGGAGTTCATGGCAGAATTTCTAGCCAGTTGCTACTTTAAAAAAAACAAAAACAAAACCAAACTAAACAAACCCCAAATTTGTGTGGGGTGGGTTTTATTTTTTTCCGTCTAAACCAGTGAGAAGCTTAACAAGTAAAATTAAAAAGTTTTGTCATCTCATGTGTGGCATGAAGATAGACGGCTAAATTTCTCCTTGCTGAACAGAACTTTCTAATCTAATTTAATTTATCTTTTACGTGGTTAGAGAAGTACTCCAGCTGTTTAGGCTGAAATGCTCCTGTAGAAAGGGAGTCCCTTTCTACAAGTACCAGGGTAACAGAGATCCATAATTTGCAAAATGCATATGCTGCAGTTCTTATCTCTGCTATGGGGAATTGGCCAAATAATCAGGTGGAAAAAATAATTTCCTGAAATCTTTTCGGGGGGAATGGGGACAACGCTCCCTGAGTATCCATAAAGGAAGGAGACAGGCATTACTCCTGGAGTGGGTCCAAGGTTCTTGAGTTGCTTTATTTACACCCGATAGTAAGGTGCTTTGCAGTGAAGAGCTCTCAGCTCCACTGAAACCTCTGTAATTAATTACTTCCACCTTAGCACACAAATATGAAGTTAAAGCACCGGGAAGAAAAGACATTTAGAAGTGACCTAATTTTGTGAAAAGGCAGGCTTCTCACACAGGCTGCTGCTAACTCCCTGTGCTCCTGCTTGTGGGACAAACGATAGCCAAGCACTCAAATTTTCAAATTATTAATTGACTGGACATAACAGTTCTTGACTCTGAACTTGAAACTCCTTCCATCAAGGCAGACAAACCCCTGTCCACTGGAGCTTCCTAAATTTCAAGACATCCTGGTTTCAGGTTCTTATTCTGTTATTACATGTTATTATATATCAAGTTTTTCTCCATGAGTTATAATTCTGGAAACTTCATCTAAACATAATAGATATAAAAATATGGTTATTTAGTATTCCATGTTTCATAAGGTAATGCCTCAAACTCAATAGCACTTAAATATTTTTGTGCACTTTTTCTAGCGCTAAGCAGTAGAAAAGTTAAGTAACAGACAATGTGTTTCCTGGAACAGGAGCTAAAATCTAGATCCCAGTGGAAGGTACCTGTGATGGCAGGGATGGGTCTGTACAGACACCAAGTTAATTCAGGCAGAGGTTGAAAAAGGAACTTGATGTACGTGGTTCTCTGTCCGCTTTTATTCTGCTGAGGAATTGGAGTCCAATATAAAAGATTAATGACAACAATATTTCTGACGCGGAACTCAAGTATTCACACAAAAGCATAATTCTGTGTTACGTCCACTCCATTTAACCAAGTTACTGAATGTGTATGTCAGGAGTTTTATACTCCCCAAAAAGTTGAAAGTGAAAAGGAGTCTCCTGAGACGGTGGCCAGGCTTGTTCTTCGATGGCTGACCCACACACGTGAACGTCTGTGAACTGTGACAGCCCTTGGGGACTCTCTTGATTTTCAGTTATGGTGCTGGTAAACTGGAAACCTACAGCATGTCCCTCACCGACTGTGACTCCCCATGCATCCACATGGGATAATTCATAGTAGGTCCCATTGAATAGTTTGTGCATTTAAAGTTAGAAGGACGTGACACTTTGTCTGTGATCAAAAAAAAAAAAAAAGCCGTACACACTTATTAAAGATAATCCTGATCTTTCTTTTGGCCCTAGGCCACATTACAAGTAGTCGCTAAGTAATAATAATGCTTTCAAGCTGAGAAATACCATTTGTAAAACCTTTTGTGAAGCTTGCAGACTGCCGTAGGGTAACTGCATGATCAGCGTCATATAAATGTTAGTCATTAAGAAAAATAATCATAATAATGATCGCTAGTATAATAACAATTAGCCTGTTCCCTGGCTTTCGGAATACCGTGGTACCTACAGACGACTCATCTTCAATAAGCTAGAGATGGTACAATGACTGAAGCTTTGTATAAGCAACACAACTGATCAATAATGTGAGCAGAAGCAATCACTTTCATTGACTTCAGCAGGTAATTTGTGTTCATCTTGCAGTGCAGCTGCGCATGAACATGGTGAGCAGCAAGCAGATAAAAGTGGCAGCACATCAATTGTTGCTGGTGGTTGGGGCCAATTACTGGAATTAAAATAACCTTTTTCAGACTGCAGCAAGATTAGCTGTTGACCCTGTTGGCCTAATACAGTTACTGTTATACTTATTATCATTGGTCCCTTTTCCTACTTTCACTGGTTATTCTCTATAATTGAAGGCACCCACTCTTGTATGTATTGTTTCTGCTGCAGCCACATTCTCTGGATTTGAAAAGTGCCGAGATCTTTCTATTAACAGAACTGGAGGATGCTAGTGCACAAAGCAAAGGGGATTCGGTTCGAGATATAGTGGATAAAGGAGGAAGGCCACTGTAAGACTGTGCTCATTGAATAGCTACAGTGAATCTAGGAAGTATAAGAACTTGAATGATCTCTGTATTATATGAAACTTGATTAATCTCTTTTATTGTATATAATTTTTCTGTTAGAAATACTTATTTTTTTTCTGATCTACGTCTAATGATGTGCACACAACCATTGAAATGTAACACAAAATGTTTGAACACCCACAGAACCAGTGTTAATCCACATCCCAATTGAACATTCTGTAACGAGAAATTGATGCTAATAAGACCCCTCGGGGACTTCCTGGGGAAGCAGGGCTTCGCCAGCCTGTCTTCAGAGCCCTGCTTTGCACCTGCTGACTTCAAAGTGATGTTCTAAATTAATTAAGCCTCCTAATAACACCTATATATTGGATTTTTTTACTATATTATCTATTCATTATTCTTAATTTTCGGGAAACTTTACATAGCTTAATTATCAGAGGTGTATATCATATGGTCATAGTGTGGTGGTCATCACAGTTGGAGGCACAGCCCGAGCATTGCTATCCTCAAAAAACTCTGAATTGCCGTAGTGGACTGACTTGGTGATATGTTTGTTCTATAGTTTCAGTGAGGATGAACTTTCTTAAATGCCTTTATGTAGAAAACACAAACATGTATTCTTATGCCTGAGCAGAAAGAACATGCATTGTAGTTGAGCTGGAGAAGGTGCCTAACTTTTCAAATAAGGTTTCCATAACCATTACACAGAAACTGCAGGACTATTTGCGCTGCAGACCTTGTTGCATGGAAACTGAGCTCATCCCCAAGAGACTGTACTTTAAAGGGTGAAGAGCAAACGTGACCACTATGAACATTCTGAAATCCTCTTTGCGCCTTTCTCTTCCTTCACTGAATTACAGGTCGCCTTATTTAAGTGGCTTTACGTAGTCTGTAACTAGAAGGTCAAGTGGCAATTGTCAGGCCTCGGGTGGATTACATGTTAATTTATTTATTTTCCTTTGCAGAGAGCTGCAGGGAAAATAAACCCATGAAGCAAATGGAGTATCAAAAGGGTGCTTAGCTCTTCCAGCAATATTATTCATCGGTTCATCTCACAGCCTTTCAGAAAGGAGGTAAGCAACACAGTTTCCCTTTTATATAGGTGGCTTTGCAACTGTGTCTCTCTCTCCCTAGAAGAATCTATCTAAGACACTGAAATTATTGTTAGGGGGGACACAATAATAGTTAGACAAAACATCATTTGGATGATCAGTTTTCTCTCAAGAGGGAATGATGCCAACTGGGACTAGAGCGTACGTAGTGGAAATAAGAAACCACGAGCCATGCCTTTGCAGTGACTGTGAAATGAGGCACCACTGGGAAATCTGTGAATAGAAGTACCAAATATGCTGGCAGCACGAGTGGGGTCTGAAAACACTTCCCCAAAGGGAGATCCTGTTGAAACAGCATGACATAATATTGCAAGAGGAATAAATTCCCTATGCAAACCACCCAGCTTTAGGGAACAACCAGCTACTGTGTCATTAGGACGGAATGAAATGTCTGGTTTGCTCTTGGGGAAGTGGAATGTCACTGACAGGAAATATGAAATGCAGGATTTTCTTCCTTGCAAGAATACATTTCTGCAGAGATATATTTTCACAGCAGGAGTGTAAAAGCCTTTTAGAAAAAAACATAGCAAACAGTAACTATTTTTTCTAACTTACGTATAGCTCTTGCTGTTTCCTACCTGTTTTAAAAAAAACCCACATTTAGCTGAAAATGGAAGTTGTAATTAATTTTATCACAGGGTTACCATTGTGATTTGTGCAAAAGGGTCATGCACTTCTTCAAAATTTATCCTAGAGTATTATTTCTTTAGCCAATTTCTCTGAGAAGAAGAAATTGAGCTGTTGGGGCTGTATTAATGTATATCCACTCTCTGAGTCAGCCAGGGGCTGGATTACAGACTAAGATGTTATGTTTACGTGGGCTGTTTGACAGAACAGTTATCGAAGGAAAATAAAGAAGATGAACTATTCAGAACAAGTAGATGAGATTAAGAATACAAGGTCAAATGTCATGAAATAACTCAAGTCAGACGTAATAAAAATAAAAGGAAAGACACAGAGCATAAAAGTGATTTGAAGGGCCAGGATGTTAAAGAGACGACTGGATGTGTGCTAAGCAGAAACCCAATAAACCCAATTACTCTGGTTATTACTTTCTTCACTACTGCTACAAAGGCAGTTCAGTTACTCATTAGTCATTCCTCGCAGAATTATTATCTATCATAGCCTCATCTTTTCCTTACTCCTTTGGGAATACACGAAGGAAAACAAATCTATAAGCTATCCCCTCCCCGTGTCCCCCAAAGACCATGAGAAAAGCTTTGTCATCCTTCAGAAGAACAATCAATATTAAACATCTTTTACTTTGCCAATGATTGATTCTTCCTCATTTCCCATTACTCATTAAAAAAAAAACAGTGGGGGGGGGACACGGACGGACATTTAGGCTCTATTTTTTTTTTTTTTTTTTATTGTAGAGGAATTGGTACCTGAAAAAAATCATGAAAGCTTCACAGTTGTTCCTTATACAGTTTTGACAGTAACCTCGAGAAACAGGAATGCCCCAAGAAGGAAACCTTCTCTTTTAGCTCATCCTCTAAAGCCCATGAACACCCAGTGGTAGATAAAGATGGTAAGAGCTTAAACCTGCTTCTTTTACCATACGTCACAGAATTCTTGAGGTTATTCTACCTGTAGATTTTACAAGTTGACATTTATATGCCTTTAAAAGTCTCGGTAAAAAAACCTGTTGGTTAAAAATAAGTAAGGAAACTTGTCTTTTTATTCAGAACTCTTTTTTTTTTTAACCAATACTAAAGTATCACTCGTTGTAGATATAAACTGGCAATATGACAGTAGAAATCAGTGGGATTTTCAGATGATCATTGTGTGGGTGCAATTATCAACCCCACAAACACACACAAAAAAAGTCCCTTGGTTTTGTTAACCTCTCTTTGAAAGTCTTGTCTGCTGGGTGGGACGGGAACATAGACCTGAAAAGGCCACCTGCGTGACTGCATGTAGCTCTGGTATAATTTCGGGAGTTTTGCAACAGATGTTTAGTACAGAATATGTCCAGAGTCAGCAGAATACTCCTCAATGTTGCAGAGCAATTTCAAAACCTTTAGTAAATGCTGAAAGTTGCGATCATAGTGTGTCACGGGAAGAGGAGATTGCCACAATATGAAAATTCCCTGGACTGGCAATAATAAAATTCTGATGGAGTTCTAAGAAGTAAACTGTATCTTGCTATTCAAAAGAAAACAAAAACCTTTGAGACGAACTCTGCTTTCCTGACTTGTGAGGAAACTCTCTTTACATCTTAAAGTAGCAATAATAAAGATAATGAAGTAGGATAAGCAGCCTGCTTTTATTGAACTGCTTCAGAACTGCATGCTGCCGAGACCTTAGCAACATGTTTCCTTCTATACTGTTATTTCTTCTGACTATAATAAAGTTAAATCAGAAAGTCTAGAATATTGTGCTAGGGATGTTCAATTAGTTCCACAGAGTGTCCATGTGAGTTAATGTGATTTGAGGGAAGCAGTACTTGAGTGCTCATATCAGATTTGTGTTCGGTTTTGTTAATTCAGACAGATCCTAGCAGATGTCTGATTAGACTAATTTAAAATTAAATGGCAAGGAAAAAGTTTGCCTTCATTTAAAATGATTGAACAAAAAATGAAAACTCTGTATCTTTTTGTTTGCTCAGTGTAGAGTATTTCTGTAATACCCTAACTTGGCTTCCTTGTGGCCCCTCTTCTCAATTCACGATAAATTACACAGACACCAGGCAGTATATTTCCATTGCAAAGACTGCTTTTAATTAAGCAAACACTTGAAGTTAAATAAACATTTGGAGAACACAGCACTATCAAGGAATGAGAGGAACTGAAGACAAGGAGTCAAAAGATACTGTGCTAGTCCTCCACAGCCTTGAATTTTAACTACCATCATGGTCTCTGGTCATTTAGCAAAACCAGAAACTCTAGTTCAGAAGACCTTTCATGTGCACTGAAGGAAATAAGGAGCTATGTTGCCTGTGCTGCATCAAATGATTGTTCCATCTAATCGTTTTCCAGAAGACATTTTTATGACTTAAACGTTTTTGTGCATTACTTGCAGTTTTCTTTTGCTTTAACGATGCTCAGGCTTGGGCTTGCACAAGATATGCCATACAGAAAGTACTGAACTAAGATGTGGAATCTGCTTCCTGGATTTGCGTGCTTAAAGATGAAAGAAAAGCATAGACAGTAACATTTGAATCAGGGTAGAAATTCTGGGTAATTTTAAAAATACCTGAAAGTCCAGGGCTGCTTTTTTTTTTTTTTTTTAAAGAATTCATGTCGGGGGGCGGGGGGAAAGAAAGTAGGAGCCATTTGGTATTTTCAAAAGTACCTAAGCAATTTAGCAAATTAATTGTATCATTAAGTACTGATTTCAGAAAACTGGCTTGTAGGAGGCTAAGCCTCACTGAAAGTCAGTCAAATACTTCTGGGACTGGGTAATACGGTGAGATTGGAAAGGTGAAATTATTTGTGGCAAGGTCCAGATCGCTCCTGTAGTACTTCATGAGCGATTGGCATGAGAAGCATTTGGGCTGGAGAAATGTCACCAGCTTGTCTATGTGCAGAAATACTCTGTGTGTGTGTGTTAGCGGGAGGGTGAAGTGGTTTAGATCTTCTAACAGTATTCTTGACTGCTCACCTTTAGCCCTTCAGCTATCTGACCCTGTTTGTCCCCTGTGAGCAGCATCAGGAGGTGTACAAAGGTGTTCATCTGGTTGAGTGAGACCTCAACCCACTGGCCTTAGAAAACGCGTTTACAAGAGGGAGACAAGGGGACCGCAGTCCCCAAACTGGAACTGAGCAACATGACGCAATTTCTGCATCATCAGGAAAATGGTTCTGGCTTTACACAGCCCCTTAGACACTGGTGAGCTTTGGTCTCTTGAAACTCTGTAACTTTGGCTACCTTGGTGTTTGTAGAAAGAAAAAAAGGTGCTGAGGAAACTAAGGGGAGTCATTACTCCCCACCAAATCTCTGCCTCTTTAGGCGCAGGACTGGAAATTTAATTATTCCTAGCCTATGCTTGCAATTTGTCTGCAGACCCTCTGCTAACATGCCAGAGGACAGAGGTTCTCCACAGCTGGAACTCATACTACAGACCTCCTCCATCATGTGGGGTAGAGGGAAGTTGCTCCCCCATTTAAATGTTTGGGGCCATTTGATATTTTACACCTTTGAAGGAAAATATCTGATATTGTTCCAAACACCCATATTGCAGCTTGAAAGGACTTCTATTTTTAATGTGGTATCCGACTGTCAAGAGTGGACTCAATAACGCACTAATGACAGTCCATATGTTTTTCACGTACAACTAAAACTTTGAAAGTTCCCTGTAAATGAGCCCAAATCCATTGCTGTTAGAGCAAAGGTGGTGAGGGCTTTGCATAACCTGAGTCTTGCCTCTTTGAAACAGCACATACACATCTTTCACTCAACAGCCAAAACTTTTGCATTTTCTAAATTTCTTTTGCGTAGTTACCTCTGGAACATTCTTCAAGCGGAATGAAATGATTGCTCCATGATCTCAATATATTGCAGGAAATATTAAAGAACTACCTGCAATACCTAAGGCTACAAACATAATGTATTCAATTAAACCTTAGATAATAACTTTTTAAACTTGCCTTTAATATCAAATGAGTTTCAAATTAAAATGGAAATTTATCCAATATAGCATCATTTAATATATTAAACAGTTCTGTTGTATTTCTTTACTGTAGCATCTCAGCTCTTACTTCACACCAAACGTGCTAGCATCTAATTCTGTGAGAAAGTGTTTTTTAGGAAAAGTAGACGTTTTCTTTGATTGCTTCATGGGCTGCTGAAGGGATTAGGGATGAACCAGGGGCTCCATTTCCCGTGTTGGCAGCTCCCTGTGCTGGTGCAGACGGGGTAATCACATGAAGTGCTCGCTCCTTTGAACTGTTCTTTGTATCGTCTCTGGTTCGCTACTTGTCTTATCCAGAAAAGGGGAAATAACTGATTGCAGTGTCCTAATTCTCCAGCTGTGAAGCTCTGCTGGTGACCAGGGTCATTCTACATAAAGGATCTGAAGAAAAATAACAGTGTTGTCATAGGAAGCACAAATCGATACAAAAGATGTACTATTCAATATCCATGTCTTTCTCTGAGGCTTAGAGAAGCGAAGCTTTATTTGCAAATAACTTTCAAGAGATGTGAAAGGTCAGAATTTGTATTTTAAATAGGTTTGTTGCCTTTTGGTTAATTCTGAGGCATGATTCTTGGGGCTGGCCTCGGTCACCTTACTCAGCATGTAAGAGCAGGCTCCTCGTTTCCCGTTGTGCAGTCAGCAGAGCGGCTCTAATGCCACCAGTTTAATAGGGTGAGCACGCTTTCTGTAATAGAGAATAACGGAACAGTTTAAATCTACTAATACATTTGTTACTTTATCAAGCAGAGCATATCATGCTCTGTGTGTGGCAACCAATTAGGTTAATTTTAGCACGTAATGCAGATGGCGTTTTCTTGGAAAGATAGAGTTTATGGATCAACTCGGCAAACTTCTCACGTTCTCTGTCAGGTTTATGGAGCTGGGAGGAAAGGAGCTCATGGGCAAGGAGCAGCTGGCACAGGCTGAATTCAGGAAAGATGAGAGTGGTGGTGTTCAGAAAGTGCTTCAAAGAATCAGGCAAAACACTAGTGCCTGGCCTCTGTTCCTTGAGCGCTGTTAAGGCTTCTGGATAACTAGATGGCACTAGGTTAGCTAAACATGCTTCTCCTGCTGCTCTGGAATGAGCTTTACCTCTTCTTTCAGATGGGGTCTCTGCCACAACGATCCACGAATTTGTCATCTTCAGCCTGCATCGTCAATGCTCATGGATTACCAGATTTAATTTGTTCCTGTTTTACTGCAATGCCAGGCTTCATACTTAGGGCACATGCACATGTCTGAGGTGAAATTTAGCTATTCAATTAGCCTTTTCATAATGCTTTGAAGTAATTTTGTCTCACCAGTGGTGAGGGATGTAGCACGGTTGGGAAATCCCTCTTTGAGCCTGTTGTACCTGAAACAGAATAATGAAATGGATGGGGGAACATAGACAGTGAAATGCAGTTGATTGCACTGCATTTTAAGAGGAAACAAGAACTACGCTCAGTCCTGGGAGAACCTGCAGTTACATGTTTAAGGGCTCCATGAGCAGACTCCTGCAAGGCCAGGAATAGTATTTGCAGCTTGAATGGCTAAATGGAAATAGGGGTAAATGTTCCTCCATCCTGTTTTCCCCCATCCTGTTTCCCCTCTGCTCCCCTCTTCTGAAGAAATAAGGTGTTGAAGCTGAAATGATCCCCCAACTCCGCAGCAGATATCAGTTGTTATGCTGTAGGACAAGTCGTGCCTATAGAAGATAGATATATGACAGCAATAGTAATTATTTTTAATTTGCATTTCAGTATTCAGGTTATTACATATATAAAAATTCAATTATAATTTTTAAAGGCTATTTGGATGTGTTCCAGTGTGCACTCTAAGAGATGAAATACCCATTGCCTCAAACCTGTTAATGCTGTGGAGTGGCTGGTTGCTGCAGGCTCTGCCTGCTCTCCAGAGCCAGCACTAGACAAACGTGGGTATTTTGCTAACAGATGTTGGTATCGTGTATGGTTTACAGAAGAATGAAATGTTGCTATCAAAAGAAAGAGGGGGAAGAAATATACACTTTTATGAAGCAGAGTTGTTTACTAGCAAGTTAAATGCAGGAGATGACATTCTGATGATCCCTCAGAAGAGATATAGTAATTTTTCTTTTATTTATTCGCCAATGTCGTTTGTTACCACGTGGTCTATTTTTGATATTATAAATACCTCTATCTACACTTTACCTTAGCTGGGATTGGATTGTAATTTGAGATAACTGGATAACAGCAAGACCTTCTTCTTAAGGCTTAGTGAATCTATATGCGGGTATCTCAGCTTTCCAGTCCATCCTCCAATATATCTGATGGACAACAGAGTGTGGAAAGCTGTTTGCCAGGGCAGGTAGAAAGACACAGGGTGCAGGGAGGTAGAAACGTCTTCCAGTGATTGTTGTGGCATTGAAGTCTAGTATAAAATAATGGGGTTTGTAATTGAAACGCTTTTATCACAGGGAGTAACGTCACAAGATTTATACCTTTGTATACTGTAAAATATGGAGGGGAAAAAAAATGTCTATTTATTCTGGTTTTGTATGTTCAGCAGTACCTCAGCATACATACTGCCATGTGTGTCTCATAGATTTCATAAAATCTATGCTGCAGTTAAATCAAAAGAAAACAACCCTGCAAGTATTCCCATGTTGCAAACACTGCCATGAATAAGTATTTCATGGAAAAAACATTAGGTAATTTAATACAATTAAGTTTTTTTCGTATGATACTTTTAGGCAAGGCAAGAATAGAGCTTCGATATTAAAGAAGGCCAAGAAATTTCAGATGAAATTGTGAGAAAAATAACAACTTATTTTGTTTTCAACTGAAGACTGGGAAGAAGCCATACGCAGTAGACTTTCCGTTTTTGCCTCCAGCATAAAAATGTACAAACGATGCATGATGTATCAAGAGAAGGAGATGGAAAACAGACTGTCAAGACTGTTGCCCTATTTTACTTTTAATAAGGTGCATAGAAATTGCTGTAGACGAAGGGCATAACATATTGGTGTCTATTAAGTCGTATACTCAGCGAACCCTGTTCTCCTCCTCACCACTATAGGAGCACAATCTTGTCCTTTAAAGCCATCATTACAGCAAGATCGGTCCCTTTCGTCTCTGACTCGCAGCCTGTCTGCGTCGCTTTGGGAGAGCAGAGCTCAGCTCGCTGGCTACAGAGCAAGCCTGTTCCCAACTGGAGTGTTTTGGGAGTTTTTCAGGAAGGAAAACTACACTAATCATATCATTCTTTAATAATTTCTTTGTTGTCTTGAAGCACATGCTCCTTTCACTTACCACCCGTCTCTGCTTTGCAATTAGCATCTCCGCAGGGGAATCGTTGCCAGCAGGTGTGCACTCACCTTGCATCTCTCTGACAGCTTTTGCCACAGCAGCCTCCTCGCCGCAAAAGCTCCCAAGAGGACTGCGTCTCCCTTCCTGCCTTAATTCTGACGATTCGGGAGCTTCAGGGGCTGTCTCAGCTATTCAGAAGCGTGAAGGGAAGAAATGAAATGTGTTTCCATAACCTTCCACACACTTGATTTCTGTTCCAGTAACTTGCAGTCTCTGGGTAGAAACAGAAAATCTAGCTTTGCTAGATTTTTCTTTGGTCTTATACTATACAGCATGGAATTTCCCACTCTATCTCCTAATATAGAATCATATTTCTGAATTATTTTTATTATAATAGAACTGAAGAACTGTCAAATTGTCAAACCTTAGTAAAAGAAACGACCAAAATTTAAGAATATTTAAAAAAAAAAAAAGGATCAACATGGCAATTTAATTTTTGTGTTGAATTACCAGGAAGTCCCGAAAGGATTATGTCCTGACATGAAACTCATTTTGCTAGTTGACCATTAGAAGTTCATGTAATTGTTTAGGTCCTTATCATCACTGAACTGCGACCGTTCTTCATAACTTCAGGCAGGATTGTTTTGAGTTGGAATTGTTTCCCCTCTTATATAGAAAACAGTATTTTATTTGTCACTTAAAAATAGTCAGAAGCAAAGCTGAGATTGCCCAAAAAATCAGGACAGATACAAGTTGCACTTAAAATTCAATACCACAAGCGTGTCTACGGCATGCATGCCTACCTGAGTTAATCTCTTTCAAGTGCCAGCACTAATTTTTGAGCTGACCAAGTGATAGATTCATCTGCAAAACACGTGCTAACTTAACCAGACGTGCATTTGCAATTTTCTATTTAAAGGTATAAATCCCTATTATTCTCATCAGCTCAAGTTCACAGAGCAGTACCTGCCTGTGTGGACATTGAGTTTCTAGGTGCAAATATCATTGATTTGTTCAAACAGTGCAGGGTTAGGGGATTCTCTTAGTGCACACCATGTCTTCTGAGGATATGCCCTGCCCTCCACTGACAGTGAAGTTGTAAAATAGCTTATCTTTTTGTTGAAAGCAATTATTGGCAGTATTATGAAACTGGAATATAATTATCCTCTATGCAGGTCGCATTGTGCTGGTTGTACTACAACCAAGCTGAGTCAAGTCGTGTTAAGTAGGAGTAAGCTTAAAACACAGTGTATCCATCAAGGAAAAGACCAGCTAACCATTCCAGACTATTCCACTAAATAACTGGAACCAAAATATTTCTTTAAGATTTTTTCAGGTTTTTATACTGACCTAATTCTTGATGAAACATAGTATTTTAAAGTTACTTTAAAGGGAGGCATAGGCTGAAAATAGTGTGATTTATACCAGAGAGAGATACATAGTAGCTAATTTTATGATATTATCTTTAAAATTGAAATGATGTTTAATAATGGCATGTTTCCCTATCAGAAGATGTTTGTGTACTCAGAAGTCTGTGACATACAAGTAGAGGTTATGTGTCAATGCAATTCATTAATAAAAATTAACTTGTCTGTGTACAAATTTAGGCTTTTTTCAGGCATCTGTAAACAATCCCCATATGCCTGGATGGATGCAAACTGTAAATGTGAACAGAACTGCTTAAACCTTTACCACCCAAATCACAAGCTTGAAAATTCCACCTTTTAGCATTTAATGGAATTGTAGCAGATGGGAAACTTTTTCTAGTTGTACTGTTTAAGACATCCCTATGAAATATACTTGTTCTTCTGTATTGGGTGTTTTTTTTCCTGCAGATAAACAGAAAAATTGGCTTTGGAGAAACCCAAATCACCAGCAGTTCTGTTTATAAATATAACAGCAAGCCTTAAAGTGAATGCAATCAGAGTTTTCACAGATGTTTTTCCTGAAGGGCAATAATAATAGTAGACTTTGAGCAACTTTCATACCTGGGAGCTTAAAATGTCCTTGCAGAAAATCTCCTCAGCTGTGCCACATATTCTGTAGCACGTCTGCCGAAAGATAAGCATAAAAAGGAAAGATATGAGCACAAAGAAGAGTCTTTCTCAATGCATTCTGTAACGTGGAATAATATTCCACATTCGTTCAGGGCCAAATTCAATCCTTGCAGCTTATTCCATCCACCACCAAACTGGAGACGTGGCCCTCAGCTTGCGGATGGGCCGTGCGGATGCAGAGCGGGGATGCTGATCACCCATCGTGTCTTTTGAACAAGGTCTTTCTTCCCAGTACTCTAAATGTTGCCCAAATTGCCACCCTCTGCTTAGTTTAATTAAAACCAGTTGAGTTTTGTGTTTGTTTTTTTTTTTTTTTTTTTAAGGGCAAGTGAGATAAGAAGGACTTGTTTCATATCGTCTCTGCAGACTTTTTCTCTAAAGGATGCTCCTTCTCTAAAGCACCGTAAGAAAAAATAAATGACACACAGAGCGCTTTGAACACGGGCGCATTGGGGCCGATGCATTTGGCATGTATAGTAATTACCTTCTTCCCATTTGCTCTAAAGGAGCCAGCCAACAATATCCAGGTTTATTCTAGGGGGTAGATTATCCACCGTTGTTGTCATTTCAGAGGCAATCCAATTACCAATAAATATCCTCAACACAAAGCATAGCAATTTTGCGCTGGAGCAACTGCTCTCACCTACCCCCAGGCTCAGTTACTGTGCTCTTCCCTCTTCCAAAAGTGAGGTCACTGGCAAGAAAGTTGTTTTTGCTGGAATTAGACAAATGCAGGTGGTAACGAGAGTTAATTATATAACAGTATGAACGCTGGATATCCTGAAGGATGTGGAGCATTTTCCACTGATCCTTATCTGTTTGGGAGCGAGTAGCACCTGTGAAGAAACATTTCCCATGAAAACGGAAGTTTGGAGGAGCTCAGCACATGCCTTGTCCCAGAATTCCTTTTATGCTGAATTTAAGTATAAAAAGGGGGACATAACAGCTGGACTAGAACTACAAAAAGCGATACCACAGAGAAAAACATACAAGCTTACATGTCTACAGGAAAATAATCTAAAACGCATACCAAAAAAGAGAAGAAATGATAATAAAAAATAGTTATGGAGTTATATTGAACTTCAAACTAAATATGGCTTGAAATGAAATCTTGCTTACAAAGAAGACTGCTGCAAATTTTTGCTGGTAATCTCTATGAGAGAGAAAATAAACCTTTTCCTCTACCTATAATGTCCCGGTGCAGCTGGAACAGCGGGTGCAGCTCTGGGCACCGCCTGGTCAGAAGCACTGGCAAACTGGGGGGAGAGCTCTTAGGGGAGCAGAGGGTTTCCCCATCGCCCGTCCTGCCTCTCCCTCTTTGAAATCATCTGCTGCCTTTTGTTTTCTGCTTAGCTTTCTGTGTTCCTTGTTTAGAGTTTGCACCTCACCAGCTACAGTATCAGTGCTCCAAGGGATTACTGATATTAAATGACTTAAATACTGTTAAAGCAGTAAAAAAATATTTGCACTTGGGTAAGCAAGAGCTACGGTGAACAGAAACCAGTAATTGTTTTTTGGTACAGGTAACTGAAAGGTGCATGTACCTCTGAAATTGGAAAACACTTTGAAGTTTCTAACACTTTATTAGAAAAAAATCTTCTCCCCGTGCTGACTATAAACTTCCTGTTGTGCTCCTTCATGAAAGTCAACTTTACTGTACTGTCCTAACCTTCAGTATTCGCCTCCTGTATTTTCTATTGTGCAGTTCCTAGTGTTTTACGGTTGCCAGGTCTGCCTTGGAAATGACTGTATTTTAAGCATATATAGTGTTCTGGAAAGCGTATCTATTTTGGCAACTGAATCTGCTTGGGTGTCAACGGGACCCTTTGCAGGCTCAGGGCTGACGCTGGTTGGAGACAGCAGATGAATCCACCTCTATTTCAACAGCTTTAGGACATTTTGTTTTGGTCCTAGTTCCTCCATCTGCTTGCAGATTTCAAACCTGCCATCCTTGCTGCTCTGACAAAAGCACGGGGAGCTTGATGAGAATTTAAAAATCAAATGCAAGGAACGTGGTGGGATCCTGGATGCTCGGTTCATGCACAGGACAGAAATAGCCTGTAGTTTGTCAGCTGGAGCAAACGCTGTGCGCAGTTGGTAGCTCGTTTTTCCTGTCACCTGGCAACGTGAGGCTGCCTTGTTTTGGGCAGAGGGTGCTGATATATTTCTCGTAGGATAATTGGCTGGTGTCTGCCTTGCCAATATCTAATAATGAGGAAAAAGTTAATTTTTTTTCTTTTTTTTTATGGGAAAAGAGGTAAAGGATTGCTTCAGTTCCCTCAGTCTGTAAATGAGCAGTCAGGCATATAAATCAGCTTTTGATTTTAAGAAAAGAAACATTTCGGGGTGCAGAGATTGGAAATTCACAATGAGACAATTTTAACCCTGTTATCATAGAAATGCACTTTTTCTTTTAATGTACCAGTATGCTTAATGACGGTGCACTTAGAGGCTGAAATAATAGCGCTGACATCTGGTTTACGATTCACACAACCACCCACAATAAGATCAGTGCTATCACAACAACAACTGCCCCAAGCTTTGCTATGCCAACAGCAGCCACTTTATACCTGTTGGTTAAATTGGGATTCATCCTGTCTGTCTTTTATATTTCAAAGGGTGGGTGCTAACATGCCCAAAGTCAGTATCATGCAAGAGATTTGAGAAAGGAGGTCATCTTTCCTGGTTTAAAGATCTCGTTATGCTGGAAGACGCACAAGTTGAGGGGCTCTGTACAGAGGGTGCCTCTGTGCACGGCGCTGGGCAGAGCAGCGCAGTCCTGCGGTGCCCAAGGAGGATCACTGGCTTGGTGGTGGGCTGGAGCTGCTGGTCATGCAGCCCTGCAGGGGTCTGTAAGGCTGCCCAGCCCCAGAGCAGGCGTGGTGTGTACTCAGTTCTTCAGATCAAAAGAAATTCAAGGGCTAAACGCCCCAAATCCTCACACTGTAGTGAGTAAAACACACGTATGTGAGTGGAAGTGCAGTACATGTTTCTGGCTGGTATTGGTAGGAACGAGGACGTGAAGGCATTTTATAGTACTGGTCCTCATTGGGAATCTTGTTGTAATTGTCGGTGCATTTTGTTTAGTTTTATAAGTGGGAAGGCAGGCAAAGTGGCTGTTGAAGCACAGATCTTTGCTAGAGACACAGTCAAGCTTTGGGGTGACTGCTTTTTTAAAAAATATTCTCCTATTAGCACCTGTTTCTCATGCTGGAAGGAAGATGATTTACCACCTAAAGGGGACACGTATTTAAGACATTTCTGCCTCCTGTTCAAAGGGGCTGGATCTTCAAAAGTGCTTGGTGCACAAGAGCTCTTGCTGTTTTTAAACCACTCTTTTGGAAAGCTGTTGAAATCAACAGTGGTTTTTCCTTTGACACACTTGGGGTTTGTGTCGTATCCATCTGGGAGATGGAGTAGGCCCTTAATGGTATTAAGTTTATTACCATAACTCAAAATGCATTAGAGATTCAGAGCACACAGTAACTCCAGGGTGACTGCTGCCGGCAAATTAGCTTTTCCCTCTTCTAAACTGTCACTTTTTGAAGTGTACGAAGTAAGGAGAGAGGTGACTGGTACTTAAAAATCACTGTCTATTATCAGGCTTATCATATAGGTACATCACACTGTATTAACTTATGTTAATGTGATATGACTCAGGTATGTATGTGTGTATTTATACACATACACACCGCAGAGCTGAACCCATTAAGCCAGGCCAAGTAAACATTCATGAAGAATACAGGACAGCACCCACCTACCCAAATCAGCATGCATAAAATCCACCGAAAATATCAGCGCTTATGAAGAATGGAGCACATTTACATTTTCCTGAAAAGTGTAGTTTACTTTTTTTTATCACAACGTGAAATTTGCATTCTCCTGGAAGTGATTGGACAGCTCTTTACAGCCTGATTAATGCAGCCCTTTGGGAAAGAGAAACTGCTGCTCAGGCTGTTGCAGAAGCAATTGAGCATGACTCTGGCCTTGCAGGATCACAGGATTTCTTCCAATTTGATAAGGCTCCCATTTCCACAGTGAAAGAAATTCCTTAAACTGTTTTCCCAAAGCTATTTGCTTGTATTACAACGACGAAAGACAAACTTTATGTTGGTGCTTCTAAGAGTCTTGAGACTGGGAAACATCCAAACCTACGTAGTTTACAGGGAACTTTGTTTGCTGGGGTAAAATAAATATTGGTCCACCGCTGTTTAGTGATGGTACGTTCTAAGGTCAGGACCCTACAAGATCACAGACCAAGAAGTGGGGTGATACCCTCCTTACATCTGCACAGCCGAATGGTGCAGTAATAAATATTAAATGATGTTTCTAGCTAGTGGATGATCTGTATTCCACAACTGTATTTCATGTATTAAAGAAAGAGAAGTGAATTAGCATCCCATGGAAGTATTTTATTTATGCTTTCTTATTTCCAAACTTGGTAAACACAGAAATAGAACTCAGATGTGTAGAACTCCTCTTAGTTAATCCAGCTTTTAATCTAATTTTGCTAGAATTTAATTATTTAAGATGGAAGTAGAAAAAAAATCCTTGAAATTATCATCGTTTGGGACTGAAAATATGCATTTTTTTTTTTAACATCCACTAAAGAGCAGAAAACAAGATGTGCCAGGAGAATTTTAAAAATTTCATATTGCAGAGAAATAAAGAAACCCCCCGTTAGATGTGAGTCTGTTCTCATATACCTTGGTTTTATTGCAGCCCATCTAATGACCGCAGTGGGCTTAACCCTGCTTTGCAATTGCAATGGTGAACAAAAGAAAACCCATCGTGTGTTGGGCAGAGTTGCATACATGAAAACAACTGGTTTTTGCATTCAGTGCTGTATACGGTCATATTTTAAAGGACATCTCTGGGTATATTACGTTCATGTGGACATTACAGTGCTCATCCCTAGATTTCAGGGAAATCCTGGGGAATATTATTCACGGGCCAGCTGAATTACAACATTTGCCCTGATCTTCATCACATTTTGGTGCTCACGTTACTGCCGGTATTTTGTGTTTGCTGGTTTGTGTTTTGCGAGGTGGAGGGGGTTGAAACCATCTGTGGGCAAACGACCACAACAGGACAGAGACACTACCTCATCACTGGCAGTGGCCATAGTTTAATCTATTCCACTAATTCTATACCTTGGGAGATAAGAAGAGTGTTTAAGGGATTTCTTGCTGTTATTGAAAGCTATTCCTTGTGTTTGGGAGGGGATAACGTTGCTGTGAAAGTTGCTGGAAAAGGGACTGGGAGCCCAGGAGAGGAACACCAGCAGGAGCTGGAGTGTGAAAGGATGGAGAAATAAAATCCTTGGATGGCAGCAGGTCTGAGGGAAGGAGTTCCCTGGAGGAACGATACACGGCAGCTGGGGTTCACAAATCACTTGTTTGGAGCGAGAGTCTCTGTATAAGTGTGTAGCTGTGGGAAGAGCCACGATGGGCTGGAGGAGAGTGGGGCTGGGCTGTCAGCTAGGCTGCACCATGGGGACTCTGCCCAGCCACTGGGCCCAGAAGCCTGCAGGTGTCTTGTCCTGGCAGATGGGCCAGGGCGCTTCTCGGTGCTGGTGGTCTCTGCAAGTCCTTAAGGTTTCGATGCTTTAACATGTTTTCTTCAGCAGTGGTATGCAGATACTTTTTCTACTTCTTAGGACCCAAGATTCAGAGATCTGGCACCCATCACCTGCAGGGCATTCACAGAACCATCTGTTTAACATTGCAATTCTCTTGCAAAGACCACTGCAGATGGCCTTTGCACCTTTAGGCTGTATGGGCTAGCTTGGAGGATTTCCTTGGCTTCAGAGAAAAGGCATGCCTGTAGCTCAGCTGGCCTCTTAGTATTTGCAGGTGGCGTGTTTTCCAGTATATCACATGAGTTGGAGACCACAATCTGCCCACCGTTTCAGGATAGTTAGCAAGTTTCCCTTTCCAATGATGCTCATTGGATTCACAGCCCAAGGTGAGGATGTATGCAAGTTGCTGGGAGGCTGGGCCAGGACTGGTGGCACTGAATTGGGAATACTTGGAAAATGCTGAACCACTGATCATCTGGAATCCATTACAGTCCTGCCAGGGAAAGGGAGAACAGAGTACTCCAATTAGCTGGTGCTCATTTTCAACCATGTCAGTTAATTAGTTGAAGACCAACCAGATGGGAAAGGATTTATCATAGTGCTTTCAGAGGCTCAGGCACTGGATGTTGCCCAGTTTTAGCCACTTGGGAATTTTTTTTATTTTTTCTTTTTCCAGAAGGCTGAAGGCAGGAGGGGAAGGTGGACTCCCAGTTCTTAGTTCCTTCATGAGAAGTGTCAGGTGTTCATTAGGCTTCAGTTTGCAGCACACTGGTTGTAACCCAGATGACTTTGCCACCTAAAACTGTCTCTCATAAAAGATCCAGCAGTGCCCTGTATTATAATGGATGTGAACTAGGAATGTATTCAGTCCTTCAGGTATCGAGGTGTATTTGCTAGAGAATTTATGTCTTCCAGGCAGGTGTTGGCTCATCGCCTTGGCAATCCCAGAGCCAGAAGGGGCAGAAGGAAGAAGACATGCCTGGCCTTTCACGCTCATAAGGGGGGCTGGTAGGGCTTTCCAAGGTGCGCACAGTGTGAGTTGAATAGCTGACCAGCAGCACTGGGGAGTGATTTGTGGATTCTAGATTGAACCTTGGGTAAGCAGCTGGAAATCCAAGTCTCCTCTTTCCTATTCCAGCACCATTCCGACCATCTCAGAGAAGTAGTTATCTTGGACTGTGGATACACACTGGTGAGTCTGTGTCCTGGATGATGTTTATATGCAAGTCAAATGGTCTCATTTGGTAATGTTATCCATTCAGATATGAGCATCTGTCTCTTAGAGCACTGATCTTGCCTTGTCCCTATAGCAGACAGACTAATCTGCACGTTCTTTTCCCCGTCCTCTTATTTTTCAAGAACTCTATTTGCTATGAACAGAGCTTCTGCCCTGCTTCCCCAGACACTTGTCTTTGCATCCCTTAAGTCAGGCTCTTCCACAATTGCTCACTTCCTTTGACATTTCTTTTATTGCTCTCTCATGCACTGGCTCATACTAACACATGTTAGAACAGTAACATCTTTTTGTAGCACTAGTTTTAATTAGTCTTCACCTTCCCCTGGGATGGCTGTTTGCTGTACAGCTTTCTGCAGGTGTGTATTTGCAGTCCATGACTCACTGCATCACCTGTATGGTAATACAACTGCCTCGCCAGGAGCTCGGGGTGGTTGCTTTCTGTTTAGGTGACTGTCCGTGTTTCCTCCCCAGCATGCAGAATTCTCTGATCTTGGCTGATGAAAATTCCTGGCGAGGTGGAAAGAATATTTTTAATGACAAAAAAAGGGAAAGATGAAGGCAGACACTTTCAAAGCTACTTCTGTGATTTTGGTATTCCAGAGCCCAATTGTTTGAAGGGAAATCAGGATCTGAGTCCCATAGATGGCTTTCAAGAAGTCTTTCTTTCAAAATGTGTTAAGAGTGGAAATGCAGAAAGTAGTTTATAAGATAAATAAGGAAGTGGATGGTACAGTGCAAATAAGCTATTTTATCCATACTTTGCGGTACTAACAATGACTAATCACAAGACTAACTGGCAGTGAAGTTATATTATGTTAGTTGTGCTACAAAGGCCTGCAGATCCACTCTCTGAATCTGCCATACGCCGCTTTCCTATTATTGTACTCCTCTACAATGTCTTTGATAATTTCACAGTGTCCTGTGTTTAGCTAGTAGGCTCCATAAACCTTGACTAATTATTTTTACGTTCTACATCTTCTCATTACAGCATGTTTGCCTGAACCTCTGTGCCATGCTGTTCACAGCAAGTTTTGTGAAACATATCAGATCATCAGCAGTTTTGCTTCTCTTAAGTCGTGGAAAATAGAAAACCTGGCAATTCTTTCTCGGTTTGCTTTCTAACACCTGGTATCTTGACTTTGCTTATGAGTGCTGCATCTTGCCCCATTTAATTAGTCTTCTGTTTGTATGCTGTGGCTAACAAATTAGCTGTAAGCAAAATATTTATTATAACTGCCCATTTAGCCTAGTTGTGAATGTGCCCTGCTACAGGGTTTCTGTGTGAGCAGAAGCTCCCAGTAACCCCTGATCAACGCAGCAGGTTCTGTTTCAGTGGGGAAAAAAAAAACCTAAGGAAGTATTTCATATTTTCAGAGGGACTTCTGCCTAGGACAGGGGAAAGAAAGGACACACGTTCCTCTCCTCTGGCCTTGATAAATCCCATCTTGT
The DNA here is from genome assembly GCF_964199755.1 of Larus michahellis. NCBI lineage: Eukaryota > Metazoa > Chordata > Aves > Charadriiformes > Laridae > Larus > Larus michahellis. Next base: position 13,194,471 of record NC_133905.1, on the reverse strand, counting down.
TCCACTCATGTACATTCAAAATATTTCAGTAATGAAATGCTCTCTAATCTGAGCACTTCATCCTCCTGGCAGAGCTCTGCCATTAGCTCCTGTTTGTGTCGGAGCAAACATAAGCTACTTGTTCTCATTTTCATGACCTCTCCTCACTCGGTTATCTCTCAATTCATTACTGGGATGTTGGCTTCATGGCCCAATAACACCAGTAGGCATTGCTCATCTCTGACACCTCCAGCGAAGCCCTGGAGCAGGCTGCGGGACTCATCTCCGCTGGGGGAAGAGCTCCCCCAGCTGTGCAGCCCCCCCATCGCTCCCCTCCAAACTCCAGCTGGGACGTGCCATAACCCTTGCAGGGACAAACAGCCTGGCACTGGGTGGGCAGCGGGGGCCCCTCCGCTTACGCGGCTGCTTGTCTGTCTGTCTCTGTCCTTCAGGTGAATTAAGGCATAAAGCATCAAGCTCAGTGAAGACCTAATGCCTGAAAGGCTGAGAGGCACAGTGCTGGGGATAAATACTAGAACAAAAAAAAATCTATTCTTCTGTTTATGTACATACCTGCTAATCTACTGCATGTGAAAAACCTCCCGGTTTTGCCTCCCTTTGTCTGGGCTTTGGCCGTACCTTTATCCTGGCAGGGAAATCTCTACCTCTGCGGCACAGGTCTGTCTCTGCTTCCTCTGCCTTCCACCACATGCAGCTTGATTTTTTTATTCTTTCATTTACTAACTTAATGAGCTGGGAAATCATTCCTGTGCTCTTCATGCAACTAGACAAGAAAGTGATTCTTTTGTAATTAGCTAATGCATCTATTTATGTGGTTTTTAACATGTTACTGTTAATCAATTTCCATTGTGGGAGTTAGTAAAACTGCTTTGTGGTGCTGTTATATATCGGTATCAGTTTAAACTGCCGTTTCCTTCCACTCAGCCATTCATTGTCACGTTAGTCTGACATGCTGTAACATGATGATTATGACGTGATATGTTGTAATATTTTCTTATGCCAAATTCCCATTAATTTCAACAGGATTTTGGAAGAAATGAGGTGAGAATATAACTTCTGTATGGGAATATCTGCACTGGACCAAGGGGGCAGTGAGAATAGGGGGAGATTATAACTTGATCTTGAGTTGTTCCTAAAAGAGAGCAACAATGGGCAATATTGCATGCTGTATTGAATTATTTTCTCCATGAAGATAAATAATGGTTCGAGGCTCGAGGCAATAGTGCCGTTTTGGTTTATTTTAGTTTTAATTCATATTTGACTGTGCTATTCTTGCCTGGTGGCGTCGAACGTCCTGCTCTGTTCTCGTTACTTCTGTGAAGAGCGGATGCGAAACCAAAACCTGAGATTGTAATTTGACAGTCATTCATTGCTGCTCCTCTCAGCATTATTCATCACTTCAATTATTATCCTTTCAAGAACGAAGCCTGAAAAGGCGCAGCAGCAGTGGTAACAACAGCCAAATGCCTGCCCATAATGCTAAGCAAGGAACAGGGCACAGGTTTGTCCTCCTCTCCTTGCAGGGAGGAAACAACCCCTCATCCAAGTGCATGATGAATGTACGATAGTCCCACGTGGAGCAAACCTCAGAAAAGAATTCTGTTCTTGAATGTCTTCTTATTTCTTTGGGATTTACTCTACTGCATTTCTGTTTATGCCATACATGACCTGTGAACGGGGATTGATCTGCTGCTTGCGCAAGTGCTACTTTTCTCTGAGAGACTCAAAGACTCAGGAAAGTCTGCATGTGCTCTTGCTCTTTAAGACACTGTGATTTCTAAACCGACCCTTTTCTGACAGATTAATAGCTTCAGATATATTAATTACCCTTTAAAGTATTGATAAACTATCAGAGGAAAGAACGTGCTTTGGGCTGGATTGTGGTCCGGGAAGGTCATAAAATTTGTTATAAAATAAAACATGCGCAATTTTTATATCTGAAACTGCATTATGCTAGAAATCCTCTGACTGATTTGAGTGGGTTCCTTGCTGGGCTTGCAGGAAGGTGGCTTTATCTTAAACTGCATTGTCTGTACATTTTAATAGAGTTTAAAAGAGAAAAGTCTGAGAGAAGACAAAAACTTCAGTGGTTGTGTCGTTAAGCCTTCAACGTTTGCAAACAGGGCTTTGGCACAGTTTGACTTCCCAGTGGTAACTACTTTGTTTAGTTTTGGTCATTTAGTTACTTATTAAACCTCTCACAAAGCTCTTTCAGTATTTCTCCTTTCATTAACTACTGTCACAGAAATGGTATTTGATGCTTTCTCTCTTTTCCCATACTATAGCCCTGCAACATCCAAATTAAGTAAGTGGAAAGTGCAGTGATTTAATTATAAATCTGAAAAAAAGTTTGCAGAACTTCCTTCTAACACACATACAGTAATTTTCAAGGCAGAAGATGAATGTACTGAATCTGCCATTATATTTGGAGGTAACTGAACCTTTTCAGCTTAGGGAACCTTTTCAGCTTAGCTCCACAATCGTATTTGTTGGAGATAATCTATCATTTGAAAACCTTGCAAGTAGAAATTAGTACACAATAACCCGCCCACAGTCCAAAGCAGCTTTGTGGCTTTTATAAACATACTGAACAGGCTCCTGTATGGAAATAAACAGGGCTTTTAACTGTTTCTGTGATGGGAATCAATGGGTTTATCTTTGCTACCGTGTCCACCCACAATTTTTTTCATTCAGACAATTAACCACCAATTTGCTGGGACAAAAGTGTAGATAAAAGAATTAGCTCGTGCTTCAGCGATTCTTCGTTAATAAATGCAGCTGGAATTGGTCTGTGAGGGATGTGACAAGCTAAGTGCTGACAGATGCTTCTTACAGCAATAACTATTGCTTTTGCCTTTCCAAGTTCAGTTTGAACCAGGTCCCATCGTAGGGGAACTCTAATGAGCAACATAACTCTCTCTTATTGTGAGATTTCCAACAAAAAACCCCATTACTACATTGGCTTTGCTGTAGTACAGACCTACAGGTAAGGCGAGATGATCCCACTGAAGGGCGATGGGCTGTTGGACTAGTGTCAAGCTGGTTTATTCCTGCTCAGGACTTGGTACTGCGCTTGTTGCTGCAGTTTTTGCCTGTTTTCTGCAGGAACAGGATGGGCCATGGATGCGTGTGGGCCATCCTTGCCACAGGCTCGAGTCCTGGCACAATGGACTTCGGTGGTCTCTTGGGTGGGTTTCCTAAACCGTCTCTCCAAGGATGCAGGGATGGGGAGGCTGCAGCCTAATTGAGAAGTCAAGTACACAGGAGAACAAAACAAGTCTGTACGTTTTTCTTGCAGTTATATTTTGGCCCTCTTTCACAGCAGGCAAACTGCTTTGAAGCGTCCAATGTTAACGTCGTACCCGTTTGTGTTTCTCCCAGGTACCCTGGTTCACTCACGGCACAGTAAATCATGCTGCAGCAGGGCTTTCAGAAAGGTGTCAGCTGATGCCCATTAGAGACCAGCCAGACGGTGAGGTACCATAATGCCTCAGCAGGAGCCACAGGAGCATTATCTCTGGATGTACAACTAGGTATCCGCTTTGAAAAAGTCATGACCTAACTGTCTCAGTGTTAGATCTGAAAGTAATAAGCCCCAAAAATGCTCCTACCTGGTGTTTCCTTTTATAACTGAGACATGCCTCTAACATGGCCATTAAATCGGTTTTGTGTGTGACAAACTAATTTTATCAAGGAATGACATATAATTTCTTGGTGGATACTTGCTATGATGCTGCAGCCCATGTCCATGTCATCCACCTACTTCCAGAAGAGGGGTTGTGGCCACCAGCAGCAGCACCTTCTGCACCCCACAGCAGCTGGGCTGAGTAACTTCCCTTCCTCCAGGAGAGGCAAGGTAATGGCTTTGGAGCATCACCCTGCTACTTTAATAAAGACATTTTACAGTTCTTATTCTGTGATCTACAGCAAACAGAAAAAAATCATACGCATAATAAGTATAGAAATATTGTATACTTGATATTTTAATTAAAAGTTTTATTTATGATATTTTAGTCCATTTGAAATGTTGAGAATATCTCTAGGTTTAATGCAGGAAGGATTTTCTTTATCTATATATTAAAAGAAAAAGGAAAAGGAATATGGTTGTTTTAACATTTTAAGTGCCTTTATGTCAAGTATGAACTTGAATCCTAGTTTTTATTTTTTAATGAAACTTAATTTGGTCTAGTTAGGCAACCAATAACCATATTTCCTAATTCAGTTTATTAAAGTAATAACCACAGCTATTCCAGGAAATGAAAACATTTCTGGATATGAAATACGGAGTTCTCTGAAGAAGATATTCAAGTGTGAGTACCTGGTATTTAGCAAGTCAGCCTGTTCATTTTGGTATAAAACAGAGTTCTCTATTTCTAAAGAAGCTGGGTATTCTCCGATCTCACTGATGTTTGTGAACGTTGCAGATTCTTAGCATTTTTGAGAACTCATTTGATTTTATTTGGATGTTTAAGGTGAATTTAGATGTCTAATTTTAAGCAATGAGATAGTCGTGATTGTCTTAGCACCTGATTTTCAAATATGAAGACAGCTTCAGCTGCTTTAAGCCTGAAATGACAGAACTGGAACTGATATTAATAATGCACTAAACTCTTCAGAGGCTACAATGCAAGAATACCAAAGTACAACATTGTTATTGAGAAAGGCCATTAGTCAAATGCAGCACAGTGGTCGTTATTCATCATGATCCCTGAAGTCCTTGAGTTTTAAGAAAGAGTAAAGTGGAAAATAGAAAAATTGGTGTATTGCCATCAAACTGGAATAGGAATGTCTAGGTTCTTTCTTGGCAGGCAAGGGCTCGTGCAGTTTATGTTGAAGATTTTGCTTCTTTTGTCTCTTGAGTGACAGTTGTGTTTTACCCAGCCTGGGACCTTGGAGCTGAAGACGAAAGGGTTAAGAAGTCCAGGGCTGGGGCCAGGGGAACTTTGCAACTCCAGCTGGTGGAGGCTTGTGGAAAACCCTGAAGGAACTGACCTTTCCCAAATCCTATGAGTGGGGTCTGAAGGGAAATTTAGCTCCGTATTGCTTTTTTTGAAACAGATTTTCTCGACAATGCTTTTTTGTTAAAATAAATAATATTTTAAAGAGGCTGTTTGGCTGCAGGTTATCCCAGAGGGAAGAGAAGTATGGGAATGGGTCGTAGCCTGTTGGCCTCAGGTAGAAGCGCAGGGACTGAAAGGGAGGATGATCTGAGTCGCTACAGACACTTTGCATCGAGTGAGCACATGAGACCTGAGCCCAGGAGACAGATACGCTCATTTGCTCATCACCCATTTGCTCTATAAAACATAGATCCTTAAATTGTAAGACGAAAGGTTATAACTCAGCAAGACTTTTTTTACTTACAAAAATGTTTGTTTAGAAACATAGGCAACTTTAACAACCTTTCTTATAAGTCAACACACAGAGATACATCATAAATCTACAGAGACATCAAGATAGAGGTTATAGATAAATATAGATTTTTTGAGCATTGATCCCAAATTAGCCAATTCTTGATATTTCCTCCTTTCTTTTAGTCTTTCTGTCTTTACAGTAATTCAGTCATCCTAGTCGATGAAGTTGCCCTTTCTTGTTTTATAGGCACTTAACACAATTATTAGAAAATATTAAATTGTAATTAAAAGTCAGCTATGCAGGGGTGATTTTGTTGGTTATTGAAAAAGTTTGCATAAGTCTGATGTTCAGCAGAGGTCACTTTCATTTACTGTTTAATATTTTGAGAAAATTGCAGAAGATAAGAGAGACGTGAGGTTTCCCACGAAAGCCACGTCGGCTGCTCCGGAGCCTTCCCTGGTGGTGCCGTTCCAGGTGGCTGATCTTTCACTTCTTGTCTCAAGAACTGGACTGGGCTTGACAACCTCCCATTCCCCAGGACCTACAGGAGCTGCAGTTAATTAATCTTTTCTTTTTTCAAAGGTAATTACTCTGATTTGTAATCAAGAATGTCTTTTTTTTTTTTTTTTTTTTTTCCAAAGAGGTGCCATTTCACTCCGTTGTGGTGTCACCAGTGGTTTCACACGAGCGCTCAGCAGAGTCCCCAAGCAGTCACGCGCCTCTTGTGATGCAGATGGGAGCTCCCAGACCCTGGGCACCCTTTAGGCCCTTCGCACCCATTAGTTGCTAAGGAAGTTCTGAGCTGCCTGGTTTTTTCTGTCTTAGATAGCACTATTGCTTCCTTTTACAATTCTCTATGGATATTGGTTGCTTTCCCTTAAAAAAGTGAAGAGGAAAAGGGAGTGAGCCACTCTTGACACGAGGCAGCCAAATACGCACTGGCAACGATGGGTTGTATGAGAAGCCTTTTCCATCTGCATTGAGTGGAAAGTATTCAGCAGAGCTGTGGAGAGTATGATATAAGGAGACTATCAGTTTTTTCCAGAGTCCTGTTACAAACCAGTATGTGTTTAGTGGCAATATTTAGAAATTCAGCAACTTTCTATCACCCTCCAGGCAGAGCAGATCAGTTGAGTGTGCTTAAGAGGAGCACTCGGAGTAAAATGAGAGCAGAGGCGGTCATGAGAACCAGCCACTTGGAGAAATGCTTCTGAGATAGCTCCCATGAAAAATTATCACTTATCAGCAGCTGCTGAATGACACAGCACTGTTGCCAAAGCACCAGTCTGCAGCACCTGCTCGCTGCATATTGCTTGTTTTGGCAGTGGGTTGGGAAGCATCGCGCCGGTCCCTGCAGCTCCCCAACGCAGCAGCTCCCTGTACCGATTCCTCGACGCAGGGAAGGGATGCGCCGCTCACAGCAGCGCTGCCTTCTCTTTGATTGCATTAGCCACAGAAAATCATCTGGATCCATTTTTTCATAATCTGCGATCTGTCTGTGTGCTGAGCTTTGGCTTTTAACCCAGAAACTTTTCAAAACCACAAAGTAAGGTCACTCCTTGTTTGTATTTCAGAGCAGTGTTTACTGCAGTTTATGTTCTAAGAAACAGCATTAACATGCTGTAATACATTTGAATAAAAGTGTTTTATTTCCTACTGGAATTTCATGCTGCTTGTGAATTTATGAATTGGATTTCCAAGGGATAGTACTAAGCTCAAAGCAATTTTCAAAGGGGCAGGCAGAAAGTCATTAGCAACACTTTGAAAATAAATTCTTCCTGTTCTGCATCAGTGAGATTTGTGATCCCCTTTACATATATTTTATTATGATTATTCACTGGTTATCTTTTTGGCACTATTAAAGTAATCTGGAAAAATATATTGCATATTATGAGTACCACTTTCATTATACCAGCCTCCTAAGTAGAAACACAGGAACACTGAAAAAGAAATAGAAGTGGGAAAAGATCTCCTGGGTTGGCATATCCTGTCTCCTGCTGGCACATCACATCATATAATTCCTTTCATAAATATAAGTAATCTAAAACTCTATGTTCTGTTGAATTTGAAAGAAAAATACTATTCTAGTGTGTCCAAAGATGATTAAAATAAGCCAATAATAAATGTAATTATTCTGAATTATAATAGATAACAAGAAGATTTTATCCCTACCATTGCTTTATTTTGGAGGGTTTGGGAGGAAGAGTTGCGTTTGTTCTGTTTAGCTATCATTTGTTTTCTGAGTGAAGAAATTGAAATAACTTAGATGATTTTCTCTTCCACAGCCTCACACAAACGCAAGGTTGTAACAACAGGGTGTCAGCGTGTATTATTGCAAAGCAGTAAGGTGCTCGGATGCTACTAAAAATCGTGGCATGTGGATCTTTAACTCTTCTTTGTGGCAGTTGGTTCAAGGCTTCTGCAGACGCAGGGAGGGGACATTGTAGCTCCACCCCAAGCCCATCCTAAACTGGTCTGCAGCCCAGGCCCACCACATGAAGAGTCAGCTGATTCCCACCAGTCTCAACTGGAGAACTTGCAAAGCTACTGCAACTTTTTCTTTATAGGTGTCACTTTTTTTGTTTTGTTTGTGTGTTTGGGTTTTTTTGGTCTCGTGAAACTATCACTTCATGGGAAAGTAAAGAACTGTTCAGCAGACCTCTTTCTGCTGCCACTGCCCCATCACATCTGAACAACTGGATCATTTACTATGTTGTTATTCTGCCCTGACTTAACCAAAACGAGCACATCTGCATTAGAATCATAGAATCATAGAATGGTTAGAGTTGGAAGGGACCTTAAAGATCATCTATTTCCAACCTCCCTGCCATGGGCAGGGACACCTCCCACTAGACCAGGTTGCTCAAAGCGTGAGCTAAAAAATGAGTGGTTTTGTTCAGCGCAGGAAGGAGCGCCCTTTTGAAACACACCTCCTGGTTGTGTCCCCTTACTGCGCTTTGATTCCCATCTCAAAGTATCCACAACTGGGTTTCTTCTGGCAGATGTGCTCCAGCAGCACGCCTATACATTCCAACCACTGCAGGGTGGAGCTTTCCGGGCATGGCCCTGAAATGTGTATAGTGTGATTGGCAGGTCTTCGAGACTGGTTTGGCCTGAGATCCCCTCTTCCTGAGCTGCCCTTGCCAGCACAGAGGGTAACCAGTGTGTCGGACAGTAAGAAGACACCATGTCCCCTTGCTCCAGTAGCATCATCTTCAATCCTCATCTTGCCATACAAGTGGAATCCCATTTTCTCATGATGCCTGAGAAAGACTTCTCACTACCACATAGAGTAAACAAGATTTGCTGTTATGTATTTCAAGTATGAGATTTATTTTAGGCCACAACAAGGATTTAATCTAAAAATATTTTCCAAAAAGGAGAGAGACGCAGCTGAAAAAAACCCAAGTTAATTCCTCAGCGCCTTGCCTGCAGCGTTCTCTTTCTTCCAGCAGAACCCGGTGGAATTTAACAGCACAGTGGCTGAAGAGCTCTTTCAAATTACGGAGAGAGCAAAATAGCTCCTGTAGTGTTTTTTCCTAGCTTGTTTTAGCTGTTTCTCTCTTTCAGTTCAAACTGCCTGAAGTGAGCCTAATCAGCTAGTCCTCCAGAGAAAAAAAACAGGTGATGGGAAATAAAAATACTAAATCATGGCATTTTACTATAAAGAAACAATATACATCGAGGGAGTGACTTTTACAACGTTGTATTGCTATGTTCAGCAATAGCAAACTAATAGAATGAGAAGTTAATTCTAGTACGTTGTTTCTGGCAAATTATCACACAAATGCTGCCATGTCTACATGCATATTATCTACTTCAAATGGAAGTTAGAAGTTAGATTTTGAGCAATGGGCTTTATCTTTCCTATTTCTTTCTTGTTTTCTGAACCTTAATTAAGGGAGCTTATTTTTCTTATATGGAAGCACATTGCAAGTGATGCAGTTTATTAACAAACAGTCATATTTTGCTGTGGCGAATTACAGATACTGGTTACATTAATTATAATTTTATTTTGGTGTGCACTGAAGCCTAGTTGTCATTCAAGGACATGCTTTTTTTCATTTGGATTTCTCTAAACACAACTCAAGTGACTGGGTACACAGCTATTGGAATAGTTTTGCTCTGCTTTTTGTTCAGCTACGTATGGTTTTGATAAATAGTTTTCATATGATTTACTCCTATGACCTAAATGAGAAAGCCACTGTTGTTTTTTTGGTCACTTGGCTGGAGGTCCTATTATTTCCTGCACGTTTGTGGGTTTTTGTATCACAGTAGAACTCAGCAGCTGGGTGTCGTAGCAATGTTGAAGAGCAACACAGCTAACCAAAGATGTGAGAAATCTGCAGCGTTGTACATTTGATACACAGCATCCAATCATAAAACTGAAAGATTGCTGTAGTGCACAAGTCCGAAAGGTAACACGAAGGCTGAATTCATTGTATCATCATACAATGTACAATACCATCTTTTAGCTTTTCGCAAACCAGATAAATCCTTCACAAACTATCCCAAAATAGAAACAGCAATAGAATTTAGTGAAGTTGTCAGCAAGATTTCTTGAAGGAATTTCAACACATTTCTCCTCCAGGAAAATGTTTCTATAGCAAACGTTTCTACAGCAAATTTCAGCTTTTCGCTGCTTATTAGAAATAACTTGCAAACACATATATATATTTTTTACATATAATTGTAGAATAATCCACATTATTTGGTCAAGTTTCTCCAGAATAGCTTACACTTAAAGAAGCCATGTCTGGATGATTCAAATTCAACTGCAGAAAGTCAGAAGGTTAAGAAATACTGAAAATGTGACTTAGATTAAAATTTTTCATGTAACATTAACTGCAGCTGTTGGTTAGCTTTTTAAAAATAAGTTTTTAAACAGCAAAGTGCTCAAACGCACATATAAGCACATGAATAATTCTATTAGTTTCAACGAGGAAACTAATTAAGGATGCCCAAATCCAGAATGTAACAAGTTGAAGCAGTAGTGATCGTTACTGAATTAGCATTACTTGACTGAGTTACAAATACCTGGCGGTCACCCTCCACAAAACATGGAGGGAGACAGAAAATGCCAGGCGGAGATTAGCCCAAAATGAGGGATGCTTTTCTAGACTGCTCCAAGACAGATTTGGTAAATCGTAGCTCTTAGATGTACTTGAGGCCATGGGTGTCTACAAAAACCCCAAGCCTGGAGTTGCAGCCCCACAGAAGTCAAAGGGAAGTCAGATTTCTCTGTTTTCACCTTCCCATGACGTTGGGGTGCTCCATCCTGGAGGCTTCTTCCCTGGCCGGTGACATGGCCCACCACACCGGGGATTTCACAGCAGGGTGGGTCCCACGCTGGAGTTAACATCGCCTCGGGCCACGGGCCTTTACAGGGATTCTTCCGCAAGCACTCTCCCCTGTGCAATTACTATTCGCTAGCACTCTCCCTGCGTGCTGGCAAGCCTGTAAGTAAAAAAATTAATCTTATGTCCCGTATGTTTTGCTCAGAGCCATTGTACTACCTGGCTTCCAAGTTTGTCAGGACCAAAGCAGCTGCAAATCGAGCAGTGCAAATGCATCATTGCTCTTGATGAGGCACTTCTGATATTGGAAGCACATTCAGACTCCTAATCTGAACAAACTCAGGTAAATTAAAACGATGAAGGATTGTTAATATATTTAAATGAAATGCAAGACAGATTTCCTTACTGGAAAGTAGAATCAAACAACTTCCCTTTGATAGCATTGTGAACACTGTTTTAAGTTCCTTTTCCAGCAGCTACCTGATAGTTGCAAACTGTTTGACGCAGTTTTCGTATCAAAAAATATGTAGGATTGTTCTTGACTCTCATAAAATGAGTGACAATGTTGCATTTTTACTGCTGCAGTTTTAACTTTAACTGTTTTAATCATTTGATTATTAACCTTGACATGAAAAGTGACAGAGGCCTTTAATGGTTTAATAACTCAGAGGAGTCCTCGCTTTTGAGTGAAATTCGTAAATGTGGCTTAGAATTGATATATGTTATCTTCAGACGATTAGATGCCATATCCTTGAAGGTTAAGGAAAAGCAGTTTTAAACAGAAAGATTCTCTGTAGAAATAAAATTTTGCTTAGGATTGTTTACATTATCACATCCCCAGATGCGTTGCTTTTTATGGCTGATACATTCTGACATGCTACTGAATTATTTTGGCATTCTGTACTATCAGAAGACACACGGAAAATCTCCGCTATTAGAAAAATGCATATATATACCTATGCGTGTGCGCACACTCATGTAAGGATGAAAGGGCATTTTTCTGAGTATGCATTTACATGTAGCTAAATTATGCAGCTTCTGTATTTCTGTGTTGAGGATGTTACTGCTGTTGGTCCCGCGGCGCAGGCAGCGTGTTCATCGTAGGGGCGCTTTATTTTATGTGTCTCTCTCTTCGCTTTGTGACACAAGTGATTTTGTGCTGGTAACCAAATGCCCACGCTCTGTGCAGCTTCTTCCCTTTGGCATTTTCTAAGGGTAAAACGCTGCTGTCGCCTGCCTTGCCGTCCAGCCCCTGCTTACACTGAAGTCACCAACTTTAGCCCAATTTGTGTCTTCTCTACAGGCCACGGAGTTTTTCAGAATACAACTTTCTGGGCTGCTTTTTATCGCACTTATGCTGATTGTATTGTTCTTTCCAGCCTTGTGTTTAAGTTCTTTTTATATCTCATCTTTCAAAGCTCCTTCTGGTGTTAAGCCGGTTGATGGTTATAGTGTTTGAATTGAATAACAAATGTAATTTGTCAGTTCAAATAAAAAACTCCATCTCTATTTTTTTTCATGTTACTGTTCCTTTTCTTGTAAATCTCGACTGCTTGCTCAGTCTAATGGTTGTGATTTTTATAACTTTGTCAACAAATGGAATGGTCAAACAGCCTCTCACTGTAATGCATTTCTGCTCCGAAGCGAGCTGTGCTTTGTGTGTGTTTGCTTCCCGCCTGGTTCGATTTGTTGTGGTGAACTCTCAGTCTTTTAAAGTTTCAGTGTCATCTCCAGCACTACAACAAGTTGTTCTGCTTCCTCCCTCTTTTTTAATACATGATGTTTCAGAAAACAAATCTCAATGGTAATGTGCATACTGATGTTTTATTTGCTTTTTAATGTACTAGTAGGGGCCTATTTTCTTTTTCACTGTCAACCTGATGTCTTTAACCTTCGTTTGCTAAAAGCGTCTGTTCCCTTTTAAAATGTAGTGGTTTTGATTCAATCTGTGTTTTCAGTCTCAACCTGTATGTGTGTATGTGTATATATATACACACATATTTACATATGCATATGTTCACATACAAATGTGTATGTATACACAGGGAATTTCACAGCATTATGTTGGGGAAGTCCAAGAACAGACCAGTAAAGCTGAGTAAGGTTGGAGAATTGAATCCTTCGAGGAAGATCCTCGCAACTCTGCAAAGATACGGATATAGTTGGAGGGATGAACGAGGCGGTCGGTGTGCGGGCTGTTTGTTCAGAAGACCCAGGAGGAGGTAAGCTGCTGTGGTGGTGACGCACTGGGGCTCACCCTCTGGCTGTGTGGCTGTCTCCCTGCTGAGGCCAAGTTCCTCCCCAGATCCTAAACTGTTCAGTTTTTGTCTCTTTCTAGGTCTTAAACATATCTTTCTCTTACATTACGTACACATCCTCTCTGCTTAGGCCGTTCACTGCTGTGGTTGGCATCAGCAGTCCACACACACAACAATTTTCTGTCCCTTCAAGCAGGGTTGTGCGATGTTTTGCGGTGTGACATGTGCATGGACTGGGACGCTGTAATGTCTCACTCCATCACTGCCCATATCACTTTGGTCATATATTTGCATCGGACTAGTAAAAAGGAATAAGTTGGTAGAGAAATTATTCTCTTCTGCTGTCGTTTCACTCTGTTTTATCTCAGCTAAGGGAGCAAAATTGTCAGCTTACTGCTTGCAAGTGGCCACGTAAGGCTGTGCTGCTGCCTAATGGAGCACCAGTAGAAAAAGCTGAGGTGGCCAATGGAGATTTTAGAGAAACGGGAGCCTGAGGACAGTAGTGTTTATTTTCCAGCCCTAAGAAAAGACAAATATGTTATCGTATAGGTTGTAAAGGTTGATTAATGCCAGTACTCCACTTCCCCTCTCTGAGGTGTGCAGGAAAAGAGCTTGTGGAAGTCAATGGATGTTTTGCCACTGCCTTCCATGATTGGGCTCCAGATAGATGGTGATTCATGGAGCCACTTACATGGTAAATGTGAAGAATGAAAATGACCTATCCATTAACTTAATCATCATTCCATCCCTTCTCTAAGGCAAATAAAGTGCTAGATGGAGGCAGATGTTGTTGTAATTGAGGTCTTTTTTCTTATTTGAAGGGACCAATTTCTAAAGGTCATTGATGGAACTTGATGGAAATAAGCCTTTAAAGTGTGAATATTGATGGCTGAGTAAAGTGAGTCTTCAGGAGGAAGACTGTGCAAAAAAACATAACTATTTTAAAAAAAAATTATGGGTCAAATTCTTCTCTCGCTCAGGGCACTGTAAATCTGGAGTCATCTGAAGAAATCATTGACTTCAGCGTAAATGAGGGCACAGCCCTCCTCACTAGAATGAGCTTAAGATTTTTATCCTCAGAGAGGAGACAGAACAAAATAAAATTTACCGTGATTTTACCATAGCCCTGATAGAAGGGGAGAGAAAAGATTATGACTGTCAGTCATCCATAGGAAAGTTTCTTTTTTCTCTCCTCCTTGGATCTGCCTTCCTCTCGCCATGCACCCGCGCGGTGCCTGGCAGGGACTTGTCCCGGTGCCGGCGTGGCAGAGCCACCTCCCACTCCCAGCAGTTCCCCCCGTGCTGAGGTGTGCAGGGGCTGCACTCCTGCCGTGCATCCTACGAACAGCCCTCATGGGGAGAGAAGGCAGCTCTGCAACTCTTAATTCCCTCCTATATTAGAAACCTCAATATTTAGTCCTAGTAAACAAGCTAAACAAATGGTTGAAGCATTGATGTCCTCACAAACGTACTGACTAGAAGGGAGAAAGAGGATCTATCGCTCATTTCAATTACTTTTTAATTCCTGTATTGTGCTCTGAGTGGGTTTGCTTTAATCCTTTTCTTTGATTCTCAATCTTACGATGTGGCATCAGCCATCTTATATTTGTCTTGAGGAATGCCTGTGCCTTCTCCGCGCTTCACCCAGGGAGCACGTATTGCTCTATGGTATTTGTGGAAGTTCAGAAACATCTAGACACTAGGCAGAGGTGAGCTTTTGTTTTACTTTTCAGGAGTGTTTATATCTAAATACAATTTCTATGCTTTACATTTATTGAAAAATACATATCCCAAAGTAGGTATGCTGTTTGTTATTCAAATAACATTTTTACACAGGAGCAATCCCCCCACTGAAATAATAGTAATCTGTAGTTATATACATATTTATTATATGCTTTTATTGTTTCTATTAGGCATTTAGAATATATCAATGTATTTTATTTGCACATTATTTGTAATTATTTATATAAATCACATCTGGATTTATAAACATAAAAATAATATCCTTAGCAAAATCCCCCCCACAGTTTTAGAGCAAATGTTTATGGCTACTAGAAACTTTTGAAGGATGTCATTTGTAATATGACACAACCTTAGCTGTCATAGCACAAACAGCCCTACTAAAATTCATCTCCTTTGGACAGCTGGTATGGTGCGATACCTAGCAGATAAAAGAAATCAAGGAGAAGAACCAGGATAGCCTAGAATACAGGAGTGAGATAAAAAAACATCACAAGTAACAGCCCCTCTCTTAACAAAAAAAAAAGAAGAGGAGGTCAAATCAGTTCATCCTTCTGAGAATAACATATAGCTCAAACACGCAGCTCCTCTCCAGGCAAAAAGAAGATAAATTTACCAACATCCTAGGAAAAAGTATGGATCGATGATGAGAATTATGCTGCATGATAGCAAACTGGAGTACAAGAGGAACGGAGAGCAAAGCAATAGAGATGTTTTGAGTAGGAAAATCAAGAAGAAGCCGGCAGGAGAAGGGATTGTCACCGTAAGGAGAAGTGGCAGCTGGGAGGATGCTAGCTACTGTTTGGCACGCCTGAGAAATGCAGAGACAAAATTAACTAGGCAGAGAGACGTATACAGAAGAACAAGATTGCTGAGGAAGAGAAGTTTGTCAGGGGTTAAAGAGATTATCCAGGAAGCAAAATAAATGCAGATGAAGTTCAAAAAATAGATAAAACCTAAAAGGTACATGTACCTTGCAAGGCAGATTGCTCCGCAGGTCAGACTTGGAATAACTCGTGCGGCTTTGAAAGGCAGAAAGCCAGAATTAGCTTTAACCGGTTTATGGGAACTCCTCAAAGACAAGCAAAGGTAGTTGTTGTTTTCAAATAATATTTACTACGGGACACTGTAGTGAAACTCCGGTTTGATTCTTGGAGGAACCATATTCTGCTAGTCTTTCAAACAGTTGTAATAAACAATGCCCAGCTTTTATACAGTGCAGCAGCAGTCAGCAAAGAACAGGCTTTTTATTAGCACTCCAGTGTTCCCCCACTACCGTAGTATCTACACGGCACACAGCTACCAATTCCATTTCCAGTACTATTATGCAAGAAACCATGCGATGCAAAAGTAATGATTGTGTTAGGGTTTTTTGCAAGTTAAAAAGTTGCAAGGTAAACTTTAGGGAGATCTAAAAAAGGTTCCCATGTAACAACTGCTTTGCCGAAGTTCACTTTTCATAAACAGAAATGCTGTTTCAAATGTAAATAGCCTTTTGTGGTAAGCAAAAAGAATAAATATAAATATTTATTACAGAATTTACAAAATGAAGCTATTTTGGAAGACTTTTACATCTCTGTAACTATCTGCAGAAGGATGGTGGCCTTTTATTAGTCTGTACTGGGTAGGTATATTTTTTTCCTCTCAGCCCTGTAAAAGATAGATTTTTTAAAAACATGTAGTGCCTTTAAAGTAGCTTTAAGCACTTCAGAATACATGGCCATCAGTGAATACGAAGGTATACTAATACAATGTGCTAGGCTAACTTGCTGTGGTGAGATTTTCAGTCCAGGCAAGGTGGGCAGAGCACAATTTCCACAAGGATTTGAGGTCTCTATCTTGCTTTGATTTTTTCTCCAGAGTAATCCCTGAAATCTTTCTCCATAGCTTTGAAAAATCTGTTCAGTCAAGTTTTCCCAAAGCTACAGAGAGGATCATTTTGTGATGCTTTTAAGTTTCTATTTTCTCAGTTGGGCATTAGCCGTTGCTATAAAATGGGGACGTTTATTTGACTGTGCCTAAGGTTTTCTTGGCTTCAGTTACCATTTTCAGAATGAATCCCTGCTGACAAAACTGACTTCTGCAAAAGGGTTCAAAAATATCCCCCCTTTACTACATTGATCAAGTTTTCATACAGAATCTGATCAAAGAGCACTCTCAAAATCCTGGCATCATCACAGTTCTTGGGAAATTTCATTTTGATTACTAAAAGTGATTCTTGCCCGTTTGTGTGCAGAAATTGTTCTGTTTTGTAGCTGGTGATGTATATTTTGAGCTTGCCTGCAGTCTGACAAATACGAGAGAGCAAAAATGTAACAGAAAATTAGACCCAAGGATGGATTTAACAGTGTCATAATTTTAATCTGGTCATGATTTAAGACTTGCCATCGCTTCAAAAATAGAAGCAACATTCGACCTGACCTTTCTGGCCAAATGAGATGCCTTTTTAGACTTGATTTTGGTGTCTAATCACCTAAATTTGCAGTGAATTCACTCAGCATACTGCTAAGACAACAGTGAGCAAGGAGCAGCAGCTGGCAAACGGTAGTTCATTTAGTACATTACTGAAACTATTTTTCAGGCACCTGTAAATATTGGCAATATGGTTTTGCTACACTTTTGAATATTTCTGTTTGAATTAAGACAACTCAGCCCACGCATATTACTTAGGATAGAAGTGCCTGTGTTATTGTTCAAGTGATATCTGCAGTTTGAACAGACCTTGTCTCCCTAAAGCCTATGAAGCATGACTTGTCTTGAGTGTTATTATCAGGCTTTATTGCTGGACGTTTTCCACTGACACATTTATATAAATGCAAATAGAAAAATGTAAAATGTTTAACCTTCTATTCAAGCCTCGTGATTCGCTTAGTGTGTGCAAAAATCCAGAGCCGTCCATTGCATCCTCAACTCTTCCAGATTTCTCTGCCTGTCCTTCACACCTAAGCCATCTGTTTGTCATTTCTTGGCGCTCCCCGTACCTCTTTCACAAACGAACCATCTGCTCAGAGCCTTTAAACTTCTATTTACAATACATACTCTTTTATCTATTTTACAACTCTTTGCATATGTCAAAATTTTAATTACATAGTCACATATTAGGATGTCATCGGCTCAGGGGGCTTTTTCTAACAACAGTGTCTGTGATGGGCTAGAAGGCATTTAAAATGTGTTTTATGGCTCGCTGATATATGGTATTTATGAAGAGTGCAACAAATTCTGAAGTGAAGAAGCAGATGATGCATGAAGTCAATAATTGTTCCAAGACACCTCCAAGTGATTGATATCTACATAATTCCATAAATGCTATTGCTTTATTAAAATACAATAACAATATTAATTTATATGAAAATTCACTTTGGCTAACAGCTAATGCATTTAAATTTCACCTAATCTAATGCAGTCCTATCTTCTGTTAGGTTGGGAGAAAAAAGAGGTTTCTAGAAATTTACTAGATACCTCAGATCTCATAAAATATAAGAAGATATGAATGGTTTTTATAAATGTTATGATTAAGATATCCACCTCCCAAAGAAGGAGGACAAAACTGATCTTGCTAAACAAAAAGCAGCCAAGAAAATTAAGAAGTACCAATTAGATTACAAGTACTGTACATACATACATAATGCACACATATATACAAAGCATTTCCTCACTCCGTTCAGACGGAGTTTCATCCACATGGATGAGACACTTTTCACACAAATTGCTGAGGAATGTTCCCTGTTCTTTCAGGAGGAGTTTGCTTAGTTGATATCGTTTTAAGGACACAACCTATTTTGCATGGTGATCAACAGAGGAGGGGAGTTTCAATAAGACAAGGTGTTAGAGGAGAAAGAAGCAGCAGGTCTCCTGCCACATGGTCTGCAAGACAAAAGAAAGAGGAATTACTGAGCATTAGCAGAATGAGATTCCCTTTTCCTGGAGTTCAAGGGCTTTGCCTGCATCTATCTTTTCTGCCCGTTAAGGTGCCAGGGTTGGTCAACTTGTCTGTAAAAAGGAAAGCTATACCAGCAATGAAATCTAATAATACGTGGAAAGCACATCGGTAGGGAAGTGTTGTTATCTTTGGCTTTGAAAACAAAACCAATCTTGAGAGAGATACAAAGGGGTTATCTGAGCAAGGGCTCCCACCAAAGCACAAGTGAGATGAGTCTGGTTGTGCCAGGGCTGATCCTGAATTGAAGGGGTGACTTGGAAATCACCCTGGCTCACTTCTGATGTCTGCAATTGGCTTTTTACCGAACTAGGATATGCTATAGAAATCTCTGCTTCATCATCTGCTTGCAAGCAGGACCAAGAGCTACACAGAAGTCCTATAGAGCAGATCTCAATCAAAACAACATTAAGTACAGAAACACTTGCCAGTGTCTAAATGAAAACCCTTTGAAATGGCTTAATTTACTGTAAGTACAACTGTAGGAAACAGGCATTGAAATTCAGCTACTTAGGGCAACTCCATCTCAAACTGAGCACAGAATCACTCCAAACCACTTGACAGTAAATTGATCTGTGAATGCATCGCAGGTGGCTGCTCCATGGCAGACATACAGACATGTACGTCTGAAGACCAACAGAAGACCAGCTGGTGGGAGGCAGGATCGTACAGACGACTTTTCCACAAATGGCACAGACACGGTACTAGAAGTAAGCCATTTCCCAAATAAACCTGATTTAGAGCTTAAATAACCCCATCCTTAGGACTCCACAGCTGATTGCTAGACTGACACATACAGCTGTAGTGTAGCAACATAGACCATTTTGCATGTCATTTGCTTTAGGACGGCTGGGAGGTGGGATCCTGGAGAGAGAGAGTCAACAACACAACTGAATCCCATCAGGGAAAGTGCCTTTCTTCCCTTTCATTTCCATTTTTTCTCTTGGCGTATTGTTACAGTCAAAGACTTTCCATGGTACCATACACCTTAGTATTTCTGAGAGCAGGGGTAGCTTTGCTGCGAGGTATTGAGATAAATCAAGCGTTTTGATACTTCTTTGCCTCCATCTAGTTCTGCAAACAGAGTGATGTATTTTTTGTGAAATTTTATCAGCTTGACTCGAGTGAGCAGCTGTCCTAAGCCTAAAATTACACAGAGTATTGGAGCAATTCCAAAAGAGCTATTCTAGGCGTGCAAATGGAGGAGACAATCCTACCTTTTTTTGTAATTGATTAAGGTAAATAACTAAATCCTGGAACAATTTGAAAGGAGTGTCATCCCTTTTTATTACGCCTCTTTTTTTAATAACGTAGCTTTTGAAATCACTGTCATAACGCTGGTAAGAAATTTTAATTTCTCCGTCTAATGCTATTGTGTACATACCTGCAATGATGGTTTCTTTACAGAAATTAAGGAATTGACGTTCTTCACAATATTTTAAAAAATTCTTTAAAATATGGGCTGTCATGATCCTTCAGTTTACCAGCTGATTTTCTGCTACCTAACTATGACTGCACAAATTAATGATAACAGATTTAAGTTATCATCAGACACTGTGATTCCTCTTCTCCACGTATTCAAACAGGGAGGATTATACTCATAATGCAGATCAATACTAGCTGATTTAATACTCTATTTTCAGTTGCTTTCAAATCCTCAAATTTAACCATGCAGCCTGAATGACCAGCTACATTGTTTTGGAGAAATTTCAATTTTTTTAAAAAGGCATTCATTTTGGAAGCAGGTTTAAGGAACAAGACATCATACTCTTTACATAAAAGTTCTTATAAATTTTCAGTTGAAGTGCTTTAATGTTTCTATGGTTTAAATAACTGACTTGGAACACCTTTTCTGTTCTTCATAAGTTGATAAAGAATAGTAGACACAAAATGAATTTCTTTCAATATGGGATTGTCTAAGTTACAGATCTGAGTAGAAAAAACTCGTTAGATAATAACTCTTCCTGTGGTGTCAACATCAGTTACCTCAGTGCTTTTTGTACTGCTTCTGTACTGGCAAAACAAGAGTTTAGAATCGATTGATCTATATTTTCTCACCAAAGATGACACAAAAATATGATCCTCTGTGATATATCTGTTCTTTTTTTATTGCATATGTACAATGAATTCATACATATTTTATGAAAACCTTTCACCAAAAGCTCTTGCAATCCTATAAAAATGCCTGCTTGTTGTGTTTTCTGAGACGCAGGAAGATTGATATTTGGAAAAATGATGGACTTCAAAAGTAACTTTGGATTCTCTGACCTGCTTCACTAATGCACGCTGGTGTAAAACTAAGGTGGGTGGAAAGTGCAATTCGCAGAGAAGGAAAGGTGGATGCATGTCCTGAAGCTTCATGACACCGACCATGACCCCTCAGCCAAGCACTCTGGTTGCTGGAGCTGTCTCCTCCTCTACCAACCTGTTAAGCCTGGTGAGAGAATGCATCAGCCCCATCTGCCTAAGAACAAAGAATAAATCTGTGCTTCTAACGTGTCTGTCTCTTGCTTTCTGACTATCCCTTTCATAATTTAATCATTTTCCTACTTTCCAGCACTCTGTGATCAGAGGGAGGCGCTTGCATCATTTGTTATTAATGTTTTTTCCATCCATTCTAGTTGCCACAATAGCTCCTTGAAGTATGAACAATTAGATCGTGATTTTCTTTAAGCATGTACCAGACATCACAAAAATCCAGCTGTGTGAACAAAGCAAAGAATCATCTTTGAGAGCAAATGCTGTTTGCAATCTTACAATTTGCAGACTAAAAATTAAATGACTATTTTTACCCTCCCTTTTCTGCCAGACACTAACTAAATTTGTCAAAGTAAGCATGCTTAGGATTAAAGTTTTATTGATTTTCTTTTTTTTTTTTTTTTTTTAAGGCAAACTTAAAACGTGGCACATGAAGTTTTCATAGCTGCGTTAGGCTGCAGAAGACTTCCTGGCCCAGATTCCAACTCCTGACACCTCCAGTTCACCTGCCAAGAGCTCCTGATGCCAAACACGGTGACAGTCTTCAATCCACTGTGCCTTCCAGGCTCACAGCTTGGTCAAGGCAACCAACCTTCGGTGCAAAAGGGTTCTTAAAGAAAGGAAAAGTGCAAAAGATGGAGCCTGAGAGAAACATCTATGGGTAAGAAGAATATTATCCAGTAGCAGGCACCACACACAGGTTAACGGGAATGGTCATCAGCCTGGGAGCAGGTCGCAGTCGTGAAGGAAGGTTGATTTATTCAGTGATCACTCTGAAAGGCTCCTGTCGGGTTGTGTTGTGCTGCAGTATTGTTTTTATTCCTGGGTTTCAGGAATTAAAAAAAATTCCTTTTTTTATGTTGAATTTCCATTAGCTTTGTCTTCATTTCTGTGAGTTGTCTTCCATTCCCTCCTTAGCATTTACCATATGCAAATCCACACTTTTGAGATGGGAGGAAAAGTAGAAATTTTTTAGGAACTACTATTTTCACAAGTTCCCTTGATAAACTATTTTCTGAGGTGGTTACCCACCAGCTTTCCATGAACTTCTCATTCCATTCTCTTGAATTCAGGAGAGTCCCATGGTCTTCAATTAACTAGATGGAATCAGGCACAAATTTTTAACTGGTTTTCCAAATAACCTGTTGGTGTTCACTACCTGAAATGTTCCTTGGGTTACCAGTAGAGGATAGAGGCTTAGATGCTTAGTTTTGTAATGTAAAATTCAATAACTTTCGTAATATTTTCATTTACTTATAGTTACATAGTGAAGGGATAGAATTTAAACAGTAACTTTTTACCCATGTTACAGGAGATGAAGGAGAAAATCCTGGAGTTTTGTATTATTCACTTCACTGAGTACAGCTGAATTCCTGAAAACTTCTATAAGGTCAGTGAAATTCATTGTGTGGGATCTGTAGCCTTAACTGCTAAGAGGTCCAAGAGCACCTATAGTGAAAGAAAAAATAATCAGTTTATGGTGTTATTTGATAAAGATAAGAGTGAGTAATTTTAATGCAATCCAGAGAGATACATCAATTTGCAGTATCTGCTGAGACATCAGCTCCACCTACAGAAAAGGCTGTTGTATAGCTCTTACACAAGCATATTGAGCAGACATCCGAAAATCAGAGCTTGCAGTAGTTGCTCTAGTTCTGAAAGATTACATACCTATAAAGAGGTACAAACAAGATGCAGATTAAAGAGGACTGCAGGGGATTATTGAGTCCTGTACAACTTCACGTAGATGAAATTTTAACAACAGGAGCAAACAACTACTAGAAGTTACATTATTATGTAAAGTATGAAAACAGAATTTACATGTCTTCTTCCTGAAGCAATCATATTTCATATTTCTTTTGCTAATTGAAAATAAGATAAAACACACAGTCTGCCCAGTGGCATCTTGAGCCTCAAATAATTTAGACTCACAAGTGCTGAGTATAATCTGTGGTGCCAGCTATGCTGGGCAGGGGAAAGGAGTTTCCCAAAAAATGATCCCCAATCTCAATTAGAAATTCTGCATTTACCTCTTAGTTTATCTGAAACTGAAGAAGGCTGCTCTCTCTTGCAGTCAAAACATGTCATATGCATATTCTTACACAGAAAGCAGTGGCGGCTCCAAAGCCTATCTTAGAGCGTGTTTGATTTCCTGGCTGCCTTATTTGTTTACAACAATGCTCTTAAAATTGTTTCTACCATCTGTGTGGTTTCTAGTTGTTTGAATGAGAATGAGATATTAAAATGCCATCCAGATGTCTAGATGCATATCAGCATTAACATATTATGCAAATTGTCACAAGGATAGGGTTTTTTTTCTTCTTAAACAAAACAATATTTTTAGATGGAATGGAAAGAAGTGAATCTGTGAAAGATGACAAGCAGAAAAAACGCACTGAGCATATTCAGCTGAACTTTTCAATCACTTTTTATGAAAGGGTTAGGTACAAAGTGTCCTTAGTTGTTTTTACTGTAAATCTATAGAAGGACAATTGGATGAAAATATAATCTTAAAAAAAAATCCACAAAAAACAACAAAGCACTGCTAAGCCTGAAGAACTCATAAAATGAATTCAACAAAGTGAAATATGAAAGTTGCCTCTGTGTATTTTTCTCATGAGAACAGGACTTCATGAACAATAATAACAAATATCTGTTGGCTACTGAGCACCTAATTTAAAGAAATCTTTGGCTCTGACTCTACAGGTGTTTACACCTGGAGATACATCCACAGAATCAACAGTGCAAGATCATACCTGAGCCTTTATTGCTCTCAAAAAACAAGAATTGGGTTCAGAAAATGAGGATAAATGCCTTTAACTGAGGTTGATTTTTTCTTGGACCTTGATTCTTACCACTAAAAATAAACATGATGTCTCTTGAATTTCTTCCTAAAGTTTGGTGTATTAAAAAAAAAAAAAATAATGGAAAGCTGCAACAGAAACACTGAAATTCGTTTTTGGGTCACTGTTGGCGTCAAGCACTAAGGGTGGAAGATGGCCCCAGCTGGTAGGTTCTGCAGGGAGGCAGGGTACCAATGCAAGATATGAGCTGTGAATAGTAGGATGAAGAGATTCTGTCACTCCACAGGCAAATTTTCATGGCCTTTAAAATTGGAAAGGAAATTGAAATTGGAACAACTGGAAAATTGTTTGATCCTCCTTTATCTCATGGAATTTCACTCAGCTACAATGCATCAAAGTCTACCGATTTGCATCTGGGTGAAAAGGTAGCAGGGCGAGTCCATGCCTATGCTCGGAATTTCCTTCATAGTGTCATCAGCAATACAGGCATGAGAAGTTTCCTTCTTGTCTTTGGTGGCATATATTAATTTCTCCTCACAAATACTTTAGCTTTCAGATTTGTGAACCAAGGGCTATATTGTCCTTAAAAATATGTTGCATATAGAACTGCTTTTCACTTAAATCAGTTATTATTGAAATCAGTATGTGTGTGCGGCGACACCACTTTTCTGGTAACTTGAGTGAAAATTTTCTGAGAGAAAAACTAATAGTAATTCTCTCTGAATGACTCCTGACAATCATGGTCCAGAAGCTTGAATACAATATGAATTAGTTGCATACTGGTTCAATGAAAGCACTCAAACCTGAATATTTACAGCTTTCTCCCAAAGTTTTGAGTTTTCCAGGCATTCCAGTTCAAAATTTTATGTAGTCAAGCAGAACCTGTAGCAAAGCCTTCTTCCTTTGAATGGAAATGGGGAGTCACAGGTTTGTAATACTCCTGTTAAAATGCATTACTTCCAGCTATGTTTGTTTATAAAAACCAATAGTTCTTACAAAGTATGGCTTCCTATCCCTGCAGTGAGTAAAATAAGAGAGTGAGAATGGGCATGAGGAAGTGCTCCATCTGCGTCCCGTCCCCTCTGTCCCCAGACTGGATCAACTATACTTCTGCTCTGTCTGAAAAGATATTTATCTGCTCTGTTCCTGCAGGCTGGAATATTGGACACGTCTTACAAGGTATTTCCAGTCAACTTATTCCAATGTTTTGCTATCCATCCTATCAGAATTATTTTCCTCATATGTAAATATATTGCTTATTCTGCCCACCAGCCCTGTGGAGCACAGATTATTTCCTTGCCTGTCATGTGTCGGGTTTGGACACTAGAATAAAAGAAGGTACAAATTTTAATCTCATCCACCTTATTTTGTAGGGTTTGGGGGACAAAAACCCCTCAGCAATCAGATCATCCCCTCTCCTAAGAATCACTCATAATTCCCTGTGTCTCATTTACACCTGTTGTCTCTGGTATGTCATCAGCTTAAAATACTCTTAAGTCTGTGATTCTGGTAGATCCTTTAATTTATATAAATAACCCCAGTGCTTTAGTCCACACAACAGAGAAATTAATGTAGTTATATTTCCAAAGGTCACCATTTTTAGTGTATACTTTATAAGCAATATGTTGGCAAAATGTGCAGAACTTCAAAAGACCTGATGCAAGCCTGTGAAAACTTCTGGGGTTGATGGATTTTGACTTAATTTAACTCAAGGGCATATGGTATATTAGCTAGAGCGGGGCCTGAGTGCAGAAAGACATTTGAAGAACAGTAGTAGTTCAACTACAATCACCATGAAAAGAGTGTTTGAAAAAGATACAGTATTTGGAACAAAGGAAATGAGGAAATAAATTTCACAAGTGGGTTCCTGAAGAGGCTGTAGCCATCATGGAGGAATTGTTGCAAACGCTGGGAAACTGAAGTATGATTGCAAAGGCACCAGTGGTGATTTCATGCTGGGGGTGATCAGATGAAGAGTAAAAGAAAAGCCAGGGAGACTCTTCCCCAATGCATTTGAAATCTGTTGCTGTACCATGGTCTACTCAAAAGCCACCAATTTTGCCAATTGAAATGGTTTGTAGCACAAACGCAAAAATCATAGATGTGTTATTTGGCTTCAAATATTTTAATTAAGTCTAACCTTAAGCTGGATGTCAGGACAAAAATAAAAATGGAGTCATATAAAGCAGGCATAAGGGAAGAAGGGTTTTGACAAAGTCACCCACTCCATCATTTTTATCTCAAGATAGCATAAACCGACTTAAATTGTGTCTGACAGGTGTCTGCTTAACCTGTCCTTCCACTGATGGAAATTCCACAGACCTCTGCATTATTTATTCCACTACCTACCTAGCCTTTAGGCTGGATGTTTTTTTTTTTCCTAGTCTTTAACCTAAATTTCCCTTTCCCTTGCAATTTAATCATGGAAATTATCCTCTTGCTGATGGCAAGAAGTACACTTTACTGCCTTCCTCCTCACAGAGGACAGAGCTAGAGCTAACGCCACGTAGATCAGAACAACCTTTCACTTGTGTGAGGGCATTTCACCTCCCTTCCCGTCCTTCTCTAGATGAACCAAGCTCAGTTCTTTCAGGCTTTCCTCACGCTTCATATTTTCTGTAGTTGTGACTATTTGGCATGTTCTCCTTAGAATTCCCTTCAGTTAATGCATAGCTTTTTAGAAATATTGGGTCCAAGACAGGCCAGAGTACTCCAGCTGTAGTCTTACTGATGAGTAGCCTTGAAGAATTATTTCGCATTCAAAACATGCTGTTTCTGTTTATTTCTCCAGATTTCTGTCTGCTTTTCTCTGTTAATGACACTCCTACTGTCTGCCACCACAGCTCCTCTCCTGCAGACATCTTCCCTGTCCTTCTTCCCTTGCCACCTTATCACCAAAAGGCATTAGGTTAGCTGTTAGCTTGATATGATTTGTTCTCAAAACATCCGTGCTGGTTCTTTTCTTATCATCTTTTATCTTCTGAGCACTTAAATAGATTGTCTGCCTGTTTCTTCTGTTATCTTTCTGGGCACAGAGCAGAGAATGCTTGGTCTGTAATTCCTCAACATTTTTTAAACATATTACCTTATTATTGTTCTTTTTTTTTGTCTGTTACCAGTGGCATATAATCTTCACAAAGAGAGGGTCTATTATGTGTATGCCAAGGGCTTAATCCACAGGCAAATGCAGAAGAAAGAATTGTATTTCAGCTGCTACTGCAGCTACTCCTGAGCTGGGATGACAGTTCCAGTGTTCGGTGGATCAATGATATCACAAAAATTGATCTTTAATAAATAGGCCGAGAGTTTGAGTATCCTATAGCAGACAGTAAGGACGTATGCACAATGTTATATACATGGTATATACGCTATAGTGGAATATATGCACAATCCCATCCTGAGACGGGTGAAGATATATTTTATATCTTTCTGTTTGTTGCATTTTCTGGGGTTTTGTTGTAAAACTTCTGCAGAGACTTCTAATGATAATTCTCAAATGCCAGCCTAATGTCACAAAAGAGTAAAAAGAAGGAAACCTAATCGTATAGTTTAGTTCCTTCAGTGATTAAAACAGAAATCCTAGCCTGGTTGGAAAAAAAAAAGATTGCTGTTTTGAGGATTGCTAACTATTCAGAGAATAAATCTGTTTGTGGATTATTAACTGCAAAGTAAAAGCCTATTTGCAATGAATGAACAATAACTGCTTTTTGTATTGGGGTGTTTGGAGTTTCTGCAGCCGGATACAAACATTTGTAAACAATCCATCCATACAGCTTCATTTAGAGTTCCTCAGAGTTATGAACTGATGCCAAGAGGATAATAAATAGACTGCCAGATTTTTTTGAAATCTGGTTTTTGCTTGGCATGAAGGGAGTTTTAGTAACGCTTCTTACAGCAACCGGCTTTTGTCTTTTGAACTTCATTAACTGCAAAACACAGAGCTCCTGTTGGTGAGACCTTCCAAATGCTAAAAGCAGAACCTTGTTTACAGTGTACTGACGCAGGGCTCCAAACTCCCCATATCCCAGCCTTGTGCACCCCAAACTTTCACAAAGGAGCTGGCAGAAAAAGCCCTTGTGATATTGCTTTAGAAAGGAAACAATAGTGAAAACTTGCTTTGCTTGAATCCTTCCGGACTCTGCAATCCTCCTGGATGGCAGCTAGTCCTTACTTACAGTGTACTGTTAGCCCTTATTTACAGTATAATATTCTCCTAAAACTTAGACTAAATGTAAGGTCTCTCAGTTTCTGTTAGTCAGATGCAGTAGAGGTTTAACGTGCATTTTCTATCCGTGGTTACAAGCAAAATGAATCTCTGCTGCTGCTGCGTTTCACCCTGAAAAACATTCATGATCCCAAAGGCCAGGTCAGCCGGGTTTCAAGCATTCACAGGAAAGTTTTAATTCAAGCTCTCACAAGTCCAAAGTCTGAATGACTGATGTAATATATTCTAGTTGTTGTCATTTTTATGGCTTCTTGATCAGTTGTTGTCATTCTTCTGGTCAGCCTGGATTTCATGTGGGTAGAAGTGGTGGCTGCGTTCTCACATGCTTTCGCGTACGCTAGTGTGTTTTACTGTGAACTAATTTGACACTTTCAAGAATGGTTAATTATGCACATTTAGAGGTCTCTTTCAAGGCCATACCCAAAACATATTGATCTTCCATTGACTCTTACAGCCCTTAATAGACTGGTGGGCGCTCAGGCTCTTTCAGCCTGATCTGATCTCTGCTGCTCACCAGAAATGCAATTTCTTTTCCAGAACAGATCTGGACACACTTTTCATTTTGTATCTTCTTGCATTACCTCAGTAGTTGTTTTTCCTGCTGTTTGAACCTTCTGCGCAGAGACCTTCAAGGGAAATAACAGAATTGCATCAAGGGAAACAAAAGATTTGATGTAATCCTGAGACACGTTTTAGTTAAACATAGGCAATTTGTCTTAGAGAAGTTCAATATCTGGATATAAATATATGGCCTTTGTATACCTGAGATGATAGTGTCTATCCCAGAAAGCTATGACTCTGTTAATTAAAACAGATCAAGTGATAGCAATAATTTTACTGGCATATTAAGAAATAATTAATTTTTATTTGAGCCTGTGTCCTTCACAGTGACTTTCCTCAAGCACTTGATGAGTGAGCTTCAGTTGCATAAAATACTCCTAACACGCTAATTTTAGCTATAAATATTTTCTTTGAAGTTATTTCTTAAATGCTTCTTAAATAGCGTATGGAGAGGTAATTATTAGACTTTCTTAATTTACAGTATTACCTGTTTGTATGTAACTATCATGTGCAGATAAAATATGTGGTAACTTGCTTTCAACACCAATACCTTTTAAAAAAAACCCAACTATTAAATCTACTCAGGAACTTTTCACAGAGTAAAAGTGACGAAATTAGATTAATACATTATTTATGGTGAGTGATTTGCTCAGCCCTATGCAGAAGAGACGAACATTTTTAACCAGTTAAATCACAGCTCTATCAAAAGAGGTGAAAGCATATTGTTTTTCTCATTTTTCTCAGTTGCATGACAGACTGCCTTAATTACTTATTAGGCCTTTGCAACTTGTCATGGGGCAGCTGACAATAAAGACCTGTGCCTGAAAAGATGAGAAACATCTGGAAAGTACAACCAGGACTAGTGGCATTTCTGCCTGATCTTGTCTCCTTTTTTAGCCACAACGTCTGTGTTCTTTTGCTTGAGGTTTTACACGGCGTGCCTTCTTCCCCCTTTAATTCCCCTTATACATAGTTCTAGCAAAGATATTGCAACTCGAGAAGCAATACAGTGCAGAATGAAAAATGAATTCACGTTAATCATGCAGGTGCACCTCACTGGATAATTAATAGCACGTTCTCCTGCCTGCGTGTAGGACTTCAGAACTGATTAAGCGGCAGCTTTCACTGCTGTCCCACCATGTAAGAAAGTACGGCAATAAAAGAGGATTCAGCTTCACAGCATCATATAAGCTTAAATTTCATTGATACTAACAATGTGAACAAGGAAATGTGAGATAAGGGGGAAATATCTGAGGGGAAAAAAGCATGAGAAAACAATGCTGCAAACCTAAAAATAAAAAAGCAGAAGAAAAACGTGCCAACAAACGTAACAAATTTCCAGACCGAGGTTGCAAGGGGAAACACTTCAATCCCACAAGAAGCAATTAGAAGATCCTGTGGAAATAGTGCATTAAAAAGATGAGTCTCCAAAGGAATGAACTGCATTTTCCTCATATCTTTTTTTTATTATTGTTCACGTGGAATTCATCTAACTGCATATTCTCTCCACAGTGTTTGAATGTTGCTTTCCCCTTTCAGGATGATTATCTGTCCTCTATTGTAAGAAGGTAAGAATAAGCAAAAGCTTTCAAGACTGCTGAAAAAGAGGAAGTACTTTTTTATTTCTCTTTGTAGAACACAAAACCTGTAGGAGGGAAATTGCAAAATATTGTTCTTCTTTAACACGTGCTAGAGAAGTACTTGGTTTATTTACTCATCTCCCACCTGAAACAACGCACGGTTTCATTTAAATAAATAAGCTTGCACTACACAGTGGGTT
Source organism: Larus michahellis (assembly GCF_964199755.1). Lineage (NCBI taxonomy): Eukaryota > Metazoa > Chordata > Aves > Charadriiformes > Laridae > Larus > Larus michahellis. The sequence goes on along the minus strand of NC_133905.1, from coordinate 13,164,036 downwards.
TTTATGTGTGAGTGGGGTAAAGAGAATAATGGAAATTCTCTCTTGTGTGGAGTGGCTTAGTCTGTGCACACGCTTCTCTTTTTTCCTTTCTTTTTTTTTTGTTCTCCTTTTTCTCAGTTTTGCTGCTTCCCTTGTAGAGGAGGTTTGAGCTGAAAGAGTTTGGGAATCTCATAATCCAGGGCACTTAGTCCTTGGTTTTAGACATTTATTGCCTTGAGATCAGCTCACATGTGGTTTAAAATGGATCTATCATTATAATTTTTCAGTTCCGGCCACCTGGAACCCGAAAAGGCCTTTACACCAGTAAATCTGTTACCTGCTCTCGTGCCCATAGTGAGTACTGCTCTTCCTTGGAGGTAATGGGGGGAGTATTACAAATCCAGGTTAATAGGTTTTATGATCAATCAACTCAAAGGCACATACCTATCCTATTAATAATGCAAATGTGATAAGATTATTGAGTTATGAGTAGCTTATACACAAATATTAACCACTAATACATTCATTAAAGCTGTGTAAAGTATTAATTAGCTTTGATGCTGCTGGATTGCAGAGTAATAGATAGTTTTACCAAGGCCTGCTCGAATTGATTAGCGTGATCCCATGCTGTGCACTGTGTTTCCACAACAGAATTGATCTTTTTCCTAGATGAAGACAAACAGCATTCTGAACCACATTCGGGGATGTTTCTGACTGAGCTTGGTTAGGGAAATAAGTAATGGAAATATCCTGCTAGAGAGTTTTGTCCTGTACGGGATCTTATTCTGAAAGTAACCACTTTAAATTCGATGTGACTATTTTTAAATCCAAAAGAAAAGCATAACTAAAGATTCTCCATTTTCACTGTGCACTGCAGGGATATAGGGAGGCTACCAAAGTGGGATTATTTTCCAGTATTCCTGAAATGCTACTTCCTAAAAGGATATTCCTGTTCTGTCAATCTTGTTTATCAGGAAACCGTCAGCTTTGATTTTTCCAAAGTGCAGGTAAAAAACCCACCACTTGATAATGTCTACCCAGGCAAATACCTGTAGCTCATGCTTATTGTCAAGCCTTAAAAAATGTGGCCCTCGGCATCTATTGTCATCCAAATTAATAGTGGCAAAAAATGCATCTCCATATTCACAAGAAAGGACCAAACTGCTGAATAGTGTAGTTTGAACACAAATTATATATAAGTAAACTCAGAAAGCAAAAAGATCACAGCTGGCATGCATATTAATTAGGCAACCTTGCATTCCCAAAGATGCTCAGATATGAATCCTGTATTTTAAAGCCAGTTATATTACTGTTGCACAAAGACACTCATAAACTATTACTGCCAATCACTTGAAGGAGATATATATATTGTTCAGTAATTATGCAATAATTAAAAAGAAAGGGGTTTTTATTTCATTACTTTTATTGCTTGTTTCATCCTGGAAGAATGGCGGCAACAATCATACATGGAAAATCATTATCCTAATGTGGTAGACACTGTGGATTTCTGTGCTGGTAAAAGTAAGAATAAACTGGCCTTCTCAGCATGCTGACCACAACATCAGTGAAGGCACTCATTGATGAGAGTATAAATATTGGTATTTTAATATTAACACAGGTTTAATAACAGGAACTGTTTTTTTCTTATATCTTTTAAGGGGTCTGAGACAAGCCAATGAAAGACCATGAGACTCTTTCTAACAATATCACTGGCCTAAATTGTCATGGGATCCTTTCACTGCATGTATTGAGGGATAGAAAAGTTCTTCAGGGTGAGTGCCACACAGAGACGAATATTCTCAAGGTCTCAAAAGGGTCTTGATCAAGGAGAATTTCAGTTTCTTCACAGTTTGTTCCCCAACTCTAGATGGCTCATTGTCCCTGTAATATTATCTTATTTCTCTGACTTCTGAAAGCGCCTTTTCATTTGTAGCACTTCACTGACAGTGAGTGGCAGTTGTTCATTAACCATTATCTCTTCTAATTTTCTGTGAACTAATTGTAAGGAGCATAAGAAAAGCTATTAGAATAGTAGAGCGCTGAGGGATAAGAGAAGAAAAAGAGTGTGGGTCAAGATTACATTGGGTCATTGCAATTTACAGCAATATTTCTTTCAAGAGATGTGGAGGTCTAAAAGTCAATTGTTAAAAAGAAGACAGAAACAGACCTGCTAATATCAATTCAAAAATCAACAGAAATGTCCAGTTTGATACGAACTTCTGTAGCAATTTCTAGGGAGAATACTTACCTTATGACATGACAAGCATCTTTATTGCATAGGTTAAATGAGCCTGTAAAAGGAAAAATATTGCTAGCATATTGGAACATAGCAGTACAACTGAAGAACAGACATACCCAGGCAAAAAGTTAAGATAGCCAAAATAGAAAAACACAAACACAACCCCCCGCTATTGGAGCTGATGCTTACAGTCCAAAGCTGATGCTTGAAGAAGGGAATGTGCTTGGTTATCAAAAGGCATCATTTACGTGGCTAATGTTTCCCAGAATTTTGAAATAGAAATAATGTTATTAAAACTATTGTAGGTTATGAGTAAAGTAATTTTGCTCACTTGTGCGTTAACTTGACTAACTACAGCAGGAGATCCCTTATAACTTCAGCTGATTATGGTACAAATCATCAGGTTTATATACATATCATTCATCGTTAAAATTTGTTTTTGATAGCAATGAATGGGGGTGGTGGAAAATTTTAAAGCAAAACATGTACTTGAGCAATGTCCTGTTGTGTCAATGTTATTTCAATAACTCATGATAAAAAGGTAGAAAAATATGAATGACAGTTGTGGGAACAAAATTTTTCATATTTTCCTGTCTTTCAGAATTTAGACTAATAGGTGGATGTAGCATGAAAAGACAGACAAGGATGGAAAAAATAGCTACACTGGTCGCATGCAGCAAACAAGTAAGTATAGGCATCTTTATAAAACAAATCTACAGTAAGAACACAGACGGATTAACAGGTGGTGAAACAACAGATGACATCTACAAAACATGGTGAAGAAATATGATCAGGTTGAGTAGTTTGGATGAGCTTTCATTCAACACAGCACACTTTTGAAAGTTGATGGCTTTTGAAATAACTTAGGAACGTTTCTGCCTAACTCATGGTGCCTGCTGGCCCCCGGGACTACAAACTAATCCAGCACCATTGTTAGGATAACAAACAATAAAGCTGAGCACTTGCTGATGATCCCTTGCACCAATGTGAAATGGTTCTTGTGACCAATTACCCAGGCTATGGCTGGAATCAGTTTGAGTCGTTCTGACTACACCATGTGGTATTTCCACAGCTCTTCATGAGTAGTTAAAATGTTAAAATAATGTAAGGCAAAGGATTCATTGTCATGTAAAGGTTCGCACTACTTAGATGGGGGTAGCAGGGAGAGTATTGCTGAATTCCTTATGGATGAGACCAAAAATAAATGTTAGCCTTGGAATAGATTAAAGGCAAGTAAACAGAGCAGCAGAAATATCAGTCATAATAATGAAGGTGGAAGTAGATGGCTTTTCCAGATTGGTAACCTTCATCAAACAAATGCAGGATGAGATCATTTGAACACAGACTGGAAGAATTATGGAATGAAAAATAAGTTGAGTAAATCAACAAGGATGTCAGGTGCTACTCCGCAGAGAAGATGGAGGTTTCTTTTTTAATTTACTGAAAAGGCACATTCTATTCTCACAGGGACAAAGCTATAAGGACTCATTGCCAAGAAATGCTACTGGATACACACCTCCACCTCCTCACCCAGGAGACTGGTGATGTGTTTGTGGGACAGAGATATTTATGAAGAAACTTTTTGCAGAAGATATGCAGTGTATGTGCGTGTGCACAGTGCAATTTATGGCTAAAATAAGTGCTGAATATGCAACATCGATAAAATCAGAAATGCACGCAATGGAATAAACGAGTCTGAGTGTTAGGTCTGTACCTTTTTATCCTTTTAGGTGTCCGGAGTTCTCTGTATCTTTCTTTAGAAAGCTGCTTGCCTCCTCACCAGGCTGTTAAAAGGAAGGATTGAGTCGAGGCTTTAACCTCTGCAGTTCCAGCTGGGACATTCAGGCTGGGCAAGCCGTACATGATTTTTTTTTTTAAATAATAATATTCCATCACTGGCAATACCAAGTAATAGTAAGAAGAAAGAAGGGTTGTGATTTGTATTATGTCATGATGGCATTGGGAAAGGGGGAGATCCACTCAAGCCTCTGCACGTTTCTCCTGGGAAGAGCACTGCGCTCCAATCTGCTCAGGATTATGCCACAAGGTGTATTTTGACCAAGAGAAAATAAAACAGTCATGTTGACTGACAGGTACCTATAATTCCAGTAATGAGAGTAGCATGGGCATACCAGACATGCTTTCAATCTTTCTAGACTTGTGTATCTGTATTTATCTCACATGCCCTAATTTTGCACCTTGGGCAAGTTTTGAATGCCATCCTGACTTCCACACAATTTAAATCTTCTATTTACATATCACTAATGCATTTAAAACTATTGTTGATCTGCTACCTAGACTCATTAGATATCTAAGTCGTCCAAAATATGCGTACCATCTGGCACAGTCCAAGAATTACCATTCTAGTTATCACCAATAAAGGGATGGAGTCATTTGATATGAGATTTATGCATAGCACCAGTCACCTGTTCACCCAGGATACAATTGAATCTGCCACTGGGGAATTTTGAATAACTAGTGAGTCAAAGGCTGGGTTAATCCTATGCATAGAGGGCTAAGAAGAGTATACTGGAATCATGTGGATGGTTCGAAAGGGAGGGTATGAATGAGCATGTGTGAGACAGAGCAAGGATAGGCTTTTAGATGGTGATGGTAAAATGAGGTTGGTTTAGAGCAGACTGTGGGGATGAGGGAGACAGGCATTTATTCCAATGGATTATGCTAAAACTAGATTTACCTAGCCTTTACTTTTGTACATGAGCACAGGCACAAAGCAAGATTTCCATGGTGAGTGTGGCCATGGTGACTACAGGTTAAAGCACCCACCCTGGAAAAAAAAAATCTGCTTTCCACCCCTACTCCAATGAGTTTATGAGGCCTTTGTGGCAGTTAAATTTATGCAAGTTGAATAACTTTAAAAGAAACACCGAGAAGTCATCCCTGATGTTTAACTGGTGGCCTAGTCCAGGGAAGACATTCAGAGGCAGGAATTCAGTGCTCCTCAAGCAGAGCACAGAGCTCAACCTCAGTCTGCCACTTCCCAGGTCAGTGAAGCAATTAAGGGCCTTCTAGGTGGCAAAGACACAAGGGGCTGTGTTTTGCGTGAAGTCCAGCCTGTGATATCTATTAGCTTGGGTCCTTCAGGCATCAGAGCCAGGGATTACCTGCTCTGACACAGGCTCTGACACACTGCGCACAGGCCAGTGCAGCAGCCAACAACTCCAGGCCTTGGTGACATCTGAGACGAGATTTGTAGGACATTAGTTTAAATATTTGCATCAAAAATCACAGTTACAGAGACTGAAATACTCTAGTGGGTCTAGCCCATGGCACTTAAACAGTATTAAAAGTTACCTTTTTTGGTGATGCCAGTAGCATCTGATAAAAAACAATTCAAGAGAAACTGCTGATGGGAAGTCTGACTAGGTTAATACGGTTATTATCTAAGTCATGCTGCAAGCTATAGACTAATATTTTCCACAGTCCGTTCATTGTTAATGAACATCCAAGCTAGCAAATTAAAATAAACCCATTTTATCACTCAGATTTAATGATTTCCTGCTGGGCCTTTTTAATGTTCAGAATTGGCCCTCTTTGAAATACTTAACTCATCAGGAAATTTGCCGTCAGTCTTTCATTTCTTCTTCACGGAAGGTCACTCTGAAATTTTCACCTTTTCTTTTTAGATGTTTATGTTTAAAGATGACCACTGCCAGCATGAGCAACTTTTGCCTCTCTGAGCTTGGAGTTCGCAATGCCATTTGAGCATTGTAAGCCCTCGAGTACTGAAACAAGGTGAACATTCAGCTCCAGAAATTTCAAATCCAGGTGAAGTGAACTTGCTGATTAACCCTCTGAACGAAATGAGTAGTTTAGCAGAGTGCTAGGATGACAGCAAATGAAAATCTGTCTGAAAATATAGTAAAACCTGCAGGAAATACAAGGTACCTGCTAAGAAACCAGCTTTCTCTTTAGCCATAATGTTTAATCTTTTTGACTCTTGCCTAGTTCTTCTGGGGTGGAGGGAACACAGGTACAGATTTCACAGCGCTGTCATCGCCACTGAGATGCTCGTATTAATCTAGATTTGTATGCTGTGTGACTGTTGGCAATAAGGACAGTTAACATTCCAATATCACTTTCCCTTCAAGGATACTGAAGAGCATTGGAAACATTAAGCTCTGAGGCTGGTAATTTACTAATGAGAAGACTGATTCAAAGAGAAATTAGGACCTTAATCTCTCCTCCATTGAAGCCAATGGAAATCATTTTGTGATTTCCTTGGGCAGACTGTGTGTGGCTTGTAAAAGGTCACACGAGAAATCACAGAAAAATTAGACCAAAAGTCCAATAACTTCTTGTTTATTCAGTAGAAGAATAACTGTCCTTATCCTGTGCCCGAATTCTTTATATCTGAATCCCTTTTCCTTAATGCAGTTTAGGGATATTCCGATAAATCTAGATAAGATTACATTTCCGTATCACCCCCATCTGCGTGCTGCAGCAGAGAGGACGTGGAACAACCGAACTTTGGAGCACTGCTATTTTTTTATTCAGGCCTAACATCATGGGTCTCCTCCCTGGGACCTGCGCTGGAGCCTTCACTGGTAGTGGAGGCTGAAGCTCCAAACAGATTCCGGAAGCAAAGATCTCTTGGGCAAGTTTCCTACAGAAAAAGCACAAGCCAGGCCCAACGAGCTGAAGAATGAAAGCCTTTGTATCCTATTTGCACACTCACACTTACTTTAAGCACTTTAGGACAACTAGAAGCTGCACCTCATGTCACAGAAATTAAATACTCCGATTCTTTGACGTAGTTAAACTTCAACGATAAGCTGCTCTGTATTGCTGAGGCTTTTCATTGAACTAAAGCATCTGGTTTTCAGAGAGACACGATGACATTGAAGAAGCCACAATTAAGCTCTTCAAACTTGTTATTTTAGAGGTAGTATTCTCCAAGGGCCTGATCCAAAGCACTCTGTACTCAGTAGGAATCTTTCTGCCTCTGGGCTCCCTTGATGTTTTGCAAGATCCTCTATCTCTGGCAATATTTCAAGCAGTTTATTACAATATTCCATAATGCAATATGCATTGCTTGTGCGGCTAGAAACTTATATCAACAGTCCAGATAAATGCTGGTACTGCTATCATAATACACTTCAACAGAGGTAAGAAATATAGTGCTGTATTTACAAATTTGATCCATTCAGGGCCTAGGGCTGTAGTAACTTAGATATAAGAGCGTTTATGCACAGAATCACTGGAGCATACCCATGATTATTTATCAAGATGGGCTATGTATAGTGCTAGTATTATGCATTAGCACCTACTTGATATATCAGGAATAAACGTTTCATGAAAGAACACAAAGGACACTGGAAAGGTATATCACAAGCACAGTTTTATAATGAACCTATGGAATATTTATGTTGTACATTCCATATAAAATATGTGCGTGCTAGCCAAGTAAAGCCCTCCCAAAAACTCGGTAAGCAGGACACGTTTATAATGGCGATATAACTGAAAGAACATTCCCAGACCTTTTATGAACCTTATGTTTTCTATTGGTGTTCCTTCGACTTATGTAGCACTTAAAGGTCACGCCACAGCACGACTGAAAGAATAGATGTATTTTCATGATATGCAGAACAGACTTAAGTGTGGGTTTAGCAAACTGTAGTGTGCAGTGAGTGGCAAATGTATTATTCTACTGTGTCATATAAAGGATTATTTCAGGTGTTTGAAATAATGCATATAGTTAAAGGTTATGGTAGAATAACGTTAAAGAAATTCATTGTTTCTGGGTCTGATGGTAATATGCATGATAAAAAGGTGATGACTATTATAGCCTTGAAGCATTACAGTCATTTTGCTATGATAATAGTCCTCAGATTTGGTTATAGCCCTAATATGTTACCTGAAAGTTAAAATCAGATTCTCAGGTCTGTTGGCACCTAATGATTACTTATTGTCTAGAATGTAATTTCTGAAAGAAAATGAGAGTTGATCGTGAGGATAAATCCTGATTTCTTTTATCTCCCCCCCCCCCTTTTTTTTTCTTTAAGAAGAGCTAAAGATGGAGTTTGTATTTCACAGATGTAGTCAATTTAGGATCATAATTTCTAGCTTGAAATACGCCAAGATAAACATCTCTCCTGCTCCATCCTTTATCTCTCTTTGTAGCAAATTATTATGGACCACGGGCAGGTAATGTTTCTGGTCTTAGAAGCAATACACCAAAGCTGTCAAGTGACTGAGGGCTTCAAACCAGACCCTGCGGGACTTGAGAACCCCAACAGATTGTTTTGGTTTTACTTTTGAGATACTTTAAACAGCGCAAAGGAGAAGTTGCAGAAACCTGTCCTGACTGTTAGCCTTGTCTGGGGGTTACAGTGTCTGAAGGACGCAGACTCTAAGATGACTTTTCTCAAAGGGAAAAGCCTTCCCCTTCCCTACTGAAGAACGTAGCAGGAGAAAGGAGTCAGAGTCACGTTTTTTACTCCTTCCCCACTACGCCAGGCTCTGTTTCAAACAGTGCCCATTGTCGTAATACTGGCACTTCACAATCCTTAATGCTTGCTTAATCCATCGCTTTTAGGACTCTCAAATGAAGGACTCACTCTCTGTGGTCACCGCTACCAGTACAAACTACAAGATTGCAATCTTAACCATAACAAGGTCACGTACTAAAGCATGTATCTCAAGAAAGACTAATAATAATTTTCACTGTTTATAAAAACTATATAATAAAGTTTAGTAGTAGAAAGTAGAAGGGCTGGGAAAGTCAAGGCATTTCTTATGCATTTCTGATTCTCCCTCTGCAGAGAAACGCACACAAAATAGAAAGAAAAGGATGAGAATAATGTTCCAACTAAAGCTGAGCTGGTTCCAGACAAGCTGAAAAAGAAATGAAATGGTGTCACAATTATGACAATGCAGAATAGAAATTCAATATTTGTTCTGTGGTTTGTGCTCTGCTTTACTTTAGCAGACTAGGAAATGTTTGATTAAAAAGGGAGTAGTGTTCACAGGGTACGTTATTCATTCCAAATTTCACTTTTGTAACTCAGGATAGTCAAATACATTTCTTACCCCAGAACCTGTCTGATGTCTCTGTGTTTCTGGAGCTTCACGTAGGTGATTGGAAATCAAACATTCAGGGGAGATACTGCAGTTAAGTATTAAACCTGACAGCTTTTATGTGTCTAGTACAATAATTGATTTCATGTTATGCTAACCTACTCTGCAGGTTAAAGCGGCGAGGATAGTTCCATTTCATATAGTAGTCACTAAATTATTATTTTTAAGGTTTTAAAAGCACTGAGGCAATTTACATTTCTATGTTCCTTTTTAAACATTTATATAGATGAAGAATACAGTGACCATGTGCACAGGCAAGAGGACAAATTCAACCCTGAAATTTCCTCTGAGGAAGAAAATTTAAAATAGTAAAAACATTAGTAAAATATTAAAAATAAGTTAACTTCTTGAAGGGAGGGGTTATATGTTTATTTTCTCTCTCTCTGTTCTGGTCCATTTACTACCTGCTTGTGCTTCTTGTTGGAGTGGGGACCTGGGGAGTGCTTGACAGGGGCAACAGTCTGAGCGATTTTTGGCATTTTGGAGTTTAAAGGCAAACAATCAAAAACTCTTTTAAGCAATATGGTACCCAAAATACATTGGTATAATGTCACTGCAGGCAAATTTTGGATTCATCAACTCTGTTCTTGATCAGAATGGTTTCAGAGAAGAACCGATACTTCTCCAATGTCCTCGGTAGCAGGGTTTTTCCTAGGTGATGCTCAGAATGGAGTAAACAGTTTATTGTAATGCCCCAAAGTGGAAATCAATCCGTATTCCAAAACACTGCTCTTTTTAAAGCACATGTATTAATATAAGGAAATAAAGGTGGGATTCACAGTGTTGTTGGACAAGATCAAAGTTGCATAACTTTCCCTCTGCCTCAGATTCGTTTTGACCAGTCAGCAAAGAGATTAAATGTGGGTCTCTTTCTTTTAGGAAGGCTCCCTAAAGTGAAAATAAGGTGGTCTAGCTTGAACCGCCCTCAGTCTTCCCAGGTATTACTGTTTCTCTTAAATACACCTGGAAAATACACCTGCTTCTTTGAGCAGCTGCTCCGGGCACTTGATTCACATCCTGATCTCACTCAACGGTCATCCATGTTATGCCAAGTGGGAAACTATTAACTTCAGGATTAATAATGAGATAATGTCTTTTTAGCTACTGTTACAAGTAATTGCCATGACCCAGGCCTGTTGAAGTAACAGAATTTCTACTTCGGTAAGGATCAAATCAGGCTGTACGTGGTCAGCAACCACTTCTTTTCCCAAGTAGTTTTCACTGTGTATTTATGGTGAGAAATGAGTGTCGCTTTCTTTTTGCACATTAGGACTGCTGAGCTGAAGAAAATGGGTATAACTTTTCTTTTAATTCTATAATCTTATTATCCTAGCTCAAATAAAAACTGATAATGAAATCTGAGGATATTGAGAACTTGGATTTTTTCCATTAAGTTTAACTTGGTTTTTTTTTTCAAGCAACGTGGTACTTACTATAGTCCAACTCTTTTTAAGACTATCCAGGGAAACATAAACCCTTGCAGCGAGCCATTTTCTGTCAAAATTACATCTGACCTGCATATTTTTGCAATTCTCTGATGCATTATACAGTCAGATCAGGTTGTTCCTTGACCAGTTGTTCACCCCTATCAATTGCATTAGCATTTAACCTGTCAGTTTAAATTACAAAGGTAACAAAGGTTTAGGAAGGTTACAATAGATCCCATCTCACACAGAAATGTGGAAGAATAATCTTAAATCATCCTTCAATGCGAGTGTTATTTTTTCTCCTGACACACATATACTCACCTTCTAGAAGCATCACTGTAACTCTGGGCAACTTTTTGTGGTGAAGACTACATGAGATCAGCAAAGCATGTGAAAAAAGAGAAGTACTAGCATTAAGACAAGCCATGTGTATTTTATTTGAACTTAGATTGCACCACCTGTATCTTTACTCATTTCCTCTTCTATTCTCTATCCTTTTTCAGTGCTACATCTCCTCTTTTTCTCTCTTTAGAGATTCTGTTCTTCATTGTGTCTGATTAGTAAATTAGGTCCTATTCTATAGTCACATAAGCACATCATCAGCGGTTGGAGTCCTTTAAATCCTTAATCCTTTAGACTTGAAGATACCGTGTCTCCAAGAAGGACAGCCCAGTCTCTCCTCGAACCATCCATCATCCCGTGTTGTACCCTTATAACGCTACCACATCAGTTCCTATTGTTTGGGTGGCATATTAATAAAATACCATGATGTACACATAATCCAAGAATGCAGAATTTCTATAAAATGACATCTAAAGTCAATGTAAAGGCGAGCCCAGACTAATTCCTCAATTGCTTTCAACCTCTAATACCAGCACGCTAAGACAAAAATCCATTCTTTTTCAAACGAGTGCGTATGCTCGGAAAAATCTAGAAATCTTATTCATTTCGCCTGAGATTTTTCATATTTCTACAATGATTTTATAACACGTGGGTAAATGGCAAGCTACCACTGGTCATGTTGGGTTGTTCCAAGGAAGATCTGCCAAATGCCTCCCCCGGTGCGGCAGCGCCAGCCCTGCACGAACCCCAGCGCATCAGGAGATCAATGCAGGAAAGCCCTTTTCAGCTGGCTCATAGGGAGGGGTCAGCACATCGTCTATGAACAATGATGTCAGAATTCCAACTGCAGGTTGCCTGAATACAAATATGACATAATTCTTACCACATCTACCCATACCAACCTCTCCGTGCCCCTCAACATCAACACAAGCTGCTGAGTAACATAAAAGCCTTTTGCAATGATAAACGAGCACATGATGAGCCAAAAATACCATTGACTGAAGCATTGGAAAAAAAGCCACAAACACAAAAGCAAAATCCTGACTCTGTTAAGCTGTAAATGCCATGATATTTCCTACATGTTTTCCTCCCTTTCTTACTAAAGGTGAAACAAAGGGCTTCTGACAATAATATTCATATGCACAAAGCTCACATCACAGTCATTCTGTCTTTTACCTGCACGAAACTGCATCATTAAGATAGTAAAGACACAATACTAAAGGTAAAGGCACATTGTGGCTGTTACCGAGTTCAGGAAACACAGTTGCATATTTCTTTTAATATATGTAGACATTTTAAAGATATTATTTTCAGTGTGTCCAGAATGCATGTTAAAAAAGCTCTAAAAAGAACAATGCCTGCCTGTATATTAAGTTGGAGCAATAGATAAATGCTAAAAATAACGACGTTGGAAAAATAGTTTAGGCGTATATCTTTGCAGGCTTGCACAAATCCCAACTTTACCGCATGCAGCTGTGCCACGTTAGCTGTGCCGTGATGAATGTTGTTTAATAAGCAGAAGAGCGGAGGCTGGCCTGCGCTTGGCTTGGGTGCCTTCGCTGCTGAAATTGGGATGTGCTGGTTTCAGCTCCCCAGACTGGGGGCAGCTGCTCCACCCTTCGCGCAGAAGAGGGCTGAGGCAGGGTTTGCATGCTAGACTCCGGGCGGGCCATTTGATTGCTATAATCATTTACATATGCAGATATAGTTAAATGCATAACTGCTAGAAGATCGTCATGAGAAGCTACTGAGTCTCCAAATAGGAAATATGACTCCGTAGCAGTCAATATGGATTTCCAATGAGTGTCTGGAGCTCCACAGGTGTCAAAAAAGACAAACTTTACAGTGACAGGACTGAATCAGACCTTATTGATGTAACTCACAATATTACTGCTCTTGAGCAAAGACGGGTAGATTACTCTGGAGTTGCATGCCAGGTTTTATTAAAGAGCGCATTGGGAACTGTCAACCTTCTGAGACGGCTCTAATATCTGTACGCTCAGAAGGCTCTTATGGCCTTTTCCCAGAAACTCATATTCTGTTTTCAATACATATGGAATAATGTCAAGGAAAGAAACAAAAGGTGAAGTGATTTTCATCTTCAGTGCAACATTCACTACTCTAATAACACAGCTGTGGATTTTGCTACTCCTTGGACAGGGGCAGAGCTTGGATTAAGATTTTTTAGCCCCATCACATCTTCAGTTTGTAACAAGACCTATCTTAAACCTACCTGGTCCTAACTGTCTTAAATCTAACTGGCCAGCTGAGGCTATTTCACCAGAAGCGATTTCTCCACCAGACTGTTCTTCACAGACGGGGGAGACGTCCCCTGTGACTGAGGTGGGGGGAACTGGATAGAGACAGCGCGTTGATTCACTCAAAGAGCACACAGACATCAGAACAGATTTTCAGGTGTAAAACGCTCCAAGAAAAAGCAGATTTCATTTGACTGTCCTCTTTATAATTCCACCTCCCCTGCAATGAGTTTCTTTGGTGGATATATTTGAGAAGTACCCTTTTCATTTGAAAAGCCTTTTTGTTTTTGAAGAGTAGAACATTAAAACCATATGAAGTGAACTGGCTCCAGATTTATTTTTTGTTGCTTCATTGTAATTTCCTTCTTTCCCAAAATAAGCACTCAAGTATTCTCAAGAACACAACAGAAGCATGACGTTCAAGCAGGGAGGCAAAAATATGAACAAATAACAGAGATCCACAGTCTTTCAGTCAGCACTTGCATTCATGTCCCTGCAGCCACCATTAAGCAGCCAAAACCAAAATTAATTAAACTTTGTTCCTAATCTTTACATTCCAGAGAAAAAGAAAATAAAATCATAACTGACAAAAACCCAAATACAGAAGTATTTAAAAGCTGTGTTATCGTATTTTGACTATGCCGATATTGCGTCTTTGACCATCAAGAATTGCTGTCCCCTAATCAGGGAACTCTTCATAAGAAAGGAGGAAATACTTCTCTCATCCCAGATAATATCCTGGGACATTCCAAAGGAAAACGAGCATTTAAATATAGCACAGGCCCTATAGAAGCAGGTCGTCGGGAGTTGTTAGAGGAGTGCACTACTGCATTGTAATATACTTAATTTCTTGGGTGAAGAGAGCACTGCTGAACCACAGGCCATTTACAGCTTATTTAAATATCTATCTCTGGCAAATGCATGTGGAAACACTCCCATATCTACATTTGCAACTCCAACTTTAACTACTGTTTCTAACATTATGTATTCATAAATAACATCCTAAATTGTTTAGTTTCTTGCGGCATAAACCCAAATGCAGGCCCCGGTCCTACCAAAAATAAACCTTAACACCATTCGGTATGTTTTTCCAATGAATATTTATAGTAGTGCAGGTGTCAGAAACTCTTTTCAGTGAAAAAAAACCCCCTTACTCAGGTTTTATTGATGTAACTCACGATATTACTGCTCTTGTACAAAACAAGGTCACACTGAAGCTATATGTCAGACTTCATTAAAGTGTGTATTGGGAATCATCAACTGGTGATGCTCGCTGACCCGAGCATCTTGCAGTTCATGAATGTTAGCCAGGCTTTCTCATGCCACACATTTGCAACATGTTTGCGCAGTCAGCTAATCAATACTGGTAAGAAAATGAACAAAAAATTACCTGACTGTCATTAGCATTGCAATATTGCAAACTTGATGATGGTGTCACCTGTGAGTATAGCTTGCACCTCCACTTGCTAGTTTCAAGTCTTTCTTCTTCTTGTTATATAGCAAGCATTTGAAAAGAAAGCGTTCTTGCCTTACCCAGGAAAAATAATCCCATTTGGAGGTTGTTATCTTTTAGCAGAAACCATCATGGATCAGGAAGCTGGTCTTTGAAACTTCCAGCAAAGCTGAGAAATTTCCACCAAAAAAAAAAAAAAGTTTTTGTTACAACTACATCCCCTGCCCTTCCCCCAGAAAGCTTTAGAAAGAAACAAAAGAAAAAAAAGTTCCCAGTTTCCTCTATTTCTTAGTCAAGATGCGTTTTCAAGATAAATGAAATTAGCTCATGTATTCGATATGGCGCACATGCACCATTTATGGTCTGCAATCAAGCTGCAAGCTGTGGAGTTCAGTGCCACTGTCTATCATGAAGTCAAACTCTGAGGCTAAATAACTTAATATCCTTAAATTTTGTATCCACCATATATTCATGCTTTGGAGAGCAAACGCCTCAGCTGAAGGCTCCGATGTAATTTGTTTGGAGTGCTGACCTTCCTTTGAAGTATTACTAGTATCTGTCACTGTTATATTCATGATAGTAGATGAGATTTTCCAGTCCTTGTTGCCTGCGTTATCAAATTGCTTAACTTAAATATTTAAATGGAATATGGCTTTGCATTTTTACTGACATACAGAGTAATTCAGACACAGGGCTTTGCAGTACAGCAGAGGGAAATACTTATGAAGCTGATGACTCACTGAGATTTCTTCTGCAGTCTTGGTGTGTTAATGTACAACAGGAGAATTCCAGCCAGATACTACACTGAAAACACGGAGAGAGAGAGAGAGAGAGATCATTTTCACTTACCACCTGGAGAGCTCTAGGGCTGAGGAACTCCTCTGAAACAAAAGCCCGTCCTTGTTTTCTCTACGTTATTTTACATCACACTTTGTTAGACTCATGGCATTCATTTTTTGTGTGGTTGGTTTTGGTTTTCTTTTCCTGATGCATACGTTTGATAACTGCCAGAACTGCAAAGAAGATAAGGAAAACAAAAAAAACTATAATCATGATCAAAGACTATCCGAATCTGGTAAATAAATGGGTATTTCCCAGGCATGCCTCTCAATCCTAGAATTAATGTAATCTAATTATTTTCCTAATACTGCTGGAAATCCAAGGTTCCTGTAAGCTTGAGAGCCTCCTTGTGCTGAAATTCAGTGGGAACTGCTAACCTGCTTTCTGTAGATGCCTCTGAAGAGGCCAACTTGAAATTAGACACAAATATTCAATATTTTAAAAGCGATTTGGGATGTCTCAGTTGAGAGGTGCCTATCAAGTCATCCAAAAGGTTTTCTTCCCTTATCCCCCCAAAAACTGTGGGCAAAGATTTTTCTTTAAAAAACATGGCCACAAACAAATTTTCTCAATATTTTAAAAAGAATCATGTTCTGGCAACATTCAGAAAACCACAGCTCATGTAACAGAGCTACATTGCTTGTTGTATATGCAACAAAGACGTTTCAAACTGACATACGTTTGTATGGCTTTAACTAATTAGGTGAGGTTTATACCTATTAGATTAACCAATACAAAACACTGTGTGAACCCCCTTAATTCAATTCTAATCTGCTTTTATTTGCTTTGGGAAATGTACAAGTAGAAACTCAATTAAGGAAAAATACCCCTGCTACTCCACTATCTGTCTCCAGCTGATAGCTTTTCACAAACTTAAGTAAGTGGGGAGGGAGATTCAAATAAATAAAACCTCCGTATTTAGACAAAAGCACTATTAACAGTGCTAACTTTCTATTAAGATCTCTCAGAGAAATAAGAATAATATTAGGGATAGAGAACTGATCAATATTCCCCTCAAAGTAGACTGGTTAAGCGCACTAATTGTATTAAAAAGTCTGAACATTAGAGTCTCAATAGCAAAGCAGATGTTTTGTCCTCGCCAGCCTGCCAAGGTGGGATATTTCCGTGCACTCTACCGGGCCTCCGTTACAGACTGAAATTCCTGGGAGGGTCATGCCCAGCACAAATGAGAGGCCACACCAACTTTTCCTCTGTCCAGGTATTCGCAAAGTACAAAACTCACTCTTAAGCATCCTTTCCCTTCACCCTCAGGAGCTGTAGCTTCCATCACCAGCTTCTGGTACACGTTCCCCATGGTCAAGGTCACAGTTGTCCTCATTTTAGTAATGATCTGGTGGTGCTGAAGATCTGCTCTGCTGTGTTTTAAATATAAAGAAGGTAGCAGGCAGAGATCGCAGCAGTGTATGTGTGTGTGCACGTTTGGGCGTTCCCTCCTTGTTCACTGTTCAGCAGATTCCCATTCATTAGAGGCAATTGCCCAAAACCAACAACCGCTGCGCTCGTGTTTATTAGAGGTAGCCACAACACTGTCTTGTCACATTCAGTCAAATATTTCTTTATTGCCTCATGTCAAGTTCTGTTTGTGTATTGTCAATCTAACAACCACTCCGGAAACGTGAGGAATGGGCTTTGCAGAGAGCTCTCTCCAAGCCTGACATTTGGATGGGTGTGGAAGGCACGTGCTTGGCATGAAGCTTGCTAGCTGGGACTTGGAACTGGATGGAGGAGCTAAGCAGCTACCCCATCGCCTTCAACTAAATGTCCGGCTGCACGGCTCCCAGCAGTGTGGTGGGATTCTAAAAGGGGCTGTCGAGAGGATGCTCAGGTGGCTGCCACACCAGGGAGGGTCTCGGTGGGATGCAGTTACACATCCCAGAAAGGGTTGTGCGTCCAGCCCCAGAAAGGCAAGAGGCCGTGATGCTGAATATAACCTGGAGCATCCCAAAAGCCTGCTGATAGTATTGTCAGGGAGAATATAGTTTTAGAAAATGTATTTACAAAAAATAAGTAAGCGTCAGAAATACCACGCCGTTTAATCTTTACTAAAAATACCCCTGTTATTTGCAAGAGAAGAAAGACGTTTACATTGTGAACTACAAAGCGGTTACAGGAAACTCTTGGATTTCTTGTCAGCGTACAAAGCTTAGAAATAATATTTTGCTGAGCTAAATGTCTTTTATATTTGCTTTTTAAAATAGTAGCTACTTTATATTTTAACTATGACCTTTCCATCTGTTGGGTCAAGGATATCGGCTGACCATGGAGTTCAAAGTGAAATAATTCCCAACAGACACTGCGTTTTATTTTTTATAAAAGACAGCTTTAGTCTTTGGCTCCTAGTCAATACTAGGAGTTACTGTGATTCTTACTTTTTGCTAAGGAAAAATGAATAAGCATATCTTTTCCCTGAACTGTGAGTCTCTCTCTATCCATCCGTCTCTTTCCTACAGCTAATACTCAGTCTAACCTAAACACAGTCGCCGTGTTGGCAATACAGACTTTAGAATAATTACAGCCACAAAAACCTTAGATGATTTTCCTGTGGAGTATAGCAGTAACGTGAAAGGAAAAACCGTAGCTCAGATTACTCAGTCTATTATTAACATTATGGGTTTACTGAGAAATTTAGTGGCACTGTCACAACGCAACACTGACATATATGTCACAATAATACCGTCATACCTGGTGCACGTACCAAATGCAACTTCTGGAAATGTTTGAGTAATCTCTGCTCCGCAAAATGAGGATAACTCCTGTCACAGCAACTTTGGTGTTACCTTCTTTTTCTTCTCTTTCTCTCTTTCTTTCTCTTTCACATTGAAAGTTAGGCAACAAATACTGCCAGGGAGGTTTAAGTTGGCCTAACTGCGAGGCCAGTTCAGACCATGGCATCTCCATCTCCATCACTAGCATTTAAGAAAAGGTTGGACAAACGGCCATCAAAACCATCACAAGTGTGGCTGATCCATCCCGGGGGCAGAGGACAGTTAAGGTGTGTGAAGTTTCTAACTACAGCTAAAAAAATGTCTTTTAATTCTGACTCCTGTTTTTCTCCCCAGATGTATCTGCCCGGCAGCCCCCGTCAGAGGCCAGCGCGGGGCCGTCCCCCGCGGGATGCCTGCAGACCTGGGCGTCCACCCCTGCTCACCCCAGCAGAAGGGAACCAGGTTAGAGAGCCACTGGGGCAAAATCTTCTATGGCAAGACCTAGTCATGTTGTTTATCAATAAACATCTAGCTGCAGATTTTTAAAAGGTGTTTAGACACCTCTAGGCTCTATATAAGTTTCAGAGGTACATAAACACCTAATTGTATTTACAGACTATCACCCTTAAAAATATTCCCCTGAGTCCAGCAGACCTGGGACTCTTCAGTACTTGATGGCATTGATTTCTGTATAACCTTAGAGGGCAGACACTTTACTCTCTTGTGGAAGGTAAAATACAAAGAAACTAAGGAAAAAAATATGAAAACTTGTGAGAAGAGGCAGAGGAGGTAAGGCAGTAACTTCTGTGCAGGTGAAACTGTTCTGCTGAATCTAGTTCTCTCAGGCAGAACTGAAGTAGATGAAACACATGTTGGCATCTTAATGCTTAGTTTTTCTTTCTTCCCTTTTCTTCTCCATAAAATGAAGGAAAGTATTTCCTCTCCCATCTTAGATCTATCCATCAGAAAACAGATCAGTAAAGCTGTAGCGAAAAAAGAATAATGTTTCCAAAGCAATAGAAATTCTTGAAGAAGTACCTATATATTTGCTTGATAAATTATTTCTTCATTTCTATATTCATACAAAGCACATGTATTTTCACGCACCATTGAACAGAGAAATACTGTAAATTTCCATAGAAAGCTGCTATTAGGTTATTTTTCTTTACTGAAGTTATTTGCTGTGGCTTTTCAAAGCGTAGTAGAAAGCCTTGCTATCCTTCCTGCACCCTATTGAGTGCAAGTGCAAATTAGTTTTTAAAAATGTATTTAATTGGAGATAGTTTCAGATTTTACTTAAAATAAAGTGTTTACCTAAAGTGTTTTCTCTGAACCAGACTGTGTTTTCAAACTAACTCGACAGGATCCTGATATTACAGTAATGCAAATTTCAAGCAAAGTCATTACTAGAAATGGATCGATATCAATTTATGCCGAAAATGTGACATTCAGTAGGACTGAGGCACAGAGGAGACACTCAGGAAGATCCCAGCAAAGCTAAGCAGGACCAGGGATAGGCTGGCACACGCTGACCAAGAGCTGAAAGACAAGCAGGAGCCCAAGCTCGATTCTCTGGCACAGGGTGATGGAAGCCAGCTGCTCCCAGAAAAGCAAAAGACACCAATCAGAAGACACCAAGAAGGAGTAAAACAGGCTTTTAATGCCTTCTACAATGAGATGCTGATTTTTTCACACAAGTTTTCTATAAGCAGGGGTTGGGAGGGTATCAGCAGCGTGGCAGCATGGCAAGGAAGGTCCCCGCTGTGTGTACGTTGTGTTTCCTTCTCCCACAAGTCTTCAACAGTTTGCGGAGAGGTCGTGTACGAGACAGGGTGTAAATCTGCGATCTCACATTTCCACCCACCAACACCCCCGCTTCTTTTTTTGTCGGGTCAGTCAAATTAGTTGGTTTCAACTTTTTTTTAAGTAGAAGTTCATTACAATTTTGAAAAAATGCCATCACAAGAAAAAGCACAATCTTCGGTTAACAGTGTCAACCCGCTATCGCACGTGCTTCTTTTTCTTCTTAATTGGGTATGTTGAATGAAATTCTGCTTAGCAAACAGATTTGATTTTGGCAAATCAGCATTGTTTTCCAGTGGGAAAAAAAAAATTGTCAAGAAATTCCCAACCATCTCAAATAATTTCCCAGATGTGGCAGCAGCTTAATAAAGTCATAGCCTATTTAAAACTACATTCTTGTATCTTTTAGGTCTTCCTGAAGTATCAAGGGACAATCAGTCACCACTTGTACTCAATAAACGAGGAGATGGTACTACAGGAATCGATGCAGCTCTGTAGAGATTTGAAAGATATGCATATATTGGAGAAAGCAGTAAATAAAAATAAAGTATCACTGGAATTTAATTTAAGCATCCAATGGGTGAGTTTCTACTTGTGTGCATATATAAATAACTTAGCCAAAGGAAAGGGAAACTGGTAAACTTAGCAAATATTGACTAACATACAAAAAATAAGGCTAATGTCATCAAGTTATACTCTGCTATTCTCATTCTGTATTAATTTACATAAAGGTCCTTGCTGATTGGATGCAGATAATTCTGTCTCTCCGCTCCGTCGAGAAAAATCAATTTGAGGATATTACAGACAAAACCAACATTTTCCCACTATAGTACCACTGTTTACTGCACATCCCAAGCTCCGTTGTCATCCAGGTAAATTTGTGTTTCCAAAGGTAACAGGGGTGTCACTGGCACTGTCAGCATGCAAAAAGTATTAGGAAAAATATTGTCTCAATATTGAGCTTATACTATTACTGGTAACATTTCTAAAGACTTCTTGGACAACTCAAAATTAACACTTCTTCAGTCTTCTTAAATTATCGAGCATTATGAAAATAGACAAGGTCATTGTTTTATCTGCAATAAAGTCAAAGGAATTGCCAGAGATACAGCAAGAGTATTACACATATAGTTACCACTGTGGTAATTTATTCAATAAAGGTCTCATTTAATTATACGAACCTATTACACTGAGTGATGTGTGAAGCATGATTTATACCTCAGACGTAAATATTCAGAAAGAGGCCTCCCATAATGAAAGCAGCTCCTCGCTGGTCTCCAGTTGTGTTTCACGTCACAGCGCCGATATGAGAGGAGGGGATATCGGCTGGTCACGCCGCCGCCGCCGGGTGGTCTGTGTGCCCCATGATTTACAGCCAGAAAAGAAGGTGGGTGATGCAGTGTGGTCTGAAACCACGCTGCAAACCTCCGCCAGCTATCCCACGGCTCACAACTGGGAGCTGTTCTTCACATGAACGCCTTACAAGTCAGCACTCAAGGCAGCGATCAGTTTGAAAACACTTCACGTCATCTGCTGGAAGCGTGACTGATGTCTCCTGGCTCTTCAAGAGCGTGGCCCTCAGCCACCAGTTGCAGACACGACGGTGAGCTGTGACATATGATCTATGTTACATCCTCTTTCTACGTTATGCTCACCAACAAACACTGACAAAGTTGAAATGGTAGAAATTTGTCAGTAAGCCTGCCCTCTTTCTGCCATCAGGAGGCTGCAACTCAAATAATTAGTATGAACCCATAGTGGTTTGCACTAACTTAGAAATAGAGAGAATCTTTTTCTCATAATGTGGAAAAACAAATATTCCTCACGCTTGCAAATAAGTTGTTTCTTATTGGTATGATATTCCACACCTGTACATGCTCATAGCTGCCTGCCTGCACTCGCCGCCCTCCCTGCTCTTCCTCCCCTGCCCTTGGGTCATCCAAAAGCCGACTGAGATTCTGCACAAAGCTTTTAACTCCCACAGCTTTTAAAGGGAGAGATATTTAGAGCTGTAATAAGTCACTGCCTCTGCATGAACTGTACCTGTGCTATTTTAATACCAAAAGCAGGGCAAATCACTCTATTACTTAAGTCTTTTCCTCCACTCATCTCAGAGCTTTCACAAAAAACAGCACAATGAAGCAGTTTATATTTGAACACAACACATTTTTCAACATCCACGTCTCAGAAAACGCTCACTTATTTTATCACAAATTTAAACAACAACAAAAACCTCAAACTCAGTCAAACCTAGCCGTGTCAAGCCTGACAGACGTTGATGACACTCATAAAAGGCAGAGCTTTCTAAAGAGATATCTTCTTGTGGAAAGTGTTAGCCAATTGATAATACAGGTAATATTCAGCACTCTACATCTATGCTGATATATAAAACTGCTGTCAAAGCTGCTGTCTTTATTGACATCATCGTGAATACTTTGCTCCCGAGGTAAAGACATTATTGTCAGAAGTAGCTGAAAACATCACAGAAGATATTTCTCAGTTTAACTATCTAAAAGTCTGTTGTTAGAAACTCTTCAGGATTCCTTAACATCAGAACAAGACTGAAGGGATCCCATGCACAATAGCACGTCTCACTTAAAATCTTCAAAGAGCATTTTAACTGGAAAAAACCCACTGGGTTGGTGAGACCAGTGACTCCAGCCATGGGCTAACCCAGCTCCGAGTGCCCCCACCATGTCTCACACCTCATGCACAGACCTGGCTGGGGGTCACATGGATTTAGAGAAATAAATCCAATTGCCTACGAACCACTACTGTTACACCCTGAAAACCTTGCTGACGTTCAGATGGGCACTGCTTAGGGACATCCGTGGAGGTGCAAAGCACAAGTCCCACTGTGCCCATTGCTGTGCCCGTTGCTACATTCTTCTTCACTATACGCTGAAAATAATACCAAAATAAAAGGAATAAACCATTGCCTCCGTCAGCACTGGCCTTATTTAACCTTGCTATAATTTGACAGTTAAAACAAGTCACTGAAGACCAAATCTACAAAAAGATTCCAACAGTTTCCCATCTAAAAAGATTTCAACAGTTTCCCACCTAGTGGAATCAAAACCCAGAGATGCTTCCTCAGGGGCAATGGTTCTGTCCTGTTGCAGCCTCAGCTGTCCCTAATGACCCTCTGCCCCACTCAGGGGTCCGAGGCGAGCACACACCGGCAACATTTTACCCCATTCCCATCCCCATGACATTTTATCCCACTCAGCTCTTGCCTCTAATCTAATTTGACTGAGATGGAGAAACCTCACGCTCTCTAGAGATCGATTCTCCGCAAGCGCAGCACATAAATGAATATTTTACAAGTCATATAAATGCAGCCCTTTCCATTTTTCTTTTCCACTTCTGCTGGATGAAGGCAGAAGCTGGTACCAATTTACGGCGTTAAACTCTCATCTCAGGGGCAGGCAGAGATTCCCCACGATCCAGCCAAGCCCCTCACCAACGTACCCCTTCTATGGACCAAAAATAACATAAGCTGCTCTTTAGTGTGTCACTTCTGACATCATTTTAACTCCCACTCAGCTGCAACAGTTGAGTATTAAAAATATATAATCTCTTTAGAAAAAGTCTTCCTGAGGTCCTGTGTGTCAGAGGTCTACAGTGACCTCTTCGTTGGTAAAAAAAACAATCTGCATCAAAACAACTGATGCGTGGAACCTTCTTTAATACGAAAATGCTCTCTACGTATGGTTACATCCTTTAGCACCTAGTGGTCAATAACTTACGCGATGTACCTTAAATGTGGCTATAGGGAATTAACACTTGACACCTGAGGATCCCACCGCAATAGCCCTACGCTTTTGACTTCAAAGGCAACAGAAGAGTAATATTGAGATCAAAGACTTCCAACACAATTACAGTTTTTGAAGTTTGCAAGCCATAGAAATTGGAGGCATTTTGGCTCATGCACTCTTGTCGTTTTCCAAACTCCTGAATACTTTGAGTCTCTGTTCAAACTTTTGATGCAAACTAATGTTTTGATGCACAAGGATCTGAAGATGCCTGGGCATTCCAGATTAATCCATGCTGACAGCAAGGGCTCTCTTTAGCGTTCCCGTGACTGTGCAGATTTGCACAGTCAGTTTGCAAGGTTTGAAAAAAAACCCACCTCTGCTGTATGTTCTGATGAAAAGTAAGCTCTGCTACCTGGGGCAAACACTATCTGTTCAAATATGCATATGTAGAAGGCTGTATTTTTGGATGAGGCATACAAAAATGTAAAAAGTTGTTTCTACATTTCACTGCCAGCAGAACAGCTCACCTTTGTGCACACTCTGATAGACATAACAGCAGCAGGTCAATTAAAATTCTAGGTTCCTTTGCATGCTGCTGTTCTGCCATTTTAGGTTCCTCTTCTTGCAGTTTTATTCCATTGGTACCTGTTTTATGAATGTATGTGATCATTCGGTCATTGCCATCATTGGCTGAGTGACACTTTTCCATCCACAGTTGCATGGGACACAAATAAAGGTCTAATGTTACTCTTAAAACCTTAACCAAGGAATACTCCCGGCTCAACTTTCATTTACTTCATAGATAAAATACAAATACTAAGTCAGACACTCGGAAATGTCCCGCTGCCCTGTGACAAACACACAGTTGCCCATTTCCTGGTACGTACGTTTCTGAAATCTCTTTATCCTTCTCTGTATTTAAGCAATATTTTCCTCTTGCTCATCTATATGCTTTTATCAGTTTCGGTTATCTTGCTTCTTCTCGTGAAAATTATCCAGATTGCTACATGGTGGATAATTTCAAACAGCCAATTTTGCTTATTTTGAAAGTCAGTAGTTTTGTGGGACAATATTTTTTAAGTTCTTGCTGGACAGCCATTCGTAACCCAACTCTCCAAGCCACAATGAATACTCCGTCCCTTTCGTCAGGCCCTGAATGGAAGAGTAGACACTGTTTAAGGCTCACCTATGGCACAGGCTCAATCATACACCCAATAATTGCTCAATTACCATGACAACACATCTATGCTTAATATTCCAAACTAACCATACAACTTCAGTAGCAGACCTTTTAACCAGCCCTTGCAGTCCATATAGTTTAGTGACCCAAAGTCCTATCAGAGAGTGCTGCAAGTAAAACCTGGCCAGGTGAAATCCCACGTGAAAAGCAAAATACAGGCAAAGCCCGCCGCTAGCCAGAGCGGCAGCCCCTCAGAGCCTGGCCACTCAGGAGAAACTCAGTTCTTCTGGAGTTTCTGGAGACTGTGAAACAGAAAAGTTGGCAGTGCTCTTTGTGCATGGGGATTCCCAAAAGTTGCATTATGTTACATGCTTAGGTGTTCAGCTTGGAAACTAAATTGCTTATCCTTATAAAAGAGAATCTTTGGATGTGGCAGTGCACCATGTTAACCCCATTTGTCCAGAAGACGGTCCTGGGCAGGTAAAGTGAATATAAGTCTTGGCAATACTCCCTATATCTGGGGGGCTAAAGTGGAGTAACATCCTCTTTCTGCAGTACAGAGTCCTTATAAAACAGGCTATACGTAGCGATAAATCTGTTTGTTTTTGTTATGGTTCTTCCATCACTCTCCGACTGCTTCTTCTTTCTCTTTAGAAGCACTTGATTGTACCATTCTCTGTCTGTTTTCAGCATCATAAAATGAAATTCACCTCATTGATCAGAAGATGACCTCTATCCAGTGCCTCTTAGATTAGAGATAACAGCAGGCTGCTGTCTAACTGAGAAATAATTTCTTCAGCTCCTTCAGCTCCTCTTTATTATGATTGCTTCCTAACATATCACTTAAAAACTGGAATGGAAAACAAATGAGAATATCTTCTCCCAGTGTTTGTATTTGACTTACCAACAAACACACACACATGCTGCAGCACACTTTGCTTTAGAATAATTCATTTTTTCTGTGGAAGATGAAAATATTTAGCTGTAGATAGATGAGCTGAAGAAAGGGGTAAAACCGCATTGATATATGACCTACTTCTTGTTAAAAGGCTTCATGCTTTAAAACAGGAAAAATGGTAGACGTACATTCATGTGAAATTTAAACTGTGCATATTCAGGAACAGGTTTTTAAATATCAGCATTAAAGATCACGTTAGAATATATTATCACATTCTGCACTGTAGCATGTGTTACATATTTATAACAAGGAAAGCATGAAAGACTAATCATACACTATGAGTAATGCCATGTTTTTACAGTGAGATTTGCAAAGCCTTTTCCCAGACACTCACTTCTGCTGGGGGCAGGAGAAGGGAGAGGTTCCTCCACCACTGACCACTCCGCTGCTCAGCATCTGCTGTGGGATGGTCCCACTCCGAAGGTGTTCGGCGTACAGTGACATTTATCTGAAAATAGGCATAAATACGTGTATTAGTTCATCTATTTCAGGCCTACTGCTGAGCTGGAGGACAGGTTCCAGTTGGCAGCAAATACCGCACTTTGTTCCCAGGGCCCTGGGCCCTATGGCCTTGGCTACATGATGGGATTTCTGGAGGGCTTGTCAGCACCAGTAAAGCCTCTCAGCTTCACTCTTACCATCCTTCACTTCACCGTGTTGAAGAATGCGCTCTTTAGAAATAAAATGAACTTTGCTTTTTCTTTTCCCCCAACAAAACTTTGAGTGCCTCAAACACTGGAATGGCTTTTTGACAGCTGACCTTATTTTATCAAGTAATACATCACCAAAGCAACACAAGTCTGATAACGTATTACACTAGTACAGATGAAATACTACACAAATATATCACCCAAGTAATGCTGGTTTATGATCTGTTTGTCCTAATATCAGCTACCCTGCAGAAGGCCTTTCTAGTGTATTGGGCTTTTCTTGCTTTATTTAAGTAGAGGGAACTTTTAGAAGATGGAGAATAGAGAGAAAATGGGTTTCTTTCTAGCTGTGGTGTGTACCACTGCTCCTTTCACGTGATGCAACAAAAGCTGTGACTGAATAGTCTATAAGGCCAACAAAAATTAAAGTTGCCTTCCTTGCTTTGCTCAGGGGAAACTCATGCTGTAGCCCACTCTGGGAGGTCCCAGCTTGACGCGGAGAACAGGGACTTGGTGCTGTTTGGATCCTCTGTGAGGCTGGAAAGGCAGCACTTAGCCTCTGCAGAGAGATGCCCTCGGTCTCGGGCATCTATTGTGCTGCAAGAAATTTAGACTAAGATTACAAGACTGAGCATGAAAAGTAGTGGTTCTGCAAGAAAGGGACCTGTTCAACAGGATACAGGATCAGCTACAACAGAGATTGCCCATAAAGCACATCTACACCAGTACATGAAGGACAGCCTTGAAAAACTTCGATAAAAGATCTACCACAAACTCTTTGTACTTCGCTGGCCAGTTGTGAGTTCTAAACAAAATTTAACATGCCCAGGCTTCAAGACTAAGAGCACATTCCCAGAAGAAAACAGCAGCTATTGCTCGAGGTCAGTGTCGCAATCACAGCGTTGTGGAATAAAAGTCTGAGCATCTCCTAGCTAGGAAAATATCATCTGGGAATCACCTCTGTTTTGTCAAGAAGAAAGTTCTTGGAATAGGGACTCTGGGGGATGCACTGGGACTGAGGCCTTGCTGTAAACTCATCCCCTGACATCGAACTGGAATAATAAAATTGTTAATTCAGAAAACTTGTTCAGCACAAACTTTCTGTATATTCTAATTTAGTATCACTAAATTTCTCAGTGTCACCTCATAAAAAAAAAACAAAACAGATGGGATGTTTGGGTTAGTAACACCACTGTTCCCCTTTGGGTGCCAGGAATCCAAATCCTCTGATGGCCAAAGCTGTTTTGAGATGGTTAATCCATAAGGCATGCAACACACTGCAGCGCAGAGCCTGCCATTGTTTCAATTTTATCTGTTCTGTGATTTTCAAAACTACTGAAAGCACACAGATAGGTTGACAGATACATTTGCTATGTATTATTGTCTCTGCAATGCTAATATTGGCTGTTGCCTGACATTTTATATAACAACATTTATATAACCAAAGTTCCTGTAATTTCTAAGTTATCTGATGCACCACAAAATTTAAAGCCAGCGATTCCATTTTCTTCACTTATCAACTTAAAGCTCATGATGAATCAAGTAATATCAGAGAAGATAAATTATGCTGCTGTTTTTTTTACAGTTTACATCCCTGCAGTCGATGTACCTCATGCAGGAATTGACCTTTGGAAGAACTATAGCAGCACATTATTTTTGCAGCAGTAAAATTGATGGAAATTGATGATGCCTGAAAAACACACAATTATAGTGTCTTGATTAAAAATGGAGCACATTTCAATGAACTTTTTCCCTTCTTCGCATGATTATGATACACAAGTACTAACATTAATGGTATTTTTTTATATAATGAACCATAAAATTACAGTTGGCAGTCAAGAGCACTCTAGCAGATAAGTAAGGCAATTTTCCTCATCATTTTTCCCTTTGTTGTCAATCTTGTTGCATAGCCCATTGCCTTTTCAATGAGCTGTAATGTGAATATTCAAGATCTTGCTTTTCCCCGGTGTATAGATTCCAGTTGAAATAGTTCAGTTTCATGCCACCCATTTTAATAGGTTTTATTAAGTAAACTTAATATTTTTAGGTTTTTAGAATTTGCCTGCACATTGACAAAAAGAAAAATGGCATTTAAATTGTACAGGTTTCATGCAGATCAGCAAAAGTGCTTTTGAGCTTGCTGAGCAAACATGCTTAAAAGTTTGGTTTTGATTTTGCTCTAATACTGTCTTTCTCTTTGTACAGGAGGTTTTACAAAGTTTAGACATGTTTGAATACTTCTCCACGTAAGTATGACAATCCAATTAACTATCAGTTTAGACTGAACTGAGTTATAAGAAACATACGTTATAGCTATTAGCTCTCATATTAAGGCATTTTAGGAAGCATTTACTTCATGCTATTTCCAGTTGTCTGGCAATTTACAACTCTTGATGTAAATTACAGTTACTGTAGTACGAGACCCAAGTAAGATGTCACATGGCCTCATCTATGTCTTACATGGAATAAAATGGCAATAAAGATTAATATGTTATGTAGTTTGGAGCTGGAAAAAAAAAAAGATGTGAAGTGCTCTTGAGGGTAATTATCATTCTCACTTCCCACTAGGTGTAAACAAGCGGCTATCAGCTCTTAATCACAGCTCTCTCCTGCTCCAGCGGGAGGATGAAGTCTGGGCTCCATTGATGACAAAAAGTTGGTGAGTGTGACCTCCTCCACAGCTTGTAGTACTGGGTGAGAAGGATCCTTCTCATAAGTTCAAAAACATTAATTTTCTGTCCCTTTAGCCGTAGGATTTGCTCAGAGAGCTTAGCAGCCAGGGAAAGAGATTATGTAGATAGCTCAGGCTTGATAAAGATCGACACTTTATTGTCACAGTAAGTGAAGAGTCATGAGAAACTCATCTTCTGGACATGCCCAGGCCCTGTGCCATCTGAAAGTCAATCTGATTTCAGGCTGTTGTAAACTGCCAATTGTTTCCTGATTCTCACTCATATCTTTCCTGATCACCTTACTAACCTTCCTTTATTATTTGTGATTCACCAAGGGTAGGTGTTCTTTCTTCTTTAAGATGCTGGTGGGCTTTTATATGACACCTAGCAATCCCTAAGAATAGTAATAGCACAAAGAGACAAAAAGATGTTTAGGAACTCTGTTCCTAACCAATAACCATCATTACAAAAGGCTACCCTAAAAGTAGCAACCAGTAACTCCCTGTTACAGTTCATCATTCAACCCCTCTGCCAAGCAGGAGACTCTGCCTCCAATCTCGGAGTTATTCCTGGCTTCACAGGAATAACTCACTCAACAGTAATTCCAACGAAATTTTATTATCTTACAGTTTTACTTTTCCCCCCCCAGACTATGAAGCAAGTAACAGCAGTCACTGCCACTCAAGAAAAGCAAAATCAACAACTGTAACTTGGGTATTTGATAATGCATTATCCAATTTCATTAGATAACGAAATCCCCACATTTGTGGAATAGTTGTAGTTCATTTCATGACATCTGCTTGCAGAAGTCTAGGAATTTACAAGACAGTGCAGGTCAAGAGTGTTGTTAAAAGAATTTTAAAAATTCAAGCATTTCATCAAACGCAGATTGTTCTATTTTTGTAACTTCTACTCAGTGAAGATAAGTTATCATTACGTCTTGTTATGTTTTGTCAGATCAGCCTACACCAAGAGATGAAGTACCATACAGGTAAATAATCTATGAAACAGTAGTCCAAGTTAAAGGAGGTGACCCTTATTTTCATTTTGGACGTCTATCATTATATGAAAAACAATGCTTATCCTAGGGGGAAAAAAAGGCCTCCTAAGACCTCCTACATGGCTGCTTTAAGTTTCTTGCGATGATCAATGTAACTAAATTTAGGGCTACATTCTCTGGTATTTAAACATATTGAATTCTCATTGACTTCAGTGGGAGTGTTATTCAGTTAAAGACTGCATTACTTCAACTATTTTATTGAGCTCTACTTGAATAACCACACATAAGTCCACTGGCTCACAAAGATGTCTACAAGTACAGGACAAAAAAAAAAAAAACCACAAAAACAGGAAAGAACCAACTTAACCACAAATTTCTAAAGAACTGAAAAGAAAAATAATCGGTAAACTGCAAATGAGACATCAGCATTTAACGGCATAGATTTGAGTCTTATGCACTGCATTTTCAGTGATGCAGCTGTGATTTACCCATTAAACCCAGTACATCTGGCAGCCGAGCAGCTGCAAGTGGGCTCAGGGATGGGCAAAGGATGCCACAGACCTCCCTCTCCTCTTCATACAGTAGCTGAGCCAACACCACGGGTAAATCTCCCTGATGGGATGAGGTTAGCCTCATTTCTCCCACCACTTGCAATCAGCACCTTTGTTTTCATGTTCCCTCAGCAGCTGGTTCCCAATCACATTGGTTTTCCACAATCTGAGACCTTCTTTTAGAGCAGTGGTATTTTTAAAGGTTAGCAAGTTACATCAAGATACAAAAATGAAGTGATCTGGGAGACCACTGTCCCTAACTATGAGTAGCATCACTGTGGATTTTGTTTGTTTGTTTCTGGAATAGTGCTTTTTTTCCCCCATGGGTTCCTACCTGCAAGGAATCTGGAGGCAACTTTTAGTGAGAGTCACAAGTTACTGCTTTAAAAGGGACAACTGCTGTGAGAATTTGCCATTGGTATTAATTCTGCTTAGTACCCAAATAAGGTCCAACATTTGAATGAGCAGTTTGCAAGAAATTGTAAAGATGTGAAGCCAGCATCCTGGTGAAAAAAAGCTGATGAGACCATGCTGGCTGCCTCTCCAGGTGGCTTTGAAACAGTGCTTAGTTTTATCCAATTTAAAGTGAACATGGGATCATCTTCCAGCACTCATGGAAGTACTTACATGCTTGTATTAACCTGCAAGCTTGCAAGCCTGGGTCCTCAGATTTCAGCTCAAATAACTGCAATGCTTTCCTAATATGAAGCTTAAATATGAAGTTGAACAAAGCCAATTTTTAGAAGAAGCCACCAGTATATCCAACATTGACTAGTTCTCATCACTACGTAGTGATGAGTCACTGTTAATTTCAATGGCTAATATCAAGCATAGTCTGGTCCGTTGTGTAAAAGCTGTTAAGCAGCCAGACAAAGTCTATAAAATAAATCAGAGGTAAGACAAATAGCAATTAAATTTTGTTATGAGCTGTGACTGATGAGATGTGTTTCTAATATAGAGCACAAGTTGGTGAATAGGGATCCAATGTGAAAAAGAAAACAGTGTATGTCAGCTTTTGATATGTGTCCATATATCTTTCACATAAGCAGTGGTGGCTAGTCTTGGCTCAGAAAGCTCAGAAAAAAAATAAATCTACGTCTGAGAAATGAAGAGTGTCAGGTTTGCAATGAGCTAATGTGGCAGAAGGTCAAGGTTGACAAATCAGCACCAGCCTAATGCCTCGAATATGTCCACTGCAGCGTTAGTCTACGAAAGATAAATGAAGAAACTGTCAGCCAGCTCTAGTCTAAACAATGGAACAATTTAAAGTGGAGGGAATCATAATCTGAAGCAATTTGTTTCATACTGTACAATCATGATAAGGAAAATCTCAATTTTTCTCTATCAAATTGGAGTGTAAATAGGAGATTCAACCAAAAAACTTCAATCAGAATAAAAGTCACATTTCAAGGTATCCTTAAGGATAAGAGCCAAGTTTTAACCTCAGTGGTACAGCGGATATGAGGAAACAATTCTGGCTTGGTTGTGTAGTAGTAATAAAATGCTGCCAGTTGTCCATTTGGAGTAAACAAGAACAGGTAGATGAAATATGCATTCCAGAGACGTAGTACTTAGCAGCCGGTCAGAAGAACATTCTGAAAAACGAATTAATGCACATCCCCTGACAAGGTAAATTGCATTTGCAGTTTATTTCTAGAAGGGGGAGATGGCCATTTAGCTCTTAAGGGGTCCCTCCAACTCGGAGTACTCTCCTCTTTCAGCCACCAAGTTAACCTATCGAAAGGAGCACGCAAGAATCATGATTTGTCACAGACTTGCTAATGTTGGGTCTTCTGTTCTGTCAAGGACATCATAGGGGTCTTCATCATGAGCGACACAAGTAGAATGGCAAAGGAAGAACCTGCAAAAATATCTGAATAAATAGGTTGTAATGTGTATGTTCCACTACATAAAAATGCTGAAGTAACAGTTAGTATGTGATAAACCCACAAAGTGAAAGAAATTGAAACTTAAAATTCTCACTGATCCACACTGTAACTTCACAGTTCAGTTACAGATTTTTATTTCAGCACTTTCATGAGTCTCTGATCTTATGATTTTCTCTTCCATTTTGCAGATTTTAATGAGTCTATCAAGACATTTGTATAGCACTGAGGAGAAGGTTATGCAAAGTCTGAAGCAAATTCAAATTGATTTTGAGTACAAGGCACTTTAACTTAATATGCATCTCCTTCTACTCAAAATGGCTCGTTACTACCACCTCACACTTCCAATCTCACATTGGCTATATTTAAATAAAACAGGTTCCTATTATTCTGCGTGGTTAATAATTCAAGGCCCAATCCTGTTCCCGTTAACGCCAATGGGAGCGATTTGCTATGGACTCGAAAGGGAAGAGGTGTGAATGCAATATGCAAGCTGTGTCATCAGATTCACTGTTAGATGGCTGTAGGTTTCTGAAAATCCAAAGATTCCAGTTTTTTGATAGTTTGCAGGGATCTTACTTTTAGGAAAGTCCAAGTATACACCATATAATTTTAATTTTGTGGATATAGTTTTCTCAAGCAGAATTATTCCTCAGATGGTACTTAATCTTGGTGACGCTGAAGAAATGATCTGCTGTCTGCACTGGAGATGTGAATAGTTCATCAGCAGTGATGTTCACGTGCTATGTTCCTGCTAGTTCTTTTGGAGTTCCATCTCAGGTCTTTCCCCGCTGGTACTCTAACACTAGTCTTGAATGTACTGTTTCCTGTTGGCTGGATTCCCACTCCAGTAGCTACATCCCCACCGGTACAGATGGTATGGATGTTGAAGTCATTCCAGTCATTTACATCCAGCCAGGTTTTGCTGGGATCACTCTCCTTGGAGAAGGGGCCATTCTGGAGTTGTCTCTGCCAGTCCCCTGCCATCACTTCACTGGCCAAAATGGCACCTCAAAGACAGAGAGACCGCAGTGGCACAGACTGACATGCTTGCATTCTCCACTGACTTTTCATGCTTCCATAAGCTTTTATGGCCCATTGTCCTACCGGGTACCTTGCAGTTAGATTTTAATCCCTCACGTACACTGAGTAGCTCCGTTAACTCCTTACACGCACAGAGTCTTATTTCTAAGTGAAATAGTTTACTACTTATTTTTAAAAATAGTAATCCAAACCTTACCATAATGGCCTCCTAAGTGTTGTAATTTTAAGAGTGAAACTATAAATAATAACACAATCTTAACAGAGTAGTTTTTAATATATGCTTGTTTTTTTACCACTCAATTCTGGAGAGCGTATCAGCAATTTCAGTAAGAGTATAGACAGTAACAAAATCTGAAGCAACAAATTTTGATTTTTTTAATTGCCTGAGTTTG
Source organism: Larus michahellis (assembly GCF_964199755.1). Classification (NCBI taxonomy): domain Eukaryota; kingdom Metazoa; phylum Chordata; class Aves; order Charadriiformes; family Laridae; genus Larus; species Larus michahellis. The sequence goes on along the minus strand of NC_133905.1, from coordinate 13,129,777 downwards.
GGCTGGGTTGGCCAACAACAAGACAACAGATGCTCTCCACAACTTCTGACACTGGTACAGGTTGCCCACAGAGGTGGTGGAGGCCCCATCCCTAGAGACATTCAAGGCCAGGCTTGATGAGGCTCTGAGCAACATGATCTAGTTAAAGATGTCGCTGCTCACTGCAGAGGGGCTGGACTAGATGGCCTTTAAAGGTCCCTTCCAACCCAACACATTCTATGATTCTATGAGTCTATTCTTGCACCAAGGGGAGGAAAAAGAGAGGTAAAGGGATTTGAGTTTAGAAAAAACTAAACTACTTTAATGAAAAATTAATCATAAAATTAAAAAAGGATATAATGAAATAGATACAATGTAAATAAATATATACAAAACCAGATCAAGCACCTAGGAAGATGTCACCAGCAGGCACTAGGAAAGTTCCAGACTGGACTCAGTGACAGATGGGAACTGGAACACACTGACCTGGATCAAAAGGCAGACGAGCTGACGGGGTCCTCCTCAGACATCAGTCACTGAAAAACAGGAGCCACCAAAGAAGCAACCCCTTGAAGAAGAGCCACTAGAGAACCAGCCTGACCCCCTCCCTCCCTCAGCCTTTATACAGATCATGGCGGAGGGGATGGAGCACCCGATTGGTCAGTTTGGGTCACCTGACCTGTCCCCCCTCCCCACAGGTGTGACCCCTCCATGGGTAACACCGAGTCAGCTGACCCCGGTTGCCACAGCAACGAGTGTGGGCCCAGGCCTGTCCTGAGCAGAACGTGGCCCCGCTGCACACCAAACCGGGGCATTAATATTTGTTTCATTTCATCTTGAACTGTAGGTTTGAGAATGGCAAAAATAGTCCATGGAAAAACAGTAGATAATCATCAAAGTTTATAGTAAAGCTGTATTTTGTGGTACTAGTGAAATCTATGAAACGACTTACCTGTTTAATGAGATGCATATAATTACACAGTTTCTTGGGCTGGGGCTTATGATGGAGGAATGCACCACAGGCGATTTTAAAACACTTGAGATCCTAAAACTGAAGGAAATTCCTATCCCCAGCTCACAAAGCCTACTCATCCTTAGGCTCTGACCCTTCTATGCTAACTGACATGTTTTCAGGTGCAACATCCATGCAGATTTTATAATTATTAAGTATATTTTCCTATTATTCTTCGAGGAAGTTGCACAGAGGGAGAAAAATCACTAGCAAAACAGTATGAACTGAAGCAACAACAACAACAAAAAAGGCAAAATAAAAAGAGGAAGACAAAAGAGACTGCTCTAAAATTAGTCTGTGTTTTTAAGATGTGAATCACAAAATGATTTTTAGGCTGTGGTGGTGTAAACCAACCAGCGCTATTGACAGAATGATGACAGAGTATTGACTGAGGTGGGGAAGGATCCAGCCCGAGTACATCGCGTCTCTCTCGCTGGAATTTGAGCCCTCTAAGGTTACAGAGAATGGATTCTATAAAACTAAACCTAAAAAGTGTATTATTTCTCAGAGGACACAATTGCAACAAGCTTTTCCTGATGGCAAAAATCCAATTATTGTAGTAAAGGTTGTGCTCAGTTATTTCTCACTTCATGTCGAAGCAAATTGTAAAATGAGGTGCATGGGAACTCTGCTACTCTACCTTTACTGATACATAAGCTTCCACTCTGCCTTTTTTGTTGTTGTTAGCAAGACAACAGAGGGAGAAACTGAAGGCTAATGTCATCAAGTACTGACCAAGAGTGTGATATATAGATTTTTTTTTTGGTATTTCTCAAGAACTGCAAAGAAAAGTTTAGCATAGATTGTATCAAATACATATTTTTCTTTGATGACAGAAATAAAGTTATCTTCACCTCTATTGAATTTTTCTTCTTCTTAGATAGTAGTATATGTTAAACTAGTACAAGTGCTTTTTCTATTTGTTTGGCAGAAGAGAAGAAAAAAACTCCAAACAAAAGGCTAAAGCAATTATTTCTAGCTGTATCTTTGCTTTCTGTGAAATGGCAGTACAGCTTGTGAGGAAAGCTAACTTATTTTTTTAAGGAAACCAAATGCAGTAAGAATGAAGACCTTGGTGGATTTTCTGCGCTGGTCACTGCAAATGATCGATGCCATGCTTCTCCCCCTGAGCTCCTGGCAATGTAACCCCAGAGCGAAGACCTCTTTGAACAACTCCTTCCGAGTTTCCCAGCTTGGTGTCACTAGTACAATATCTGTAAAATTAATTCTTCCCTTCCATCTTTCTCTTGTTTCTTTTTTAGATTTCATTTTAGATGACAATAGCATATGGAAGAAAGGCGCTTCAAACAACGCTCGCTTGGGCTTGCTCTCCCTCCCATCTGGTCCTTCCATTGGGATGGCCTCCCACACCTGACACACCCAGTTCTTCTCTCCTCTTTGGACCATGGGTAAAGTGACATGTTTCATTTCCTGCAGCTGCTGGACTCAGACATACAGAACTGTTTCTCTTTCCACAGTAGCTGGCATATTTGCTAAATATCTCCCACGCATCTCTTTTCTGCAGGATCATACATGCAGCTGTAGCTGCGTTCATTTTTCTGCTCAAGCATTGAAAAGGTGGATTTACTGCTTCTTTCACATTAATTTAATATGCAAATATAAGTTAGGGGATGACTTGCATACACTTTTGGCAGGTTCAGCACAGATTAGATCCTGCAGTAGGACCTAAACTGGGCAGAGTATTCACAGACAGAACCAGTGTCCAACAGCAGCTGTACGCAGCAGAAAATCTGGGCTGTGTCCTTTTGCCATGAATAAGCTAAAACACAGCTTAAAATCAGGGATTTTTCTGGGCAGCCCACTTTGACTGACCTCACTTGAGATGACCTAATTCAGTTTATGAAATTCTTTTGAGGCATTTGCTAAACCAGACTAAATCAAACAAACAAACCGGAAAGCCGCCAGAGATTAAGTCTGACCTGTTACACCCCAGATTGAAGAGAGGCCAGATTCTGGTTAACATTCACTGTTATGAATAAGCTTTATCTGTCAGATGGGCACTGCTAAGCCACATACAAAATACAATTAAGCACAAAATCCAGCCTTTTTCATATTGATGGGATAAAGCAGAACCCAATGAGGAAAAAGCCAGTGGAATTAGCCCCCAAAATTAAGTTTAAACCAGTTTACATTAGAAAGATACTTGAAAGGATGACCATGCAATATGAATATTGTATTTTAAAGAGTGGTTAGCACTCACAAAGATGCACTACCCATCAACTGGGAAGATGCTACATCCATATTTGAAAATAATGTCGATTGGACTGATCCGTTTGTACATATTAAGTGGGCATCTGTCTTCAGTTGAGATAGCACTAATTTGGTAGTGTTATGTTGAAGCTGACTGCAGAGTTAGATAGACAAGTCCTTAACTGATAATTATTTGCTGACTCATAACAGTACGATCTGTATTTAGACAGGATTTTCCCCAAACAAATACTAAACATCCTGCTTTTGACATATATTGGAGGGGGTGGGGGTGTAACCCCTTTCCAGCCATTCAAGAGATCTGCCCATTTTACTTGTTATACGGTAGTGATTAGGAAACAGCAAGAAGGGCTGTCTTTAGTGGTCCTATGTAAATGTCTTTATTTGGGCTTCATTTTGGGTTTTTATAAAAAGTAGCTAAGACTAAGATCCCTTTTCTGTTTTGGGCCACAATGTTTAGTAAATACCTGAATTGCACCTTCAGCAATAGGTTTTTTTTTTTCATTCAAAACTCTTCCAAAAACAACAAACAAGCCAAATCTCAGGAAATCCTGCAGGATATAGTTATGTTTGCTTTAATGCTTTTAGTAAGACTAATACATGAAAGGCAATAGAAATGCGGTTTGTGGGAGACCAACGCTTCTGAGACGAACTTTAAAAAACTGCCCTTTGCTCAAGCTGAAAGGCTCTTAATAATGCTCTGACACTCAAGATATGCTTCCACCAAACTGATATTTATTTATTGACCCCAATCTTGTGACACAGGTCGGGCCCACAAAGGATTATTTGCCAGACACAAGACAGGGGCTTGCCCACTGGCTACTGTCAGACTCCTTAACTCTATTTTCATTTATCTTAGCAAAAATCTTGCCCAAGTAAAAGCTGCAGGGCTTGACTCTCAAAGTTTAGAACAGGTTCATTTCTCAAATTAAAATTTTATTGGGCCCTGGCTGTCAGAGCAATTTCCAGACATGCCAGCCTTCATCACTTCTGCCTGCAACCCTGTCTGCAGCCGCCGTCGTCATCCCTTGCCACCGCTTGGGAGGTTCGTTCTGCCCTTGGATCCAGGGAAACACCAGCAGTGGCTTGTGCCCCTTTTTGCCATCTCCTTCACCCCAACACAACCCTGCTGGCCTGCTACTTTCAATTTCATTCAGTTTACAGGAGTGTTTTACGCCGCCAGGTTTATGATCACCGCTTCTGCCAAGCCTCAGTCATGATGGCATTTATCAGCCCAGCTGACAACCAGTTCTTAAATACGCTGGTGAATGCACAGGTAAAAAACCCCAAACTGTAATCCTGAGAGGAATGCCTCTTTTGGAGGAAAATAAAACCAAAGGAAGTAGACAAGTTTATTTGAAAGTAAACCATGATAAATAAAATGATGCCTGTGGAATATCCCAATAATCTGTTTTTGATATTTAGACTGCTTTAAATAGCGTGAAGATTAAATTTGATATAGGTGAAATTGCAGTGTGTATTTATTTGTATTCATACATCCAACAGCAACATAAAAACCTCTCGAGTTTGTGGAGGAGTCTGTAGCGAATTTGCAAATAACTGTATCTACAGCAGTAGTGTATAATGTACCAATGTAATATACTGGAGAAAGTTGTCACTTGTTTGGCAATTAACACTGATATAGGAGGGAAAAGGAATGAGAGGATATTAACAGATTAATCTTGGGTCCTTTTAGACTGCGCTGAAGTAAAATGACAATCGAGTTTAGTCTGACTCCTGTTAGATCAGTGCCCTCTGCTGATCGCTGCTTGCGTTAAGCCAGCTGCAGCAAAACTGCTCACAACCACCTGGAATACAAAGTCTGCAGCTTTACACTTACAGGAAGAAACTATCTATGGATTTAACCCCCAGCTCCATCTTTCTAAGTGAAGCTACATCCAACAGGGAAATCCAGCAACAACAACATATACTGACAATATTGGCTAAAAATAAAAGCATCTCTGTGTGTCTTAAGTCTTGTGGTTAGCCCAAAACCAAAAACTCCTCTGCTTGCTGTCTTGCGGCTAGACTTTGTCTTTTTCTCCTTTCTGATCAAGTGAAACTTTTTAATGTATTATGAAAAAAAACCTGATTGACAGTTTCATATTGCAGCTGTATATTGAGATAAACTGTCCTACTTTGCAAACAGCCCATGCCATGACAACTTGGATATAAGAAGTAAAATATAAAATGCCAAGCATTATCTTTCATATCTATAGCTTGTTATACAGGTATTATCAGCTTGATATCCTTGTTTAGGTAATAAGCCGAGTGCTAACATGGGGCAAAATCTGAGATATTTGCCAATTGTCATTTCATCCAGCAGATACAGGTGGAAGAGAATTTTCGTCTCAGCTAGAAATAGCATTATGCTTGGGGATGCTCTCGCAGTGAGGGTCTTACTCTGCAATCGAGTGAATGTCACAAATGCATAAAGCTGCAGAACAGTATAGAGACTCTACTAGTTTAAAAAACTGAAAGATAACTACAGAAAGCGGAACAGTTACAAAAAGAGAAAAAAATCCTATAGCGAGCTGGGAAACTTGACAGCAGCCTAAGTTTAAACGCTGCCTGGAGGTAGGAACACATTGCTCCATGGAGAACAGGAAAAAATGCACGTGGAAATTTTTTGAGTCTATTGGTGCTATTTCCATTTAATTCCTTCTTCTTTTTAGCTTGAACTTTCAACTTATGTACAACAACAGGATTCAGCCAAATTTGAAAAAAGAACCAACATCTTTTTCTTCTGTAAGTCCATTTCCCAGAGAAGTGGTTTATGCTGCTGTGCTGACGTGTCACCTCAGCCCTAGTGTTCACTATTTGTATTTTTCACAGAAATGAAAATAGAACAATATTTTGGTAATGGTTCTACAACCACATCTTCCCTGCACAAGCACGTGCCTCTGAGCGTGAGTGTTGCCTTCAACAGTTGGTGAATTTGGATACTGATTTTATGTTTTGGGTTGGCGTCTCACCCCCTGTGGTACATCCCTTCATTCAGCAGTTTCACAAAGCGTGGAGCTACCTGGTGCCTTGCTCCTCGCTCTCAGTAACATACCACGATGGCCAAAGCAAAGTCCATTACATATTTTGCTGCTGAATACCCCTAGCGGTCATCTCAAAACCTATCTGGAAGATAGAGAGTGTCAGCATTCATATTATTCACAAGCATTGCCACCCCCAGCTCACCACGCAGTGTTTTTACCTGTTTGCCACCGTTCTTCCTTCCCTGCTCTGAAAATGTGTTGCACGTATTGCAATGGGGCGTTTATATTGCTCAGGAAGCAATCAGAAAAAAATCACTAACCATTAGAGTGAGGAGTGGAAATGAATAGTTGACAACTCCTTTATCTATCTGTAATCATTTAAAATACGGTGAGAACACGTGGAAACTGTGCCGGGATGCTGCAGACAAGGACCACATCTCAGTGTGGGACTGTACAGCACTTAGTGCAGCCCCCGACCCACCTGGAGCATCTCACCGCAACATCAGCACTATGACAGCTTGCAAAAACGCAGCCGGATGGACAAAGGGCTGGGAACAGCAGGAGATTTTGTCCTTCTGGCAGCAAATGGGACACCCGTGCTGGGGCTCTGTGTGCTCTGGTTTGTCCCCGGCAGGTGGGGACCTCAGTGCAGGACCACAGCCTGGAACTGAGCCACCAGTTCCCAAATAACATATCCAGAACAGATGTTGGGAAGTCTCAGGAAAACATGGGAAATAACCTCTCACCGTGCTCTTTTGTAGGACACACTATTTTTTTCTGCACTTCCATGCTAATTAAGCTCCTGGAGGTGCTGCTTCCTCACAAATCTTTCCCCTTCCCTAAGTGAAATGTCAGTATTAGTGCTGATTCAGTGGCACTAACGTCTGCAAGCATTGCTTTCGGGAGCTAACATTTACGCACAACGGTATTGCTGGCAAGGTACTACTTGGCAGAAAGAGAGCGAAAAGTTTGGCAACTCTGTGCCAACATGGGTAGCAGATGTTTTTAATGCCAGCGCCTCTCTAATTGCAAAGCAGCAGCAACAGCACAGCATGAAAGGAGAATACCATAAATCTCCAATGTAGGGACTAGTCCACGAGCACATAAATTCTGCCACTTGTTAACAGAATTTGCTGACAACCTCCATGCTCTACTTAAATTTGCGTGGTGTGCAGTCCCCATTTGACTTCCTAATAATAGGCACAGTGAGCTCAGGCTGTGCCTTCAGACACAGGTTGCCATGATACAGTCCCCCACGCCACGAAAATGGGAGGGGCCAATTTGGAGTACATAGATGAATCTTGCATACAGCGAAGCCTTGGTGCCAGGCATCTTTGCTCAACAGTGGAGGATTAGCATGTACAATCAAAGCTTCTCCACTTTTGAGGATGCAGCAACAGTGACAGGCTTTTCCCCTCACCTGTAGAAAAAGCACCCAACAAGCTGCAAGGGTCAAGAAGTCACAGAATCTTCATGGTTGGAAAGGACCCTTAAGATCATTGAGTCCAACCAAACAACCTACAATCTCTGCCACTACAGCATGCCCTGAAGTGCCAAATCTAGATGTTTCTTAAACACCTCTAGGGATGGTGACTCAACCACCTCCCTGGGCAGGCTGTTCCACTGCCTGACCACTCTTTCAGTAAAGTCATTCTTCCTAATATCTAATCTAAACCTCCCCTGCCGCAACCTCAGACCATTTCCTCTGGTCCTGTCATTATTCATCTGGGAGAAGAGGCCAACACCACCTCTCTCCAACCTCCTTTCAGGTAGCTGTAAAGGGCAGTGAGGTCTCCCCTCAGTCTCCTCTTCTCCAAGCTAAACATGCCCAGTTCCCTCAGCCTCTCCTCATATGCCCTGGTCTCCAGACCGCTCACCAGCCTGGCAGCTCTCCTCTGGACACGCTCCAGCACTTCTATGTCCCTCTTGTACAGAGGGGCCCAGAACTGAACACAGCCCTCGAGGTGAGGCCTCACCAGTGCCCAGTACAGAGGCACGATCACTTCCCTAATCTTGCTGGCCACTCTATTCCTGATACAAGCCAGAATGCTGTTGGCCTTCTTGGCCACCTGGGCACGCTGCTGGCTCATGTTAAGCTGGCCATCCATCAGCACCCCCAGGTCCTTTTCTGCCAGGCAGCTTTCCAGCCACTCTTCCCCAAGCCTGTAGCGTTGCTTGGGGTTGTTGTGACCGAAATACAGGACCCAGCACTTGGCCTTAATAAACCTCAGACAGCTGGCCTTGGCCCATCGATCCAGCCTGTCCAGGTCCCTCTGTAGAGCCTTCCTACCCTCAAGCAGATCAACACTCCCACCTAGTTTGGAGTCATCTGCAAACTTACTGAGGGTGCACTCAATCCCCTCATCCAGATCATCGATAAAGATATTAAACAAAACTGGCCCCAAAACTGAGCCCTGAGGGACACCACTGGTGACTGGCTGCCAAGAAGATTTCACCCCATTAATCACAACTCTCTGGGCACGGCCATCCAGCCAGTTTTTAACCCAGCAAAGAGTACACTTGTCTATGCCATGATTCGCCAGCTTCTCCAGGAGAGTGCTGTGGGGGACAGTGTCAAAGGCCTTACCAAAGTCCAGATAGACAACGTTCACCGCCTCGCCCACATCCAGAAGGCAGGTCACATGGTCATAGAAAGAGATCAGGTTGGTTAAGCAGGACCTCCCCTTCCTAAACCCATGCTGGCTGGCCCTGATCCCTTGGCTGCCCTGCACTTGCCATGAGAGCTCACTTGAGATGATCCTCTCCATGATCTTCCCTGGTACTGAGGTCAGGCTGACAGGCCTGTAGTTCCCCGGATCCTCCTTCTGACCCTTCTTGTAGATGGGTATCACATTAGCCACCCTGCAGTCATCTGGCACCTGCCCTGTTGACCAGGATTGTTGATAAATGATGGAGAGAGGCTTGGTGAGCTCTCCCGCCAGCTCCCTGAGTACTCTTGGGTGAATCCCATCCGGCCCCAAGTCAAGGGCCAAGACCTGAAAGGAGGGTGTAGTGAGGCAGGGGGGTCGGTCTCTTCTCCCAAGTAACAGGTGATAGGACAAGAGGAAATGGCCTCAAGTTGCTCCAAGGGAGGCCTAGGATGGATATTAGGAAAAAATTTTTACACTGAAAGGGTTATGAAGCATTGGAACAGGCTGCCCAGAGAAGCAGTTGAGGCACCATCCCTGGAGGTATTTGAAAGGTGGGTAGATGTAGTGCTTAGCAATGTGGTTTAGTGACAGGTTTTGTCAGAGTTAGGTTGATGGTTGGACTAGAGGATCTGAAAGGTCCCTTCCAAGCTGGGCAATTCTATGATTCGAAGTTCGAGAAGTGTTTACTCCACAAACATAATTTTGGCTTTGTGCCCTCACTTCCTCAACACAGTCATTTGCCATCTACTTTCCACTATTGCAGTGTAAAAATACAAGCTTTCATGTGGGATGGGAGGTGGTCTGGACTTCTCCTTGGGCTTGTTGGCTCCCACAGGACCAGCAGCATCTGAGTCAGCAATCACTGCTGGCTGCTGTTGCCCCAGGGTGCTAAACCTGCTAGGATTTACTTTAGTGGGGTTTAGAGATGATTTCCTCAATTTTTTCTACAAAGAAAACCCATGTGATATTGTTCCTTATCCTCAAAATTGGGATATCAGTCTTGCACATTATTTTTTTTCCTGGCTGGAGGCATCAGTGATGCGACTACACCCCAGAATAGGGATGTCCAGGAACGTGTCCCTGCTCCTCGCCCAGTCTCACCATGCTGCTTTCACTAAAGAGTAAGGGTTAAACCACAAAAATAAAATCATGGTTGGGAGCTGACCTGGAAAGCAAAGTTTATGAAAAATTTATTTAGTCTTCTGACATCTGGAGGGAGATACTTCATTTAGGTCATGAATTTTTCTGTTTGGATCCAGGGTGATTGCTTGTGCTGCCATACTCCACCCTCTGATCCCCTGTACCTTCTAGCCCACAACTAATTTTGAAAACAGAGGAGGCTGACTCTTAAGAAGGCTTGGAAAGTAGATTGTTTCTTTTTCTTTTTTAAGCAGCTGGAAAAAAGGCTCTTCACATGAAGAGAAAATGTAAGAAATAAATATTTGAAGTGTGAGGAGCCAATATGAAGGAAAGAAAATCTTGTATATTTATAGGAGTAATATGAGAACGTTTCCTTTTGAACCTTGCAGTCAGAGGAATTCGAACTGAATTAATCAATCACCAGACTATTGATAGGGAAAAAAAATGGCTTGTCGTCAAGCAGCTTGCAAAGGATGTAGATGGAGAGCTAGACACACCAGCGCGCTTGCTCTAAACAATTAAGGACAGACTCAGCTAATTTAAATCCACATAGCAACATCCTAATCAATACAGCTAAGCTGAGTTTCTCAGGCTAAAGACATTGTTTGTTCCACTTTAATTATCCTTAGTTATAAAATTAGAGAATATGGACTCGACATGCCGTGCTCAATATCATTCCGGGAAGTTCGCTCCACCTTCTTTGGTAAGCAATGCACTTCTCAGCCCCCATAAATGTTATCAGAAAACTGGAAGGATATTTGCAAAGAAAAGGGTGAAAAGTGCCAAAGAAGTCAAAACCCATACACTTCTCCCTATTATAGTGCTTCCCAAGACAGAATCCCCTGAAGGAAGAGCCTGTGTGAAAATGGGAGCTGTTTCTCTCTCTGAAAGAGAACGGATTGACAGATTCTGTATTTATTTTTAAAAAATGCCTAACTAAGCAGCATTAGTCACCCATCATCCATATTTCTCTCTATAAATGAGAGTGCATGAAGCTATAGAGTCTCCAGAGAAAGCAATTACAATATTAATTTCAACTTAAATGACAACTAGGAAAAAGAAAAAAAATAATCATCTAGCTTAAGAAATTCAGTTTTCTTAGATCCTGATTATGAAAACTGCTTCACAAACACTGAAAACCACCAATCACCAATATAATCTTTAAATGAGCTCCCTGGAAGGCACTACGAAGAGCAATATCTGTGTAGGAAGACATTTCAGCTGTAATGAACGTGCAAGTCTTCAAGTCTGTCAAGCCCCAAGTTTGACTGTGAAGTAGGTGAGATCCCGGAGGTGGGGGAACCAGGCACACACGCACACAGGCAGGTGGTTGATCCAGCTAAATTTATTGGCATCTTTGCACTGGAATTCAAGGAGCTATACTTTGTGGCCCCACTTTATGGTCCACAAGCTGTTCCATGCAACTGGGTGTTGTTCAAAGCCTCATTGCATTGATTCTTGCCTTGAAGATTTCATGGACTGATAGAAATCCTGGTTGGAGGGGACCAGAAGAGATTGTAATTTTCCCACTCAAAAGGGAGCTCTTCATGCTGGATCAAGTCAGACATTGCTTTTTTTTCTAGCTAAGGCTTGAAAATCTCCAAGGATGGAGATTGTACAGCTCCCTGGGCAACCGGATCTGGTGCTGCCAGAAGAAAATTTGGGTGAAAGGGCTCCCCATCCTTTCTTAAACTGGAGAGCTGAAAGAAATCTTGTAACTCACTTCAGCTTTGAAATAGCATAGAAGGCAAAGTCACAGTATGAAAGTCAATGTGCCCCAAAGTGCTCTGGCTGTCTCCTCATCTTTAGTCACTGCTGACAAGGTCAGACCCATAACCTCAACACTCAGCTCAAGTGTATTGTCTCACCACTTCAACACCAAAGAGAGCCTTTGCCCTAATTTAGATTTGAGCCAAATTCTTCTCATGAAATGTCTTGAAATGACAACAATATAATGATTGCCTAGTTAATTCACTTAATAATGAGAACCAATTATACACGAAGAACATTTCCCTTGTGAGTTATTTTCATTCTCAACAAACAGTCCTGTTGGAAACATGATGGTCTCCCATCCTCAGAGCAATACAAAATATTTCATCCCAATTGTATTTCTGCCAAATACACTCTGAAATGTGTCCCTGCAAACACCGACGAGATTGATGTGATGTTGTATTCTAACTGCACTGGCTGGTTCTTGACTTGGACTTTGCTTCTATTTTTTTTTCTGGCAAAATATTGCCCATTAAAAACTGTAATAATGCCAAAATAACATAAAACATAAAAGAAAGTGGAAAGGGTTCTTTTGAAAGATTTCAAGGGACTTCCCATTTCAAACCAGCGTCTTAGATCACCAAAGCCCATTTAAAAATTGTCTTCAAAAGGAAAAACAAACAAAACAAAAATACCCTGCGTTCTAATAAGCTTCATTAACTTCTAAATATCCATAGTTTGTCACGGAACTCGCTCTTTCTTCACAGGACTCCAAACGCCTGCGTGCCTCTATCTGATGGGCTAAATGGCACCTTGTTGAACAAAACGTCTGGGATGCTGTGCAGCTGGGAGCTTTGCAGAGTGACAGTATTTTGCAGGAGCTGTATGATATTTTCTTTTGGCCTGGAAAATAAGTGGAAGTGCTGCTTCATCCTCTGTCTTTGTCATACAGTATCACCCAAATGAAGTTATAAATATAAAGAGCCAAATAGGAGTTGTATCCTACTTCTTGAACTTCTGCCTGTGCTTTCAGGTCTGACAGATTCAAGTTTCTGACCCCAATTAAGCAGCTTCATCTCCATACTTCAACCTAGGAAACAAATAGGTAGAAGGGACTACCATATGTTTCGGTTTTCACTTCATTAAATCTTTGATTGTGCAAAACCTTTTAAGAGATACTACCCCATAAAATTCATACAAAGCTATATTTTGTGTTGTTTGGAAGAATCTTATTAAACACTTTCTCCAAAGAAATATTCCAACCTTTCGAGAATCAGCATGACACTTAAATGAATTATTCATGCAAGGCTCCGCAAGATGGGCAAGTTTCCTGCCAAGACTTGCACAGTGAGGGGTGTTATAAAACTGAAATTGGAATGTGGAGAGAACTGATGGAAAAGATTTCAAAGATCATCTTTGTTGAAAAAAACCCCCACAACTTCAGACCTTTAAACTTGCTTCTTCACAGCAGAGAGCCTTCTAAATGTCCCGCTACACATCCACTCCCAAATTCTTCAATTTTAAGATGTGCTCACAAACAGATACGCACTTTTAAATGAAGCCACTGAGTGATGTAAGTGCAATTTGTGAGAATCATTGACACATAATTCATTTCAGTGATCCTTAAATGAGGCTTTGTCTCAGGAAACTCGGGTAAGATTTCCCTTGCCATCTGCATGGAAGCGCTGCCCACTGACACCATGGAGCTCTTCCTAAATCACCCAATGCAGGACAAACTAAGAGTTGCCCCATGCATACAGAAGACCCTGAAAACCAACCAGGCCTAAGAGCAAAATGTGCAGAATTTATGAAAATTTGCTGAGCCTAACTCAAAAGCTGAAATCTGTCAACAACCAAATGAAAATTAAGGGTCCAAAAATTTAAGTCTTTGATTTTTTTTACCTATATTTGCAGTTTAGATGCTGATGAACATGAATAATGCCTCCTTCGTCCCCCACAAATACGCTGTACTGAATAACTAATGAAAGTCACATTTTAAATAATACAACAGACACAAGAAGGGACCGCTATCATTAATGCAAAGCAACTCGGTGCCACCAGACATTGTTTTGGTGGCATTCGCATGAGGGGGAAAAAAGCCCTGTAAGCATAGAGGGTAGACATGAGTGATTGCTGAGCACATTTTAATAATTAATTCAACAAATAAGTGAAGTCTATTTTAATTTCACCTTAGACAGCATTGCTATCTCAGTGAAGTAAATTGCAAGCCCTCTTCTGTTACTGTACCCAACACTGACACTTTGGAAACATTACAAAAGCAGTGGGAATGTAATGAAAAATATATATAGTGCTGAGACTTCTGAGCTATCCAAAGTGCTCTTTAAGATCCTGCAGATAATCTTTAGGGAATAATCCAAACAGCTCTGTTGTATAAAGTTACATTAAATGACTGTACATCATGCTGTGATTGAAAAGTCATGCCCAAAAATGCTGATCAGTTTGATTGGACATGGATTCCGTTCCAGCGCTTTAAAAGGCCTCTAAAGAACAGCTCAGTAAAGAGAAATAAAATAACTAATACCACCAAAGTGATCACATTTGCGTGTTTCAAACGGAAACATAATAGAATTATTTATCTGTGAAGGAACTGCTAAGAGGATCGGGAGAAAAATAAAATGTTTGGAAACCTCTGTTTCTCTTGAACTGAGATAAAAAGCTGTTTTGTCCCATATTTTAACTTCTCAAAAGTTTCTTTTTAGCACTTTTACCTCAACATCTCCATGGATAATACCACGACACTGCTTCGCAAAGCCCTAACAGGTATCCATATTTTAGCCGGGAAGAATTTCACGCACACAGAGCAGATGAGGCGGGTACTTCTTCTGTCTCTGTGTTTTCTCAACTGCCTCCCAAAAAATAAGGGTTTGACACTCAGTCATAATTTGCAAATATAGGCCCTCTTATTATTTGTAAGTGGTGTGATTTCCCCCCCCACCTTCTTTCTTCCAAAGGGAGTTGATTTCATCTTGGGAAATTGCATTTCTCTGACCTCGCATGGGCCACTGCCCCAGCGAGGAACCGTTCTCCCTGGGCCTATGCCTGCATTGGAGCGAGCAGCTTCTTCACCTTACGCTTTACCGGAGGAAATCCTTCTTCCAGACTAGAGGGAAGGCACTTTTGGAAGAAAGTTAAGACTTTTCATCAGTATTAGGTCTCTAGAACGTTTCTCTGGTACCTGAAAATTCATGGCCCCATTCCAATTTCCAAAGAAGAATCTCTATGGGCGCAGCATTCATGATGTAGCTTTTCTCTTATAAGAAAAACTGCACCTCCTTATGATTTCTTAGCATTTTGAGCAAAAAGGACTTGGAAACAACACAGCCCAAGAGACGAACTTATTGTATTGCATCAGGTACACATTTTATTCCTGCTGCTCTGAAAAGTTACAATTTAAAGTTGTACTCAGATTGTACTGCGGACCCGTATACTTTTTCTAAGATAAGACCTTTGGGATTTCCTCCGAGATCAAGTCACATAAGAAGAAGAGATTATAAACACATGTTACAGAGTTGTCCCAGCCTAAAATATATTCTGCAAATACATCTTAAGGTTCTGTAAATAAGGTTACTACACATAACCCCACAGGTATCAGTATTATATGTACATAATAAAGCTTAAGATCTTATTCAATTTTCAGGTATTTTATGAGGAAAGATACTGACAGATTCTCAAGGGCCAAATTTTTCATTCAAAGGCGAGGAGATATTATCATACTCTGAATAGATATAGGAGTTAGTTTGTACAGCAGCTCATAAAAGTGTAATTTGCAGACTTCAGGAGAAAAAGAAATGCTTTAAGGAACACAGGGAATATTTATGTAGCTACACAAATTACTCGGTAGAGTGGGGTTGCCGTTTCAGAATGAATTTAGAAACTGAAATTACTCCTTACTATATAACTTTTGCCATTATTTTTATCTCTTACACTTAAAGATATTCAATCCTTGTCTTGAAATTTGGCTCATGAACAGGCAATTATGATTAAAGCACTTCGTCTTCTTGGCCCGTTAATTCATCACAGTAAGTAGCCAAATTCCACTGCACACAAAGTCTAGAATAAATGGAGCTGGCCCAGGCGACCTCAGTGCAACACAGCAAATACCACCACAGAGTGAGCACATCCTCGTTTGCTTCCACTGACAACATCACCTCCGCTCAAATATGCATTTTTTGGATCTCAAGCAATACACAGCAAATAGCAGATGAATCAGGTTATCTGGAAAATGAAGTGATTTTCACATCTCAAACCAGTTGTGAAAATAAACTTAATAATAGATTATTAATGTGAAAGAAATACATCTTTCTCATGCTTAGTCAAAACTGGCAAGTAGTTTCATTCCTTCTCTGCTCTGTTTCCCTGAACGAGCTGTCTCTCAGAAGAGCATGAAACATGTCATACTGAAGATTATATTGTTGGAAAATGAATTAAATATCAGGAAACTATAAGATTCAAATACTCATCGCCCAGGTATGCAAAAGGGTTCCAGGACTTGAGTGTTAATGTGCTGACTTTAATAATAATGTTAATGAAAGGCATTGCCTCAGATAAGAAGATATACCTATCACAGTTGTATCTTATCTATCTTTAATACATTTAGTCAATATACAATGATGCTGAACGTATCTGTGCAGACATACCTAATATTTTACCCTGAAAGCTTGTCAATAATATTTCTGTTAGCATACTTCAGCTTAACTATTGGAAACAAGTGGCTGGAAAAAAGTAACTGGTATTTCCTCTGTGTCCCATATTTGTGGGTACTAAATCCATATTAAGATGAGTGCTGAGCCTTCTAATGACACCTCTATGCTGTGAAAAACGCAAGAGTTATTCTGGAAATGATATTACTGTAAAGAGATTTTCTCTGCAATAGATGTTTTAGAACCCTGAGGATAACCCAAAAAGATTTGGATCAGCATCAAGCATCTCACAACCCGGGAGACAAGACTGGAAAAATCAATCCAACCACATACGTGCACAAGTAGCAAAGACAACCCATGTACGCCTCAGCCTCCCTGGCCAGGCAGGAGCGGGCTGTCCACAAAACACCCTTCCTTTTCATGGCAGCATGGATTGAGAGCCTGTCCCCAGGTGTCCTGGGCTGTAAAGTCTCTGTTAACACACAGGTGAAACAAACATCAGGATGTGTTCGTACTCCATCTGTGCAACAGTAGTCAGGAGATGCTTGAGAGCACAACTCAGATGACTCATTGGACAGTAAACCAAAAACCTAAACATGTGTCTACAAACGATTCCTCTCATTGCAGTCACAAATAGGTATTGTACAACAGAGACATCCCAGCTGGAAATTTTCTGTAGCGTTCAAAGCTACAGAGCATGAAATGATCACATCAATTGATAATGACTGAAGCATGAATATAAAATAATTACCACCTTCAAGGGAAAACAGGAAAGATAAAAATAATAACTAGTAGAGAATAAAATAGAAGGAATACATTAATGTATAAATGAGATACATGGCCAGAGCCTTTGAACGTGAGCTGCACACCCACTGCGTGTGCTTTGATCACCAGCATAGTGCTCACCAGGAGACACTGCCAGCACAGGGAGCAAGGGATGAACATGGTACAGACCTCTCACAGCTCAGCCAGAGTCCCGGTCAGGATGCCAGGGCTGGGAGCCTTTTCTCTGCTCTTTCTCTTATTAATGCCAGGTTTCTTTCTCAGCTTGTTTTTCATTGGAGGAGACCACAAGTTACATCATTTCATCACTACAGACAAGACCCCATGGTGGTACATGCTGATGGTGGCCAGTACACAGACACCCCCTCCCCTCCACTCCCATTCTCCTAATCTTCCATTTATAGCTCCAAAATATCATAGAATGGTTAGAGTTGAAAGGGACCCTGAAGATCATCTAGTTCCAAACCCCACTGCCATGGGCAGGGACACCTCCCACTAGACCAGGTTGCTCAAAGCCCTGACTAATCTTAGTTTCCCAGGCCACAACAGAGACGTGCTGTAGGGATTCTCTGTGACTGACACTCCTTTGAAAATCATTTACTGGTGGTCAATATACTCTGTGGAGCAATCTCTGTTTTATTTGTTTCCCTTTGTTATAGTTCCCTATAATGTTAAAAAAAAAAAAAAGGAATAAATAAGGCTGTGTGATCAAAATTTCATATTAAGTTTCTGATAATTCACTCCCAAGAGATTCAAGCATGAACCAGAACTCCTAAATGAAATTACAGCTCCATGTGATTCATAGTCATTTCCCAATTAATTTATGTTAGCACTAACACCAGCGAAAGACAACCTGACAACACTCAAAATATGTACATAATACAATAATGAAGACTTCGTTAGAAACTCTATAAAAAGTGACTTCCATATGTTTCAAAGAAATTGGATCTTAGCTGCTTATTGAGTCTGGTTTTGCTCAATTATGGAAAGCACGTTTGTAAACTTTAAAATCGTTAAAGAATATATTTTATCTTTTTTAGGACTTGGAAGCTAAGGACAATGTGTCAGCTGATCAGAGAACAATTTTTTGTCCACAATAACTCAAATTGACTACTGTTTGACAAAATTCTGTCAGTCGATAATAGGCGTCACATTGCTGGTCTCATTGGACAATGCTGCATTTGGGAAGATGCTACCAGTAGCTTTAGTGACAAAAATAAAGAAGTGCTCATTAAAAAAACCTAACTGACCACTGCTAGAGAATTAAAAGAATGCTTATTTTCTTATTTTAGCACTAAAGAGATATTGGCCACATTAAGAAAAGCATTACATTAAGATCCGTAGAAAAGGTGAGTAATCAGGGCGGGGGGCGGGGGAAGAAAAGGAACGAAAAAGGTATTTGTTAATTGGTTTGGGTTGAAAGCAATGTTATCCTACCAGATATATTCCATTGAACTGGACTCTGTTGATCAGAAGTTAACTTATGAATCTGACATGGTTCCACCCAAATCAATGGAATTCCATTTACTTCCTAGAGGAACATTGATAATCAGGCTCATCAGCTTCAAATGAGCTGATATTGATCTACCAGTCATGAAAAAGAGCCAAATCAGACTCCCAAATACATGCTAATTCTAGTAGCCCTCCTCATAGACATTTTGTACACGAGGGTATCCAGTAAATACTTTAATAATCTTACAAATACTATGAATAAACAGAAAAAGCTTCAAAGGCTTACTTCCCTAAAGAAAGAGGAGAAAAATATGGAATTTTGAGGAAAGAGAAAGAGAAAAATCAAAGGAAAGTCTGTGAAAGTGAATTTCTGGAAACAAATATATTCTAGAGGCTGCAGCAAAATGTAACCTCAGCACAGCGGGGGTGAGACGAATGGGTTGTCAAAGCCGTTAGGAGCCATTCATACCTTCAGAACAGCCGTGTACCAGTATGATTGTCTGCCGCGCCGAGGGACTTCAGCCTCCTGAAGTGTTTTTTACCAGTAGCTAGGTCTAGGAAGCAAATACTGGCCTATTTTGTGAGAAATATCAATATTAAATTTTACCTGCCTAGGAATTAAATGAAAGATAAAAAGCTCAACCTGGGGGAGAAAAGTAAAAAAAGAGAGGCCAATTCTATTACAAAAATTGAAACCTGGAGTTTTCCCCTAGTGAATGATTTGGTGGACTTAGTTTAAGTTTAATCTTTAAAAAATATAGGATATTGACTTACTTTCCAAACCAAAATGTCATTTAAACCCTCCAAATACAATTCTTAGTTTAAAAGAAAGTCAAACAATACTTAAAAAATATGTATGTTTTTAACGGGGAAATTGGTCAAAAGCATCTTTATTCCAACAACACCACTTTATTTCCACATCTCCTTAACTCTTGGTGGAAAATCACGGTGGTAGTACCCAAGATGAGCTACCTGCTCTGCAACCTCCACAAGCCCTTCCAAGTTAATTTCATCCAAACTAAGTTCCTCCAGGACTCTAGGATTTTTATGGGGTTTGTTTTTTGTTTTTTTTTTCCCTAAAGGCATTGGCAGTTTCTTTTTTAGCATAAACAATTTACCAACCCAACATAAATGTACAGACTGTATTGGTAATCTATAATCCAAGTTATTTCCAAAAATACAACAGTATTTTCATACAGAACATCCAACTAAAAGGGAAAACCAGGGCAGATACTGTTGCTGATTTTGTCAATTAATTACAAGAAGAAAGGAAGTTAGAAAAAAATCCAGACAGCAGAAGATTTCAGCGGTTGCTTTAAAAACAAGATCATGAGTTTCTAAAAGGAATTTGAAAAATGCTATATCTGGAAAATATTTTTAGCTTTTGCAGAGTCCGTAGACACCTGTGCACATCCTGACCTCCAGGTG
Organism: Larus michahellis; assembly: GCF_964199755.1. Classification (NCBI taxonomy): domain Eukaryota; kingdom Metazoa; phylum Chordata; class Aves; order Charadriiformes; family Laridae; genus Larus; species Larus michahellis. The sequence goes on along the minus strand of NC_133905.1, from coordinate 13,109,745 downwards.
AGGTGCTAAAAACAGGCTTCAATTTAGATTTACACGGTGCCTTCAAAAAAGCCTTGTAGCCTGCATGGCTATTTAGACAGCTATAAATAATAGAAGAACTTCCGTAGGAATCATTTCTGAGCTCAGTGGTCAAACACATTTTGGCAACCTGAAGGACTGATTACTAGTTTTACATTTTATTGCAGATGGCTGTTTCTGTTCCTCCAGGGTGGCTGCTCCGACTCCAGAGGTCCTGCTGGAAGCTGTGCCCATGGAGACACCCCACCATGCCCCCAGCACGCTCTGCATGTCCTCAAGTCAACAGCAAAACTCTTCTGACCTGCAATGGCACCAGCTGCAGCCCTGCACACCAGGCAAAGCCTTTGAGCAACCTGGTCCAGTGGGAGGTGTCCCTGCCCATGGCAGGGGGCTTGGAACAAGGTCATCTTTAAGGTCCCTTCCAACTCTAACCATTCTATGGTTCTATGAAGACCAACCAAGGTCTCTTCCAATTCACATGCCACCAATGATGGTTGGACTAAAGATGATATTTTTACAAACTAAATTGAGATTATTGCGAACAAATCCAGTGGTGGAAATTTGCCACAATCTTAATTTATCAGGTCTGTATTTAACGAGCACAGCACACATTGTTTGTAGCCTGAGCTTTCTGGCTTTCAGCTGCAACCGCTATATTTTCTGCCAACGTTATCCCAGCACGGATCGTTAGAGACTTGTTCAGGGAAGTCTTTCCCTTTCCTCTGTGGCTTAAGCAGGGTTAGTTTTATATGGCTGGATTGCAAAATCTTTAATCATTCTGGTGAATTTTCCCTGGCCTCCCTCTGAATTTCCAAGCAGCTTCATGAATCGTGGACACCAAAACAGGACAGCAGCATTGCCGTGTGGAGTTCCTCCATGAGAGAGAGAGAGATATTGAGAGAGAGAGAGACAGAGAGAGTTTCTGCCCAGACCTATTCAGTATTCTCCCATTGTACGCTGCTTCTCGGGATAAAAATCTCCTATCCTGCAAGTATCAGCTACATTCATTATTCTTAGATATATGACCTTACATTTGGTGGTATAAAACACATATTGATTGAATGCTCATCTGACAAGCTTGTAATTACTCAGGTCATCCCATTTACCCTTTTTAAATAATGGCAGAACACGAACTTTCTTCCAGCCTATTGAAACTTCCCTAGTGATCCAGGACTTATTAAAAATAAACATTAATGATCCAAAGAGCAGCTCAGACGGCTCTTAAAAATTTTAGGTGCCAGTTACCCAGACTTACTGATTTAACAGAGCCCGACGATAGTAGGTGCTGCTTAACTGCCTCTTAATCACTGCTGGGATATAAATTATTCCCTCTCGTGAGGCAGCAGCATCACGCTCCTCCCTCTCCACCGGGAGGGGACAGATGCACCGACACCGCTCTTTCCATCTGCAAATGGACTGGTGCAGCTCTTAAGCGTCTTTTCACTCCTGTCATACTTAAAGGACATTATGAAATAGGTTTAAACTTGCTGGCCGTACATTTTCTCATGCTCTTTCACTTGTCAATCTTACCGTGTTCAACTCCTCATTTATATTCTCTGCTACGTGCTCCTAATCGCCCCGCTCACCATTTGTTATATTTTGCCAGGGGCGGGGAGGGGGGGAGGAATTAGGGGAGTTTTATTGTTTTCATCTTTGTGAAATTGGATCTTTTGGAGAACAGTAAATAAATTATTGAGTCTTCCCCCCCCCATTAGCATATACTAGACATAATCAAACCACGCTTCCCTGCACCAAGCAACCACTAACTTTTCATTCTGTGATCAATTACTCTCTTGCCGCGGAGATGGGATCTAATACGGAGCTCCCTTCTGCTGGATGCAATGTGTCTTGAATTTGGGAAATGTCAACCACCATTTTTAGAGAACACCAAGGGCAATCTCATACCAGCCACCTGAGACTCTCCCCATCTGCCTCTCCAAGGAACAGACCCTGCGAATCCACAGTTCTCCTCCTCCTCCCCTGCAAACACACACTGCAAAACAGAGAGTGAAAAAGTTCCTGTGGGATTTGTTTTCCTAGCAGACATGATCAAGTGCCCCATCTTGTATTTTAGCTATTAGAAAATTGAACTCGAGCACTGATGGTTCATTTGTATTAATTGCCTGTGACTGACAAGGGTAATGCACTCTGTTCTAAGTGCCATTTCCCTCTGCCTTCTGCCTACTTGCTTCTTCAGAAAGAGCAGAAAGAGCCACTAATTGTTATATTCAATACTGTCTGTTTCCTGCAAGCAATACCAATTTAATTAAATTTACATGGTTATAACTGACCACTACAATTCCTCTCTTCTGTTTATACAGGTCACTAGAATTGATAAATTTCCATTCCATTGCTGACATCTTCATTTTAAGTGCTCCCTCAGTCCCCTACTGACCTTTTTTTTTTTTTTAAGCTGTTTTCTACCCTTCCCACTCAGCTGTTCCCCCTGTCCTAGCCGAGGCCAGTTGAAATAGAGGTCTTCTGCCAGAGGAAGCAGGACAGCAACCCATAAAACCCAAATCCCCATTTTATGCTGTCACCTCCAGGGTATTTCCCTTCACAATTAGAGCAGGAAGGATCTTTGAGAAGAGCATTTGGACATTTCTCTTCTTTCACCCTTTTAAATCCCCTGGAGCCATTCATAGGTGAAACCAAAGGCTGCAATGCCGTTACCCTCAACAGAGATCATCATTGCTGAGGTGGATATCTGAAGCCTGCTGAGACAGGCACCGCTGGTGATGCCCCAGCCCTGCAAAGGCACTTCAGTGTTCTCCAAGGCACAAACAAACAGCAAAACGTCCCGCTACTTTAAGCCCAAAACCAGAGAGGATTGACGCAGGGGTGGCTGCTCCTCCCCATGCCACCAAGAGCCCTCCAGCTCTGCTGCTCCACCACCGAGGTTAAAGCTCACCCCATTCCCGTCTGCTTTTCCCGGGGCAGCCAGGGTCATGCTTCCACTGCAATTCAGAAAATCTGAATAAAGTAGGTTAAAAACCTCTCCTCTTCTGTGGTTTCTCAGTAGCTCTATCTCACGTTAGCTCAGCTTTCTTCCCAAGCCCAGAGGAAATGCCCAAACGCTTTGTCCTTGTCACAGGCTCCGATTCCCCTCTGAACCTGGCTTTTCTTTGGCTTGGGCGGGAGAGTTCCTACAGCCCTCGCTCATCCAGTTTGTGCTCAAAGCGGGGTTACGCTAATGCAGGCGAGGTTACTGCTTCCAGCTGCAGTCTCTTCAAAGCAGCAGAGGTTGCCTTTGAAGGGTTGGAAGGAATAAAAATGAAACACGATTTTCAACTGCATGAGCAAGAAGGAGGGAGGAAGGAATGAGCCGCCGAGGCTGAGCATCGTGGGTCCATCCTCAGAGATGAGTTAGCATTGGCTGTGTTGCCAGATGGCTCCAGTGCAGCCGGTGGGCAGCGGGAGAGCATCTTGCCCGCTCGGAAAGAGCCGGGAACTGCCTTGCAGTTACCCTGCACTGGGGATGCTCCTGCCCGTCTCACCCTGCGCTACCTTTGCTGCACAACACTCCCTGGTGAGGAGAGTGACCACCACCGGGGACTTCAACAACTGGTTCTCTTGCAATTAATGGGAACAAAATTTTCTTGGATTTTTTTTTTTTTTAATCTTTTTCATAAGATTATGTTTTATGTTGTTTTTTTCTTTTTTTCTGTAACGAGGGAGAAAAATAGTAACAGCTGTTCTTATAAATCACTCTTATCTGTAGGTCTCAAAGTACTTTGCAAAGGAAAAGATTACAAAAAGCAGGTTTAGGTACCTGCAAAACAACATCAGCTATGGCTACCAACTCCAGTGACCCTACAACGCCGGCTCCAGCTGTAGATACCAGAATGGCGTGCAGGGGACAAGAAGCCATGTAGAAGGAAGACTCGCTTTCCTGTCTCATCTGCCGTTTTCCTCTAGTAAGAGCTTGTACCAGAAAATTCCCTTTGTCAGGGAAACTCATGCAACATCGTCCTGCAAAACTTCTGCTTGATGTATCGTGCTGAATTTCTGAGTAGGGTAGTAAAGGAAAGAGAAATGTAAACCCTACAATTTCAAGATGTATTGAGTTTGAACACAGTCTGACTGGACTTGTATCTTCAGGGAGGAGGGGGGAAGAGAAAATATTTTCTGAAGAAACAACAGTAAACTTATTGAAAAAACCACAATAAACCCACATGCCTAAGTTCAGAGATATACAAGCTGACAATGAAAGTGCAGCTCAAATTAAGCATATTGTAAGCATCCCTTCAGAGTTTGTGCCGTGTCTAATTCACCTTGAAATTGAAGTCATCACATTTAACTTCTCGTGAGAAATGTAAGAAAAATAAAGGAAGTTGGGCTCCCTATGAAAATAGGGTAAATCTTTAACACAATGGTAAATTATTTCTAATTCATTACAATGGAGTCATAAAATAGATGACATAGACCTGTCAAGTAAAATTCATTTAAACAGCTCTACAAATCTCACAGGGAAACTTCCTTCTTCTGAAAAATATGGTTACAAGGAAGTGGGTCAACTGTATGAATCTAAATGCAAATTCCTCAGCATACCATGACTAAATGAAACCACGAGGAAATCTCAGTTTAAAAATCTGACTTGGTTTACCTTCAGTGCAGACAGTATACTTGTAAGATTTGCACTAGAGGCAAACAGTTTCAGTAGAAGAACTTCTTAACAGCAAGCAAGGGCATGATTTCAAGCCCCGCTGCAGAAATCCTTGCATCTAAACTGTCTGTGATTTTAGACCAGCAGAAGACTGAGGCTCTTTGACTCCAGACATGACTTAGACCATCCAGTGCTCACTCCTCCCGTATCCTTACCTGCTGGCCAGACCCCAAGGTATGGCTGTGGCACACAAGGATGTTATACATATATTTTTTTTCTTTCCTCCCTTTAAATTGCCTTGATCTGGTTGCAGCTCTGTGCACGCCTGACCCCCGTTAGAGCAACCCTCAGGCTGTTCTCACCCGGCTGCTACAGGACAACCACAAAGGTAAAGCACTGCGGGGGCTCTGGCCACTTTCTTCTCATCAGACAGTACCTGTAGCAGAGAGATTGTCTTCAGAGTCTTCCATTAACCGTGAAGATGCATTTGATATGGCGTGGAAGCTGAGCAGACCGATTATACCACTGTTGCCATGTGTGCTAAGTCAGACACAGAACTCAAAGCAGCCAAAAGGCAAATCTGGCCCAGTTTCTCCTCTTTCCCTCTAGGGAGAATTCAATCAAGAATTGATTCATGCTTGAATTCTCATCAAGAATTAATAAGTTCCTGATGTGGTGAAAATGAATAGTCTCAGAGAAGCAGCTAAGCTTGTTGTTTAGTAGGGGGGAAAAAAAAAATTTATATATATTTGGCAACTCTGATGTGATGGCTAAGCTACGGAGAGGGGGAATTCGGAATTCCCTGACTGTTTATGCTTTTTTAATAATGTAATGAATGAATTGACTGAAGGCCAGTTCTCACAGATGACTTGGAAGAGATGGCATTTCCACTGCTGTTTTCTCAGGCTTAGGTACGATGCTTGGACTCCTTACAAACACTTTGGGACAGATGTGGGCACATCCCTTCACAGCCTTGGTTGGAGCCAGGTCCCAGTACACAGGGAACACGGATGCTCGAGACGCCTTTCACCCGTCTTAAATCTTGTGCCTCTCTGGAGCTTTTGCATTTTATCTCTAGGCAAGTGTAGCAAATAACCCTGAAATCAGACTAAAGGATGTTTTTTTTGCTATGGGATTCATTTATTTAAAGCACCCCACTCTTGCTGCCCACCCGCACTGGCTGGAACACCCATTCATAAAGGGATCTCCAGCCTCAGGGGAGTCAGGTCTCTGTGTCCCACCTCCTGTCACAGGGTCCTCACTCCCAGGCTACTCTGCTGGAGGCCCAGTCCCACCAGTACAAGTATGCTGGAGGAGAATATGGACCAACATCCATCTGCCTCAGTATCCAGTTAGGTCTGCCCTGGTCATACCTGCAGAAGTGAAGCCATGAGGAGAAAGGCAAACTCCGCTGTAAATCCTTCCTCTGGCTCATGCGCGAGGTTCTTTGCATCGTTAAGAGCAAGAGATTTGTAAAAGAAGGTACTGGGAGATGGTGAAGTTTAGTGTTAAAATTCAGCTGTGCCTATGTACCCATCGATGTCAAGCACAGAGTTGTAGAACCATAGCATTGTCTAGGTTGGAAGGGACCTTTAAGATCATGAAGTCCAACCATCAACCTAACACAGCCAAAGTGGACTTGCAGGTTAGGCAACAGCAAAACACTGGACTCAGGTGCTTTAGCTGTTCGGAAGGTCTAGTTTTAAATCCTCATTCGGCAAAAGTTTCAAGAATAAAAAAAATAGATGCTGAAATACAGTTAAAGCTCAAGAACTGGAGGCGAGAAACTTAGAGCGCAGGTTATTGAGGTGCAGGGAAGGCTCTCATTCAGTCCAGGAGGGAGAAGGCACGGGGAAATTATAATCTCAGGTGACTTTTTATAATCACCGTGTCCTCAAATCCTTCCAGAGGACACGGCCAAGGAGGTTATGAAAGTTATTATCTGAAGAGACAGAGGAACAAGCAATATCCCTGGCACAATCACTACTTGTAATTATCTTGAAGCATTTCCTGGAAGAGCCATCATGCATGTTGCAGCATCTGCCTATTTCCCCCGTGTAACCACAGCAACGCTTGCTTCTCTGCTCCGACTGGCAAAGAACAGAAGGGATTTGGGATAATAGCAGGGAGCGGAAACGCCAGGTGAATACTGCAGAATGTGAAATTCCGGGCTGCATTTGTTTATATTTTGCAGTCACTTGCTCTTGTGAAGAGAAGTTATCAAATGGCGATCATCTGGAATTAAAAAGCCAAGTGTGACTTTTGTTTGCATCCCCAGCAGATGTTTGGGTCTGCAGAAGATGGCTGTGTGAAGGATAGCGGCGCTGCACCGCACTCATTACCAGCCTGGAGGGACGTGCATCGAAAAATGTAACTTAGGGATGCCTCACAATGATGATTAAAATTAATGTAGAACTGAATAAAATATCACTGTAAAGAAATAGACTTTTTCAGTCTATATCACGTATCTGTTACATACAGGGGAAGATCTCTCTATTTTATTTTATTGCTTACTGCTCGTCTTAAGGTGGAAACTGGAAACAGGCTTCTGTTTCATTTCATTCATGTTCAGCCATTGCTGCGTGAACATTCATTTGTGTACGTGCAACGAAAGCGGAAAAATATATTCCCAGGAAAAGTGATGGAATACGATGAATTTCCATGGGGAAAATATGCAAGGGAAAAAAAAAAAAAAAAAAGTGCTAGCTTTGGGGAAGGGAGGGAAGGGCAGGTTTAAGACCACCAGAGTATTTTTTTTCTTTCCTCCCTCCATGAAAAGATCAGGTCCAATACTGATTTAATTCCACCTCAAATCTCTTTGCCGTATCAGCTGCTTATCAGGCATGGCTTTGTCTAAAATCTACCTTTACACGTACAACCTGAAGTCAGTGGTTAATTCAGCTGGAAAGTCTAAGCTGGACTTGCATGGTGTTTGCATGGACACTTCACTTGGACGTGAGTTTAGTCTCCGTATTATTCTCTCTCCTCTTCTCCCAGCTACAACAAAAGCACTGCCACAGAAACCAGCATGCTCCCTGATCAGGGAGTCAATAAAGGACTATAATTCCTCTTTATAAAGGAGAAAAAAAAAAAAAGGACCTAAATAGTTAATAAATTACAAGAGAGAAAAAAAAACACACTTATTTTTGGCCCTTGTTGACATGCATTTTCTTTCATTTGCATGAGTAAAATCAGACCAAAAACTGTTGCGTAAATCCATGGTGCTACTGTACAAAAAGCAAGAAGCAAATGAAGCTGCACATGTTCCTCCATCTCCACATGGCTGGGGATGTCAAGAACACAATATTTCTTTTCTTCCATTCCCCCAAACCAAGCCCTGCTCATTTTGCATGTAAAGCCTTTGTTATAATAACGATCCTAGAAAATATATATCCCTCTCTCTGCCTTCCTCATATTGGAAAGTGTGAGTACAACAGAATCTATGGGACCTAGACCTGGTTCCTTATTTTTTTTCCCAGAAGGAACCAGAAGGCTGCTCGGAGCGGTGCCCCAGCGCTGATGGGAAGAGCTCGGCTCGGCACCACCACATTGCTCAGGACCAGCCAAAGGGCTGCCGTTGGCCAGAAGAGAGTGATGGGCTTCACCACTGCAGTAAAACGCAGCCCCTCGCCCAAGAAAAATGAAGATTGAAACTAAAAACACACACAAAAAAGCACAAAGCCACTCAATTCTTTTTCATCAAAAACCTCATCAATATATCTATATGCACTGGTTAAAGTGAGACGCAGCAGGTACTGATAGAACTATTAAGCCACATTCTTGGTACTTTCTCTGACTGGCTGGAAAACTAAAATACCTTAAAACAAAAAAAAAAAAGAGATATGATGCTTTAAGACTAATTGAACCAATAATCAAAAGCTGTCTCTAATTCCTGGACTAGGAGGTCAATTACTGAAATAAATTTGACAGCAGATAGATGGTAACAGTGTGCAATTACCATTTAAAGACTTGATAATTATGGCGAGAATTAGTCTGTATTTTCAACTGCAGCAAAATCCATCAATTTTTAGTAGTTATTTTCTTGATTATAAGAAGGAGCGGATTCAGCTATGTCTTGTCAAACTGACAGAAGCCTGAAAATACAATGGGCACTGATAACAGGCTGACGAAATGAGCCGGTTGAGTTTAAAGTTTCCTTTCCTTAATGGGAAACTTAAATTGCAGATGTGAGAAAATGTTAATGTTCAGAACATTTGGCAAGGAGAGGTGTAGGCAAATTTAAACTCATCAATAACAGGACTGAGAAACGCATATTTTTATGAGGTTTGCCAAAACTAGTCAAAACATGGGCTCCTTACTCAGACTTCTAAACTCTCAATTTTGAAAGTCAGAGACAGGCACAGAGTCACAATCCTGGATATTTAAAGAATTAGTGTGTTCTTCTTACGTTCCCCATGGCTTTTTGAACCTTTCGGCTCAGGGGTTCACACTTTCAGAGTTCCACAAGGTTGGCGAGTTGGGCTTTTTTTGTAACTATTTCTTTAAAAAAATAAAATATCCGAAATGTAAAATTCTCAATGAATCACAGTCTGAGCTTGATGACCTTTATTCCTTGAGGTAGACTGTATTTATTTGTTTTTTCCCCTATTGATACAATCTGAAAACAGAACAGTGAAGTTCTCCCTATTATTCATAATTTCACAGTCCTGGGACTCCAGGAGCTGGGAGGTTTGGAAAAGTCAGACTTGGGTAAACCCATGGAGACCTTGGTGCCCTGGGAGAATGAATCCCCGCACCAGAGAGCAGCAGCAGCAGCTGCACGGCTGAGCCCAGCCCAGCTCAACACTAACAACAGGCAGAAAAAGCCAGAAAAATGCGTAAAACACAGCAGCTAAGAGGCGTTGCGACAGCAACCACGACATCATTAAGAATTATCTGATCTGCATACTTGGAGTGATTAAAAAATGCCATTTAAAAAAAAAAAAAAAAGGAAATGGTTTTGGTTGTTTTTTAACTAAGAATTTCTCATAAGAAAATTTCATTTTCATCAGAAAATTTTTTCATAATTTTTCAATAAGAAACATATGGAGAAAAATTAAAATCCTCAACAAAGGATGGTGATGGGATGTGAAATAAACCATTTTCCGCTAAACAAAATCCCCCCCCAAACTTGTGAAGAAAATCACGTGAGTTATTCTTGACGAAGAAACAATGAAAAGGGCCTTTAACTGCCATGATTCTTTCCCCCTTCTATCCCACAATGCTCCTCAAGACCTGTGTTCCAGAGCTATTCCCCTTCCACTTGTCATTGCCACCACTTCCAGACCCCTTTGCTGACACTACGCTTTGCAACAATTATTTTTCCTCAACAACTTTTTTTTAAAGTTTTTTTTTTTTTTTTACATTAGGCAAATTAGCGTGTCAAATGATCTGATTTCACTGCACTTTATGTAAATTTATTTACTTAGTGGCCTCTCGGTTCCATGCTGAGTTCGGAAAAATGTACTCTTTCCCTAATTATAAATAATTAACCATAACTCCTGCTCTATTGGAAGTAGCTACTCCACTGTCAGTCTAAATAGCCCAGCGATTTTTTCATATGCATGTTTTCTATAAATTGCCACTTAGAGGAAAATAAATGCTCAGAACGATGACTGCCTGAAGTCATAAAGGATAACATCCCTCTTACACGGTAAGCTTATTTTTATTAGGAACTGCATTTGTGCCTTTAATTATTTAATAAATAATCATAAAAAGAACTCACTTAACAATGTAAGCAATCTCAAGTACCTTGCGTCCAGCCCCTGCAAAGATGCAGCGCGGCAGAAGTGCGCAGGAGGGAGTAACACGAGCCATTCCCAGGTTGAATCCTGCACCAGAACCGGGCTCAGGAAGGTCTCCACACCAGTAACACACTGGTGAGGACCTCAACTCCTGCACAGGTCTTCTCTACATCACGCTGAGGAGCAAGTGGGAACCTTCTGGGACAAAATGTTGTGTCTTCAGCTAAATCCTCAGCATCAGCCCACTGCTTTCCATTGAGAGCCGCATTCCCCCGGGTGCCCGTCCTGGTGCTCCCTGGGTCACGCACCCTGCATGGTGGAGCTGGGGGATGTGGCACAGGTCACGGTCCCCTGTGAGTCTCTCCTCTCCCAGAAATGAGTGTGGAGTCTTAAAACCTGCAGATTATTCTCACTTTTTTTTTTTTTAATTGAAAAAAAAAAAGTGAGAAAAGTTTTAAACTTCTTTAAACTTTAAAAAAGCCACACAAATACACACAAAAAATTTAATCTGGAATAGTTCAGACAACTTGACCCATGACAGTTTCAAAAATCCCAGGTGTGCATCCCTAAATGGAACACATTTTCCACCCTGAAGAGATGAGGGAGGTTACGGGCGGTTAGAAAATTGCACGGTGAGGAAGAAGCACCAATGCAGCACCGATGCAAACAGGCTGGAAGTTTTCTACGCCAGGGACCAGGGAGTTGAGGGATCACCACAGACAGATCCTGACAGGGAGTCGGGAGGAAGATCTACACAAAGCTAGTGCAGGAGAGGCAGCTGTACGCCCTCAGGGATAACGACAGACCCGTTTCAGAAGCAACACAGGAGACCAGACACATCCAGCCAGGAGAAAGGGGAAAACCCTGCAGCACAGGCTGGAAACCAGCCCTGGTGCAGCGAAGCCCTTTGGCAGGGATCACGGCCCCGTACATCTCCCAGCAAGGCCTCCTGACCTTCCCATGCTGCTATTTCAGGTAAAAGCAGTAACAATCCCATTTTCCCAGCACTGGTATGCTCTCACCTAGGTGTCTGCGTCACCTCCCCACAGCCGTGGGGCTTCCTCCAGCTCCAGCTCCATCCCCAGCCCAGCAAACACATGGAAAACACGGTCTCAGCCCCCAGTCCTGCTCTCAGAACGAGCTGTAACACCACTGCAGAGCTTCCTCGTCCATCAAGAGGCGATGGAAACACTTTACAGCCTTAAAAGTAACTGCATCCCAGATTGGATAATTAGTGAAGAGGTACCACCTGTATGTCATTTCCTTCAGGAGGAGCAACTGGAAATGAGCCAGTCCTTCTTCTGGCTGAACGCTGCTGGCTGCAGGAATGGGCACAGCACGTACCCCCGGCAGATGCTGAGCAGAGCAGCACTGCCCATGGCTTCCCACGGCTTCCCACTCCTCCTCACCCCAACTGCTTCTGACCTCCAGCCATCAAAGCCACCCGTTTACAGAGGTTTCAGTCAATAAGAGTACTGCAAACACGTTGAAAAAGCACAGCAACGCCAAGCCATGGAACTTCACAGCAAGACCAGCTTGTCAAAATAATAAAAAAAAACCCAAAATGTACTGCTAAATGTGTTCTGATTTGAAATGCTCCTGCCCTGATGTCCCAAGCGAACGGGGAGGATCATGCTGCAACCCCCAGGCTGGGCTGGATGTGCAGCCACGCAGTATAAATTCTACAGGAAAGGTTTGTTTTTCTCATGTGCAAAGAGCGTTGTGGTCCTGCAGCCGGGCAGGAATGGTCCTGCGCCTGCAGGGATGCTCCGCAAAGGGAGAAGCACAGCAGGAACTGCCATCTGGGCACTGCATGTCCAGGCAGTGGGACAGGGTGGGTTTTTTACAGAAATACTCGTATTTCCAGGCAGCGATGGGGTGGGACAGCTCTTCTGTGGCAGGTTTAGCTACATCAAATGGGGATGTGGCCTCAGTGACGCCATGAGGGCCTTGAGCATGGCAAAAACAACGCACAGGTCCTGTTAAACAAGGCTTATAAAGCTGCAGAGCTCACGCGTTTCCAATGAGTGAGACTGCTGGTATTTCCACTGGGTGACTGACTGACTTCTCCGCATTTCAAGCTTATTAACAGATGGTAAAAGTCCAAAAGTGATGACATTTCATTGTAATACTGAAGAACAGAATGAAATATTTGAAAATTAGAAATAATGCTCTGCCCCCAGAATAGTGCCAACAACGCCAACTTGGTATTCAAAGCCAAGTATCAGATAAAGCTATATTGGTCCCATACTTTTTCCTTAAAGTTTTGTTTGGGGATTTGTCGGCTGGGTGCCAGCAGAGGTGGTGGGATGAGGAGAGCTGGGATCTGCAGCCCATGCACCTGAGGGTGGCAGCAGCATCTTTATTCTCACTCCAGTGAAGCACATGATTGTAAGACTTTCTCTCTCTATTATGGTATCGAGAACAGTGTAAATCTCATTATTCCAGAATAAGAATAATAATAAAAACAAGTTGGGATGCCCTTGATGCCTTCCTGAAAGGCGAATGCTAGTTAGCACAGTCCTACTTGTTTCTGTACTTGCACTGAATGTATTCAAGAGTTTTTGCAGGTGAAGAACGCACTAAAAAAACCCAGTCCTGAAATCTTCCTGCTAAAGTGAAATAGCTAAAAACATGAGGAAAAAAAATAATGTAGAAGAGCATTTCTTTCACTGAGCGTAATACTCTTACCATAGTGCAGAAACCACCCCAGGGTTGGAAGCCAGGGATTACTCTCTGCATGAGAAATTTGTCTCACGCTTGACCACTGCCTGGATCTTTCAGATTTCTGTTAAATGCCTTTTTAAAAAAAAAACAAAAAAAAACAAAGAAAAAAAGATTTTGCAGCATTATCAGCTGCCACGGGTTTGTCTGCAGTCCTCAGTAGTGGCAGTTTTGCTGTCTCAGGTATCAGATGGGTGCCCCTGTGCGGGTCCTGCCTGGTTCACCCTTCTCCGTGGACAGGCAGAGTAGAATGAAAGAAATCATTTAACACTGAAGAGCGGTGGGGGTGGTGGGGGACGGAAGTCGGGGTGACCATTTCACTCCTCAGTAACAAAAGAACGAAGGTATTTTGCTCTTTTCCTATTTTCCTTGGCCAACAAAGAACATTTGTTGTATTTTGATATAATGAATGCATACAGATTTCAGACTTGCAGCATAAATGAGTTTTCCATAACTAAGGGGTAAGAAAAGAATGAGTATTACTGGGTTTCTAGGTGCCTGGATATTTATAAAATCACCATTATTCTGCTGATCTTTAATGAAGAGGAGTGGAAATTCACCCTGCTAATCTTTATAGCTGTATTCCACCACGTATAACTGGATCAGCCCCTTTCACCTCTGTTCCTGCCTGGCACGTTGAGCTTTTGTCTTCCATTTCATTGCTAAGTGTATTTTAATACTGGATAACGTTATTTTTGTAGGTATTTCACATGCCACTTAGCTTAAAGCTCTGCGTGCTTGGGCGCTTATGTGATGTTAACTGACACAGAGTATATAAAGCGTGTCATAGATGCTAACGTTATATAGGACCATAGTTTGACCCGGGAGGTGATCATACCATGAAATAAATCATGCATTTGAACTCAGGGTGTTTGCCGTTCAGGTTCATCCCTGTGTTGGTGTAGATCGTATCTAGGTGGTTGTTTGTCCCTGGTGCCCGAGAGTCCCAGCAGAAGCCAAGGGCATCTCAACCTTGGTGTCGGGCCGAGAAAACCCACCACAGACCATAAGCCATGAATGACAGTTAAAATAGATTCCCAACAAAGAAATGGTATCAGGAGAAGAAAACAACCCGAAACAAACCAAAAGAAAAACTTGCGGATTACAGCTAAGGCCTTTGAAGATTACATCAAGTCAAACTTTTATTAGCAAAGTTGTATTTCATGTAAAATGAAAATATCTTTTAAAACCATACGTGCACATATGCATGATACAAACAGCAACTACAGTACAACACATTTCTCTAAGCTTTAATAAATGCAGGCTAACATTTAGCTCCAAAAGTAACATTGTAACGGTGACACCACATTTGCTTTGATCTTTTCTCATGAAATTACAAAGTATCTTGTTCAAAGTAATAATAATAATAATAATAAAAAAAATAAACGAAACAGACAGTATGCTTTGGCTCAAACCCACCTACTGGTTCCTGCCTGAAAACGGAACAAATCAGTGCAGATCACTTGAGACTTTGACATGAAGGATATGGAGCTGCAATGTAAACATGTACTGGTACTCCAACCCGGTTTATACGCCTTATTTTGAAATCCTAAACATTAACAGAGAAGCAGCTGAGGGCTTGATCCGTTGTCAAACAAAGGAAATTCTCTTGCCATGAAGAATTTCACTTTACTTCTTACAGATATGTAAAATAATCTAGATTTAGCATTCAACTGTAAAATAATGACTATAAAAAAAAATCACGATGAGATTTCCTTTCAGAAGCACACAAGGATCAGTGAATTTTACTCTAGCTTTAGTTTACAAAACTGAATGTGGAATTACTGTTAAAAACCCCCACCTTTTTATATAGAAAGATTGTGCTAGTATTTGTTTTCATCTCAAAAAATAATACTGGCGTGAAAACTTTTATTAAAACTTCTCATGCATTGGATCTGACCCATTCAGTCAATGGAAGTAGTTAGAAAAAGAGCTACTCATTAAAATTAGTGTAGTAATAACACAACAGAACAAATATCATAAATCGTTAAATGATATGCTAATTAGATACAATTAAAACTTAAGTTACAAAGAAGGTTTTTTAATTTATTATAGGTACACTCACATTTTTATCCGAGGGGAAAGTCATTTTCGGATTTGGTTCCTAATTCTGCTCTTCCTAAAGACCCAGCCCCAGAAGGGCTTCGTTACCAATCCTGTACCGTTACCCTCGCTGAAGAGCGGAGTCAAGCACAAGCGAGGATTTCTTGAGACTCGGTCCCCAAGTTTTGCCAGAGAACAAAGCTGAGGCCATTCCTACATGTTCTTGCTTGTGCAATTACAATCTATATTATATTTTTTATTTTTTTTAAACAAAAACCTAGGTCTGAGATTACAATCCATACTAAATCGATAGTACGCTGCTCTGTGAATGCAAATGGCTCGCTTGCATGGGAGCTAGCACACAGAGGTAGGGTTTTTTTCCCATTAATTAGGAGGAGCTGATTTTATTTGCTTAATCTTACACGCAGTCAAAAGAGCACAACGTTTTGAGAAACAGCCACCCCTCTCTTGTTCCAGGGGAGGCTGCCTAAATCCGCAAGCCAGGATTCCTGGGGCCAGGGAAATGCTTCCTCCTTGCTGGGTGAAATTGCATCCTGGGTTGACAGAGATACCAAATCTGAAAGTGTCATTTCCCCTCTCATACTTGTACTGCCAGCAAAATGTAATGGCGAATCATAACCAAATGTAACCAAGCCAACAGCCATGGCACTGGATAATTACTAATTCCCTCTCTGACACAGTCTGGCCATCCCTGACTCCCTCCTCCCAGCAGGCAGCCTGAAATTCCCTGCTAGGTATTAATTAATGAAATCACCACAGATTTCCATCAACTAATTTTAATAAACACTCCTGGCCAGAGTTAAAAAAAAAAAAAATTATTGGATTTAATGTACTATTTCAGAACTGCAGCACAGGTGGTGATAATTTTTATTCAGTCTACATGGCCACGCTTCCTCTCACCTGTAACACACTGCCCTAGGAAAAAAATGCAGTGACAATGACAAAAAACTGCTCAGGAAAATGTGAACTTGCTCCGTTGGTTTACTTTTGAAAGCAAATCTCTAAAAACCCATTAGTGTCCTGCACTTTCCAAGCTACACTGTATGAGTAGTACCCTTACAATAGAAAATAAAACCCCAATGGGAAGAAAAAAAAAGGAAAATAAATGATGGAGAAAGAGAAAAAAGCCCAGGTGAGTGAGATTCCCCAGGAGTTTTATCCAGTTGTTTAATATTCATTGGGCATATTCCTCAAAAGTCAGTGCGCACCGTACAAATTCCGTCGCACATCTTTTTTGTCACTGTATGATTTTTAGGCCCTGAGGCATCATGAAACACCAACATTAAGATTTAAGGATCTGAATTAAAATTTTAATAGAAAAAGCGCTCACACCAGCGCAGACGAGTAGCACATCACAGGGATGTCATAAACATCTCTTAGCAGCAACAGAGCAAGTGATAGCACGGGGGATTTATATTCATTATTCGATAATTTGACACTCACTAATATGATCTGAAATTTGTGTCTGTTTAACATCGGCATTTTCTGGGACAATGAGTCTGGCTGATCTGCAGCGACCCAAAGTCCATGAAAATGGAGGGCTGGGACTGCGGATGGGTCACATTCAGCCTCCCCTGCTGGGATGCTCTGCCCTGGTCAGTGTCCGGGAGAGCTCTGCCGGGCTCCGGTACAGCCCTTCCCAGCCCTCCCCTCAAAGACCCTTGAGCATGGGCTAGTGCGGACGATTCCTAAAGGAAATACATTAAAAACAGCCCAAAGCTTGCATCAAAGGTCATCACGACCTTCATCAGTTCTTAGACTTCATCCGGTTCGGGCTGCAGCAGGCAAGGGTCAGCAGATAAAGCTCCTGGTGGGAAACACTGACGAGATGCCAAATTGCATATTTCTCCAATTACGCACTCCCTTCTTTTCAAAAATGAAGATTTTTTTTTCAAATGACTTTGGACTTTTTTGGCTTTTGGACTGAGTGAAATACTGGAAATAAAACTTCATAAATAATAAAAAGCGAATGACTTGGGTCACCGACATGGAGCGGGGTGGATTTTGACTCAGGGCAGATTTCCACTCACCCTTTTACACTCACACACAGACACGGCATCATTGTGGGGTTTGGGCTGGCTGTTCGGGGGTTGCTTTTCCCAAGCAGAGGCTGTATGAAAGGCCTTTACAAGCTAAATTTTTTTTTTTTTTAAAAAGAGGAAGAGATATGCAGAAGCATTGAGCACCAAAGGCCATTTACGGCTTTGAGAAATGGCTGAGCGCTGGGGAGCAGCCCAAGTGTAAGGTGAGCCGCGTACCAGCCGTGGCCGTGCTGCTGGGAACAACCTGCATTTCTGTGGGCCGCTAACGGGGCTTAATCGTAGCCGTTACTGGAAACTCGTAACCATGTGAGTAATTCTTGCTTCCTCTCTTTCTTCCATTGAAGTAATGGAGAGCACGAAGGAGCCAGTGGGGATATTTGCCTAATTACCACCACGATGTAAAACGGCTTTTAGGATCATCTATTCCTCCGGCAGTAACTATTTTAAAGATATTGTAATTGCAGTGGCAGTGATTTTTAAGTGCAAGAAGAAATGAAGCCGTATTGATACTCTACTCAAATAAGCGTATTCAAAAATACAAGTGCTTTTAAAGAAGTTCAGGAAATTCCAATACAAAAAGACCAAAAAAATGTGCTGTACAGCTTTGCTGAGTTAGTGTTGGAGAGGCAAAGAAAAGAACCAGATTTAAACCAGCGTTCAGTAAACAAAATATAAAAGAAACTATGCCATAATATCTTCTCTTTGCTTCTGCTTTTGTTTATTTAACAATGAAAAGCCTGAAAATAAATGATCTCTTGAAAGTCAGGTAGGTCTATTTTATGCGATGCTAGGAAGGTGTGAGATTTATATGGCTGCAATACACACAACTCCTTCTGAAAACTAGGTTTGCTGGTCCAAACTCATATTGAGAAGCAATTCTATTCATTCCTACACAGCTATACAGACTCATGCTAGCAACATGTCTCATTTCAAAATAAAACAAGGCTGATTTTCACTTGTGTCAATATTAATATCATATGTACAACATCTCCGTGAAATGTATGCTAGCGCACAAATATACAGATATGAGACAGACAACAAGCATTTTGCTTAGAAATGCGGCTTGCAGAGCCTCGGGAAAACAAATTAAAATACTTTCTAATGATGGTGGATGGGAACCCTGTTTTGCCTTGCCACAGGAAAGATACTGCAGCTTAACTTATTTAAGGAAATAGTGCCAGCTACTGGACAGAAGATTCATCCACAAGGCCAGAGCTTTGTCTTGTAAGAGCAATTTCTCTGTGGATGAAGTTGCATCTCTAAGTATTGGTAACTGCAGTCAGCTGTAACCACTAAAGTAATTTTAGTGCATCATAAGCAAAGGAGATTATCTCTTTATGAAAAATTATACAATATATAGAATATATTTCTCCAGTATTTTAAATTATCATTTTTCTCAGTAGGATGCATTGTGTCACTTTGTTGGTTTTGTTTGATTTTCCTGTTGTGTTATTACCTCTACAATGCGGAGGCCCCGGTACGTGAGGGAATACTACATATAAACGTATATACAAAGTGACCACAGCCATACGGGAAAAAAAATACTACACAGAGAAACATATTCCAAACCCAAGAAACACAGGGAGTAGGTGTTAAGTATACAGATGTAACACCGAGAAATTCTGTTTTGGTAAGACCGAGTAAGACATTTTGTATAGTACAGAATTGTTTTGTTTTAATTAGAAGAAAACACCTAGAAATTAGGATGGAAAATCATCTTTTAGCGGCAGTGACTTATTTTTATATTACCTGGATGTCAGGTCCCTGACTGGCTCAATTGGCAACCTGCTTCCAATCACGTGTGGTAACTGTGGAGTACTAATCAGGATAAATATCACAATTAAACATGAATCATTCTTGCTTATATTTTAGGCGTGGAGAGGAAAAGTTGCCGTAGAACTCCCAGTGCTTTCGACTGATCCTTTTTCCTTAGATCCAGAATAAGCTCCAATAAATGAACCGTCTTCATTGAACATCCCATGCTCCCCTTCGCCATAATCTACCAGACTATCAGCACTTTCAGTCGCTTTAATGTCCCCGTTAATTGACTGGAGGCTGCCTTTCAGCGGCTTTTCATCGCTGTCACTACAAAACAAAGAAATGCCTTTCCAAAAATCCAGCTTTTAATTGCCAGCATGGAAACTGCTCTTTTATTGTGCAAGAAAGCAGCAGGAGGGAAGAGCGAGGGAAACGGTTCTATGTGGGTTGTACGTTGAGAACGATATGACCCTGCGAGTCCTGTTTGGTCTGGTGCACCTCAAACCAGTCATGCACGCCAACCTGAATTCTCCACACACATGGTTTTGTGGTTATTACACCAATGGGACTGGTTAAAAAGGCCAAATATCAATGAAAACTACACGTGCCTTTTGGTTTTTTTTCCCCTTTTTGCCCTGGACAGACAGAAGAATGGACAGAAAGTGAAGGGGAAAGAAAAGGAGATGCTGGAAAGGATTTGAGGAGCCCGTTCCAGCGAACAGTGCTGGTGCCAAGTCTTCGGCACCTTATGGAAAGAGACATTTTCATTTTATAAAACAGTGGGCAATATTCTGGGCCTATTGATTTCATTTTTCTTTTGAGGTGGGCGGGTGAACCGACGTAAAGCTGTGGGACGAGGCATCAGCTTTAGGTTGTGTCTTACTGCTTTGTGAGCATTTGTTTGATTTTAGATAACTAACAAAGGGGCTATTTTCCCTTTTTACATTCTTTTTCCTGTTATCTTACTATAACTGATGGACTTTCTCTCTGCTCAAGGGGAGGAACAGCGAAAAAAAAAAGCAGAGTCAGAGTGTCTGTATCTGCTCCTATGCAGCCTATGTTCAATGGCAATGTCGTGAAAAAGGACAGACGGACCATCAAAATTCAGGAAAAAAAGAAAATTCCACTGGCCATGCCTTCTAATGGCACCGCAGAAGAAGAACAAAAACAATCTGACTTCTCCTGATCGAACAGGATATTTGGGGGGACTGGGAACATAGATTAAAAGATTACAAAAAACCCAAATTAGGCATCTGAACTAGGTAGGTAATTACTCAATTACGGCCCTTGCTGATGCCAACTCAGCGTCAAAGCTTTGGTAATGCTATCTAAGGAATGACAGAGAAATGCACCTGAACTTTACCTCTTCAGCATATAATTGATAACGTGTATAATCAACACAGTAAAAATATTTGCTACTTTTCTACACGTGGCATTTCTATTTATAAAAAAAGAGGAGTTTGGAGTTTGAGGGGAAAGGAGGGGGTCAAAGTTATTAACCTCAGGACTTTCTTACCTTTCTAAATATTTGTCCCATTAGAAAGCATTAAAAATTAAATAAAGATGAAATTATGCAGAAAAAAACCCCCTATTGCAGTACAAATAATGTAGTATATATAAGTTGGATTTCAACAGAAATTTTACGCCCATAAGGCCAGTGACACCAGTTTTCCAGCAGTTTTATAGTGACATATTTTTCTTCATACCACAGTTACAAGATATTGTAAGCTTGAGTTATTTTAAAGCAGCCAAAGTGATTATTTCAGTTCTCGTACAGAAACTTCTGTAGTGAGGTTTGTTTGGGTTTTTGCCATTTCTTGCTGCGATTCAAACTTTGCTTTGCTTTCTTCCACAAAATGAACATTCCTCACATTACACGATTTTGGCCTGACTGGGCTTCAGAAACCCACTGAGGACACAAAAGTCTTGCAATTGGAAATTACAGCAGGAACCCAAATTATCATATATATTTACATTATTCATACAATGATAAATAAATAAAAAAAAGTGAAAAATAACCACTGATACATCAACATTTACTTATATCCCAACCTGGATGGATTTGAGTATACTGGATATACCTTTATATTCCTACTATTATCCACTCCTACGAGGTTTGCTTTGAAAGTGAAAAATAGCATTAATTGCATGCTATAAAAATGTCTTAAATAATGATGACATCTGGAACAAATAAAACCCCAACAAACACAAATGCTTGTTAAAGCAGGTCCTATTTACCTATATTCCCCAAAGATTTCATCTTTTATTGATTGAGCTTCGGGATCTGGATGCAAATCTTCTTTTTCTTTCACTGTACAAATGAAATAAAGCACAGATCTGTATGCCATGTTCCGCTGTGGACTTTTCCTTTTGCAGGTGCAATGGGAAAACCGCCTGTCATCACCTGCGGACTAACCTGGAGGGCAGCAGCTCGCACTGCATCTCTGGCTGGACACAACCAGCACGCTTCCACAAACGGTTTGGGGCCGTTCCCTAAGTTTTAAGAAAGCTAGCAAGTATTTATAGAATCATCGAATGGTTTGGGTTGGAAGGGACGTTTAAAGGCCATCTAGTCCAACCCCCCTGCAATGAGCATCTTCAACTAGATCAGGTGGCTCAGAGCCCCGTCCAACCTGACCTGGAATGTTTCCAGGGATGCGGCATCGACCACCTCTCCAGGCAACAACATCTATACTTAATTATTTCTACTTAAATCCTTACTCATTGCTTTAAAAACTACAGAATTACTTTTAGCAAAATACTCTACTCTTAAGCATGTACCCCTGGACGTTCTGTCAGTATGTCAAGCAGCAGTTATCAGGTGTAAAGCGAGCAGGTAGCCCAGCCAACGGAGGCTCAGAGGTGCAGCTGGTGAAGGACCTTGGCTCTACAGGGGGATTACATACGGGAAGATTCAACGAGAAGCATCAAAGGCCTTAGCAAGATCTCTGACCAGCACACAGCGCTATCTCACACAGAGAGCACGGCTTCACTTATATTCATTAGAATCCATTCTGCGGATATTTATCAAAAGCTACAAATCCTAATTGGATGTTTCTGCTTGCGGCTTTGCAGCCTCCAGAGATAAAAGTCTGAAGGATGCTCGTTATTAACATGCGAACATAGCGAAAGGACAATAAATCCATTTACCTGAATATTTTCCTCCTTTATTTCTTCTGACAAAGCAAATAGTTAGCAGCAGTAGGGTGAGCAAAGCGATGGCACACATCAGTCCAATAAACCACCCCTGGGTGGAAATTCCATCATAAATGCCAGCATAGGCTTTGTGAAACAGAAGAGGAGTAGAAAAAAAAAGAAAATTAATCAGAGGAAAAGGACATCACCCTACTATAACATGAATACATAACATCATCTTCAGTGAATCTTAATTGAATCAGACTATCACTACTTATTGTGTTCAACTTCAAGAAACACAGGACAGAAATACGTCCAGAGCGTGACATTTTTAGACTTAAGGGGAATGTGCAGTCTACAAGGCACAATACAGACATTTCAGCAAGGTAATTCTGAGAGAGCAGTTGACTCAAAGGATTAATGCCAAATAGGAAAGCTGAACAGAGAATTGTTAAGCCTCTCATGCAAAAGCAGTTTTGCGAAAGAAATAGAGTTAAAAGTGCACCCGCTACATGCAAACCACTGGACTGGCACACTTAAAATGGATTATATCACAGCACTACCCTTTCAAAAATCACATAAGAGGGAAAACTGTTTTCTAAAGGGTTGTAATTGTTCCAGGCTATTGTGCGTCACATCAAGCACAGGACTCAGCCGAGAACCAGGGATGCGTTTATGCTCCCTTGGGATTCAAGTGCAACTTGGGGCAACTTAAAAATCACACAACAAAATGATGATTTTGGGACACACTCACTGCATAACATAAGATGTAACCCCAACATACATTTACATTCCAAATAAATCTTTATCACCTTGAAGGGTTTCATGTCTCACCTCTCCCCCTTGTCTCAATTACATCTTCAAAAATGCTATTGTTATCAACCCAATTCTTAGTCACTAGACGAACTGTATATTCAGTTCCAGGCTCAAGTGCCTCAATGGGGTGAAACTTTTGGGTGGGCTTTACTGCTTCTGAAATCCTGCCGATCCCTTTACCTATGGAATGTACACATTCAAGTCATATTGATTAATGGTATTCGTTGAAGAAAAGGCCTGTGAAATGCGCAGTTACAAATAATGCAAATAACACACAAATACGGCACACACGGATTTTTAACATTTGTCATCAGATAATCTGATTTGCAAAAGCAGGCAGTGAAGTAAAAAAACATTTCCCCTATTTGATTTTTAATATTCCATCAGATAAAATAAACAGCAGACTGAAGTAATCCTGATGTTTATGAAGGGGTTTGTACATTTCCCAGGATGAAAGTTAATATTGATGGGGGATTATGGATCTGCTTTAACTAATGCGTGCTTAAAAAATTACAACTTGAAAATGGGCTTGCTTTGTATAGATAATCTGGGGTTTGATGCTTCTCCCATTGAACTGAACTCAGCAGGGAAGCACAGACAGCTTGTTATCTGGAAATGGATTCTTATACGTCTCATGGAAAAAAAATTAACGTTGGGATTTGGACTCGTTTCTCCCCTGACGATGATTTTCCATGTCCTTTTAAATTCCACAATGCCTGCACAAAGCACTGTTTTAGATATAGCTGAAGTTTGCTTTTAAATTGATATTTAGGCATTTAAATGCTTAATATTTGATTAAGAGGCAGAAGGGAAATTCCAGTAGCCCTGGTTTTAGAGCCTTCTTTACTTTTGCATTGCAAAATGCCTACTGTCATTTCTGTCTGCATTAAGATTGCAGGGTATTAAATAAGCTTTTTGAAAATAGCATTCGTGGATAACAGAAAAAAAGGACATCTACAGAGGTTAGCAATCACTGCCTGAACGGGAAAAGCCTGTTCATCCAAGCAAATTCAGAGTTGCGTGTTGATATTTATTTGGGATTTCTTTACTCAACCAAAGGGTACAACACGGGAGGGCGCCTGCCCTCCATGGCAGGAGAGAGATCTTGGGGGGGCTGCACT
Organism: Larus michahellis; assembly: GCF_964199755.1. Classification (NCBI taxonomy): domain Eukaryota; kingdom Metazoa; phylum Chordata; class Aves; order Charadriiformes; family Laridae; genus Larus; species Larus michahellis. The sequence continues at coordinate 13,085,717 of NC_133905.1, read as the reverse complement.
TAATAAATATAACTCTTTAATGGCGTTCAGTTGCCTAATTTGCCTGCTTTATCCAAAGTCACCTAAACTTAGGACTGAGCGCACAGTATAATTTGAAAACTGCTTGACCAATTAGCACTGACAGTAAAACAACGCTCATTAATACTTAAACTAGTAAATTAGCAAAGCAAGAAGCTTGCGGAGATTAAGGCTTAGTTGACAGCTGAAGAAAAAAAAAAAAAAGATTAAGATGAATCCAAGCACAATCAAAGCAGCAGTTCAAGATAAGTTTTCCAAGGCAACTATACACGTATTACAATAAGCAGTTAAATTAGCAGACCATTGGGACCCAGAGAGAACCCATACAGCTGAAATACTGCTGATATCGAAGCGCAGTTTATTAGCATAAATTAATCCATCTATGGGTAATTTTTGCTAAATGAAGTATGTGAAACAGCTATAATTTTTAATCAAACTGCAATTGAAGCAACAGGATACCACAGGTATATTTTAATCACATGTTCTAAAATCAAGACATCAGAAAAACATATTTAATGTAAACATTGTCCGTAAAGTAACAAGAATAAATGTGAACCTTCAACCCATTGTGCATTAAATACCGTATAACACTTCTGCATGACACGATAACCACACGGTCCGATTTGCACGCAACACAAGTCTCCTTAGGAAGGATTTCTCCTGAATTCCTGGTAAGCAAAATGCTTAACCCTGAGCTCAGTGGCACCCACAGCTGTGCTCCGTTGTGCGTTTTCTTACACCAGCTTAACCAGTCCATATCTATCTCCCAGTTATTTCCAGCTCGTGCCAGCCTCTTCATTTTGAGCAGCCAGCTCTTCACAGAAGCAGAAAAGGGCAACTGATACGGCTGGAAAATAACCTTTTTCTGCTGGGTTCTTTCTCGGCACACCCGGCAGCGCAGGGTGCCAGAGGGAGGGTTTGTGCCCAGCCTGACCTGGCACTGGGGATTTACCATTGGTTCTCCAGGCCGTTGGACATCACCTATCCCAAAACACTAAACAACATTTTTTTTTATTCTTTAAAACTCGGTACAGTTGTCCAGTGATGGGTGATTATGAGGTTTCTTTCCACGCCATTTCTTTCTGGTCTGTGTTACACACTCAATATAGCACCTAGAGAGGAGAAAGCATTGCTAATTGGGGCAAGTTTGGTGGCTGGAATAGAAAAAGCAGTGTAGCATCCTGAAAAATAAAAGCAAAGATATACAGATAAGGAAAAAGCTCAACATACTGAAAGGTCAGTGAGCTGCAGAAATTAGCTGCAGAAAATTGAAAGCAGTCGGGTTAGGTTTTTAATCTACAATAAGGGAGAAGAGGCATTAGTAATAAAGGCATATCACCAGCACTTCTCATCTTCCCCCACTATTTATCAGCCATACCATGGGACTCGCGTGAACATTAAACACTGAACTGCAATTTTACAATATTCCTACTGGGCTTTGAGATTTATGAGAACAACAGAACACACATTTTTTATAGAAGCTTATGGTATAAAGGGAAAAACAATATAAACTGCCCCCAAAGACTTACAAGAGTGCTAGTTCTCCAAAAGTTAGCACATCTGTTATAAAACATACTTACCTAAAAAAGCTGGCAGTCTAATAGCTAAATACTAATTGTAGGCAACATCTTAATTTATAACCATACCTGTCTAAATACATCTGCCGCAATAAATGGAAAGTTGAACTTTCATTAGTTTTCCCCTACTGCCTGGGCTATTAAAAGTGTATAAATATGCATCACAAGCATCCTTCATCTTCTGGGCTTTTTTAGCGCAGGAGGTGATTCAGGCTAAATTGGGAATATTTTAAACTATAGAGATTAGTAAACCTGTTGTATGTAACGTCTATTGAGAAGAATTTCTAGGTGAGTTAGTGATCATCTATTTGTACTGATTGCCATTTGTAGGAGGAATCTGAGCTCGGACAAGAAGATGGGTTATAGCTTGTTCATCTCTTGCTGCGTCTCTTTAGCTCTTTGTGTTGGCTACACTGGGGCAGGCTGACAGAAGAGGAAAAAGTTAAAAAAAAATAGCAAAGACAAACAGTTAATCACAATTTTCCTTCAAGTACTCCAAGACTGATATATTTAGCGTATTATATTTAACAGGCCTATTTTTCGTGCTCAAAATGATCGGGGTTTGAAACAGCAATACATCACGTGTTCCTTTTCCCGGCCCAGCCTGTGTGTAGCACCTGGGTGCGGCAGGATGGTTCGTTGCCTGCAATTAGTAACAGGGTTTGATGGGCTACAGGGCCCCTGGCCAAAGAAGAGGCAGCAGAGGGGAGTGGCATAAATGACAGAAGAAGAAACTTTTCACCAAGATTTCATCGGATTCTCTTGGTTGTGAGTAAATAGGGTATATCTGGGGGGTTGGCTGGTAACAATACCAGGGGTTACATATGGCTAAGGCAGTTGTATTTTTCCTTTTTCATATATGGGGGGTTGGCTGGTAACAATACCAGGGGTTACATATGGCTAAGGCAGTTGTATTTTTCCTTTTTCACTGTGCCTGTGGCAAAAGAGAACTAAACCCATCTATTTTGTAACAAATGGCTACTCTCCTCATCTTATGGTGTGTCATGAAGGTTAGTACCCTCCAGCTAAGATTTTCAAAAAGCCTGTGGGAGTTACGTGCCAATTGCCATTGAAATATAATGAAACTGGTGAACTTCTATTCTCTGGCTTCTCTGGAAAATAAAACTCTGGATGAATTTTTCATTAGGGCTTGAATTTCTGGACAGACAGTAATCATTCTCAACATGTAATATGTGTTTAGTAATCCTCCAGAAACTCTGGTAGCTCTGGATGAAAAGAAGCTTTGTGTTAAAGAAGGACTGCTATATTAAATTAATTTTTTTCACTTATGTAAGAACATTATTTTGTGTTATGCTTCTGAGGGCTAATGATCATTTGGAAATCAACATTTTCAAGGGGAAAGTTAATTAGTTTGTAAGCCATTTAAGAAATACCGCCTGACAATGGAAAGTTAGAGATAAGACTCCCTTTCTAAAGACAGTATACCTTCTCCTGTGGAATGAAACCAAGTGGAAGCCACAGAAATTAAACTATCATCTATTTGCAGTACAATGCAAATATCCTTTGCCCAAGTTCTTCATGATTGTCCACAGTATTTTATCAACAGCTGATAAAGACCTTTGGTGTATGTCAGCATTTCATATCTGAGCTATTTTGGCTGTTTAAGATCTTTCATAATAAAGAGGCCTTTTATTTCATTGACTTTGTATTAGCTGCCAACGCCAGTGGTGTTGGGTCATGCAACGAGGATGCTGTAAATGAAAGCTTTTATATCGCCTATTTCTATGTCTCGCTAATTCCAGTGGGCCTGCATTTAATCTTAGAGACAAACACTAAAGGGTGGTTTTCCTCTGGTAAGTAATTACAGCGAAGGAGCCGCGTCTGACAGAGGCAGTGCTGCAGAGCAGAGGGCTCTACCTCCGCTGCCGCTGGGCATGCGCAGGATGCAGAATCCGGCACTGCTCCACCGGAGAATGAAGAAATAGAGATGTGAGCGCCCGACGGTCTTCTCCTATCAGTATCCACTCATCGACCTTTTGGTAAAGCGTTGCTAACCCAAAGGAATACGTTACTCCTGACAAAAAATTCAATCTGAATGGTTTTGTTCACAGAGGAAGATGCTGCAGTTGTAGAGAAAGGGTACGATCTACCCATTTATCTATACAGGGAGTTATATTTATTTAATTGAGAGAAGCTTTTCTTACTAAATTGAGTCATTCATGCCACTGCAAACTCATCGTCAGGAGATGGGCTGCACATAAATGACAGGCTGGGAAAACTATCATTTAAAGCACAACAAATTTCCCTACACAGACTTTTTTGTAGTGGTGTACATACATGTACATGCTAAAAAAAGAGATTGACTTTTCTTTCTGATTCCAGACCATAGTAGCAGGGATAACTGCAAATAAATGAAAGCAATAGAAGTGATGCAGATCAAGTATATCAATGATAAAATGTGAATGAATCCATGGCTTCTACCTGAAAATCTCCACTTTCCTGGCAGAATGTGTTGTTAAATTCTGAAATACCCACGGCACAGCCTGCAAAGGCTGTATTACAGCGGTGGAAGTTATTCAAAGTCTTAAAATGAACAATGAAAGCTTTATGGTTTTGTTACTGAAACCAGAACATAATGGATATACAATCACTGAATCAAAACCCAAAGAAACTTGGAGTGCTCTATCTCGGAGTTTCATTTCAGAGGGCACCATGTTTTATGTCTGTCATTTACGTGGGTCATTTTAAATGATCAACTTTGACTTTTGAAATCACTCCCTTTTTTCAAAAAGAGAGATTGTTTTAATTTTGAGCAATCGCCTTGCTTCCCATGTCACAGCTTAAAACCCCAAGAAGGTCAGTGAAAAGAGTGATTTTTTTTCAGCCTATCGTGTTTGGTTGAAAAACGCCTGAACAATTTAGGCAGCAAATAATGCCACAAAACTCCAATGGCATCTCAGTGACAGATGCAGCGTCCTAATTTAGGGTGGCTTGAGAACCAGCAAGGAGCACACATTAATCGCAGAACTGGACCCTTGTGGCTTTCACTAATTATACTACTCTGTTCTCAAGCATTTCACCAGAATCAGTTGTTGCCACTGCCAAAACAAAGTCTTAGGAAAGAAAAGAAGAGAAGAAGAATGAAATGAATGGCCACATTATCATCCTTTTAAGCATATCAGGCAGGGATGCATTTCATAAAATCTGACAAGTTTATTCAAAGAAATTACTGACTTTCAAGTGGTCAAAGCACATTATTCTGGCTGCTCACTGAAGGCCAGAAAAGGCAACTAATGAGGTGAAATTGCATATTCTTAGCTTGAAAAAAAAGGATGTTTTACTTTTCTTAATGAAGAATAAATTTTAAACCGTGCTGATAGATTAATAGTTACTAGCACGTGAGTACCTGTATATAGGGTGAGTCTGGAGGCTACAAGACAGTTGAGAAGGAGTTTCACTACTTGAGAAAATGGATGATAGTTCATGATTGGATCCTGAACTGGGATGTGATGAGTTTAAAGTACTTTTAACTTGTTTTACCAGTAACTGAAGAGATTTTGCATCCTGGAAGTCCAATAGGATGTTGTACAACAAGGACCATTTTTCTATTTTATATCAACATTGTTCCAGACTGTTATCATTGCTAAAAATGATGAAGCCAGGACTCTTTTGCTTATCACGTTCTCTTTCTCCTTCCCCCTGGTAAGTGCACACAATGGTTTCTGATTAATAGCAAGGACTTGTTCCTCGGTTTTCAGACTTGCTGAGCATGGTACATTTTATTTCATTTCAGCTGAATGTGAAAGATGAGCTACCGTGTAGTGCTTGCGATTTTCCTTTAAATCATGGAACATCAGTGTTTTAGGATAGGGCATAAGTGGCACATAAACGCTCACTTCTAGTCTCTGATAAAATAATAATAATAAAATAATGGATCAAAGGCACTCCAGTCAACTTGATGTTAATCTGGATTTTTCATGTCAAATACCTGCCCCTAATGTTGCTGGCAGTCCCCCATCTTCATGCAAGGGCAGAATTTGTTTTTATATTACTGAGAACAGATTATTTAGATCTTCAATTTTCTGTTTGTGACTAAATGCAATTCACTTATTGTAGTACGGCTTAAAGAGTTGATCGGTGGGAACAGAAACACAGTACTGTAAAGCAAAATGAAACAGATAAGCTCTACTGTTCTGAAGGCCGCATGGCTACATTAAAAAGTTCATTGATTGTTCTCTGGGAAAGAAAAACAAATTTATTTCCTCTAATTACAAAGGAAATGTCAAGCCTGGAATATTCTCAATAGATTTTTCCATTATTGTTAGAGCTTCTCCACATAAAAACATATTGCCTATTAACTTACTCCCTTGAGCCATCGTTAGTCCTTCTTCTGTGACCGGCTTCCCACAGCCTTTGACTGTACAAGCCTTTACATAGAATTTGTACTTGGTGCTGGGGCTGAGACCTGAAAGCCTCCAGCTGAGCGTGGAGCGGTTCGTTACGCGGACGTCGTTCAGAGGTCCGATCTCGTGCGTTTCGTTTACTGAAAGGGAAAAGGAGGTTGAGTCAGATCCAGCAGCTAAAGGCTACGGACATGAAACGTATCATGAACGCTCCTGGAAGGGAAGTACTCTGCAGTTAAGTAGGAAGGATGAAGCCTGAATAAGCATATCTCACCTTCCTGCCAAGTGCCTAAATGGGATTTATCTCCTCCACGTCAATCTCCCAACTACGCGGTGAGCTATTACTGTTCTTAAAAAGCTCTCTGATTCTCGATATGCACATACTGAGTGGGTGGTAAAAATTACTGTCTCCTAGATCATTAAATATATATGAATTGCTTCTTGCTTTGCTTCCAAACATCTGCAAACTTTTGCAAGCAAGTTAGCGGAGGGCTGTTCTGCTTTGCTTCCTCTGCCTAGGCACAGTTGGCAGCTGAAGGAGGCGTTCCCACTCCTAAAATGCCTAAATAGATGTATCCGCTCTCTGCTTATAATCATCAAAACCAAAGGGAAGAACCAGCCTCCAGCCCCAGCTTGCCAAGGCAACTGGGCAGTTCTGCCACCAGCAGAGAGAAGTGCAAAGTACATGGGATTTTTTTTTTTGTAAATAGGGCACAGTCTAATCCTGTTCCGTCCTCAAACAACATATAAAATACCCTGAATTGTCACCACACCTCACAGCTGGTGTTGTGGCATCCTGGGACCAGCACTAGAACTTGCCTGAGGTTACCTGCTCAGAGTCTCTTCCCAGCTACTCAGTTCTTTCATAGGCAAGAAAGAAAGAAATACCCCTGGTATTTAGCTGTTTCTCAAGGAGATTACTCACTAACATGACTCAAGTGGTAGCTGTCTGCATTTCTGCTGAGGCATCCTACAGGGAGGAGGAGCTCACTGCTGTATTGTGAAGACCTGAATAATTGTGGCTAAAGCGCTCTCATTACAAATTATTTTGCATTGAATGGGTTTCACTTCAGTAAAATGCACCTACAATTTGTGCGTCTTCTTAACGAGTACGTTAGGTATAATTTGCGAATATGAAATAATTGGTCTATGAATGCGGAATAGGGCATGGCAGCAATGTGAGCTTACATCGGAAAAGCGCAGGGAACGCTTTTTGCTCCGGAAGGTGACTTTGGCCTGCCCTCTAGCAGGCTGTGTGCGCATCGCAGCGCAACACACGCTGTCGCCTGGTACCGGGATCTCAGAAACAGCCCTTCTCATCAGCCTCTGTTTTAAATAACTGCACATATAAACCCTTTTTTTTCTTTCCTTTCCTTTTCTATTTTTCTTTAGCTAATAATGCTTAAATTCTAAAATCAAAGTAAACAGGCACATACTTATCTGGTATTGCAAAAGGTAGCCAGTAAGGTGGCCATTTGCTTTCTTAGGAAGTCCCCACGACAGAGTGACAGAGTCCTTGTCAAAGTTCAGGATCCTTAGAAATCGTGGTTGTTCGGGGACTGGAAAATACAGGGATTAGCTTTCAGAGAAGGAGATTGAACAGGTCTGTCTCTACACATACCTGTTAAATGACGATACAGTTTAGTCCAACACCTACAGTTCCCCTTTCTAATAAAGGGTTTTATGAATATTGGAGATTTTACAATCACTTTAAATAAGGAAATCAACTTGCCTTGTTACATGGACAATTTCTATTTACGTCCCTCCATCCCGTATTCTCACTGTGTCTTACCTCCTTCTGGAGTTTCAAACACAACGGGGGAGCTTTCCGGGCCATCTCCTTTGGCGTTGTAAGCCAAAACACTTAAGTGGAATTCACTGAAGGGCTCTAGACCGGGAATCATCCCGTAGTTTCTGTCTCCTACAAACGTTAGGAAGTGTTTCTCTGGGTGATGCCTTTTTCCATCCAGCATGCTTTTTGTTTTCCACCAACTGACCTGCATTGAGATTGGTATTTCTATAACAAATAGTGTTGCATGGGGCTGAACGCGCTGTTGATTTCTCGCATCTTCCCAGATATGAGAGACTGCAATCTTATGCTTGATCTGGGATTCATTTAGTAGTTTATTCATCTATATACAAATATTTAAAAAGAAATTTGTAACCTTATAGCCTCTTAAGTGTCCACGAACTCTGTCCCTTGGTATTCCAAACCAGAAGACTTTGACCAGCGTGCTGTTCACAACATCCACCGACACGCCGGAAGGAGCAGCATCTGGAACTGTAAAAACAAAAGTGACACATACTAAAGACACTTACAAGAGCTCAGTTTCCCACTGTTCACAGCTACAGGGCTTGGCTTTCCAGCTCAAGCTGTGGCAGTTCACACAGTCTTACTGCAGGCAAGAAAAAAGCCATTCCACCTGCATCCAGTGGGTGAAATGGGCCAATAAACTTTATTTTGCCATATCAGGGCTTTCTGCTGAGGGCTGGAATACAGGTGCACTGGGACATATGAATTTCTACACCAGTATTTATGATTTCCTGTTTCAAGTAATGCTTACAGCAGTGAGAAGAATAAAAAAAAAAAAAGATTAACGCAGCAACTCAAGAAGGCAATCATAAAGTTTTTTTTATAATCAATTTCATTTTACAACTAAGCTCATTAAACAGTAGGATTTTAATCACCACACAACACAGAAAGCTATTATAGCGCTTGAAAAAAAGAGGCCTTGATCCACTGACAACTGAATTGCAAGGAAGCTTTTCCACTGATAGATATAAAATTAGATCCACCACAGACACACAAAGAAAATAAACATGCTGTGGGGTTTCTTTCTCTCTGTTCTCACTATCCAGCATCTCTTCTGCTGTACACTCTACAGGGGAGGGGAGATGCACCACCAAACCTTCCCTTTGCCCACCTCTGGGTGTACAGTGGGGACTCTCCTGTCTGAACAGCACCGAGACCATTCCCGGCACTGAAGCGTTATGCTGGTGAAACACCAGGAAGCACTCGGCAGGTTGCAAACATCAAACTGGTCCATTCGGGGGTTGATAACGCAGGTCTCAGTGCGCTCACTCAATGAGGAGCGCTCCAGAGAGCCCGCCTTAGGATGCGTTTCCCTCTGTAAACGTAGTAACGTTTTTTACGTCTGTGGTTATCACTGAAATTTTACTGACGGTCTCATATCACCTACCATGGACCGTGATACTCCATAACGGCTTCTGCAAGAAGCTGCAGCCAGTGGAGAGGCAGGAGCAGCAGCACTACTGCTACTGGGGAGTGACTGCTGCCGGACGTGGTGGGCGGCATCAAGGATGTGTGTCTCTGGTCATTTTCATAAGCGGCACAACATGTGCTTTTCTTAGTTGGCTAATCCACTGTAGACTTTTCAAAGGCCATTCAAATTGTCATTTTATTTCATTCTTACAAGAGAACAACTTAAAGACTTCAAATTCTGCACGGGATGAAAACTGTCTGACTTAAGTAATAAAATTAATGGGCAGATAGATCTGAAAGAGAACCGTTTGCTGGCCATCCTCTCCCCTCTTTGCCAAGAGCTCCCAGCCCCTGCTGCTAAGCATTTGCATATGCAATAAGCATCTGTAGTTGGGATGAGGGAAGCTTGGCGCTCCACGCTAGCAGGCCACCATGCTGTTTACTCCATTGCTGATTTAAATCCTTAATTCCTACAAAAAAGATTCGGGTTTTTTTGGCAGTGTTAGTGCTTAACTGGGTTGCTTCCTAAGGTGAGGCTTGGCATTTCATTACTGCAGCTGCATACATTTCCAGTCCTCCAAGTATCTTCTCTAGTGATGCAGTAAACACCAAAAGAGACACTCTGCTCCTTCAGAGACGTTGGGGTGGCCTCAGCAGTGACATTATCCAGTGTCCCACAGACATAGCAGGGCTGCTGTATCCTGTGTGGCACCAGCATTAATTCTATTAGCAGAGCGATCCTCCTGCATGTTCACCTTTCCTAACGGGACATGATTATTAAAAGCCCACGTGAAGCTGGAGCTCAAAGAGCATGTGCAAAGGGTGGGTATCACAAGTGGTTGCTGGGATTTCAGAGCAGCCCAGGGCATCTATTTTGTGAAAGTGGGCGGCAAGGGAAGAAAGCGTCTTTGTTTGATCTGGACCATATGATGGACTGTGGGCCAGGCAGAGTCCAAAATCAAAGGTGGGCAGATTCTGAGAAGACACGGGGATGGGGCTTGGAGAAGGAATAGATCCGAAGCAAAGCCTTCCTCCAGTGAAGAGAAGGCTGTGCCACCCAGGAGCCATGGAAAGCCACTGGACAGAAACCCAGGCTGGAGCAGAGGACCCATTCTTCAAGGACTCAATGGACAAGGTAACACCCAGCACACATGGGAACGTGGCACCATCTATAAATTCACTTACAATGCCCAGCGCCTGAGTGTTTGTACTTAATTGCCAGAATACTTAACTTTTGACAGTGTTAAACTGTTAAATCGCGCCCTAGACAAACTAAAAATTTTTTTCACACCAAGTACAACACAATGACTGCCACACTTCATAGACTTCTTATGGACTGTGGCCTTCAAACAAATATCCAGATTAAGCCAGCAACTGAGATTAATGAAAGCACAAGTGACCTTTCAAAAAAATCCCTCGAACTCCAGCAAGCTGGCATCCGTGGTGCTCAGCATCAGTTGTATTTGCATCTCACGTAGCCCATCATGCTGAGCACTGGCATTTCAGCAGTTTTGGCCATGGGCTGCCTAATCCATCACTCCCTACCCGATCGTTCTGCATCGCAACAGCCCCCCACGCATCATATTTTTACATTAAAGTCTTGCTACTTACTGTCCTCTCCTGAATATCCGATGGTAACATTTGGTTCAGGACCGGATCCTAAATTATTTACCGCTTGGACCTTGATCTCGTAAGGCACGAAGGTGGGAGTGTTTCGCAGGGTCAGAGAATGCTTCCTCACCATCTCCTCGTTCCAGTCCGCCTCGACTCCCTGCTGCCGCCAGCTGACTTTGTACTCCAGCCCTGGCCCGTTCCTCTCCACAGGTTTCAATGGCTGCAGAAGAAGTTAAAAGAGATCTCGTTTGCCTTTGTTGCAGTAATCATGAAACAGCAGCTGAGGGGAGGGGGGAATAATTTTGGAGAGCATATTACAAGATTGGGAGAGAAAAGAGGGGAAAAAAAGAAAGCTTTAACTTTTCGCTGTTGTGTTAATTTTAAGATGACTGGAAGAAAAACCTCATTACTTCAAGAGAAAGGTGGGTGAAAGGCAGAGAAACAGTTGCATTAAAACCAGATTAATTGCTTGTAGACATATTTCTGCATACTACATACATCAGTTTTTGTTTTGCCACAGGTTTTCTTTGTTTTCTTGTGTGACGTAAAACCGCAGGGCTTTTAGCACAACTAAAATGCGTATTTTGGCATAAGGTGGTGTGTGTCTCTTAGTACAGCTAAAATCTGCATTTTATCTTAGAATTTTATGTAGCACAGCAAGTTGGGTCATTAAAATTTAGATTTGTTCTAAATATGCACCAAATGCTTGAAACTACGCCTGGATATTTAATGTGCAACTGCTGGCTGTGCTACTCTTTTTTACTGATCAGCTGAAGAATTCATCACAGTATGGTTCCCACCTACTTAACATGAATTTATAAAATATTAGAAGATGTATAGCAATGGCTTGTCATGAGACATTCTCCAGTTGAGTTTATTTCTCTGAAAATGTACTTCTTTACTGAGTAAGATTAACGACACCCACACTACCAAAAATGATGAGGGTAATTTCAGTCCACTGAAACAGCTGTGGGTATTTCCCACCACATAGCCTACTTCTAATAATATTTAAATTATATATTGTACATATTAAATATATAATAACTGACATGCATCCAAGCTGCACGCAGAGGTCTGAAATGAACCGGCATCGACTTGCAAGTGCCAGCAGGAAGCGATGCCCCATTGATGCTCCTCATCCATGGGGGGATCCAAGTCTGGGGGATCTGCAAAAATTACCACTTATCTGCTCTAAGGGTATGAGGACCTTTGGGATGGCTGTGGGGAAGGAGCCAGCAGGCTGGGCAGCTCGCTAACAGGCACCACTGGGAGAATCACCTCCGTGGCAAAGATCCCGGGGAATGGGATTTGCAAGAGAGGCTGACGTAGTAAAAAATTCCAACTAAAAAATAACTTCTCGTTCAGAGTTAAATTGCAGCACTGCTTGACTCTTACTTTGATCCCCCTTAATGCCGCAAATCCTTGGCTGAAAAGCTAGTCGCTAATGCTCATCTGGCCTCTTAATCCAAAGTAGGCAGATTAACATCGTTTTGCAGCCTTTGTCTGCCAGAAATAGCACGTTTAGTGCCTAGCATTTCCTCTGAAAAGCATACAGGAAACCCCATAAATAAATGAATATCCTGTTTACAACATTTCAATGTGTCAACAAGATTTAACAAAGCCTGTCCATCCCATTCTCTCCCTTCAGTCGCAGTTTTCACTTCTGCTTTCGCCCCGTCTGAGCAGTGGATTACAGGCTTCCCGGCGAGAAGGAGCGCTCCTTCTCTGTTCAACCAAGTGTTGGTCACAGCAGAATTCCCCACCCACGCTGGTTATTACCACTCATGCATTTCTTCTGAGGGGCAGGACTGTCTTCCCTGACCCTGGGCTACGTCGTACAGCAAAAATCCCCATTCCAATCCAAGTCAATACATCTAGAGGGCCATCTTCTTTTGGTGTAATTATAGCCTAAACCATGAATTCACACTGGGGGAACATTTATTGTTCTTTGCTGCGAGCAGCAGATTGAGAAGTAAATCTTATGTAAATTGTGTTTAATTCCAGCCACAAAAAAATATGTTCCCTCCACAGTTGTTGAAATTTGTGTTAAATGAAGGAATGTATATCTCTCCAAACTGTTGGCACAGAACCTGTAAGCTTAAAAGCCAGGGAAGTTGAAGACTGGAAACCATCCTCAAGACTTTTACGCAATTCCTTTGGCACAGATGCTTAGGAGCTTTACCTACACTCCTTTAGTTCTTGATGTAAAAATTCAAGATCACATTCTCTTGGCCAAGCGATCCTCATAATTTTTAAAGCTCCAGGCTGGAAGGGCAGCAGCTCTGCATAAAACCCATCCCCTCCCTGGGCCCGGCTGCTCCTCCTGCAGAGCAGGGTTACACCACGACGATTTGAAGCACTTTCTTGTATGCAAGAAGCACGGAGAGGAGCATACTCTGGGGAATTCTCACTGCCTGCTAAGTTCGATGTAAAAAAATTTACTTTTGAAACAAAAATGAAACTAGGGGAGGAAATCCAGAACACGCTTATGTCAATAACAAGTTTACCTTTGACTTCAGGAGCATCAAGGATCCTAAAAAACAGGGGTAGGGGAAGGGGAGATAAAAAGCCAAGGGATCCATTATTTATTTTTTAATGTAATTATATTAAAACAACATCCCGATAAATTCCATGCTGCTTTAGAAACTGCTGCTTGAAGGGAGAACCTGTTTCAAATATTGCAGCGTTGACGGACACATCTGCCTTACCTCCCATTTCATCACCATTTCATTTGGTTCAGAAGCTTCAACTCGGATGTTTTCTGGGTTCTTGTCTGGAGCTGGAACCACACAAGTGAGAAGGTTAGTTTGCATGCCCCGGGTTTTATTTGCATTTGTTATTTACATGCACAAAAAGGATGCAAAAAAACTTTTCTTATTTCCATATTACTGAAAGACACCTAAACAAAAAACGCTCATGAGATTAATTACTTGGATCAACAAAGCTGCCGTGACCGAAACACATTGTTTATGCAGTTTTGATTCCAAAGGGCCCTTGCTGGTTGGAGCCACCAGCTAACATGAAACTGTGACTTTTGGATTTCAAAGCACCAGATGTAAGGGGATTATGAGGAAGAGATTTTTCTCCCTATGGGGATAGTAAACAGAAGGTATATCATTAGTGGGACGCACACAGCTGAAAAGCTGAAGAAGGACCGGAAATTGAAGTAACGGGGAAAGAAAAGAAAGAAAAATGCCAAGGAATGCAAATGCTGTGCTGAACAGTTGGCCTCTAAAATGACTTTCAGGGACACAACATTTTCTGACACAGTGAGAAACGCACTGTGAATGGAGATTTTGGACAAGCTTAGCGCTGCTGAAAGGCTCCCCATAAACCCTGATCTTGTCCAGCAACTCCTTGCCCATGAAGGGCTGCAATGGGCTTTACAAGGGGGCAAAGTCAGCAGAGCTGAGGAAAGCGGTGTGCCGGAGGTACCCGGGTAGGAAACACCCTGCCAACCGCTCGCTTTGGCATCCCTGGGCTGCCACCGAGCAGCGAAAGCAGCACAAGGGGGCCCTGACTTCTTCACACCCCCCTGAAGCACAGGAGGGCACTGTTATTCCCAGCAAAATGCTAAAACTATGAATATTGAGAAAACTAGATGGCAGTGTTTACCAGCCGGAGGTGTTGCGTAGCGCAGCGAGGGTTTACTCGGCTGGCTCCTTCCCACAGCGTTCACAGATACGACGCGGAACTGGTAATTCACATACGGGGCCAGTGACAGAAGGGCGGTGGTGTCATTCCCCGGGGCTCGGGTTAGTTCCTGCCAGCTCCCCGGCTCCCATCGGTTCTCCTCAAACTCGATAATCGACTCTGAGGCGGAAAAGAAACAAAACAAAAGAAAAAAGGCAGAGCCTGTGTAAACGGCTTATGGATAGCAAGGATGGAAATGAACTTACAACAAATTAACTGTCATAGTAAAACCGATTAAGTATGGCTGTGAGCGTGGTTTGTTTCTTCTAACAGCCGTGACATGCCATAATGCTAAACAGTGCAAGATGATGCTACTAAAATCCTTCATACCATTAACAGGGCTGTTATGACTGGCCCCGGCTTTCCAGGATAGTCGAACACTTCGGTTTTGATTTTCTGAGAGCTGAAGGTCTTCTGGCGGATCAGGAACATCTGAGAAATAATGAAGAATTGTCAAGAGCACGGCAAGCTATTCCTGTTTGCCTTGGCATTTTCCAAAGGACTGGAACAGCAAGTTGAGTGACAATGGTGGTAAAACATCTTTTGATTTCATAGTGGACAAAATCAGGAAAGTGGGAATTGCTCTTAAAGATTCTTTTTATTACAGAAAACCAAGCCGAACCCTCTGGTCCTGCTTTGTCCCTTATAAATGCACTGTTCTTTCTCAAGTTCATTTCCATCTACTCTCATTACCGTGCTTGCAGCAACAGATTTTTCTTTTCAAATCAACACTGAGATCTATTTAATCATTAATAGATATTGACACTGCTCTTAGCAGAAAGTTATAATAGCACCACTTGGATTTACCCTGGTGCCAACCAGAGTGGTAGAAGGTGACTCAGCTCCGACAGTTATTGAACTTGGCCTTTTAGAGCATGAGTGAAAGGATCACATTCATTATCCCAGCCATGGGGATCTATATTAAAAGGAAACAAGAAAATTCATTACCTGCCAGCTCAACTAATGCTGTCCAGAGAATATATCAGAGTCAGCTGGTGGTGGCTGGTGTGATAACTGCACTGCACCTCCCGGGGACAAGTGTGGGGCTATACACGCCCTGAGCACGGCGCTGCCCCGCTCCTGGCCTTGCTCGCTTTTCAGGGATGTGGTCTCAGCCAGGGCTGAGGGTACCAGCACCACCGAAACAGGCTGCTGCCCCTTACAGCCCTGGGAGACGGCAAGGGGGACACACGGCTGTAATACCATCTGGTATTCTCAACAGCATCAGGGGCAGAAGAGGTGACCTGTGGCATGCGTCGTTTGCCAAATTGCCTGTAATTGAATGAACGCTTTCTCTTCCTGGAGAAGCATCTGAAGAGCGCCTATAAGAAAGCTGGAGAGGGACTTTTTACAAGGGCATGTAGTGTCAGGATGAGGGGAAGATGAGGGGTAATGGCTTCAAACTGCAAGAGGGGAGATTTAGATTAGATATCAGGAAGACATTTTTCACTCTGAGGGTGGTGGGCCCCTGGCCCAGGTTGCCCAGAGAAGCTGTGGCTGCCCCATCCCTGGAGGGGTTCAAGGCCAGGTTGGACGGGGCTTGGAGCAACCTGGTCTAGTGGGAGGTGTCCCTGCCCGGGGCAGGGGGGTGGAACTAGATGATCTTTAAGGTCCCTTCCAACCTAAACCATTCTGTGATTCTACGAAATGTAGCGGATTCAGGCAGACAGATGTTTATCTTCCTTGTGGCTGACTCTGACAGTTCACAGTCCGACTGTATCAGATTAGTTTGGTAAATGAAATGTATAGGGCCTGGTGTAAAAGAGTGATTTCTCACTGCAGGGGGCTGATGGTAATCCCTCATCCTTCCAAACTCACACAACACACACAGCCTCCCTCCTTAAACATAGTGCTGGCTTTTCAAATTCTAAAAAATGTAGAGACCAAGGAAACAAGATTGCACAACTTCAGGTTTTTGACCTCCTGCCCCAATGTCCCAACTACATTTTTTGGCTGACAACGAAAGGGAAAAACAACAGGAAAAAGAGCTACCTCGACCACCAACACTGTCTCTGTCATTGTGAAAGAAATGAATTGGCTTTGTACTGAATTTTTAAAATAATAATACTGAGTTTTCTTGTTTATCTCAGGGTACATCAAAAAGTTAAAAGGTTATATTTGTGTTGGGGTTTTTGTTTTAGTTTTCTTTACGTTTCTTTCCCCTATTTCATTTGTACTGGGGAAAAATCAGGAAAGCACAGTTTAACCTACAGGCATTTTGCTGTTCTATTATTGGAGTATCTGGTGTTAAAATTCAGTATATCAGTTTAAAGACGGCGACGGTGCACCTTAAAGATGCTCATTCCTCTACCATAGAACAAATACTTAGAAGTATTCCAACTGGATATTTCTTTTGTTCTTAGTTACCCATATTCTGATGTCTCCGTCTGTGCCATATTTAGTTCTTTAGCCATCTCACAAGTCTTGCATTGCAAAAAATGCCTGAATTTTCCATTTGGAAAATAACAGATATGGTCGATCCACCAAGGCCTTTCTTAGATACAATAAACAAGAGGGAAGGAGCACAAGGCTGTTTTTCCTCTTCTGCAAATCACCTTTTTAAAAGGGAATAAAATGCTTAATGAAATTTTCATAACTATTGTAACAAACAGTCTACAAACATTTTGAATTATACAGCACTAAAGAACACAGTACCATAAATAATGTGCATAGCATCTTCTTAATTTACTGTTTACTGAAAAATACCATTCGTTTAAAGCATGAAAACATCTTGAAGGTCAATTGTCTTAGTTCTTCTTGCAATCACTACCAGAAATAAATGAAAATGTAAAATGAAGCAAAAATGAAGTTAAAGGAAATTAAAATGAAGCAAAAATGCCCACAAATCAGAATTTTAGCTATTGGTCGATGCACTCAGGTACATGAGCAAAGGACATCACTCCACAAGTTCACCCCCTTAATTTCAAGTGGTCCTTCAGGAAGGGAGGCAGGTTGTAAGGAGGCTCACACAAGGTCAAGCTTCAGACTCTGTGGTTCAAGGCTTTTCTCTGCTGCTCTTTGCCACTGGACAATAATTAATGCTCAGATTCACAGAGGTAATTAATCCTTTTAGGTGTTTAACTTTCACTGATCTTCAGAGGTGTTGGACATCTAAATACTGGCCTTACGTCTTTCTTCTTCAAAACATAGTCCAAACGGTAATCTGTGTGCAAATCTCTAGTAAAGTGGATGGAGGACTGACCAAGGACATCAAAGCAGAAGCAGAGCCATTCTTAATATGCTATTACACCTTCCAGCCTGGGCAAGCTCCTCCTGAACTGAGAAAAAAGGCTGCCTTGCCTTAGATATAAAGGTATAACAAAGAGCTGATTAAATATAAATGAAATGCTTGCGTCAGCATCCCCATTCCAGGAGATACAAGGGTAGGACCACTGAGGTTAACGAGCGAGAGGTACATTGCACCTCTGTGAAATTGGGTTATTGAGTATCTGTAACTGACTGGGCAGTGGAAGCAAATAAGCAAAAGTGCTGCAATGGCATCATGTACTGCATGGGGCTGTTTGCACCCCAGGAAAATATCCTCTTACCAAGAACGATTAACTGCGATTCGGCTGTGACACTGTCCAGAGAAGTGCGAGCCACACACGTGTAAACTCCTTGGTCCTCCAGTGTCACGCTTGATATGAACAGCGTATCCCTGTCCAGAATTATCCTATGGGGCAAAAAAAAAAAAAAGGTACACACAAATAAGGAAGAGAAAAATCTGTGAGATAAGCATATGACAGACAGACACGTTGTTCTCTGAAAAACAGTTCACAAAAACACTTGGTAATGGGACATTTTGAATAACAAAATTGCACGTTAGGCCTATTACTTTAAAATGTAATTGCAGTTGTATTACACACTGTGCTGTAGACTATTATTTGTATTTTGTAGCAATTTAGCCTCCATGGCTGGAAGTTGGCATGTCTCTCTTGGTCTGAAAAAGAGCCACATTGATATGCATCGGCCGACTGTCTGGAACATAGGATTTTGGCACACTATTAATGAGGCAAATACATGGGTTTTCTGTCTGAATTTTTGAAAGGGTTGAGTAAAACTGAGCATTCCCAACCCACTTGTGTGATGTCCAATGCACCAGGGGACGCTGGCATTAGCCCAGGCACACGGGCTCCGTTGCAGACATGGCATTTGCTTGGCGCTATCTCCCCAAACTACGTGGCCTCAGCAGGATCTTCAACCTCTCCAGCACTGCAGTATTTAGGAAACCATCTCTCTTCTGTGGTAATTAATGAAGACATCTGATTGCCCACTGTGGGACCCTTCATATGGAATAAAGGCTGAGCTCCATCCCCTTAAGGTCAATGGAAACACAAGAGGAGGGCAAAATTCAGCCTGCACTTGCAAGTCCTAAACTCATACGTAGGAAAAACACATTGGTTTTAATGTGTACGATCTTAGGGGGAGAATCCCATAAATCTGTTTTAAATTCATTTTAACATGACAAGGACTTGCTTTGGCCAAACAGGTATAAAGCACAGGAAAATAATAGTCCCACTGAAGTGGAGGAACACAACCCCAGTTGACTGCACCGGGGGTAGGGCTGTATTTTTGGACTGAACCAAGATTTACGCAATATTCTGCTGTGATGGTGAGAGAATTAATAAAAAACAAAATCATTTGCCAGCCATGGCTCAAAAGTCATATAGATGCATTTATATTTATATGTATATAAAATGCAGATCTATTCACATATCGCATGAAGAATTCTTGCAGACATAAATTTGCATTTCAAGCTATTAAGTCTCATGTTTATTGAAACTCGTGTTCCAGCACCATACAGCATTATTCAGCTGAGATCAAGGAAACTCTTGTTTCTTCCCTGCTTACCTGCCATCTTCCGTGCTCTTGACTGGCAGCTCATCTCCATCTTTCCTCCAGGATAATTTAAAACTGTGTTTCAAGTGTGAATCATACTCAGACTGACATTTCAATAAAATTGAATGTGATTTCAAGACTCGGGGGTTCTTCGGAGTAACAACAAGTTTTGTAGCATCTGATTGATCGCAGAAAAACACTTTGATTAGGAGAGAGAGACTATTACTTCAAATTTTCACCAAGCACTTCATATATGAAAATCAACCTTAGGAGCAATGATCATGTCTTTTTTGTTATATATACAAACATTTCAACTGAAGGATGGTTGGTTTTGAAATAGATATTTACCAGGATTTAATTTTCTATCTTGAAAAATTATTTTTTAGTTCACTCCAAACCAAAGAGTGCCAGAAAAAAAAAAACCTACTAAAAAAAGTCACAGGTGAAAACCCTTGTTAGCAGACTGTCATGAAATGGATGATAAAAAAAAAAGCTTGAATATGATTTTTATGTCCAACTGCCATTTGAAATAGGCTTTGGCAATGATCCAAGAAAAATTACAAGCTTATTAAAGTCAAGGGAGAAAAACTTATTGCAATCAAGTTTGTTCTTTTAATTGACTCTAATTTGAATGCGGAAAAAGATGAATAAGTAAGAAGAAAGCACTTGGCTGAATTTCTTTTTACAGTGAAATGTTACTCCGTCAGAATTTCATTGCATATTTTCATGTTTATCACAACTGTAAAATTTACAAAGCAAAGGGAGTGGGTGGAAACAGAACACAAAAAGAGCATTTCTTTCTCAAGTTCATCATAGCGAACCTGCATCTGAGAGTCCTTTTAAGGACTCCACTAATTGAGTATTTAAGGGGTTTTTTTATTGGCAAGCCCTAAATCCTAAGTAAATTTGTATGCAATCCACTAAATGTAACCTGTGTGCTCAACAGAAGCTGTCCACTGCCATCACCCTGCCAGGGGAAAACCCCTCCTCCCCAAACAACCAAATAAATCCCTTAAAACAGAACTAGAGCACAAGGCATGTGTCTGAAATTTATAAGTAAAGGCATTTGAGTAGGGGTGTTTTTTGCTCTATTTACAGATATTTGTCTAGTTGATAATCAGGCAAGGGCCCACTGCAAAGCCCCTAAACCAGAGCATCCCTGACTCGACCTGCTGCGATGTGCTTGGTGTTCACCGCGGATACTAATTTTATTTGGGATGCACCTTCTGATCAATAGGCTGGAAGTAGCTTTAGAGAAGGAGGAATCCCGTGGCTGTGGGGGATGCAGGGACCCTATCTGGCTCAGCGAGGACCTCACCAAGCCCATGAGCACAAGGTGGGCTCTGGGCTCCCAAGGGTCAGCCAAGAACCTGCTCTGAGTGTAACAGGGACGACGGCAAGAAGGAGGGAAAATTTTTTCAAGTTAACAGATCTGGGAAGTAAACTGCAAGTTTTTTGTGGCTTATGAAGCTTCCGCAAGTGTCAAGAAGAAAGTAAACGTCATGTATGTGCATGGAGAAAACGCACAGAACAATGGAGACAATGCAAACTCCTACATCTATACCAGACCTGTGGCAATTGCAGGTCTTAGTATACATAGAATTGATACCTCACAGAATGTATTTGTATCTTAGACTGAGTATGTACTAATTACTAATTCACTGAAAATTTTTAAATATAAAACCTTAGCAGATATCAAAGGTCTTTCTATCGATAAGTGAGACTTTACCTCTTATATCCAGATTAGCAGTGATTGCTCTTTTTCCAACAGAGTTTGCAGCCCAGCACGCGTACGATCCTGAGTCTTCTTTCTTTGTTTCTTTGATCTCTAGGGTGCCATTCTTATTTAACTCATAGCGCAATGCTGAAAGTGGCTCTATGCTGTCATCCTTAGTCCTAAAGAGGATTAAAATAATTACGGTTTATATCTAGGGTTGCAGGAACTGTTATTGCATGGTTAGCAGATATTCCAGGGGACACAGGAATTTTGGGAGCTGGTCTCAGATCTACCACTGTGTGACCAAGTCAAGATTAGCAAGTCACTTTACCCACATGTAGCACATTGTACAGGGATATAAGCTTCCCGCAAACCCAAACCACACTGACAGCAACTAGCAAAGTCTTTAAACTAGACTGGCCGAGTCCTTAATCTATAGCTGTCATCTGCAATTTTATTGCACCTGTCAAGTGCTAGGACAGTCCTGTGATTTCCAACCATATGGAACCATTTCCAGGTAAATATGCTCTGTATGTCATCACGTTTCCACCTCAATAATGTGTCCAAACTTAAAAAGTCGCTAACATTAAACTAAGGCTGGTGACGCCGTAGCAGGATTTGGTGATCTACAGCATGGCTTAGTTTAATGAATGTCCCAGCACTTGACTCATACAGGTACAGAGGACTTTAACTGCTGTTTTAAACCAGTTCTTCAGAGTTCTTGAAAGTGCATTTAAACACAGAATACTTATTTTATATACAGTTTTGTTACAAATTTCTAATGTTAACTCCATAGAAATAATAACTAGCACATTATTCAATACTTGTGGAGCCTGTATGAACTTGTTTCACATGAAAACATCAGTTCTCAGTGGCTTACCATCTAATATCTGCTGCAGGTGAGGCAAAAATTTCACAGTGCAGGAAGGCACTGTAACCCACAACTGTGGCATAGTTTTCACCATCTGAGGTCAGAATTAAGGGAGCAATATCTGCAGAACAGAATGCAAAATGAGTGGCACTGCATTTCAGAACTGGGAATAGAAATACAGTCCCTGCATCATCCCCTTTTCCAGCAAACGTCAAAGCCTTAGCCCCTTAATGGGAATTTCACTGCCTTTTGGAACCAGTTGCACTGAGCAACTGAGCTCTCGTAAGCTTCACCGACAAAGACAACGGTGGTTGACTGCTGGACATGCCAGAACATGAAACATCAATGTGCTCCAGGAGAGAAAACAGACCCGGTTCCACTTTCTCTAGGGACCTCTTTTATTAACTGAATTCCCATCACTCCCTTTCTTCAGGGAGAAGAACAGGCTGAGCACCACAATCAAAACCAAAGATTAACAATACACTTAATAACTAAAAAACAGAGTTGTGGTCTTAATTCAGCCCCCAGTGGCTTCAGTAGATTTGAATTGAAAAGGTTTTAGCCCAACCACAACCATGTTTTAAAACAAAAAGTGTATCAAAGCTCATGAGCACTTACGCTAACCATATAATATTGCCCATGATAAGGCCTGTTGCATTAGTTTTGACAATATATTTCTTAAAATCTGTGCCAATGCAGAAGAAAATGACATGGTTACAATCCCCAAGCTGTTCTGAAGCATTCAATCAGCAGAATGGGACACTGCAGCTATAGACCTTTTCTTGCTAATAGGAAAGGCCAGGAGGGTAC
This sequence comes from Larus michahellis, assembly GCF_964199755.1. Lineage (NCBI taxonomy): Eukaryota > Metazoa > Chordata > Aves > Charadriiformes > Laridae > Larus > Larus michahellis. The sequence continues at coordinate 13,062,991 of NC_133905.1, read as the reverse complement.
TCACTGAGCACGTTCACATTGGCACTAGCAAGGATGGTGCCGTGCTTGTTGCTGGCCTCACACTGGTACACAGCACTGTCGTGAAGCTGAAGGTTGGTAAGGCTGATCTCCCTGGCAGAGATTCTCCCTCTGAAGGTCCTACCTGGAAAGACCCAGACTATATCAGGAGATGGAGAAAACACCACAACTGTGGAGTTCACAGTCTCTTCTCACTGCTTGGAAGTCAAAGGCAAATTATAGAATCATAGAAAGGTTTGGGTTGCAAGGAACCTTGAAGATCATCTAGTTCCACCCCCCCTGCCATGGGCAGGGACACCTTCCCTCTAAAGGGACACCTTCCTTCTAAATTCTCTTGAGACTGACACGAGGGCTATGTGTTAGGAAATGCACAGGTACAAAACATAGAATCATAGAATGGTTTGGGTCGGAAGGCACCTTAAAGACCATCCAGTGCCACCCCCTGCCCTGGGCAGGCACACCTCCCACCAGACCAGGTTGCTCCAAGCCCCATCCAACCTGGCCTCGGACACCTCCAGGGATGGGGCAGCCACAACTTCTCTGGGCAACCTGGGCCAGTGTCTCACCACCCTCACAGGAAAGAATTTCTTCCTGATATCTAATCTAAATCCACCCTCTTTCAGTTTAAAACTGTCACACCTTGTCCTGTCACTCCACTCCCTGATCAAGAGTCCCTCCCCATCTTTCCTGTAGGCCCCCTTTAGGGACTGCAAGGGGCTCTAAGGTCTCCCCAGAGCCTTCTCTTCTCCAGGCTCCCAACTCTCTCAGACTGTACTGTACATAGGAGAGGTGCTCCAGCCCTCTTACCATCTTCGTGGCCCTCCTCTGGACTCACTCCAACAGGAAAGCACATCTTCAGGATCAAACTAGGACCTTGCTCAACAGCCAGAGACCAAGTTGCAGAGCACTGCCTTTGTCAGTAGTCCCATAGCCTAAAGAAAGTGCTCTAGAGCACCAATTTCCAGGAAAATACCCACATAGACTTTTTAAAATAGTAGTAATCATACTGCTATGCCAGGGAGCAGGGCCTGTGCTCCTCAACCATGCAGTCGCTTGTGCTTATTCAGAAGCACAAAGAAAGACCAAGATGAACATGAACATAAGCTACCCAGATCCTCAAAAGATGTAAGCATTACGGGGTGAGGCAGAGGCAGTAACTCACGGGTACCGCCACTCCACAGCCCTGCAGATTTCACCCCTACTCTCTTCAAGATCCCATTTAAACATTTTTTTTATTTATGAAATAAATACATTATTTATTTATAAAACTAATTCTTGTCTAAAGAGATGCCAAACCAGACATCATCCATCCCATTTGGATTTGTGTGTTCCCTCTAACTGGGTGCAACACAGGCACATCCCACCCGGCCACCACCTAAAGGAGGACTTTGGACCTTGCACTTACTATCGATGGGCATCCCGTTGAGTTTCCACTGAATGGTTGGCTCTGGGTTGCCAATTGCTTCGCACAGCAGCACAAGATTTGTTCCTACGCTGTAAACACCACCTTCGGGCTCCTTTATCCACCGAGGAGGCTCTGTAAAGAGGGGACATAACAGGTATCAGGTGCCACAGCGAGGGCATGTCCAACTCTTGCTATTGCTATGGTTCTCCAGGAGATGGCAAACGCTGACAACAGTTCCCAGCCGGCTCCTAGGAGCCTATCGTGCAGCTGTATTGTATTTCTTGCAAACGGACATTACAAAAGGTAAAATTAGCATCAGCACCCATCAATTTCTGTCCTTCAGACTTTGTGCAATGTGAGCAGCGGGGAGAGAGTGTAGGGAATGGGCAGTGTTCTTCCAACTAGAAAGCAACTGCAAAGCAGATGAAAGGTGAGACACTGTGGAAGGAGGTAGACCTGAACGGGTCAGCATTTTCACTAGGACCCTCAGACAGCAGATTGTGGTCTGTGAAATGAGGCAAGACTATTTCAGCAACCCAAACAAGATGCCAATATCCATCCAGCTCAAATCCCTCTCACTTGCCCAGGAGTGGCTGGAGGGCAGAGCACAGTGATGCACCAGAGCTCCACAACAGGATGCTGCACCTCCATCTGCTCATCTATGTGTGCTGGGGAAACGCATTGTGATTTTCAATATTCTGGCTTCCCATCATGTATTCAGCTCAGAGACTAATCTGTAACATATTTAGGAATGACAAAACATTCTTTCACCACTGGGGATGAAAGAACCATCATCCTGATGAGCGGTCCAGAAAGATTGCCCACAGGGTGGTGGTAGAGGAGCAGCAGTGTGCTGCTGGATTCCCTGTGCTCTCCTCTTTCCCAGCACCGCCAGCTAAACTGGGTGAGCTCTGGGGAAACCCTCTCCTCTGCAGAGCAGCCTCTGAGCACCAGTTACCCAAACATCATTGGAAAAACACAACCATAAGGGAGGGAATGGAACCAAGGGGGGTGAAAAAAGCATTAATCTGATGAATGCATCGTTTTCTTCCTTCAGGGAGCATCCTCAATCCAAAACACAGCCTGGAATTCATCATTATCTCTCCCTGAGAAGCAACAAACTTCCAAATTTTAATTCCAGACCTGCCAGTACCTCTTCTGCATGTGCTGGGCAGATCACTGGGCCTCTTTCCCTATTTGAAAAAGATGAGCTAATGTATAGGAAACATGAGGATTCATTAGTTAATGCTCATAAAACGCTCTGAAGATTAACAGAGCTGTTGCCTGGTAATACATCTCCAGATGTTATCAGTGTGGTATGCTAAAACAAAGCATCGTTGCTCATATTCACACAGATACGTTAAAAAAACACCCCTGAAGTGTGATACACAAGACCTTCCACACAAAGTCCACCATTTTCACAGTAAAGCACCGGTGAAGAGTGTTAAGTAACAGCCAAAGATTGAAGTAAAATTCAAGACACCGAATCTTATCTAAAATTATAACATCTTTGCATTTCCTTTGCTATCGCCTTCCTCACTGCAGTGCCGGTTGCCCTCCCATAGTGCAGCGTGTGACGTGACTGTACTTGTTATGCGTCCTTGTATTTCGCTCCAGGAAAAAAACTCCGCAAGCAGCTGAACATTTTGGTTTTGCAGATCATTTTCCTTCTCTCTCTCTCATATACATAATGCTTTCATCAGGAAAAGACAGGTCAAAGGCGCGGAGGTGAAAAGGTTTGTAAGAGCCCTGATTACTTTGTTGTTTGGTGGCGGTGGTTTTTTACTCTAAGTCTGCCACAAACACAGCACTTGAGACAGGGTATTTCCTTGTTTTGAAGGAGGTGAGACGCCAAACACGGACTGAATACAAACCACCCAATGGACCCTTTCCTATTTTCATCTGTACATACACCCTGGAAGTGAGCTGCAGCTATGTTAGGCCACCGCTTTCCTTTCTCAGCATGAGAATTGCTGTGGTTGCCCCAAGAAAGTGATGCAGCTGCGAAGCCACAGGCAATAAGATTTTGCCAAGTAGGAAATATAATTTCACAGAAAGGCTAAAGAACCTCTTTCCTGTGTGGCAGATATGCCATACTACTTATAAATACATAAAATATAAGAATAACAAAATATACACATACTTCTTGGCAACTACAAAAACCAGTGGCTGGATGGTCAAATAGTTAATCTATGTGAGCAATACGGTATGGCAAATATTTCACTGCATAATATATTCTTCTTGGTAAGAGTTACAAATGCGGGGCTCCTGATTAAGTGATTTATGTCTTTATGGGGAAATAATGACAGGTCCAAATATAGAAGGGATCTAAAATGGGCATCTTGTCCATCCTTCTGCAACACAGCAGGATCATCCACACCTAAAATGCCCCCGATGGATCCAAACCTTCCCCACAGCCTCCCATGCCGTCTACGGCAGCACCACGCTAGAACAAATTTCTAACATCTAACCAGCTTCTGCCTTGCTGCAATTTAAGTCTATTATATCTTACATTATCCCCAGGGAACTTTGTGAAGAAACTTCAGCTCATCTGAAGGCTGTTATGAATTCCCCAGATTCAGTCTTTCCTAAATTAAACGTACCTATCAATTTTTTTCTCAAACATCATGTTTTTGAGCTCTGTGACTACCCTTGCTGCTTTCTCCTGAACTGCCTTGAGTTTACCCCGGCCTTGATGAAGTGTGCGATGTAAAACTGGTTACGTTACGTGAGGCCTTATCAGTTCTCAGTATTCACTCTTACAACAACGCTTTGCTTTATGCTTTCCAGAAGGATTTTTGCTTTTTATGCACGACTAGTATTTCCAAGCCGCGTTCAGCTTGCGATCCAGTATATCCTCCAGACTAGTCTAACCAGACATTTTCCATCCTGTGCTTATGAAGCCAATTAGTGCTGCCTGATGAGAATTGCTTTGCACTTGTGCTTACTGAAGCCCATCCTTTTTATTCCAGACCATTTTCCCAATTTGTCAAGATCATTTCAAATTCTCCTCACGCCTTCCCAAGGGCTGGCAATCCATCCCATTTTGGGGGCATCATCGGCAGCTTCAGCTGCAGTTACCACCTCGGGGTCTGTATCCCCATCGCAGCATTTTTCCAGTGAAACACAACTACAATTTGAGCCCGATTAAAACATCCAGCCGTGTTTCTGCCTCACATTAGTTTCATCTATTTTATTTTTCTCTAGATGAGTAATGAAAGTATTACCAGACTTAACTGCAAAGGCCCTTAGCTATTATATCATTACTATAATTAATCATTATATTGTAATAATTATTTCTATTAAACACAGTCTAGGAGCCTCAGTCAAGATGAAGGTACCACGAGATCAGGCGCTGTGATGGTGACAAGATTTTGAGGATATACGTACACTTTATATTGGGTTCGGGGGATTATATACAATAACCAAATAAACAAACACTTGAAGTCAAGACAATTCGTGGGCTTGCTTCGCTTTTTTTTTGTTTTGTTTTTTAATAATTCTCTCTCATTCTGATAACGACAATGGGGATTTTATGCCTGTTCCAATGTTCCAGGCTACATCTTTCTTGCAAAGAGAGATTAAAATGCTCAAAGAGTCAAGTAATTTGCTAGCTGAATATTTTCATATGATTGGTAATAACTGCCGGAATCTTTGCCCTCAGACTACTGTAGGATTAGTAAGTGGGCTGCATGCAAATATCATTAATTAAGACTGTTATTTAGAAGGCTGGGATATTGGTTTGAGATCCTCAAATACCAGAAAGAAGAACAGAATATGTGACATAGTGCAGAAATGATGGCAAAATCCTGAATTATACACCAACGCTAGACTGAAGATGGTTGGCGATTAATAACTGAGATAATTTTTCTTCCATGTTTGATTTCCTTCTCTCTGTGTGCATCATTTGAGAAGAGCCTGTCAGGTGCGAGGACGCTCTACGTCAGCATAACCTCCCTGAGACCCACTGAAATTAATGCTCGCTTCCACCAACTCAAGATCTGCCCTTGAGTGCGTACACGGGGGTTGCTGCAAAGAATGATGAACGTGCCCATCTCTGATTAATGGCAGTGATGTTTTCTGGTTAGAAATTCCAGCAGAAGACAGTGTTTGGGCTCAATTTTACCTTGATACCCTGCTTGTGAGGTGACTCCTAATAGGAAGAATTCCTGCTAGTGACAGCAGCCAACATTAGTTACACATACAGAAAATGAATTCAATAACAATGGCAAAAGCATTTTTTACACAGCAATGGCTAGAGTAGGATTATTTCCTTCCCTCCTTTTTTTTTTTTTTTAAATACTTGTTTGCTAATGAGCAGGAACAACAATTCGCCAGAAAGCTTTCCTCCCTCTAGAGACTGAGGGAAAAGGGGGTCAATATTCTGAACTGCTTAATTAATGTCATTTCTCTGGTATTTTAGTTTTTGCAGCTCCTGCAATTTCTTTGAAGGATTCAATTTTTACAGCCGAGAAAATCATAGCCAGATTGTTAAAATATTCAGCTACAGCAGAGATGCTCCAAACCATCTGGAAGGATTCCTAGGAGTCAGCACTTCCCCTCTATCGCAGCTGAAGACTTGCCATGCCCTGGTATCCCCCTCTGCCACACTGCCAGGTAGGGAAAGAAGACTGTAAGACACAAGGTTGCATCAAGTGAATGGGGATGATTCATCACATACTGGGAGAAAAGGCTTTTCCTCAGCTGATGAGTAAATACAGAGCAGGTAGCTCAAAGTGCCTTTCCTCCTGTCAAGACTCCTTGTGACCACGGAGTGAGAAGCAGCACAGATAAAAACGAAGCAGTTGGCAGACTCCGACAGTTTAATACTGCCTGGGTTTGGTTTTTTTTTTAGCTCTGCAGAGCAGAGACTGGAGCATTTTTCATCGGTAAAGAGAAAATGTTTTCAGGAAGTTTTTCAGCTGTGCTTCAGGATTCTTATTCGGTAGCTATTTACTGGCAGCGCTGCTGAAAGAGTTGCAGTGGCAGTGATACTTCTGCAGGGCCCGCTTGTCTCTGCTGAGTCTCACTGCAGCTCTGCATTGCTCCTGGAAAAGAGCATCTGCCCCTGCCTCGTGTGAAGGGCTCACACCTGCAGGGTCTGGGGAGCAGAAGGGAGGAAGGAGGATGGAGGGGGGGCGGGCACCATGTGCCTCTATCTGCACTCTCCAAGATGCCTGTTATGAAGGTATCTTGTCTGGCTTTATTAATCTGCTGCCTTCTAGCAGCAACATAAATAAATGACGACCAAACGGGTGCACAAACATCGCAGGTACAAGCTGCCAGCGCTGCCCCTGTTCAGGCTCCAGACCTGTGTGTGTGCTCAGGCACAGGGATGCACCACCCTCCGCACAGGACAGCCCAAACCACGACAGGTACGCACGAGCGTGGGGGAATGGGCCTTGGATACTCAGTGGAGGACAAAAAGGGTGATATTTCCATTTTTTTAAAACTGTTAAAAATTAGTAGAAAGTATTTTTTTTTTTTTTACTTTCTTTCTTAAGTTTTTATCATATTTTGCAGGAGCTATAGAAACCACTCTTGGCTCAAGTTGTCCCTATACAAAAATGATGGCAAGGGAGCACGTGAAGGAGGGGAACAGAAGGGTGGTACAATATTTGCTCACTCCATTTTTACAATCCTCCCTAGGCATTCACTCCTGGTGGAAGCCAAAGAAAGGAAATTGAGGTAAATGTACCTCTGATCTGGCCCAGTGTAGCCATTTTCACGTTCTTTAAGAGCAAGTAGAATAACAAGATCTTTCAGTCTGACATTCAGATTAATACAAGACATTTCATCAATATCTCTGCTTGACTAACTCGCATCTTTAGAGTATTGGATCTGCTCATGTATTTGTACTCCTGTTCACCGCTTTGTAGAGCCTTCATGGTTCAGGAAAAAAAATGCTTGCTTGCTTTCTTTCTCTTTTTTTTTTTAAAAAGATGCTACTTTCTGCAAGCTTCCCGAAACTATAAAGCAGGTCCTTGGCTAGCATAACATTTTAAAATAGATATAAAAGTATATAATATTGATATAAATATAATATAGATATTAAAATATCTACAAATTGATAGAGTCAGATGAATTTATGCATTACATGTAGTGACACTAGCAAAGGTCCTTATTCACTTCCCTTTGACCACCTCCCTGTTCAAAATGAATAAGCTTAGTAAAGTGTACTCAGCACCTTCCACATGAACGTGGAACTCGTGCTTCGCTCTCCCCATGGGGTTGCTTGCCGTGCACTGGTATGTTCCTTCATCGGCTGCAGTCACTTGTTCTATCTTCAGTATCTTCCCAAAATTTTCTGTTTCTGGTTCATCCTTCGGCAAGTTCCCAGTGACCTTGACCCAGCTTAGATGAGGAGTTGGGCTAATAGCAAAGAAAGAAAGAAAAAAAAGATTTTGAGTTGAATACTAGGCTGCTGTAATGCTTCATGTTAGCAGAGCTGCTGGACTTCACAGAATCATACAATCGTTACAGCTGGAAGAGACCTTTAAGATATTCAAGCGCAACCATTAACCTAGCACTGCCATGTTACCACTAAGCCATGTATATGTGAAGTTTTCAGAGTCTTCTGAGCCTTTTAAAACACTGGGGCTATACTATGGGTTATACTACAGACTATAGCTACTCTATGCTGCTTCTTGATTCAAAGGGCCCCTACGAATAGGTTCTTCACAGCCAACACCAGGCCATGGCATGAGGCTGCATGCCTTGTACGCGTATTGGCATGGTCTGTGGGAGAGGGAATGGAGCTCATTTTGTCCTGCTCCAAAAGGGCACTTGAGGACAGACAAGGAGGTAAAGACTTCATTACAGTGACTTCACTCGGTGCCCTGCCTGGTTAGAAAGGTGGCCAACCACTGGAGACGGCTGAAAATGCTCCTTACGTTTTTAGAAAGCAAATGGCAGTGACACAGAAATTCGGGACAGACTGTCGTCTGCGCATTCCCAGCTGGGCTTTGCGACCCCGACACCGTACACGGCGCTCATACACAGTGTCATATCTGCTTAGTCTCGTGTCCATCTGTTATCGTGGCAAAATGCCCGGGCACAAGCTACTCAAAGCCCCAGGTACCAAGAAATCATGGTTTTCCATGAGCAGTGAGCACAACCGTGCAAATATCCTATTATTTCCTGCACGAATCCTCGTCCTGCTCCTGTACCACTGTCAGGCACTGTGTTACCGTGGTGTTGTATTGAGGCAATGCTGTCCTGACACTGTCATTGTTCAGATTATAAGTCTTCAAAAATGACAGATTGGAAATGTACTTAATTCCTTATTTTGCAGTTGGCTGCCCCTGATCTTAGTTACTTGAAATCTGGCTCAGTCTATCCACTTCCGTGGTTTGTGGACATTTGGTGGGATGGCTTGGCAGACATATAGGCAAAGCTGATCATTTTTCTGCTGAAAATGGGAATTTTAACAAATAAAAATGTTGTTTTACGTTGCCTTTTTTGAATCGTTTCAGTGAAAAATGTTTGTTTGGTGATCAAACAAACAAGTACTTTGTCTTCTTTCAAAAGTGGCTATTTTTAAAAAAAACACCTCTGTGTAAAAAATAATTTTAAAAAATTTTCTTGGAAAATTCTGAATGAAACAAAAATATTACTTTTTCTTTTTACTTTTTTTTCTTACTTTTTTTTCCCCCCAAAATAAACAGTGTCCTCTTTTGTCTTTCTATTCTTGTACATGATATTAATTCTCGCACATGAAAATCTGTATTTGTGTATTTCCGAGGCGATTTACCTATAAAGTACCTTGAAAACACTATAAACTCACAGCTGTGGACTTGTGGAGGTTTGGGCGCCTGCGAATTAGCTTGATGGGTAGCGAATTAGACAAGGAAGTGTTGCAACAGGGAACCAAAACTCTCCGCAGATACCTGGAGTGAATCCAACAGAGACAAGTAATTCACCGTCTCTCAGAAATGGCAACCAACTGCAGAGGCATAATCTTGCCAGCTCAAATGAGCAATGCCCTTTCAAGCCCACATGGAAAACCAAAATACCCTAAACACGTTTGTTCAGGCAGATAAATATCCTGGATTTTGGAGTTTTATAGAGGGGATATAATTGCACAGCCTTTAATATGAATTATCTACCTGCTAACCACAGTCTGCGTTCACAGACCTGCAGCTCTGCCATCCAGTGTGAGAAGACGATGATTTAAGTCTCCATTCGACAGAAAGCTCTATCTCAAACAAACCAGATGTGACTGCGCTTTCATTGTGGGTTTAGCGGTCGGAGAGATTTTTTGCTTTACCTATTTCTCTGGTGGCAACTCTTCTGCGGCAGACTATTGCATCCACAAGCACACAGCAAAAATTGGAAATCTGGACTGAGGGCCAAGTGGAGCTTATGTCTGTCTGAGTTACTGCAGCAGGAACAAGGTCTGGAGAGGCATTCACCGCTTCATTGCAGGGACTGCACTCAACGTTTATTTATCCATTCCCTTTCCTTACTTACCCTTACTTTGTCCTGTGTTATTTACAATAAGGAACAAAATTGTCCTGATTTCCCATCAAATCCCATCTACTTTAACTCTTCCTTAAATTATTACAGTCAGCAGCTCCTCACTGAGATACTCTGCCATGCTCAGGACAACCAGATCCAGGACTAGGGCTTGAGTAGTGCTCTAACGTGAATGCTAATAGCAATAATAAGCTCGAGATACACGTGCAGCACAAAGCACCGGAGGCATGCATTGGAACGGGCCCAAGTGGGAAACATGGGACTGGAACTAAATTTGAAATTAGCCCATTACTGTTAGTTTTAGCAGGATCAAACCAATACAGCTGACTCCGGTTCACCATTTTTTTACATAGTTGTGGACTTTGCTCTTCGACATACTGGCATCTGTGAGAACATCACGGAAGGAACGTCTTTTGTATGGAAATCCTAGATGCTCGCGAATGGACCACAGAAAGTGGCCAGGACCACAGGCACTCCCGAGCCAGCATCTCCCAGTACAGCTGGGTTAAGCGGGCCACCAGTCTCACTCAACGGGGTATTTCCTTAATGAGTGTCTTGCATCAAAATCTCTCGAGACCTTTGCATTTGAAAACCTGAGATCTTAGGAAAAATGCTGAATAATTTTTGAGCGTTGAACCAAAACTGAATTGGCAAAACTAGAAAAGAGACACTACAGGTTGTGAGCCAAACCACAGAAGCTGAATTCTGAGGTTATTTACCTTCTCAACATCTCAAAAGTAGTAATAGTGAAAAAAGTTCCATAATAGGGTTTTATTTTATATAATACTAAAAAAATAAATCAATATTTACCATGATATGATTTTAATTACTTGTTTATAAGCTATAGCAATAACAGATACATGAATGCTGCATACTAGCTCTGTGCTGCTTTACGAGGAGCGTGCATACTTTAGAAAAACCCTGCATAGAGGTTCAATTTAAAATTGTTTGGGCAGGTAGGTATATTCATTTGTAGCTGTATAATTTTTTAATATAGCTTTTTCTTTGCTCAAGTCTATTTCAAAAGGCGATTAAGTTTGTGCAGTATTGTGCATTACTCACAGCCCTTCAGCAATACATTCGAGTAGCAGGACACCTCCCTTGATGACAGTGACTGATGAGCTACTGCCAGCAGATTCAGGAGGGATCAGCAGTTTGGGTTTTCTTTCCTTGATAAAATTTGCTAAAAAAATAAAATAAAATAAAAGTTAGATAGAAAATCTTAGAGCCTTTGCTTACCCTTCAATAATGCCACAAACATTACTTCTGTCAGAAGGTTTCAGACATCAATTTGTCAAGTTTCTTTTTTATTTATACACTTTGAGACCAATCCAGGACTCTGCTGTTTCTCCTGCTTACAGTGAGAAGATGGCTACAGCAATAACCACAGGCAGCAGTACTGGTGAAGCCCCTGTTCCTGCAGTTTCACATCCTGCTTTCCAAGCACTGGCCCTTTCCCTCATCCTCCTCAGCCAGTCTTGGTACCTGGGTCTTCTCAATCGCTGATCTTCTGGTGCACACCATCTTTCTTTGTATCTCTCTGTTGCATTGACTCCATCACCTTTTAAACCTCAGATGAAAACCCATCTTTCCTGACTTGAATATCCCACAGAATTGTCCTTCTTGCTACAATTATTAAATCTACAGTAATGGAGATACAATTTGTAAGGAAGACTGTTAAAATAATAAAACAAGATTGACCTGCATTTGATTTCAACGGACCATTTGTTCCAGCCTGCCAAACAATGGTTTCATGATGAAATATGCATAGAGTTAAACGGCTATCCAGTTATCACTATAATAACAATTAGCACAGTAATGAATAAGTCCCCAAATGGTACTAGTTCTTCAAAAATAGTCAGTTACGGATGATTTGGTAAAAGACCGCATGTATGTCTCTGAACCATTTTCTAATTTTTTTTTTCCCCCTCCCCTTGCTTTGTACCTCTCTGAATTGGTGTCACGAGCACCCAGAGCTGCAGCACAACACTTTGGTGCCTCTGGATACTCTCGCACGTTTTGCATCTGCCCTCCACCTCCCGCTGCCAAAGGCAGGCATCCCCCTTCCCGAGCGGCGACAGGAGCTGAGACATCTCTCCGAGGGAAAAATGGGGTTTTGAGCGGCTGTCACTCGGCACAAGCCCTGCTTGTTCTGCTCACAGTGCTCAGCCTCCCTGGGCCAAGGCTTGACCTCTGGTCAGTGCTTCAAGCTATCCAGCCCAAAATGCTCGCGGAGAGCCCGTTTTTCAAAAAACTTCAGTGCTTGTCCAGCAAAATGATGTCTTTCGGGAGTTTCAAATTGGGCATCTCAGAAAACAGAGGCTTTCAGAACCAATTTAAACAAATAAATCAGTCAAGAGCTACATGCAAAAAACTGATACTCTCATTTTTACTTCTCTTAAACAAAACTAACTGGGTGGAGGATTGCCAAATTAGCCGCTAGCTGCCTTCTGACTTCTCCACATTGCCTGCACAAAGCTCAGCAGAACATTTGCAGGACATTGCTGCACAAAGACGGGGACACGGACACAAAGTGAGGGAATATAAGAATCCCCAGGATGAGAAGCACCTTGTTGCAGTGCTCACCTGTGGCGCGCATCAGACAGGGCAATACACGACCAAAGAGAACCACCTGCCCTCTACTGCGAGCTACAGGGCACAATTAACACAGAGCACCTAAAGCTCTGTAAATCCCCACCTTCAGCTCACCCTGGAGTAATGCAGCCCCAGAGTGACCCTTTAGACACGAATTCTGGGTTTCAAACCGTGGGTACCTAACGCCAGCGTCTTCTTGAATGCCAGAGGGAGATTCGGAGCACCCAGCCCTGGCTCCTGCTCTGAACTGATAACACGAGACGCCCAGGACGTCAGCCTCCTTACTCACATCACATTATGAAAGGGGAACCACTTCTTTGAGTAAGAAAACTACCTCTTTGTTAAAAACCCTTCAGATTTCTGTCAAAAAGTACAAGATGAGCAAATTGTACTCCACAGACCACTTAAATTCATCCCATCGCAATAAAAAGCCTTTTGTGAATTTTTTTTTTTTTTCTTTTTCCAGAGCAGCAGCTCATATTTCATCTCAGCTGGTAGATTCTCAGTTTAAAGGCTAAATAACAAATGCATTCAACTCACCCTTAGTAACCGCAGCGTTAGGTGAGCCTGAGTCATTAGCATGCTTAACTGAAATAAATAAAAGTGACAACCAAACAGAAACATGCACAGTTTATATAGAATCAAAAGAAACAATAAATCAACCAAAACAAAACAATGCCCTCCCAATTTTTGCCATAAAAGAAAGAAACAAACAAAAAATATAAAGTAAAGCAACAGATGAACAATGAATGAAAATATAAAGAAAATCCTTTAAAGATATGTATTATTCTGCAAAATACTTCATGGGTGATATTATCATCATTTCACCCTAGCTACCTAGTATAATAAAAAAAATGACTAAACCCTAAGTAACCACTGTAAGGAAATTTTATAAAATTTACCCAGTCTCTTTTTTTCTTATTGTTTCAGTTTTTCTATGTGGTTTTTTTTTTTTTTTTTAATACAGTCCCTCAACAGGGACTTGGCACAGGGATGAGTGAGCTGATTTTACAAAACCCTTTAAGTATATTCCTCGCGCTTTTGCCTGCACCCAGTCCCGTGGCTTTGATGGCAAGGTGCACACACTGCAGTGTTTTGCTGGGCCACTGCCAGGGCTACCAGAGGCCCCACAGTCAAACCCCATCTCATTTTTCTCTAATCTCTGTGTGCACATGGGTGGGACCAGACCCATCAGAAAAGCTACGGAGAGCAACATTTCATTTTGATATTTTTCTCACAATTATTATCCCAAGATATGGTTTAAGCAAGCATTAAGATATACAAAGCCACTATTAATCCTTTATCTTTTTATCCCAACAAGAAAACTCTCAAAATAATATATTAAATATTAGATTTTCATTCATGAAGAAAAATCTCCTTGGCTTTCTGGGCTGCATAAGCCCGAAAGGTCAGAAGTATTAGTGAAACAGAAGACTGATATTAAGGGCACAGGCAGCCCCGGTGAGTGGTACAAGTGATACCAGAAACTATTACAGCCAAAAGAGATTCCAGCAAAGCGGGATGGATCTCCAGCTGCTATAAGCTGCCTTAGTTCCAGCGGCTTCTATCGGGCTTTGCTGATTTAATGCAGCTGAGAGCGTGGGGGGTTTTTTTGCTTGGATATTTGTATTCTTCTCCTCTGTTTCTAACACTGCTACCCATATACCCCTTGTGTTCAGTGGCTTTACGCAGCTGGAATTAGCGGTTTGATACGGCAGCAGGAGGGTATACATCCAACAAATGCACATGTAGGAGGATGGGACAGCAAAGCCCACACACCCCGGTGAGGCGCTGGGGCAGCACCTGAAACCATCTTTTGTAGGAGACCCTTGGAGACCACAGGAATACAGATCCGCTTAAATAAATAAATAAATAGAATCTGATGGTCCCTACACAACACGTCACTAAGGAAATGGAAAATGCCTCGTGTGTCACTATTGACGCTCATGGCAGCCTTCAAAGACCTGGAAAGCACTGGCTGCCTGTCCTGCTTGTTTTGGACCATCACGGAAGTCACCGCTGGGGAGATCCAAAAAAACTGGCCTACAGGGCTTGCTGCTAAAGAGCAGCCCATTTTCTCCTTGAAGAAGGAGAAGGAGAAGGACAAGGACAAGGACAGCCTTGCCCCCTTTATCTTGACGCATGGTGATGGCAAAGGCAAAGAGGCCTCCATGGCAGAGCTCCGGGCACAGCTCCCTCCCCGCGTCCTGGCAGGCAGGCAGTGGGTGAGAAGCTCCCTAACGCCATCCTTCCCAACCCTGCCGCTGCACCCGCACCAAACCAGGCCTGCGCCCAGCGAGGAGGCGGCCACACAATGTCCTCGAGACCTGGTGACCCCCCAGACTGCAAGAGAAGCGGATTTCCCTAATGCATCATTAGCTTTCACCAAGGGGAGAACAGGAGTAAGAACGAGGCGTTTTTGGGACCCAGCAGCTGCAAAAAGCTTTTATCAGTTGAATTTAGCCCTTAGAGTAAGGTTAATAATGCAGGAATAAGCACAGTAACATGCATTTTCTTCAGAGAGAATGGCATCAGAGACACAGGGCGCCCATCTGCATTTGCTGATGCCTGGGGAGTTAAAAAAGAAAAAACAACAGAAAATAAGAAACTACTCATCCACAGACTTACAACGGGAAACCTTCAGCGTCATTGGCATTTTCTGTACAATTGTCCTCAGTCTTGGAAACGCTGCAAAGCAACAATAATCACTCCGACTGTCATTTTCTTCCACATTCGCAAAGTAGAGATCTCCCTTAAGGCTCATGGAGACCCTTTCATCTTGCGGAATGTGCTGCAAATCTAGCAAGAAAAAATAATTATGATATGGTAATGATACTGGGCTGTTTCACCAATATGACTGCTAATGCTCTCCTGTCATATGTTCGCTTCCAGACAGAGAATATAACTTTGACGTGAAAGAAGCAGAAGATCCAGCACAACCGATGGGTTATTAACCAATATTCAACATAAGATTGATAATTGCTAATAAATATTTATCTATATAGTAATATGTTTATGCATGAAATACATGAAAAAATAATTGATAATGAAATATGGATCATTAAAAGTACTCGGTACGATGTTTCTGCTCAGGTCAAAGGGAATTTCCAGCGCCTCTGCCCGATACAAAGGCCTGTAATGATGACACGGAGGTCACCACTTACAGGTGTCCCCCATGGCCAGTCTCCCAAGCACTTTGCTCGCCCGTAACTGCAGATTACGGCAGGGGAGTGTTAGGATGAGCTAAGGTTGCTGCACTGTCTCGTCGTTGATCCAGCCAAACGCCGGTCTGTGCTAAACACGTATGTCAGGAGTAGAGAGGCTGCCTTATAAGATCAGAGGTTTACTCTGGCACCCTGTCTCTGCAAGTTCTTGGTCAGCATCAGCAACAAACCCGTCATGTCATGGAGGCAATCTGAGTTACTTTGCTTCCCAAGAGCCAGAAAGCCCTGCAGAACACCAATGCTGAAGAACAACGTGATAGAAACCCGCAAGGAATTAATAATACATACCTGACAGATTTTTTTTTTTCCTTAGTATCATAAATCAACCATTTGTTTATGAAAAGAGGAAAATAATAATGATAGAAATAATATATAGACACATTTTATCTTCTCTACTGCAAATGCAGTAGTCCTCGTTACTGGTAGACTCATTTACCGACATGTAAACTTTCTGATATCTCATGTTTAATAATATGTTGTGTCAATGCACTCTACAATTTAACTTTGTGTTATGTAAAAACATATCTCCAGTCTCCATTTTTCAATTTTGTTTTCCAATATCTAGATCTTTTTTCCTAAGCGCTTGCACAATTACCATTCTCATCAATTATGAATCTGTAATGAAACTGCTCTGGAAGACAAATGCTTTGAGTCTCCTCACATGAATTGTGTAAAAACTGTTTACTTACCAATATTCATCCAATAGATATGCAAAGGCGGGATGCCTTTTGGGGGGTTACAGTGCAAAATCACAGAATCACCATGTTCCACATCAAGGGGCTCAATTTTTTCTTTCGGGAATTTTGGTACACCTGTACAAAAGCAAAGAAGATCCTCTTTTATTTCTACCTTTTGAAATTTTGCCCTTTGCTTCCCTCTTAGTATAGTTCTTAATAAAATATTTACCTTGACATCATCGTTTGCATTCTCTGCCTTTAGTTATCATTTGCAAAATGATACAGAATAATGATGCATTTTACGAAGAGTATGAAATCTTTGCTGGAATTCTTCATTCATAATGTGCACAGCCTGTAGTATTGAAAGTCAGGCAACTGAGGGGTGATGTTTAACACTTGTCTGTGATGTCCATGAGCTTTGCTTAGGCTTTATTTTAATGCATTTATTTTGAAATGCTTTCTATAGCTCCCCTGTTTGGGCTGTCTGGAAGGGACAACTCAAAGCCACACAGAACCTGAGGCTAAGATTGGCGTAAAGGTCTGTGCACTGGCGGGTCCCAGGCCATTCCCGGGAGACCAGAAACCAGTCTGGGAGTGCAGCGTGTTCTGGGAAGTCATGGCTAAAAAGTGGTTCCCAAGAAACCACAGCAAGTCAATGCAGGTGAGGACAGACACCGGGCAGTTATTCTGCCTTGCGCCTGGAGTTGTCCCAATTCTTATCCATCTCCAGAAACAGATGAAGCAGAGGTCTGGTTTAAAGACTATACTGCCTCCTCATCCCCTCAGGTGTAAAACCTGCAGGCTTTCTCGGCAAGCTTGCCCTTCGGGATGCAGAGGCAGGATTTCCACGAAAGAATACACAGGGGTGCACAAGGGCTGCACTATCTGGGCTTAAATATAGGTTAAATAATTAGGGGATCAAGGAGTAGTTTAATCACCCAGAGCATCAGCACCAATGCCAGCAGACTGTTCAAAGCCCGGACCACACTTGGCAAACCTGGGCAAACCTGGACAGTCTCAGTAGCCGAAAATGCCCCCAGAGCACATCCAAGAAGACGGGAAGGAGAGCTGGGCTGGAGCCCGCACCAAACCAAGCACCCGGAGTCTGCAGCTCAAAGAAATTAGTCCGCAAAATGTAACCACTCCTCCAACAAATTTAGCTAAGACAGTTTCAGGGCGGGCGCTGTCTTTTCCTTTCATTTCAGGCAAGTTCAAACTAGCGAAAGTTTCAGTTCAGGCAACTGCATTAAACAGCAAAATTAACAGCAATTAAAGAGCAAAGGAATGAAAGCATCCCGGCTGTGCAGAATAAACTGGCACAGCAAATATTGCCATCCCGGTGTTCAAGTCATAACAGGGAACTCTGATAGCGAATAAACAATTTGAAACACCGGTGGTCCAGAGCAGTGGCTCCGCAGGACAGCTGCAGCGTCACATCGCAGGTGCCAAACCGAAGGAGGAGGGTGAGAAACGCAGGGTCAGGACTCAGAGGAGACTTTATATGTTGTAGGATTAGTAGACATACAAAGAAGCTATAAAACTATAACACTGATTGCCTGAGTGCAGATTGTGCACAGATTTTTATCTCCAGCAGGATTATTAATACATTATGAATTCTTAGGAGAGGCAAAATGGAGCTAATGAGCATTATCCACCCTGCAGGTGAAATTTCAGATAACAAAGGGAACTATATATCCAAATCCAGTACATTCAATAACCTATAGTCTTCAAGCCCTGGAAAATACATCCGCTGACCGCTGGCGAGATGGAACACTTTCCAGCAGGAAAAAGCCATTCTGTTGATCTAAAGCTTACTTACTCCCAAAAGCACATCACTCTCAACAAAACTCTAAGAAAGCTGGATCAGGTGAAGGATAAGGGATTTCTGACTAAACCAAAGAGACCAGCAAATAGACTAATAGTGAGATCACTCATCTTGGACATTGGAAACTCTTGTTCAAACCCATTTTCTGCCTCATTTGGCACCACTAAATCTGGGGCTCCAATATCCCAGTCGGGTGCCATAACCACTGGTCTTCTCAGACAAAGTCTGTAGCCAGTTATTACAGAATTATGCAAAAATATAGTCAGTCCCACCAGGAGACAGTGAAAAATCATGATCTTGGTATCATTAGCTGGCAGTGCAGGCATTCATCTCCACTGCAGGGCCCAGACATCTGCCTTGGGTCCCCAATGGGGGAAGCAGCAACTTGAACCCCAGTGTCCTCCATCCCTAACAAGTGCTTGAACTACAGGCGGTCGGGGCTTCTGAGTGCTTCTATGCTGTTTTACTTCGTTCATTGTGAAAAACATGGAAAACTTTCATTTTCCCCTCAATGCATAGCATTTTGAACCCTTGAAGATTTGCAAGGCAGGAAAACTCAACTTTCATGATAAATTCCTGAGCCAAACCTTGTGACAAGCGTATTTTCTTGCTGGGATCCCATTGGTCTCAAAGACTAGAAAAATAACTGCTTCTGAATTCTGCATGAGGAAATTTATTAAAACTAAGAAGCTAATATCACATTAGACTTTGGCTCTTGCACATTTGTCTTCGGCATGTATATGTAGGCAATATTTTTTTTTTCCCCCAGTGTTCCTGTTTTAATTAGTAGATATTCCAGAATCAATCACTACTGATTTGTGGCTGATCACAGAAACTATCACAGCTGAATTAAGCTCAAAAGTATCATACAAGATTAATTGTGTCATGAAAGTGTTTAATACTGTATGGAGTTATCAATGCAGCACATGGACACTGTAAAATTTACAACCAATTGATCTCTTTGCAGCGATACCATTAAAACTGTCATGTCAATCTTTCATGCAATTCCCCACACGCGGATATAATGAGAGGGGACAGAGAATCCAGCGTCGCTCCAAGTGCTACCTCTCACATATCCATAACACAGGGGAGAACGACGTTATTTAATGACTCTGAGAAAGGCTTGCTGAAGTGCCAGCAGGACGGCTCTCGCGACACAAGCAATCAAGTGGCATGTAGGAAACGGCCATAGGGAAGATGACAAACTGCACACCTGCCTTCTGTTACAGAGACATCTTCTAAAAGCCCACCGTGACATATAAAGCTCTCAAAACGGTCTTGGGAAAGGCTTCGCTGCCCAAATATTATTTCCTGACAAGGCTGTACTGTGAATGCTGTACAGAGCTCAAAAAACAGAATTACAGTGCTCTGACAGTGGGTAAACCGTGGAAATGGAGGATTACTGGTGCGCCGAGTCATCTGTGCAAGGAACCAGGCTCTGCTTAATCCCTGGGGTGACTCAAAGTTTAATGACCGAGCTGTACTCGGGATTAGGCTAAAATACCACTGGCAAATTAGGCTGGCCGAGAGAAATTTCAGAAAAGAGGCCGGGTCACTCCCTCCTACTTCTTATCTGTTCTTATCTGTTCAGAAAATGCAGTATCTCAAGTAAATGCAAACAGGAGGGAGACCAATACAGTGCAATATAAAAATCTAAATTTGAGTTTAGCAGTATAGATGCAGAAATGTAGCAACCAGAGTTGGGGTGCTCCAGTCCCCAGCAGGATTGCTTCAGATTTACTCGGGTACCTATGAGCACACTTTGCCCTACAGCTTAGGTTTTGTCCTATTGCCGACTACAGGGACTCCACACAACTGTAACTGTACTGAATATGGCAATTTATACCTATTTATATGAGAATGGAGCTCATTCGATCTGGTATTTTACATGTTTCTGGGTAAAGTGTTGAGAAATTGAACTGAAGGAAAAGGGTTTCTCCAGGTAACTGTAGAAGTCCTTGAGACCACTGTGCCTGATTTCTACCAGTACCTGGTGTAAAATGGGAGTCAACTCATTACGGTAAGTCAGCAATTAGCAAATATTTTGAGAAACTATTGTAGGAAAACATCACTATACACCAGGTCTGTTTTTATAGCCTTATCTGTGGAGGCTGCTGGAGATGTGTCGGGGTCTAGATGGATGCTTAGCCTGGCTTATCATGGATATTCTTGAGTTCTTCCATGCAAATAAATCCTTAGAGGATGTAAGAGTGAGGGAAAGTGGAAGTAGTCAAGAAAATTCTGTATCCTTGAAATTCCCAGCTCCTCAGACACTTTAATTAGTAGCTGACTGATTTGTTATACAGATCTATATCTTGTGCAGTGAACAGCCCAACACATCAAAGAATTTGAAACGTGACTTACAGTCACCTATCCCAAGAATTGTACTGAATACAGCTTGGGCAGCTTCCAGTGCTCATCTCACAGCATCAATTGATATTCTGATCCATGTAGTATAAGCAGTAGTTAAATCTGTAATTTTCATTGCAGCCTTTGAACTGTTTATGAGATATGATCCTGCTTATTTATGTTTTTTTTAGTTGCTGCATTAAATTGAAAAAGTTAGGAAAGTTTGCCTGTCAAGAAGACCATGTCTGTCAATCTACTCGCTCTCAAAGAAGCTTTTATGATGGAATCAGTGACAGTCTTTTTTTCTGTGTAAATCTCTCTCTATTGCCCTTTCCAAAATGACGGTTGCTGGCAACAATCAGAGTGATCCCAACAATTTAGATGGCCATAAAAGTTGTCAAAGGTACAGGACACCGGTTTAGGAGGCAAGACGTTTAAATTTTATTCTCATCATCTGCAAAGTCTCAGTGAGTTATTCTCTTTTGTTTTCTCTTCCATAAAGGCTATACTGAATACCTTCACAAAGCGTGTTATTGAAACCTCCTATTTCAGTATCAGCTCAGTATCTTTTAATGATTTCACAATATTCACATCTGTTTGTTGGGTTTTTTTACATATTAACACAGGTTTTGCTTTCTTTGGGAATTCTAGGGCTAACATCATTGGCATAGCACAGCCTGCCACTGGACAGTTTTATGTGTAGCTATGTCTCCATCCTCAGATCTTCAGTCTTTTGGAGCAGCAGCTTTAGAAACACTGAGCATAAATCTTAACGCAGTCTACCATGAAGAGTCTTTTACACTACAGTTAATTAAAGAAGTTTAAACAGTACTCCTTCTCCTTCCTTTGGCACTGGGCCTACTCAGTAATTCAAGCAACAGATTCCCTAAACACAGGAGGAGGAGGGTAGCTGAGGTCCGTGTTCTCACCATTTAAATTCATTTTCATGCTGCGTGTATCTTGCAACAATCTGGACTTAGTAAATGAGGCAAACATATAGAGATCCTCCAACCCCATTCTTCCCCACTCTCCTTAATGTCATCATATATAGGGGAGGTGTGGTATTTCCATTGTGTAGGTGAGATTTAATGATCATTTCTGCTGACACTTCTATTGCTTTCCTGGAACGACCACTGTGAGTAAACAGCCTTTTGTTCTCCTTTTCAGGAGCAACCTTACTTTCCTTACAGACCCAGTTTTCTCCTTCTGCAGCGTAAATGTAATTTATGAAAAGAACTGGCCTAGTCTGACTTGCTGGGTTTTTCTTCACTTCATTGGCATAGTGACTTGCCAAGTCGCTTACATTTTAGTTGAATACAGCTGGCAAAGCACTGCCACCTCTGCATCATTATCATGAATGCATGTAGTGCTCTCACATGGACCAGTCTCTGCTTCAAAACTTGAGGGTGAATAGAGGTAATTTATCCCAAACTCTTCTGTGTCAGTGATTGCCTACTTTACAGCGGATCTGTGCACCAGCAGCTCTCTTTCACTTGAGCACAGTTGTAGACCATCCAGCACTTTAGAAAATCAAAGGTGTCTTCTATTACTCTCTGAATCCTGATTTAATTTGCAGCATCTACATTGCACCATTAAATGAAAGAACTTATGACAGAAGAGTATGAATAAAAGCAAATGTGCCTTAAAAGATGTGGGAGTCGGGTAAATCGCTCTAATATATTATCTGTACCATTTATTTATTTTCTGGATTTAGGACTTTGCATGTATTAGCACTAAAATTCCTCTTATATTTGATAACAACCGTGTTTGTAACTTCTCACTTAATTTGTTGCTAACTACCCCAGTATATTTAATATCTACTCATGCTAGTATGGACAATTTTTCATTAAAAGCAAAAATTATCTGCTCTGAGTATAGATTCAATAAGCCCAAATACAGACATCAACTCATTCTTGTTTTCCATTTTTAGGCATCTTTTTTAGTTCAGTAGCAACAGAGTATCAGAATATTCTGCTGCTGGAGGTGATATACCTTCACTGAAATATGACACAGGTCTTGAACTCCTCTGAAAATTAATGAGTCTGAGACATTTTGCTTAAGAGAAGTCATATTAACCCCACTGTCCTGGCCAGACTCAAAAGTCAATAACTATGTCCTGTCTAAAGCTCTGAGTAACGGCATCACTCCCCTGTTCCTGCCTGAACCACCAGTCAACATCGGCTGCACAGTCCTACCTGTGGAGCCAGCTTATCTTATTTGTTCAATAAACTTCAACTTACTGTCCTTAAACTTTACGCAGCTATCCGCTGCCAAAGAATGCTATTCCCTTAAAGCAATTGCAAATTGGTAGAGACTAAACCACGTAGCAATATATGTAATCTTGGTAATTCCACACCAAACACCAAGCTACCGCATTAGGGAATACTGTGCAATACAGTTGAATGTGAAGTAAATTTAGCAAGGAAAAAAAATCCATAAAACTGGCTGGAAGGAAAATAAATCTTGTCCGTCTTGAGGCACATTCATAACAATACATTTACATGGCATCCTTAGCAGCCCTCTTGCAGGAACTCTCCCAGCCCCTGCAATGTGTCTTATTTCCAAAGTGACCACAGGGCCATGACTCTCCCACCCTGGCTATGCCTAAAATACTTCTCAGGATTATTTCCCACGATAAAAACTTGACAGAAATTATTACGCATGTTTCTCATAGGCTGTTTCATCTGCACAGACCTGCTAGGAGTAGGTTTTTGTAGCTCGGTGGCCACCTCTTGTCATTGCAAACGCTGAGAAGGCTATGGAGATACCCCCCGCCATGTGGACACACCAATTCCACATATGCCCAGTTCCTTTCAGGTCCCCTGACAACAAAATGTAGGAACTTGGAAATGCAGGATCTAAGCCTGAAAAAACCCTCCAGTGCAGTATTGATTCTCTTCTTCTATGCTACTTGACCACATCATACACTCTGCTTTATGTTCTCACCCTGCTCCGTTGTGGACCCAGCGACGTCTCTTGTACTCCCATTAAGAAGATTCTGCCTCAAATTTTCCTGTTCTCATTTCATATATACCAATCTTAAATTTATCACCAATTGTGTCTTCATCTTCCTATGTTACTTCCAAACTACAAGTGCTTGAATGTATTGATACAAAGCCGGTTGTATCAATATTGTCCTAATCAGGACCTCGAACTTTGTATCAATAAATTTCATCCCACTTATGCAAATCTGGTCCTTAAAATCACTCATTTTCTCCTCTGCCTTTCCTCTCTGCTAATGATGGAAGGACACATTTCTAGGATCAGTAATTTTTACTACTATATTTTGGAGCTTATTTTTCATTCAGTTCCAGGTCTTTAATCTGCTCCCTCTAAGTATTTATACCAAACACCAAAAGCTACTGACATCAGACTAAAGAACTCCCAATTGATTGGATCACTTCCCCTTCGGCTTTCAAACATTTGCATCAGTTGCTGTTTTGCAGTACTAAACTGCTATTTCTCCCATCTTTCCCCCCAGCTTCTGATTTCATGCTCCTTGCTCTGAGGTGGAGACCATATTGTCCTCCCAATTTCTGGGCACTCAGTCACAGTTCCCAGGCTGAAATATTACAGTCTTATGACTCTTAACAACATTTGCTTTCCAAGAAAGGTTTGGAAAGTGAAAGTATCACATGATTACGAATTCTTTACCAAATAAATTTCTCCACTTTTAGAGAGATCACTCTAATTTAACTCAGGAGTTTCCCCAAGCTCACAAAGTGTCTTTTCCAACACTTCCCCAAAGTGATTTGACTCAAACCAATTTTGTTTTCTCTGACAATGACTTCCTATTCCTTTATTGCCCACTACGTTGTTTCTTTTTAATATATTTCTGAAACTATTTCATGATCTAGGCCATTATTTTTAGCTTTCATGAGCAACTAATATCTTTCAATACCTGTACTGCAGTTGGGATAGCTACTCTGCCATCTTTTCTGCTATTTGTTTTATCTCTCCAAATGTTTTAATTTCTGTATTTTCATGATGTGCTGGCATCAGCTCACAAACAAATTGTCTCTGCCCAGATTAGGTAGAGAATTTACCAGGCTACAACTCTCATCAATATTTATGCTTTCTTCTTTACAGAAAGAGAAAAGTATTAGAAGAGGAAGCCTCACAAGAGCGAAGAGCGGCTCTAAGCAAATACAAACCAGAAAATAATTCTTATGGGTTTTATGACAAAGGCAAAGCAAGTGCTTTATAAAGGCATTTAAATAGTCAAGTCAAAGCAAATAATAATTTTCTGTCATTGAACATTCAGCTCTCCTGAGATGGCTATTAAAAAGTTTATACTACTTTACCCACTAACCCACCCTCTAGAGGTGAAGTGGGGCAGATGACACTCAGAAAGAAAAAGCAAACAATAAGTGTTTTCCAAATGAATATGTCTGGGAAAACAAATACATTATTTACACACTTGCATTTGTATTAATTAAAGTTGGAAAGGAGTGTCAGTATCAGCACTTGGAAACCTGTAAGGACTTGGTAGCACAGGGGTATTGTCTGAAATCCTGCATCCAGATTTGGTTTCTGTCCTCAAACCCAGGAATAAGATGAAACAATTCCAGGGAGCACACAGATTTTTTTCCTTCCAACATTCACTGAATAACAAACAGTGCACATTTTACCATACACCTCCTTAGTAGCTAGTTCTTTCCCATTTAATTTGGGGAATGACAGAAAAAAAAACAGAACAAAACCAAAGTAAAAGTCCTTACTTGGAACAATTAGCTCTATTTCTTCTGACATGGCAGTTCCCAGCACATTGGATGCATAGCACCGATATTTCCCTTGAAAATTGGTGATGATTCCACGGTTTTGAATCACAAATGTTCCGGAGTTGTTAGATGCAACTATCCTCGGGTCAGATAATAAATCAAATGGTTTTCCATCTTTAGTCCAGTTGAAGCTGGAAAATAAAACGAGTGTTACAAAGGACAGGTCACAGAACAGAGAGCCCTATGGCACAAAACCAGTGGTAAATATGGGTCCAATGGAGCACTATTAAAATAAAAGGAAAAACTTGATATAAGAGGAGAGAGTTGGACGATAAAATGACCACTGGGCTACTATAACTTGTGTTAGCTATTGGGCATGTCTCTCCTGCTGGACACTACTTTTGGATAACCGACTGTGACATGAAATAAGAATACCAAGCTTAAGGCAAGGACAAAAAAATGAGAGTGACCATCTGTGAAAGCAAGAGCCACACTGTGAGAGGAACTAGAGCTTTGCAAAAAACCCTCTGTCTGTAGGAGAGCTGGTACTTTTGACCGGCAAGGATTGATGGGAGCTGTTCTCACCATCTACAGGAGACACCATGGCTGAACCCAGGAGAAACCCAGGAGATGACTTGACAGAGTTCTCCTGGTCTTCACACAGAATGGCTTATAGTTTTGATGCTACTGGGGCGTGATTTTGCTGAAGTACTGGTCATAGTTTATGTATCTGGAAGTCTCAGGTGGCTTGAAATTGGGCTAAAATCAGAGACAGATGGAAATTACAGTATAACATTCATTTAGTGGAATACATACCTTTTTCAGTATTTTGCAATGTTTTAAGAGAATAAATTAATGTCAACAGAAATTTATGTTTTGGTACATCACTAGTATTGGCAGAACTGCTTTGCAGCTGTATGGAGGGGAATACGGGTTCCTATCGCCTAACCAGCACTATCACATACACTTAAATATACCAGAGAACTTTTCATTGATCTGCTGACAAACAGTGAAACAAAGGAAATTTGTTATCACACTACAAATCCCCATTCAGAGCTCAGTTAAAAATGATCAAACCATCTCAATATAAAAATAACTACTGCCTTTTTTAAGCAATTGTGTTGTAGGGAAAAAGGAAAGGAAGGATTAAAGAGTGAAAATAACATGCAAACGAGCTATTAATTTAGCCCATACACCATCCAGTGGTGAAAACCTCAGGAGGAGCTCTTACTATGTTATTATTACGTTTTTGTTAATCACATTTTCATTAAAAATCTTTTTCCTTTTTACATTGGTGTAAAATACATAAAGTTTATCTTTGGATATTTATTTGAATAACTCCATATATGTATATTTGTAACATCACCATGGCAATAATGATGTCACGTAAAGACAAGGTATCTGGTAAAATGCAAATGTTATCTCCGAATACAGGGTTTAATGTGCTTGGTGTTTTTAGGGTTGCTGTAGAAAAGGCAGAACAACAGCTGGGACCCTTTGATTACCATTACCTGTCTCCTAGCTTTTGCAGCACAGCCCAGACAAGCTCTTTTAGATCATGGCGTGAACTTCGCACATGCTAGAGAAATGGAACATCTCCCCATAACAAAAAGGCATGTTGATATCTATTCACGGAGTGAGTGGAAGTGATCGAGCAACAAAAGCTGAATGGCCTAAATAGAAACCCAAACCTCAACCTTGCCTTGCAATGGTGAGGGGTTACTGCACATCAGCTATTCCTCCCCTCCTCAAAAACAGAACAATGTTTGGCAGAGGTTAAAAGCAAACTCAATTTCTGCTTGCTTCTCCAGGAGAAAGCAGTACTCACGTGGGCTGTGGGTTTCCTCTAGCCTCACATTTAATCGTGAAGTCCTCATCAAAAGGGTAAGCAACCTGGGTGTGAGATTGCTCCGTGATCGTTGGAAGCTGCGCAACTGAACACAAAGAGGTACTGGGTTAAAACACCATTCAAGCAGAACTGTGCTCCGCTCAGGTCCTTTCTTGGAAAGGGACAATGTCAGGATTGCCTTACTCCTGCAAAGACTGAGGCTTGCCTTAAAAAAACCCAAGATGATGATCATCATCTTCCTGGCAGTGACAATACTCTTTGCTCCCAAAGCTGAGCGCTATCATGGCCCCAGCAGCCAGAGGAAGGATTGACAGCACTATGTTCACCAGCCGCTCAGGGGCATCACCAGCACACGCTTCCATGTATGACCAACCCATCCAGGGCAGAGGAGAGCTGGGGCCATGCTAAAACTAAAGCCAAAGCTTGGGTGTGTGGAATGGTAAATTTACTCAACAGTGAAGTCAAAAACTGGCTTTTTAATCCCAACACAGATACACACACGTGAAGCAGCAAACTGCCGTCTCCATCCTGGATAAAATTGCCAGGAAATCCACGGACTGCAAAAATGACTTAATGACCCCTCCACAGGGCAGAGCACGGGAAGAGCCGTTACCAGTCACACGGTCACGCGATGATGTTTCACTTTCTTTTTTTTTTAAGGGTATTAAAGTGTTGCAAATGTCTGTGTAACAGAACTGCACGAAGGACAATGAACACTCCCTGCAGTGGAGCTGGGGATAACAGGATCATCACATTGTTATAAACAGCCGGGAAGAAAATTAACATCCTCTTTCGTTTCTCTTTTAAGTCCAGGAAGCTCAAAGCTGGGGCGAAACACGGTGTCTTGCTCAAAGCTGAACACTTCCAAACCCACCAGCTTCACTGATCAGATGTAATTCCTTTTTATTAAAATATAAAATGCTTCATTAAAGCAAATTAAGGGCTAGATGGCTCCCCCGTGCAGGTACGTAAAAGCAGTGGATGCCCACACAGTCCGTCCTGCGCTTGACAGTCACAGCTCCACTTTTGCTTTATTTAAACACAAGGAGCCACTGCGGAACCTTCCTCCAAAAAACCTTCTGCTTTCAAATGCTGTGAAACAAGTTTGGAGAGCTTTAGAAAAATATTCTGTAAACCTGCTTGATTGCCTTCTCCTTTGCAGCCAGGGCTATCGGCAGGCTCCAGGGTGCTAACAGTTCATGGCAGGTCCACGCCATGCCCTGGAACTGGCCCATGACCTGCTCTGAGCTACAGCACCCAAAGGCCTGCGAAGAGGCTGCATTTCTTTTCCCTTTATTTATTTATTTATTTATTTCTTTATCCCCACCATAACTCATTCAAAACCCAATGATGCTGAGTTTTGGTTTGTTGTTAGTTTCCCCCCCTGTCCCCCAAACCCTGTAGTTTGTCATCCTCCTGGTCCATTTATGTTTGAAAAACGCAAAGCTTGGGAGGTCTGGGCTGTCCTCCAGGCAGTGGGGTCCATTGGCTTTCATTGGATTGTCCCCTATGAGCCTCATCCCATATTTTACACGTGTCCCGAAACCGCACCGACCGTGTAAAACAGGCAGTTTGAATGCAGCACAGCCAGAGAGGGACACAGGAGGTGCTCCCCAGGGCGGTGTGTGAGGTAGGAAATACTTCTCTGGGGACTAATGTATGCCCTGAGACATACACCTGCTCCTTTTTCAGGCTGAAACGGCAGGTTGCAAGACAAGTAAGCAAGGGTGTATGTACATCAAACAAGCTTCAGGGAGATTCAGAGCCAAAATGAGGAATTTATGTGAAGGACAAAACCAAGCCCTCGGAGCTAAGCGGTGTGCTGGATCACAAACACCAGATATATGTTATCAGACAAGTTTACTGCTACCTTTAAACAGGTCCAAACAAAGTAGATTGCGTTCTTATCACATCTGAATTTCCCAAAGGCCATGTTCTGGCAGAATTAAATTCACAATGGAACAACTGAAAAGCAGGATTTAATATTTTTTTCTTTGGGGAAAGGTTTAAAAAAAAAAAAAAAAAGAGAGAGAGGGATACGAAAACAATACAGCAAAGTGGCAAAGTGTTCAATAAATAGCTACAACTCACCTGATAATGGTATTTCAATAGCTGCTGCCAAACTCAATACAAAGAAAAACAGGCATATGGTGATCCCTTTTGTGCTTAATAGCATCTCCATCACTCTTCTGTAAACAAGGAGTCCAAACAGAATGAGAGATACCTTATGCTTCCTCTCACTGTCACTTCAAATCAGATGTAAGGACGTGAAGTTGAAAGTCTAGCGAGGAAAAGAAACAGCCATATTAGCTTGCAATATGAAGTTGGTTCTAACAAGGTTAGTAAATTAAAGCAATGCTTCAGGATTTACAGCTAAATTGCACTAAGTGGTACAATTTCCTCTCCTCTCTCCCCACCCCCTGGCTTCGGGAAGGTCCGCTATTAAGTTTCTAACACCAAAAAAAAAAATACACAATCAAAAGTACAAATCCATTATAGCACAGAAGCATAATTATATTCTATTTTGCAATTAAAAGTAGGGATGGTTTAAAATACAGTATATTTGTAAGCATTCCAGTTCATAAATTCTTCTAATGAGAGTTGTGTAAGTTGGAAAGTAATGTAACAGACCTAATGAGAGCAATTTGGTACACTAATGACCTTGTTCATAAATCTCTTCTGTCTTTTATCTTTCATTTATGTTTAAAAAAGGACAAAATCTAGTTTAGTTCATTAACAAGGACCAGAACATGAAACCTTTGCTTTTCCTCCATAATCCCAGACCTACTACACGCAGGTTTTACACAATCCATTATACATCCTTAGGTGCTGCATTACATGGCAAAAATGTCAGACAGCTGCCAAAAGGAGACATATTCAGCTCTAATAAGCATTTAAATGTAATTCACAGAGGAGTAAAGGAGAGAGAATTCTACAAACGTGGGTGTACAGAGGATTTCAGTCGTCAGCATCATTCACAATACCTCAGTGAAATATTAACCAGTGTAAGATATGTTTTGTTCAGCCTGGAGAAAAGGCTCCAGGGAGACCTTGTAGCACCTTCCAGTCCCTAAAGGGGCTCCAGAGAAGCTGGGGAGGGACTCTGGATCAGGCAGTGGAGCCATAGGATGAGGGGGAATGGTTTTGAACTGAAAGAGATGAGATTTAGATTAGATATTGAGAAGAAATTTTTCACTCTGAGGGTGGTGAGCCCCTGGCCCAGGTTCCCCGAGAAGCTGTGGCTGCCCCATCCCTGGAGGGGTTCAAGGCCAGGTTGGACGGGGCTTGGAGCAACCTGGTCTGGTGGGAGGTGTCCCTGCCCGGGGCAGGGGGTGGCACTGGGTGGTCTTTAAGGTCCCTTCCAACCCAAACCATTCTATGATTCTATGTTTTGTACCTGTGCATCTCCTAACACATAGGCTTCGTGTCAGTCTCAAGAGAATTTAGACTTTAGTGATCAAGATAACTTGCAAGAGCAATTTTCAAGACAAAGCTACTATGCTGGAGGTAAGGACCAACCCACCAGCAGCCCAGCCCCACATGGCCCGGCGAGCTCTGGGTTCACAAGCAGAGCTGTACCACCATGGCAACGTATTTCCAGCCTAAGCCTGGCTTGCACACAGCACTTGTATCTTTGCACATACCACCCGGTTAATCCACAGATCAGAAAAGCAATCTTGGGATCAGGGAAAGCAGTTGGCATGGCGGGGACAGGCAGGAGGTGGGAGCCGGGCAGCACGCTGGGGATGCTCGCCCTGGACCAGCACAGCTGGAGCAGAGACAGGACCAACCCACACAGCCAGTCCACGATGGTTTGCTCCTGATGGTTGGTTTGCCGGACCTCTACAAAACACAGGCACAAAGCAGAGATTCCCTCCCAGCACGTTCCTTCTCCTATCAGCTCTCAGAGATGAGCAACAGGTTGTGCTGTGGCCCTTCCTCCAGAGGCATTAGTGGGATAATGTCTCTTCACTCGGTCACCAGTTCATGAAAGCTTTCTGGAAGTTAACATCTTTGAGACCGAAATCCCAGGGTGAAGATTGAAATTGGCCAACGAGGGGACAAGAGACAGACACTATAATCACATAAGTCTCATTTGTTTAGAAATGAGGCTAAAAACCAGATGTCTCATAAGTATCTTAGGCACCGAGCGTTTGCTGATGGAAGAAGCTGACTAATCTGCTTAGTGCCTTGCTCCGCAGAGGGGGACAGTTCAGAAGGGCATTGGAGGGGACAGGTGGGATAGCACTGGGCAAACCGCCACCCCCAGGTTGTGTCTGGGTGCAAATCAGGCAACATCAGTAAGTTCTGTTTTGTGGCAGTCGGTATTTCCCTCAGTTTGATTTCTCCCAGCTCTGACTTATGAGCAACAGACCTTTCCAAACCTCAGTTCAATAAAATCTGGGCTGTATCACAGCGTGGGGGGGTACACACAACCCACAGCACCATGGCAGCCCCCACCAGCAGCCACCTGATGGCCACACAAGGCCTGTCCCTGCACGACCGGGCTCTCCTGCCCCGCCTCACCCAGTCCCGGCAGACGCTCAGTTCCAGATCTATCTGTGTCATCGACAGTAAAACAGATGCTCTGCCAGCAAACCCTCTGGCTACGCGATTGCAATTTAGGCTCATAAAAAATCTGACCAGGGTTGCCGCTTGCAGATGGTGCACTAGTGGGAGCGAAGCCCTCTGCTTCCCCCAGCTGCTGACAGCTCTGGGGACCAGAGCAGCCCCTGTCGGGATGCCAACGGGAGGAAGAGGAGCTGAGATTACAGGAGATGTGCAGCTTGCTAAGGGCGGGGAGGGAGGAGCAGAAAGTTTCTTTTTGTATGAATGTTACAAAGCATTGTATAGATTCAGATTCAATTCAAGAAAAAGCAGGAAAACAGCTTGATTCCTTAACAAAACCCATTAGCTCACACTTTCTTTTTTCTTTTTTTTTTTTTTAATAAAGTGACATAGAGCAAAGAAGAAATGCACTAAATAAAAAGGATATCCTTTATCATGTGGCACGGCACGACTTGCCTCTGCAGGCTGCTGTAATTAGTGGGTCTGTCTAGCGCCTCGCTCTTTTTCCCTGTGTTGAATACTAATGCAGGGGGCCGACAGCACCAGCATTTGGAAGCAGTGAGCACAGGGGGACTGACGGCACTGGGCTTGCCCACACCAATCGGATACTTCCAAAGGTCACCTGGAAGTCTCCCCGCGGCTGCATTTCACCTCTGCCATTCGACTCTGGGGCAGTTTCCACGAGGTACAGTCCCGGGGTGAGGCCAATTAAGCAACAGTACCTTTGCAGAGGTGTTTACCTAGCAATAACCATCCAGCAGGATAAGTCTCCTGCTCGTATGTGATATATATTAAGCCTAATGGAGTAGCAGAGGCATTATCCCGGCTGCACTGGTTGCGACAGCAGTTATTACGGAAGGCAAATGCTTAACGCACATCTCGACGTGCCCCACTCCACTGGTCACTCCTCCGTGCCTTGTTCTGGACAGTGAGAGTCCTCAGCAGACCAACAGGTCGAGACATACGTCCTCCCTGCAAGGAGACCTGTGTCAAGCGATTAACCTTATTTAAGGTGATGTATAGACAGGGCTGCCAAGCGTTAGACGTTCCGTATGGCTGTCACACGTTTGGCTGTCCTACCAAGCCTCAGGCCCACAGCTCAGCTGTCCCTGATTAAATCACCCACCTTCCCTCTCATCTCCAGCACCCAAACAACCCTGAATCCCTTCCTAGATAAGCAATATCAGACATCCTCCAGACACGCCATCCATCCCGGCCTTAAACACAGCTGCGCACCCAAACTTCAGGCAGTGCGATCTTTCACTCCTACGATGATTAAACCCCAAACCCAAATTTCTCATCTTGTGCCAGTTCCTAGCAAATGAACAGTTTAACTGCTGAAGTAATTTGGAGAAATAAATGAGGTAGCTGCGCAAGCACTTGGCAGCTGCGGGCAGGTTTCGGTCTCGCTGGTGCCAAAGCACAACGTTCACCTGGGGTCTAGTAAGCGCCAGAGAGCAACTTGCAAAATCTTGACCTTGGTAAAAACATCAGCTCTGTTCCCCAAGCCAGCGTGCCGGATCAGGCCCACAGCTTGCTGGTTTTCCTGCTTTTTTTCCCCAGGAATCCCACATTCTCCTTTGTTCTCCCCAGGAGTCAGATGCAGCATCCCTTGCACCGCGGAGGGGGGCAAAAGATTAGTGAAGAAAACCTCTCCTCGGCCTGATGAATGAACATGTATGCTATGACCAATGTTGCATTTATGAAACCTCCTTGTCCTTTTTCTTTCTCCCCCTCCTCCCTCCGTTTCTATCTTTATCTTCCCTTTTCTCCGCCTCAGGCTTAAGTCAAGTAATTTGAATTCACCACAAATACTTATCTGTAGTTCCTTACCTGCAATTCATTATTTACTGTGCTGTTCAGTTAATAGTAAATACTGATTGCTCTAAGGACAGCTCATTTGTTTGTTTAATGAGCTGCCCTTAACTTACAGTGAGCAAACCTTTCAAAATATCAGTATTTCTAAGGAGCGATGCAGTTCCAGATTCTTTTATTGTATACCATTGCTTCCAGAAGTGTGTAATAAAAATACTGGACAAATAAACAAGGAAAAAAAAATTAAATTTCCATTTATCTCATAAACCTCGTGAACAATTTTCCCTGCATGTAATTACTACATTAAAATTGCTCATAAATAGTAGCAGGATGATAGCCAAAATTCCCAGATTACTGGTCTACTGCTTCCAAGAGAAATTACACTGCGCTACTAAATATGGCATCAGTCTCAGCTATTTGGTTCCCTCTTAAAATATGTAAGATTTGGTCCCTGTATAAGTCCTGTACAGCACAAATATTCATGAAAGTACTGGATTCCCACAGCTTAATACTGGTACATTTCTGAGCTGACCTTTTCATTAGCTAGAATCAGATTTAATTTCTCAGTGACATATACATTACAAGATTGTTAAATAAAAGCCATTGGTAATTAGAAATTACAGCCTTCGGGGTGGCCCTAGTTACAGAATAACAGAACAAAACTCTGGAAAAAAATTGCTTCCTGGTATGAGAAATAAAAATTTGGTTATTTAATTATACCATATGTTGCAAGTGAAGTGACTATATAGCATGGGAGCTTAATTAAGTACTCTCACTCTTTCTCGATTACAATCACTGAAGAAGAAAAAAAATCCTATCCACAGTCAAAATGTCTCCTACCCCAAAACATAGTCAGTCCCTGCCCAGCTGAGGGCGATGGCTGGGTTTTACCCACCGCTGACAGTCGCGCATCGCGTCTGCCCACGTCAGGATTCGACTTGGTGAGCAGCCGTGCTCCAGAACCGATGCCTCCACCTCCACCCCTCCACAGTTCACAGCCTGGACCCATCAGCTCGGGCGCTGAAGAAATTGAGAGTGGAGGGCAGCAGGGATGCTCCACCTGCCTGTTTCCATGCTCACTGGGTTCAGGGGATGCTGTAGGTGACACCTGTAATGACAAGGACTTCTACACAGAAAGCGTCTTCACCCCAGGGAGCCTCCACTCCCAGTCCTCCCCACCACTGCAGAACATTTCCAGCCAACCAGTGACAAAAAACACGTGAGGCGAGGAAATATGTTTAGTGTGGGACAAATGAGTCCCCAGCAGCTTCCAGAAGAGGGGACACAGTCCCCTGGGACACAGGCTGAGCCCCGGGGAGCATGCAGGATTAATCCCCTTTGCGCTTTTCCATGCAGTAGGTAGTAATACCTCCTACTTCACTAATTAGCTAAGAAAGGTTGAGATGTATGCTGGTGAAGCCTTAAATGCAGTGCTACAGCTGCAGTATTTACACAGCCACAGGTCTGTTCTTTTTTTTTTTTTCCCCGCCCTGAAAAATCCCCACATGCCGAGTCACTCAAGTGTTTGGAAAAGATGAGAAGGAATATTCATAAAGACCCATTGTTTTACTTCAGGTGTCAATGTTACACATAGCTTTTCCCCTAAAAGCTTTTTGACATCCCAGCGTTAGTACCAGGGAGAAGATAACCTTCACTTGACTCTGTCCCAACCACCTATTTTTGGATGTTGTCAGTTCCCAGAAAAGCAGCCCATGATGCATATGCTGGAGGTGATTAAAATAATCAGCCAAATCAGTGTGATGTTCTTCCTTCCGTGGCAAAATATCTCTAAATAGCCTGTTAGCACATAGGCATGAATTATTTTTTTTTTTTTTTAAGACACAGTTCCGCTCTCAGGAGGTTTAGTGAGAGAAGTCTATGTATTATTTATCTTGCCAAGGACTTCATAAGCGTCATTGGACAGCACACGTAAAGTGGAAGTTTTCAGTGCAGGTAAACAACTTCTACACTATTTCACAAAACCCATGCGTTTCAAATATGACTGCAACTATTATGCCTTCACAATTTTGTAATCCACCAGCCTTTCAGTTTCTTAAACCACAAAAAAGCTCTAAATATGTGATAGAATGAATATAAATAACAAAGAAATAAGCACACATGGCCATGAAATGTTTTACTGCAGCACAAGCAGCAGTAAAACGTTCCAGTCAATAAACAGTGTAAGTATTAGAATTAGTTTCCCTGGGACAAGGCCTTTAAGAAATAAGTAGGGATTTGGGGAGCCCAGCTTGTCAGGTCCTGGTTTTTGTGGAAGAGAAGCCGCAGACGGGGCGGGCAGGCCACGTCCCCACACACACAGACGGGCGACGGCTGGTGCCTGTCCCCGAGCCGGGGCTCTGCTCTCGCCCGGCTGTGACCGACGTCTCAGTTCAATGTTTGTGCTGCTTGTGTGGGGACTCAATTCATGCCATTTCTCTCTGAGATCCACCCTGAGCTGAGCGGAAGCTGGAAAGGCGTACGAGCATCTCCCTGACCCCGCGGAGAAGGCAGCCGGCACCAGCCATCCATTTTTGCAAATACTCCCTATCTATGCCCAGCTGTTCCCAACAAAATCCTGAAATTCAGTCCCCCCTTAAGTCTCAGCAGATTGCACCCTGCGCTCTCAAATCATTTAAAAGCTACCTATAAATGGTTAACGGTTTGTCTTGGTCATCACTCTGCCCATATAATGGCACAGCACCTGACAGATTTGATTTGATTTGTTTCGTGCATCTAGGAGCTGAAGCGCTGTACTACTAAATCATAGAGCACAAGGACCATATTTCTTAAAGCCTTGCAAGTCTTTCCTGCACACGATGACTGAAAACTGAAGAAATGCGGTTTCTAATCAGTACAAATGATCTGCTTGTTGGTCTCTGTCTGCTGACCTTTGCCAATGTGAACCTCCTTCCTAGGATCTAGAGGTGCTTGCTGCCAAAATATGTGAGGTCTTCAGGTTTTCCTGAAAAAATAAATAAATGGATTCCCTACTGTCATTTCACCAATATGATTCATACAAACTAGATTATCTAAATGATTTTTTTACTTTTTTTTTTTCTTACACCTTCCGCCATGCTCCATTGGGTGGCTCCTTTCACATCAGTAAGGGATTGGTTTTTAAACACAGTGTGCGACTGAGCAATGTTTCTGGAAACGCATGGTATTTAAACTTAATAAATAATTCATCAGGACCCATTTTGGTCTATTTGCTCAACCCATCTAATGTTAACTGCACTTGACTTAGACTTTAAGTCAAGCAATCTTAACTGCACTTGACTTAAAGTCAAGCAATCTTAAATGAAAACTCCCCATTTTTGCATTTGCGTCCTGTGAAAATTTGTGTGAGCAAGCTTAAGACCTGGAACGTTTGACAAAGCCACCAACTCAATACAAATTACACAACTCCTGAAAACAAAGTTCACTTTTGCAAGCTATGGATATCTGTAATGGAAACCTACTCAAAAAGTAGAAGCCCT
The DNA here is from genome assembly GCF_964199755.1 of Larus michahellis. Lineage (NCBI taxonomy): Eukaryota > Metazoa > Chordata > Aves > Charadriiformes > Laridae > Larus > Larus michahellis. The sequence continues at coordinate 13,025,990 of NC_133905.1, read as the reverse complement.
GCAAAGGCGGCCAGGAGATCAGGTTTGCCAGTCCCACCAGGTCAGCTCTGCTCTAAGCTCAAAATGCCTCTGAGCAGCTCCCGTAATAAAGACTGAAAAGAAAATCCAGCGTGGAAATCAATACCTGGTTCAGCTTTTTCATAACCAAAGGAATAAATGTTAACTGTGAACGGTACATCGTTTATGATGAATACGTCATTAAACTTTAGTTATAGCTTTATTGACACGGCACTTACAAGTAAATTGAGATCACCATCGATGTGGTTATTCCTACCATTAGGAGCACATAAACCTGAATACCCTGCAGCCAAATTCCACTGTTATGGATGTTCTTAAGTATGTGAATAAATACAAACACCTATTGATTTAAGGAGAACAACAGTGCTTAACAACGAGTGGGACACCAGGTCACACCGCAGTCGCTGTAGGTCAGCCCTCCTGACGGGGCAGACACAGACAAGCAGCAGAGGGAGCGCAGAAGGGTCCTCTCCTGGTACACTCACCCTCCCCACCCCCTGTAGCTGCCTGGGGACTTTCTGGGCCAGATCATAGCATGTTGGGTCGGAAGGGACCTTTAAAGTTCCCTTTAAAGATGCTGCATCCAACCATAATAACGACTAATGGGTCTTTCTTCCACAAATTTAAGTGCCTTTTTCTTTTTTCTTAATTGATAATATACTTTGACCTCCATCACCTGAGATAACGAGTCACTCCATATGTACAGTGTTAAATGGCTGCTTAATAATCCCACTGGCTCTTCCCAACTCTCTACAGGTCCTCCCCTCTGCATCCCTTGCGATCGTGCAATTCCCTGCACCCCCTCTTTGCAATCCCATTGCCAGACTGAACCCCGCAGAGCACCAGCTTCACCAGAGCATTCACCTGTGCTGGGGTAACTTAGCTGCCCAGTTTAGTCCTCCTTCTCTGGGCGCCCTCGCTGTGTATAGAATTGTTCTTTCCCCAGTTCACTTTTGGACTGGGTCAACTGGGCAGCAACCTTGAGCAGTGGGAGCGCTGGGCCACCACAGCAGCTCATGTAACACATGAGTTTAGGCCTGTGACACAAACTTAGACTTTCCTCGAGTGGGAAGCCAGTACTTATCTTTACATTCATCTTCTTCTAGCCTTCTTCCAGTTCTACTGTGGCAGCATTCTCTCTTTCTGGGGAAAATCACGATTTGAGCTCTATATACACCACATCCTGCAGCACAAATTGCTTGTGTAAATGTTTTGCAGACTTCTGAGAAATCTACAATTATTTAATTAGCCAGTTGCTAAGGTATTTAAGTTGAATTTAAAATACCATGATGAAATTTTAGGTTATATTTCTTCATTGCACTATAAAGCGCGCTTTGCATAACATTTGTACAAGTCACAAGTCCTGGCTTTATACATATGCACATTTACAGATGTAAGAGCAATCTAATCCCCCCACGTGTATCTTAAAGGTATGGCCACACACTCATTCATTTTTTGTTAACCCATGACACTAGAGAAATTATTCCAGCACAAGGTGATAATGCTGTGGTGGAGGAATGTTGTGAGTGTGGCTTTTTCACAGACCTACAGATACGCAGTGACAATCACTCCCCCTTGCTGGTAACGCAAAGGCACAGATTTGAGCTTTGTGGATACATCTGAAAGCACCCCAGCCCGTTAAAAATTAAACTATCATCTGAGGCTTTTGCCATTATATATTTCCTTGAGATACTACATCTTCCTAAATGAGGTAACCACACTTCTGGCTGAAACTAGTTTTATATTAATTGAAAATTTCATCAGTGATTAGCATTTCAGCTCATAGGTCAAGCATGAAGCATAAAACAAAGTACAGTAGCAACTGGGCTGGATGACTGGGAATGACGGCGTGTCAGCCAGGCACAAAGGAAATAAAAGCAGGTTGCAGTTTGTTTTCTGATGAGACTGCTAATGACAGCCTCCTCCAACGGCGGCAGTGCAAATTCTCCGGAATTTCAAAATGAACTTGCAGCAAAGGCGCTTTCTTCTTTCGTACACTCATTCTCCCTCTTTCAAAGCACAAAATAATAGCAAAATCAGGAGCTTTCTCATGTTAATAACAACAAACAAACGTGTCCTAGTAAAGCAACACCTCCTAGGAGAAATCCTGCCTCCCCTTGAAAGCCAATCTTGAGCCTCAGCTCATGCCACAGTTAGTTTTAGCCAGTGCAGCTCCCGCTCCGCAGCACATCGTTCGGCAGCCACAAAGCCAGGCAGAGCCCCATTGAATTGGAAATGTGGGCAGGGGACGTGCCAGGCAGAGCTCCTCGCGGGCCGGGAGCCTAATGAGATTGTTCATTCAGCATAAAGCTCAGTGAAAACAGCATTTCCCCCTCCCAAACATGTACGCACGGGCTCCTCGAAAGTCTGCTGTGGGGGAAACGCTGCCATCCATCAGATAGTAGTGGAGGGGGGAAAGATTTAAAGCACCCAGCACCTAATGGGCTCCACTGGAGAGCAGGGTGTGCTCGCGGTACGGGAGCAATTCCCATGCCAGGAAAATCATCCGACAACAAGAGAAACCACCGCAGAGCAACAAGGGTTCCACTTGGCTTTAGTGATTTTCACAGCATGGATTTGTGTCTACTGGAGAGTACCCTGTGCTAGTAGCAAAGTGACAACATGAACAGGGGAAAGAAAAATAAATACAAAAGAAAAGATGGTATTTAATTGCAAATGAATTACCTGTATAAACAGCAGAAAACAGCTATTATTCCCACTTGACCCATTGGGGATAATTTTTTTCCTGATGCATCCCAGACAGTTGAACTCATTCACAGTGTACACCGCTGGCAAATACTGTCAAATATCAAAACCCCTAAATCTGGGCCCACTGCTTCATCCGTGCCATGCGTGATGCACAATCACAGTATTTCTCTCCCTCCTGGACTCAGGGGAGGCTCAGCATATTCCCAGGATCCCAAGAGGAAAATCCTGGCAGGCTTCACACATGAAATCTTAAAACCAAAGAAAAACTAACATCAAAACTGAAGCAAATCTCCTTCTGTATCAATGTTATTCTTGTATGTCAGTGCAATAACGCTACAAGACAGTGAAAGTCATAGGGATGCTGTGTGTTTCTAATTTAAATTGCAGTCACTGACTCATGACAAGGGAGAGTTTCACGGCAAGCAATCTCATGTACTTTCTGCCTTCCTCTGATTTTTTCCTCCTTCTGCGTAATAAAAGAGATTAGCTCTTCCAGCTTCGTGGAGGATCTCACAGCGCTTGCTTTCCCTGATAAGTCAAGGCCATTAAGCTTCCAACATTTTTCACGTTACCAGAGATACAAGGGATTACTTAAAAAAAAAAAAAAAAAAAAAAAAAAAAAAAAAAAAGAAATGGAAGTGAAATGTAATGATTTAACCACAGACACTGCATGAAAGCATTTAAAGATACAAGTTAAACACCACCTATGTCACTGCAGGACAAATTCTGAAATCCTGGCACGTCCTGCCTGGACAGGGGTCGCCTCCTCCCAAGGCAGCGGGTCAAATCTCAGTTTGGGTTTGCTGCTACAAGAGGATGATCCACGCTTACAAGTGAGATTTGCAGTCCACCAAGGAAGAAGTACCAGAAGAATTTACTTAGGGAAATAAATGCAGGATCTGGCCCAGTTTATGCACTGGGAAGTCTAATCGCTAGGGCAAACATTGTAGCATAAGAGGAATGGATCCTGATTCTGCATTTCCTACTTTCCCTGTGTTTACCTTAGATGCTGGAGTCTACAGTAATTTCCTTTTTTCCCCAAGAACAACTTTACAGCTAAAAAATAAACACTAAGCTTAAAGAAAAATACACATGCCAAAGCCCGTCGCACATATGAGAGACCCTCTTGTTTCACCCATATTCTCTGGGAGCTGCTATGCCAGCGGAGGCATATGAGAAACTGATGGGACAAGTTTTTGGCTGGGATGTCCAGGAAGGAGAAGAGTTTATCAACTTAATGGAAGTGCCTGAGACATTCTTCTAAAGTAGCGTTAGGCTACAATTTATCTAGTCATCGTTTTGTTTCAATAGCTTGTGTTAATGGAAACTTTTTGGACCCAGGCTTTCAGGGCAACTGTGTTGTTGATAAGGTGAAGGCTATTTCTGAGGACGTGCAGCAGTTTTTCTGCACTCACCCACGTAGTTTTACTATTGTAAAAGGAAAGCGTCATTCAAAACACTCCAGATCCCGATGATTTTTTAGCTGCAACAGTTGCGTCTCTCCATTAATGCCTTTTTTCAGAGCACTGAATCAAAACTTCAATCAAAGAAACCGAAGACGGTTAGCTGACAATATATTGAATATATCTACTGTAGCTGTTAAAGAAAAGACTTCATAATTCTGTTTCTCTCTCCCGTGGATCCATGTTCATCATCCTTTCACTACTGGCAAGATGCAGAAAAGCAGTTGTCTGTGACTGCAGTATTTTCAGGTGATCCCGCAGAAGATATTTGGTTAGACAGATCGCATATGCACAAGCCGTGTTTTAAGGAACAGTTGATCTTTAGAGATACAATTTGACTCCAACCAGGTGCCTGAGCAGAGAATAACAAGGCAGCAAAACACGCAGCACACACACTGTCCAGACAGTCTAAAAGCCTTGGAAAACATAAGATTACTCACATATTTACTAAGTACCGGGAGAAAAGAGTATTGAAGGAGTTTGGACAAAACTAAGTCCGTTCCCTCAGTGAACTGGTGGAAGTTTGGTAAAGTATCTCCCACGACCAGCCAGAAGTGTGGTTTAGAAACAAGCCGGGTGTAGTCCCCACTGAGTACACAAGTAATTACATCACTGCTTTTCCCTTCTCTTTACTTTCAGTGTTTTTCTTTCCATGGGAACAGTAGAACACAGGCATCTAAACTACACCACCAGATATTAAGTCCCTGGTGCAAAAGCTGCAGCTGTCACAAGTTCCCCATGATGTGCTGGGCACAAACACACCATATTTTCCCCTATCCCAGTTTTGGAAGAACCTGAACTCCACCTTGCTGGAAATTAAAGTAAATAAAATTAAATTAGAAGTACACTAGGAGTGGAAAATTCTGCTTGAACAATTAAAATCTGCTGAAGATACATAAAACTGTAAGAAGAATCCTAATGTTAAATGTCAAACACGCAGAACCGTGATCTTCATTATCCATTCTGCCCATAACACGACGTTCTTCAGAACAAGTGTGACTTTTGCTCGCCAGCCCGTCCGCAGACGTCTCGTACTAATCAATTACATGCACGTTGGGAAAAAGCGCTCTCCATGTCACACAGATGAAAACTGTATTACACACTTCGTACAGAGCTCCTATAGCATCACGTGTGTTGTTCTACCTTTTTCTTCAGAAAAAAAAAAGAAAAAAAAGAAGAGATTGCAAATACTGTTGGTCGTATCAGTTTTTTATCTCATTTGTATCGCATCATGTGGATAGATCCACTTTATTGCCCCCTAATCGTTACCTCACATAACTGATTCTGCACCTTAGAAAGACTAACCAGAAAATGGCTAGGCAAACCACAGGGAGGAGTCAGTTATTAAAAAGACAAGAACTGCACAGTACCTTTCATACACTTTACTCTCAAATATCTCTGACTTAACTTCTGCTGTTCTTCATGCTCCCGTGCATGAGCTGCGAGTCTACAAAGGTCCCCAGAGCATGGGAAAGACAAGCTGCATGGCTTCACTCCTTACAGATCCCAGCATTTCAAACAGCTCTCCCCAACACATACAAATGCACAGACACCCCACGCTCTTTTTGCTTGTCTGACACAATTGGCACGTCCATTAGGTTTATCCCCTTGGGGCAAACAACATCATTTATTATATAGCTGAACTGCATCTGGAAGCCTGATGGATGCTCTCAGGTATCACCTGGAAAATGTGACTATATTGTTATAAATGATATTTCACGTTAAATGAATAGCGTGAATCCTTTAGAGGTCCGGGTCACAGGGTGACAGATCAAGAAGGCGCAAAAGGAACTCACACAGAGACCGATATTAACTGCAGAAAACTGCCCACAGCCGGGGCAGTTCCCCGGCACGAGCGCTGAGGCCAAACCTGCTGCAGGGGGGAGCCACAGGTTTATCTATAATTTAGTCAGTGAATACTAGAAGAGAACCAGTCCTGTACCTACCAAATTCTGCTTTATTCTAGGTTGCAGAAAAGCCAATGGGAGCCTTCCTCATTAGACCTCGTACATCTGAAATACAGGTAAGCAGGAGCTGGCAGGTGATGTGTTGACTTCCTTGATGCTCCCCTCTCTGCTTTTTTGCAACTGTGTAAAACTCCCAGAGCTCGAAGCATCCTGGTTTTCCAAACAGGCAGAGAAGGAGCTAATAGCTACTAGAGACACTGCAATGTAAAAATGAAAACCTCTCCTGCAATTACAGCACGTGCCCTTTGAGCTTTTCCCTCCACTCTCCTTTTTCTCCTTTTATTTAGCTGAAGTTATTTAAAGGACAGATCTCTGTTTAAGCAGCTGCTGCCACGGCTAGTCGGCCTGAGCAGCTCTTTTAATTAAATATTTGCTGCTGTGCGAGTTTTCTCTCCCCTCCCTGCTATCCTTGTGGACCACGTTTGTTCTTGCAAAGATAACAGGTCTGCTGAGCAGCCTCCGCCGTCGCCTGCACGGCCTCTTGCGCTCCAAGCCCCCCATAATGATGTGATGTCTCCACAAAAATTAATTTTATGACATGCACCCTGACATTCGCTATCAAGGACAACCATCAACAATAAGCAAAAGAAACAAAACTTGCTGGGATTTAATAATCGTTATTAAATTATGTCATTTACATAATTAGACTTTAGTAATAACTGCGGCATATCTCTTTTCTGGCATGGTAAATTGGCAGAGTACTTCATAAAGTGATTACTTTTTTTCCCTTCTCTCCCACCAATAACCGAAAAGCAGATCAGGTAAATGATACCACAACACATACTAAGGTTTCGATAAGAGGATGGAAATGATGATGAGTATCACAATGTGAATAAGAGAATTCTTGAGAAATACTGATTTCAAGCAAGTTTCTTAGAAATTTCTTTGTCTTAGAATTTCTTCCTAGTCAGCAGCCGGGTATACCAATGCCTCTGTGATGCTTTTTGGTATTTCCCAGCCAGGACCAGCGAGGCATTGGGTTTGCCTTACCAGATGCGCTAACAAAACTGTTCACTGCGTTGCTCCCAGCAGGTAACCCTGGGAATAGCATGAAAGGCAACTGGGAGCATTAAAGGCAACTGAGTCGACCAAATACCAGTAAAGGCTCGAGTTGCTTGGGGAAAAACTGCTTTCCTACTGATGCCTCACAAAGCAGATGTGTGTCTTGACTCACCTATACCTGGTCTAAGCATGGAATTGTAGAATCACCTAGGTTGGAAGCGACCTTCCAGATCATCTAGTCCAACCATCAGCTTAACTCATAAAAACCCTCTCTAAACCATATCTCTGAGCACTGTGTCTACCCGTCTTTTAAATACCTCCAGGGACGGTGCCTCAACCACTTCCCTGGGCAGCCAGTTCCAATGCTTAATAACCCTTTCTGTGTAAAAATTTTTCCTAATATCCATCCTAAACCTCCCCCGGTGCAACTTGAGGCCTTTTCGTCCTGTCCTGTCACCTGTTACTTGGGAGAAGAGACCTACACCCACCTTGCTACACCCTCCTTTCAGGTGGTTGCAGAGAGTGATACGATTCCCACCTATTTCCATGCCGGAAAAAACAGAGCCAACTTAGTATGAAAAAATCCCTACCCATTAGACCCAGTTTGGCAATGGAGGTAGAAAAGGTAAAGGAAAAATATGAAATAAAATGTTTTTTGAGCCAAGATGTTTCAACAGTGGGCACACAGGCCCTTGTGGTACCCCCCTGTGCGGGAATGAGAAGGCAGCAAGGGATGAGGCTGGCGGGGAGAAGCGCCGTGGAGCCGCACAGAGCAGCGCAGGACCCCGCGCAGGTGTGAGAAGGAGACGGAGAGAGAAAGGTTTCAGGAAAAAAAAAAAAAAAGAGGCAGCGAGAGGAAATTAGACCAGACACCAGCAAGGCTGGTACAGCTGCCATTAGATGTAGATGAGGGAGTGAAGAGATCCTGTGAGAGGGCTGATACTGTCATAAAAGCTGGGAATGCAGATGAGCGAGGGGTGGGAGCCCAGCAGAAGCTGTGAGGCTGGAGCAGTAACTCACCGGGGAAGAAATGAAAGAGAAACCGGGTCTCAAAGCACCGAGCAGGGAATCAGTGCTCCCACGACAACAGTCTGTGGGGAGAGGGGAGAAAAGCAGCTCACCGAGGCAGAGCGCAGCAGCGAATTCTTCATTCGACGGAGTATTTCAAACCTGCCTGAACTCACCAAGCTGAGAGACACCGCGGGGATTTATTTCAAAAAGAAAGACTAATAGCAGCAAGCAAATTTTATTTCTCTCTGTATAAATGAGAAATATTAAGACAGACAAGACTGTACAAGCTATTCAGCTGCATCGGTACACCGGCACAAGAGGACTCAGCCCTCACCGACTCTGATCGACACCAGACTGTATCCTTCGAGGTCAGCATAGATGCTCCTGACTGACATCACCTTCACCGGCAAAAAAAAATATCTGATCTTCTGTTTCTATGGGAAACCTATCAAATTCCACTCATGTGCACCAGATCGCCTTCTGTTTTTCCAGTTACCAGAAGCAACTAGTAAAGCAAAGCAGGGCTGGGGTTGGGGATGCTCTGTTACCTGTCTCAGGAAAACCTTTCTTGGGGGGATTTATTAATATGATTTATAGGGTTTATAAAATGTTACCAGATAACTGCAATTCATCATGTTTCCTAAGAGGAACAGAAAAGGGCAGTATCCCAAGTCCCTCTGCTTACCTCGGATCCATTTGCCAGAAAACCCAAGTTCCTTAGCGCTCTCCTGGGCACCAGGCAGGTAAAGGCGAATTGACAACACACACAAGTCCTTAAATCAGTAGAGAAACCAGGGAGAGCCTGAGAGCTATTATAAAATGCCTCTTACATTTAGGAGTGGCCAGAAAATGGAAAAAAAAAAAAAAAAAAGGAATAAAATAAAGAGCGAAATCTCCCACCTCTGATAGTCTTCACCAAAATCTGAGCTCTATCAGGCTGGAAGCACCAAAGTAAAGACAAACAATTTTTCTCATTTGAAGGTCACACCTTTGGCAGCCACTAACCTGCCCCAGGTAAATGGCAAGTTTCTGTTTCCTAACTTTGTCTGCTTTTCTTTTGCAACAGCCTTTCCAATTTTGCAACTTTTGGTTTATTAGAGTGAAAGTCATTTTGGTTCTCAACTCATTTAATGCTTAAATGGGCTCACGAGGACTTGTTGGGCATGAGGAATACCACTTTCACACTCAAAGAAATCAGTGTTCTCAACAAATACTTTAAGCCTCTATAATCCAGGACAAGTTTGGGCATCTCAAACGTTCGGGAGCGGCTCTCACCAGCTGCAAAATCAGCACTGGGGCAGGAGGAGATGTCCCAGGAGCTGGCTGTTATCTCTAGCACCGCTTCTCCCTCTCGAAAGGGACAAGACAGGACTCCGTAAAAACATCCAGATGGGCACACAGTGAAGCTCGTCTGCTTTTTAGCCTTAACGTATTGCTGTATAGACAGGACCGACGTTGCAGAACGTGTCCCAGCGCAAAGCAGGCTGAGCCTAACCCAACGCCTGCGTAACGTGACAGGTCAGCAGTCTGGAAAATAGCCGAAGGTGAAGCATACACCCTGGAATATCGAGCTCAAACACACGCCTGTACTGCGGGGCTAGCCAGCATAATTGGAAAGCCGCTCAGCAGCAATTTCACAACGAATAGTCAGGAAGGCGGCTTTGAATTCCATCAGTGAGCTGGCACTACCTTTGCTCCAGGCTTTGAAGAGATCAGGGGCTGAAATGTAACCTGCAGGGAGGGGTGACACCGACCCCATCCCAAAGTCATCCTGGTTTCCCTACAGGCGACAGAGCCTCCCGCAGGTGCCAGCATCCCAGCGTGGCCGCCAGCCCACGGATTACCCACTCGAACAGGTCTGCTGGTAAACGTTTCCCTAATCCTGAACCACAAAAAGGCTTAAAATACCTGTCAATCAGGCTGCCCCCCCGCCGTCCCCCCCGCAGCCTTGCCGGGAGGGTTGCTATTGAGATCGCCGGCACGGAGCACAGCACTGCCAGTCTGCCGCGGAAAATTAAACCCCAGCCGTGGAAACAATAGCTATTACAAAGTGTGTAATCAGCGGGAGATGGGATGAATGTTTGTAATTCCAAGCCGTAGAAAGCGTTTTTAAAACGCCTTTAGTCTCCTCTGTACTTCTTTAATATTTTGCTGCCTAATAGTTGCATTTTATAACGAGGCCATAGTTTCATTGAGGTACAAACTTCTCCGGTATAATGTCAAGCTATGTGCTAAAGTCAAGTAAACATTTGTAGTAATTATATGCCCAGGAGATTTCATAACATCACAGAATTAACAAAGCAGCTCAGTAAATTATGTATCACCTGATCTGCAATTGCTGCATCTTCAGCAAAGGACTCGGCTCCATCTACAGCAACGTGTCAGCGCGTGGTGCAAACCTGCCAGGCAGTTATTCTGCACTAATATTAGTTACCGCCTTATCTCGTAACATTGCTTTCCAAAGAATTAAAGCCCAATTTTCTTGCGCTTTTCTTTTAAAGAGAAAACGCAATCCCAACTAGTAAAAAGAGGCAGTTAGCCCACACCTCATGACTTGCGCCCAAAATGGTTTCAACTTTTCCCTCTCACTACAGAGCAACCATTCAAAGGGACTAGTTCAATACAAAGGTGATTCTACATCCAAATTCCAAATGGCTGTCTGGAAACGTTGAAACGCTCCATGGATAAGGCAAGCAGGGGGACGCAGCCAGCTGCTGAGCGGAGCGGCATGCCCGGCCAGCGGGAGCAAGGCTCTCGCTGGAGACATATGTTACCAGCGCGGTTGGTCTGGCACAAAGCTCGTTAAGCCCCCTGACAATCATTTTGATAAAGCACGAGCCAAAAGCTACTGCCTCTCCTGTTGCAAACTTAAGGAATGAGAATGGCTCAAGGGATTTCCAATACAGAAAATGCAGATTTTTAAAAAAAAAATGTCTCTTTATGGACTACTTTAGCAATGCCAAGGTTACCAGTCAAGGCGATTACAGACAATCGACTTGATTAGGTATTTCAGCGTGGCAATAAATAGCCAAAGCGGCTGCTGCGTTTCGGCTCAGAGGTGAGTGCCCTTCAGTGTTTGCTGGAGTGATTTCCTACAAACCCCCTATCATGTGTCAGGCCAATACCTGAAACATGTAACACGCTCAAAGGACTCGCAGATTCATCACCAGCTAATTCTGTTTTCGGAACAGAACCACAAGAGAGAGACAAGGTTCGTGCATCAACTCCTTTCATATTCAACATAAATTTTATGGCAGACTATTTACTGCCTTACGTGGGGCTCCGTGCCAGAGACGTCACCCCACAGCAACCCTTCCAGGGGTGAGCTGAGCCACGGCCTCGGCTCTGCACCATCCAATCTGGAAAAAGACAGGAGCAAAAAGACGGAGACACAGCTGGGGATGTGGACAAGCTGTAACAGCAGCGAGCTCCCATCTGACCTAGGAATTTATCTATTTATTTATTTAATTTTGCTGGCAGATTTGATCCTTTTTGGTTGCTGGAGCGATGCACTGGAACCGCATCTCTGAACAGAATTGACCTTATCACTCGTGTATTGTTTTCTTTTAGTAAATGACTAATTTATACTGTGCAAACTCTAATATCACAGCCATCTGCCAAAAGGTGTACAAGCCATCTATATTGTGACAGAGTCTATTAATATGTATTAAAAGTCACATTACAGTTGACATAAGCCACTCCTGTACATGAATATGAAAAATATGACTATTATATTTAAAACTTTCAACTAATCATGCATCACTGATTTTCTCACTCTGACTTTATAATTTAAACCTGTAAATGTTTCACAGCAGCCTCATAAAACCAAGATTTCTGATGGCTATAGGGCTGAGACAGCCCATTACAGTAACAACAAGAAAAAGAAAAAAAGAAAACAAATGGGAACCTGTTCTTGGATGGGGGGAAATAAATAAATGAGTAAAAATGAAATTATTTTTTCATCAAAATTGAAAAAAAAACAACAGCGAGAAATAGTGTGCGCTGCTTCCTTTGTTGTTTCATATTATATTGGTCATAGTGCAAGTATGATATATAACATAAATCTGTCCGAAAGGGCACCGATGCCCAGCAGACAGAGCAGCTTCGGCAGATGACGTACACAGAACAGACAGGCTGGAGGTGACTTCTCAATAAGCCTATGTCCAGAATGGAGCTGGTCCTGGTAAAGGCTGTCTAGGTATCAGATCCGATCCAGTTCACCAGTACAGCTTTGCCTCCCGCAGTGTGCAAGAAGCATTCCCTAATTCATATTTCACTCTCAGTTTTAGGGCTTTTACTCAGCACAGCTCATTTAAAACCTTGGGACTCAACAGCCTGAAACCCCTGAGCTGCTGCAGCCAGAGCGGGAGCACAAACTCCCAGCTCTCGGCAGAAACGGTTCCCTCCAGGACACCGAGTCCTCCAGGCACTTGACATGATTGAGACCAATATTTCAAGGGATTTGGGTACTCTGTTCACATTAATACCATAAGCAATCTGTGTGCCCAATCTCCAGGGGTAATTTGAAAATCCGAGAGGGGGTTTTTGGTTTTCTTTTTGTGGTTTGTGTGTTCTCCCCAAGCACCGAGGAAGCAAATCCACTTATGAAAGCTTTTATTAGTCTTGCCGAGCTGTCTTTTTCCCATCCTGGAGTTACCTTGTGTAAATTTTAATCACAGTTATTATACAGTTTATCGTCTACTAAATGCTTACCTTCATTCCCACACACACCCCTGCCATAAAAAATTAAAAAATTAAAACAGGTTAGGAGAGAAAAATGAAGACCACAAGTCCCAAAACTGGAAGCCACCTGATAAAAAATTATTTCCAGAAATCCAGACCCCTTCCCCACTTGGCCACATTCCTCATTTCCAAACTATTCCAACCACCTCTTCATATAATTGTCTTCAAAAGCAATGCTAAGAGAGCTCACAGTGCTCCTCGCCACTAAGTAGATGGAAAGCTGAGAGACAAAGCAGGTATTTTTGTGAGCAAATACACGGCTCGGAAGGGGACAAGGGTTTCAGGTAGGCATAATATCTCAAGTCGTTCTGTATTCATCCCAGCATGTGCGAGGTTCTTGGAGCTCTCCACTGCATCAAAAATGCACATGTAGGTATAGATGCATGAGTCATAGAATGGTTTGGGTTGCAAGGGACCTTAAAGCCCATCCAGTGCCACCCCCTGCCCCAGGCAGGGACACCTCCCACTAGACCAGGTTGCTCCAAGCCCCGTCCAACCTGGCCTTGAACCCCTCCAGGGATGGGGCAGACACAGCTTCTCTGGGCAACCTGGGCCAGGGGCTCACCACCCTCAGAGTGAAAAATTTCTTCCTGAAATCTAATTTAATCTCCCCTCTTCCAGTTTGAGGCCATTACCCCTCATCCTGTCACTACATGCCCTTGTAAAAAGCCCCTCTCCAACTTTCTTGTAGGCATCCTTTAAGTACTAGAAGGCCACTATAAGGTGTCTCTGGAGCCTTCTCTTCTCCAGACTGAAAAGCCCCAACTCTCTCAGCCTGTCTGTAGGTCAGATCTATATGTATGTAGGTCTATATATATATATGAACATGAAAAAGACACCGAGGTGGAGAACAGTAAACTCCTTCACTTTCACATGTCAATATGAAAATATCTGATTTCAGCTGTCAAAAGCAGTGAGGCAAGAGCAGTGCTGTTCATCGCTGCCTAGTCTCCACCCTTTCACAATCAGCAGCTCTTCTAAGGTAAGGTGACAACACCTAAACCAAGGAAAGGCAGTGTATTTAAGCTAGAAGAGCTGCCACAAGCACCTCTCTTGATTCACAGGTTACGGCATGCTCAAATGGGAACACGGCTCTCACAGAAATCTCACCTTTTCCTTCAGCATCCCTCTCTAAAGGAAGATTTCCTAGAAAAGTGGTGTGCAGGGGAGTTTCTACTTTGTCCAAGTTTACCTTCTTGCCTCTCCCAGGCCTTTCTGTGATTAGCGATGTCCTCTGCAGCATGAGCAGAGACCTTTTAAACTGCTTGTCCTGATAAGAGAATATTACACTGATCTCATCTCATCTTAACAGATCCGTGGGATGTCAAGGATTTTGGTAGAACAAGAAAGAATCATTTCATTTTTTAGTAAAAATCATAACCCATAAAAAAAAAAAAGAAGACATACACACAAACAATCAGGGAACTCTCCTCAAAGAAATTCTGTATCAGTTTGACATGCAGAAACCCTCTGTACGTTATAGTGAGCTCTGAAGAAGAAAAATCATTCCAGTGTTTTCCCACGCTGCGTGTGCCGGCAGAGCCATGGGCTGGCCGTGGCCCCCCCTCTGTCTCGCCCACCAGATCCAGCAAGCGCTGGAATACAAATCTGAGCGCCTCCTCTTCAAAATCCACTGATAAAAAGACTCCCACGTTTGAATTTTGCAGCACGCACAAAAACAGCCTTTGGGGCCCCGAAACTGCTCTCCATCCAAGCATCTTCAAAGCAGGAGAGATAAGTACCTCGACCTCAAAGGAAACATTCCTTGTTTCTCTCCGTTTTGTAACATTGACTGTGATAAATCCGTCTCCTGTTCTAATTATCTCAACAAGATCTTCTAGGAGGACCTGCTTCCTGGTTTAGAGATGCTTCAAAATCTAATGTAGATGATTAAGTAAATGATACAAGTAATTAAAAGATTCTATTAATCTAATTACCATTTAAATCTTATTCTTCATATTATATACCCAAATCTCGGTATCTTATTCTACGCTATTCTGCTAATATTTCTAGCATGTAAGCCCATGACAGATTAAAGATACGAAAAAAAACACTTGTCCAGTGTTCACATGTCTGCAAGTCCGTCGTTTCAGAATAAATCAGCTTGGACGACAGTCACTTAACGCTACTGCATCACCAGCAATCTGCGGCTCAGAAGGTTTACTCCTTCCGACTTGAACTTTCTTCTAACACTGACAACGTGAAGATGACCTTAACTCCGGATGACGGAGCTTTAGATAGAGGTCATTTAAACCAAGAGTGACCGTGCGTTTTGCAAACAACATACAGTTGCAGCAAACGACGTACCTGTTACAGGAGCAAACTACAGCAAAAACCCAGATGACGTAAACCACAAAATATCTGGTGCCTCAAAGCAGAATTTCAATGAAAGCAAAAACCTGTGTGTCTGGATCCTCTCATGAGTCCGAATTTTTATCCTGGCCTTTCTTGAGGAGTCACTGAATAAAGCACTAACTACTGGAATCTAAAATACTGCAAATAAAATATTGCATTTAGAGCTGAAAGGTGAATTGGGAAAAGGGATAAGGACAACAGAAAAAAGTTTTTCTAAGGACTTGGAGAACGGCCGTGTTTTCAAGACTGAAATATATGCATTGCTATGAATCTATGACGTTAAAATTGCCTGGAAAACTAATGCACGTGTAAGAGTCCAGACTATAAAATAAAGATGCTTCCTTCCCATTTATTCTCTATTCCAAGATAATCTTGTGTAGTTTGTGCCCTGCTTCCTTTAGTGGCCTAGTACCTACTAAGTTTTCCAAAGCGGTTCATAGGTTAGTGCATGCAGCCACCTCCACCTGCCATGTTCTACCCCGGCCACGTCGGTCCACCTAGGCTCACATTACACCCACTTTAGTACAACCAAAGCTCTTCAGCTCTTTCCTCCAGCGCCCTGACCTCTCACTCTTGCCATTTCAGATGGGCAATAATCATTTTGATCTGTAATCCAATGATTTGGGAGAATTCACTTGCATCTCAAAATAAAATAAAAATATCTGCAGCTGTAGCCATGATATGAAAAGGGCAGAGGGCTGGAAAGGGAAAGATGAAGAAAGATGAAACAGGTGATTTCCTCCTGTAGTATAGCAGACATTGCCCTTAGCAAAAAAATACAGTCAAGTAAGGAAGAATTCAAACATCCGATTACCTCATTCAGGATTTACGAATAAAATACGCAACAAAAAATGTAATCATCCAGCTTTTTGCAGTGTTAGTCGAAGCAATTTATAGGACTGAAATACTGCAAGAAAACTAATTTAAAATGGACATGCGCTGAAGAACCTTTGGAGAAACAGATGGAGTAATCAAGAGACATGAGTTTAGAAATTCAGCACGAGCACTCTCTCTTTAAAGCATTCAGTTTGTACACTTGCAGGAGCATCTTCACGTTGACTTGCTTTTCTTTCATTTAAGAGTTCAGATCTCACAGCCAGTCTGGGTAACCCTGACACAAACAGCATCTCCGCTGCAAAAATCTCCCATCCAGTGCCGTGCACCAGAATTGCACCAGAGACACCGGACATTGCACCAGCGGAGCCGGGGTGTGGGTTACGCACCCCAACATCGCCTACGCCTGCGGCCGGGGCCAGGCCACTCCGTTGCTTTGTCACATGAAGCAGCAGTAGCAAAGCAACACCCTCTGAATTTCCCCCCCAAAAAACAACCCCAAAACCAAAAACCAATCCCTTTTGAATGTATTTCACTGCAGACATTGAAGTTCTTTTCCCTGAATACTTGTAAAAATGTAGATAACACATAGGAAGTACGTTCAATGCCTTTTGCATCACAAAACATAAGCTGACGGTGAAGCGGGTTACAGAAATCCATTATTTCAGGAGGTAGACTTGAATTTATCACTAGGATGCCTCCAGATAGATAGGTAATACTGTGATTAATTTTAATCTGTCAGAATAATGTTTAAATATTAACAACATTCATCTCCAAGTTCATTTAAATTATTAACATTTGATTATCTATTAATTGATTGTATTATTTTTTCATCATGTGCTGGAGTTTCTCTCCAGGACTCCTGCCATTCCGGCTCCTTGTTACTACGCTGAAATCACCCATGGACCTGCTCATGGTGGTGAACACAACACCCAGTAGCGAGAAATTAGCGTTTGTACCTCATCTGTGTCAGAAAGCTGGACTTTTGAGGAAGTCAGTTTGCGTGAAAAGAAAATATCTTTCATTCTAAGGTTGTACCACTAGTGACAACTTAATTTCACTACCCGGCACACTACTGCGTACACAAAATCCAGTCCGTCAGAGAACAGCCATCACCTCGCCAGGTAAGTGTCTGCTGTGTTGCAGATAGGCGGTTGTAAAAACTTAACAGTTAGCTTGCTTTTCTCGGTAGCAAAGTATTTAATCACACAGAAAGCAAAACGCGCAGTTCCTTTCAGGGGAGATCATGTATCTAATAAAGAATTCTCTTTAACCTGGATGTGAGGAACTTATGACTTGAAAATGCCCTGATACAATATAGGATAAAACCATAACATCCCAGTACGTGTGTCATTATAGCTGCAGTGCGATGAACGCCACTTAAATTATCGAAACGAGATGGACCAAAAAAAAAAAAAAAAAAGGCCAAAATTTGGCAAATGCCCAACAAAAGGGAATTTCATGGTGTTAAGGACAGCAATGGCAGGGCAGCAGCCTGCTCTGCTCACTCGGCATCGGGGACCGTGCCGATGCCAGGCAGAGATGAGCAGGACCTGCCCTGAGCACTCCCTGGTAGCTGGAGTTGTAGGAGGACAGCAAAGGTGCCATCGTGCTCCAGCAACTGCAAATTCAGTCCCCAGATGCGCAGGATGCTAGTTGTATGACAAGAAGCTTGAATTACAGGCCCACTTATCCCATTATTCATAATTACTGGTTAGTCATAATAAATAAAATCAACTTTTGTACCTTTTTCCCCGCCGTCTTAAAACCCCCTGTTTTCAATACTGATTTTCACATTGCTGCTTATCTTCATCAGCAGAACTAAGCCCACGATTAAAGTGCCATAAAATTACTTACAAACCAATGATTTCAGTGATAACTAGCAGGGTTTGGCTATGACTGTGCTCTGAGTAAGACTAAGGCACAAAGAAGTCTTCATATACGTATATGCAGATTCTGCTCCCATTCTGTGGAAACATGCCACAAAAACGCATACGGCATTCAAATGCCATTTTAATGTAAAATACTTGATATTAAAGCACAACAGGCAGTCAATGTTCTCAGCACCCACTTCGAAACAAACATGAACACGTCACATATTGGAACAAAGTCAAATCGGAAGGGGAGAATTTAGGATAGAAAGTTGCATGAAAGCTGGCTTGGAAGGATCAAGGAATAAGATAACCCATCTAATTTAGCCGTTCTTCTGTGTGCCATGCATCTGAGACGTACTGAAAAAGCAGTTATCGAGGACTGGTCCAGCTTTAGGAAGAGGTTAGCCCAAAGCCAAAGTGCACAGCAGAAGTCAGATAACACCGATGATGCATATGAGTAGTCACCCACCAGGACACAGGATGACACGTCGTACCGCTGGGAGCTGCTGAGGAATGAAATGGGCCAGAAGCAACGCGCAGATGACCTTTACACTCGCAAATTAAAACGGTACAAGTAGAGAGCGGAGGGAGGACTTTTTGAGTTACAGCACATTAAAAGCTTACTGACATTGAAGTCATAAGAAATAATGAATATTTAACTTCCAGTTCATATTAAAAAACCTATTAATGTTTTATTTTGTCATCCATAATGAAACAAGAAATTAGGTTAGCGATTCCTAATGATACATATTGTGCACGAGCAAAATTGCCAAGCCTAAACAAAGGCTCTCCTTAGTAAGGGCAGGCAGGAGCAGGCAGCTGAGGTCCACGTCAGTCTGTGTCTCGACTCTGCCAGCCCCACACACAAACCAGCGCTTCTCCCACACTCAATGAAACACTTGCGAGGGCAGAACGTGAGCTCAGGAAAGGATGATGTGGGTTACAAATCTCAAATGTGACCCCCTCACTGCAGTCCCCCTTTTGCCTTCCCAAAGCATTGTGGTGCCTTTAATTAAGGAGATGGTCTTGGACTGGAGACAGAAGTTAACTTACCAACTCTGACAGTCTTTATGTGTAAACTTACTGAACCTTTCTGTGTCCAGCCATTTTTCTTCCACCTTCTGGACACCTTCTCTATTCACAGCAGAAGTTTCTCAGAATGGGATCTATGTGCAATGAGTACGCTCCCTGGACTTCCCATGGGATACACAGGTCTACTCTAATAACAATACATCTAATCATGGCCTGAAAGTGCTATTTAAGCCTTATTTTGAGGTGCATTTTTTCCAAAATTGCTAGAAAATCCAGGCTTTTAATTAGAAACAAAAGGATGCTCAAATCAGCCCTGTACCACTTCATAAAAGGTACACCGAGGTTCAACAGGAGAACTGGCAATGCCCCTGATCCTATAAAAAAGGTGAATTAAAGTGTCCAAAACGCAAGTAATATGAGTAAGTATCCAGGATGTTCAGCAAGGTGAAATTATTGGAAGTCAACACCTTGTAAGAGCTGAGCAGGGAGCACCATCTGCTCCCGCACAGCGCTGTAAGCCTGCAGCTTCCATGCTCGGTGGGCTTTCCAGTGCAGATGGAATGACACCAGGAAACTGTGATATAAATGAAAGTGACTGCCTCTTGGGTACCTGACACTCACTGTTGCTGTAAAAGCCAGGGAACTGGAGAAACTCAGGGCATACATAGGAGCTCCAGGCATGTGCAATAAAACACAACTGAGATAAAATCCTGGATTTTCCTTTCTGGAGGAATCAGTGACAATGACAAAAAAATAGAGGTTCTCCAGCAATTCCTTCCTCCTACTTCCCCACACGGTCTTACAGACGTGATAAGGTCACACTGGTAGCACCGATACCTGACTCCATCCAACATCCCACCTCCACGTCACAACTCTTCACCCCTCTCCACCTCCTCATGGGCTTCTCCAAGTTCACCTTGCCAACAGGAGCAAAAATGCTCACTATTTCTTACTCCTTTGGTGCTCTTCCATCTTCTCATTCTGCCAGGACCCCAACAAAACTGACACGCCACTGGACAAAGATCCCGACTTGCTGAAAATCCAGGGCAGGGTGGATAAGCGAGCCTGGGAGATACATCTGGATTTCAGCTATAACAATTTTACTAACTTGGGTTCAGCTAGTAAGGGTTTTACTGCAGCGCACTTCCCTGCTACACCTCAATCATTTATTACATGACAGGATCTACGAGTGCGGATCTACTTTGCATATAGTATTACTTATCAAGATCATTTAGTAATAAGACCCTCTGGAGAGCACATTATGAAAGATTATGGACTAATTTGACCAAAGACGTCCCTGGAGAATACTGCACTTCCGAGCAGAAGATGTACATGACTGCCACTACAGCCAAAGATAAGAGTCAAGGAAGACTGGTGAAAGGGTTACAGCTTTCTGCTTTGGATTCTCTACACACTAAACTGGTCACTAATCCTTAATAATTTAATTTATTTGCATTAATGCACTAGTGAGTCAGTATTTGCTTTAGCCTATTGCATAAAATAGTTTGAAATGTTTCTTCTAGATTTAGGTTCAATTTCATTTCTTAATGCTAAAACACCCTTATTTCATAATATACCAGTAGCCTAATTAATATTTCATGCTTATTACTTAGGCTCAGTCTCACAATAATCAATTTCAAAAAACAACTTCCACAAGACTCTGGTTAAGGTGCTTAATCTTCCCTTTTGAGATACGTAGCGCACCTCTGGTTTGCAATGGATTTATGTCAAGCTGATTTGTTTCTATTATCATATATGGACCTTTACTGTAAATTAAAAAAGAAAAATAAGTGTATCATTGCCTCTATAAATGGGGTGTTTATTTCCTCTCTGTCTTCTCATGTTTTTCCTCTGCACTTTATGCCTAGAGGTCATAAAGTACAGAGCAATTTTCGAATACAAAGTTCCTGAATTTAATCTAAATTAAGGCCCATGTCCAATTTGTTAACAAATCACTGGAATGTAAGTATTCACACTTGCTAAATACTGCATGATTGTAATTACATACCTAAAAATCATAACATTACACTGTTAACTGATGCTTCATAACAGGTTTTTCCACCATTCTATACATAGAATACATCTGATATATCTATACGTGATTGCTCTGTTTGGTGTTAGGCTAGAAATTAAAGGCCCATCTTTCAAACTGTTTCTTCCCGTTATAAATGTTTCTACTGAGAAAATTGAACACTTTCTTTCTCATTTGAAGATCCTTGAATTCAAGCCACAGAGCTACTAAATATGTCTTGGATTCACTTATTTTATGGAAATACCAACTTGGTTTGTTCTGCAACACGCATCGCCCCTGAATGGCTCGTGATTTTGGGAAGTTGCTAAACTTCAAAGGGCTCTTCTACAGAAAAAAATCGTCAAACAGCCAGTTCTCTTCCTCGTGCTTTTCCATAGCCTTTCCAACTGCAACTGAGGAAGAAAACCATGGTTGGAAATGTGTCATTCATATTCCCACGCACTCTGATATAGCTGCATAAAACAAAAATATATGCGGAGTTATTTCCAAGTCTAAGACCAAATAACATCACCTTTCTGCAGTCCAGGAGCATCCTTCAAACCTTCCTTTCTGGGAAAGAGTTGGCCGTCAGCGTGTCCTCCTCCTACAGGAGTCAACTTGAAAATTAAGACTAAGCTTTCTGTGCTGCCAGAGCAAATCTGGGGCATCTTTTCCACTACAGCAAACTCACAGAGCCTGTGAAAGCCAACGGGGACCGCGCACACCCACGGAGAGCCCATCTCTGAGAGCACGCGGCGAGGTGTAATGGTACAGCCGCTGCACCGGCTGCCGCGGCCGCTTCAAAGACAAGGGGCTTGGGAACCCTGCACCCGTGGATAATGAACATCCAGCTCCTCTGCTCCAGCGGGAGCATCCCTGCTGACTTTACTACCAAAAGATGCAGTATTTTTAATGTAAAACAGCCGGGGGGGGGTGGGTGGGGTGGGGCGGAGGGCACGGAGAGGGAGGAGGAGGGGAAAAAAAACCCCCAAACAAAAAAGAACTGTTAAATTCATAAGTTTCTATGCCTAAAGAGGATCGACTTCCCTCTAAAAATATCCCCATTTGGACCTGTTAAGGATAGAGCTCTTATAACTTGGGCGTCAGCTCAGGCGGCCAAGCTGAAGGTACACAAATTCCTCATCCCATACACAGAACTGCCTTTTCCTTAGCAAGGCAGCCAGCAGCTCCGCTGGCATACTGTAGAAAAAATTGGGAAGATCCCACTTAACCATAGCTTTTTCTACATTGCTACATATTCAAAAGCCTCTGTGCACAGTTTACAGGGGGGGGGTGAGCAGCCTGTGGTTTCAGTCACTGCTTTCATCAAATACGATTTTTTTAATTTTTTTTATTTTTTTTTTTTTTTTTACAAATGCAAAAAGCCTGTGCAAGAAGGCTTAAAGCTTGCTTTCTGGAAGCAGCAGTGCAAAAAATCCCAATCATACCAATGCTCATGGAAAATAAGGTGAATTCTTTTAGAAAAATCAAGTTCATAGACACTGAAATCTTCCCCCCCCTCACCTTTTGGTGTTATTTGCTTAGCAATAGGCCCAGCCTGTCCCCTGGCCTTCCACAGAAAAATGGAAAAAAAAAATAAATCATTGATCTAATGGCACAAAAATATCTCCATTAATATGAAAACCTAAATATGCCAGCATGGAGCATTGTGAAGACAGTTTTATCCTACTGAATCTTGTTATCCAAATGGAGAAACGTCAGCAGTGTATTAAGCAGACAGGAAAGCCAAGAGACTCATTAAGCCACATTTAAACATGCAAAATTGAATATTTTCCAGGATCGTTAAAATCAAAGTTAATTACAGAATTCAGGTTTATCCGTGTCATCCCATGTCACAATACTTCAAGACAGACGATGAGGGGAAAAGGCAAAAAAATCCCCAACAACTGCATTTAGCGTCACAGCAGTATCTGCATTATTCATCATCACTTGTGCAATGACAGATCCAAAATAATTAGCATTACTCATGTTAAGTTATGCAATTCCATCACCTAAAAGAGGAGCTGTAAAGAAATGCAAACTAATTATAAGCTGGTCACGTGCTCTGCTGTTGATGCGTGGCCACCTCAGACCTACGCTGCCATGAGGACCATCCTGGGGCCTGTGCTGGCTGCAAAGCTCCAGCAGACCAAGCCTCCACCTTTGAGTAAGGAAGAAGACCAAACCTCATTAATACCATATAGTGAAAAAAAAAATGCAGCTATTGAAATAGAAAAAATAAACAAATTAAACATTCGGGTGTGTACCTTACAGCCTAGGCGCAGCTCTGACCTTACATTAAAAAAAAAAATTAAAAAAAAAAATGTCTGTCTTCTTTAATAGTCAAACCTCAAAAACACAGCACCTACCTTAGAAATAGAAAATTTACCACCATAAATGTCTTTTTTCCCTCTAAAGACAACGAATGTGTACCTGTTCCCACTACTCAAGGTATACACCCAACATAGCAGAACGGAGCTTGTCACCAAAATGCTCAGTAGAGTTCACGGGAGACAGAAAATCACATCAAGAACTATGAAAAAGCAGTGAGCCTACAGTGCATATATATTCTGAGGGTTTTGTTGTGTTTGGTTGCTTTTTCCCCCTCCTTACTTTCCTGCTAATTTTCCTTCAGCTGTCATAGACATGAAAATTTACTCACATCTTACCAGCAAGACAGATCTCTATTTCATCTTGAGATACAAGCCCTGAAGCATTATTGAATGGGTTTTCCCAGAGAAAGAATTTACCTGAGGCAAAATTGCTCTGCTTGTACTTCGTAAAGGAAAATATTGGTTTACCACTGAAAACACACACCTGTGGAACATACACAGAAGATCTGGATTTCAGGGTGGAGACAGGCAAGAAGACAAGAGACTAACAGAGACAAAAGAAATCAGCACTTAACATTAGAATCAATTCTGTAATTGGTAAACAGAATATTCCCCTTCTTTCCCAAACTCAGGGCAAACAAGGCCATTATGCAAACTTTGTAAAATAAATCGCAGCATTTCTTCTACTCAATCACACCTAAGAGCTGATAGAAAGAAAACTTATTCTACTTTCCACACAGTTTCATACATGAGTAGAATGTAATGACGGTCCCGGCAACATGTATAATATTCATCGACATACATGTCCATTTTCCCTGTCACATCCTCTTATTGCAACCCCAAAATGCTCTGGGATGTACTCAAGGATTTTGTCCCTCTGCCTCAGATCAGATGAAGTGAGAACTTTATCTGTACTGGCTTCCACAGAACATGCTAGAGAGGAAGGGAGTTCATCTAAATTTGTTGGGATTAAGATGATGGTATGTCAACCTGAATCTGTATTTTGATGGTTGGGGCGGGGGGGGGGGGGGAAGTTCTTTTTTCTTCTCAGGTGCATTTTTCTGCCCTCCCCAGCTTCAACCACCATTAAGCAACGGATTACTTCCCCTCCTCATTCTTCCTTCTCCTCTTCACCTGTCCCATATAAACTTATTAACATGAGATTTTTCCAAAAACAGGAATAAAATATGTATATTTTATTTAAGTTCCTTTATTCTGAGCTTTCACAACAACAACCGAGGACAGAGTCCCATTAAGTGCAGCGTCTCTACAAGTACCACTGTCTGAAAAGACAATCGACATTTACTTACTGTCCATATAGAGCCAAAGGTAGAATGACCACTAAGGTAACGTGAGGGTTAGCAAGAGATTCACGTTGACTTCAGCAGAGTTTGGATCCCTCCTCCATAAGGAATCGCAAGAGACTATAGCACAGTTTTGATGAATCTTCGAAATCTGGAAGCCCATATAACTGGATTCTTCCTGGTTTATTTTTCTCTCAAGGTTCAGAGAAGAAAAATGAATAATTGAACACAGGAAGCAAAAAACATATCAGTGCACCCAACCAAATAGAAAAATTCAGTAAAGGTTCCTCAAATATAGGTTAGAAGTTATGAGAAATAACGATGAAAGTCAGTGCCTTGATGCACAGCGCTCTCCATTTATTGAAAAGACAGAAAGAAGCTGGTTCCACTCAGGAGGCGGCAGAAAAGGCTGTCAGTCAAAACCTGGCACGTACCACAGCGGCGAAACACGGAGCTCATTAGGCTGCACGTTGCTGGTGGCTTCACCTCCCCGTGCCAGCTGAGGCTCTTCAAGGTTGCAAATGGTTGTAGTAGGATATTCTAGAAATCTGATAAATGCTTAAAGGGAGCTGCTTTTCAGCAGATGAAGTTAGTTTTTTCTGAAAGGCGGGTTCCTACAGAGCACCTGAATTTAGGTTCGTCAAAACTGAAGCAGTCTGGACCAGAAATATACTTTGTAAAGAGAATCTGGTGTATCTGGTCAGCAAACAACTGGTAAAAGTCAAATTCCTATATGACCTAGACGACAGAAACCTTAAAAGGACCTGTTCCAGTAAAGGTTATTTTTTGTGTGTGTTTTAACAAGCGAAAAGCACCGGTCACTTGAGAATAAGCTTCAATGTCTCAGCTCTGCACAAGCACAACATTTGTCACTTCAACTCTGCCCTGTCGGCATATTGAGCTATGAAGGGACGTCAGGCGTAGCTGTGCCCTAGGAGCTCGCTGCTTGCGGGGGAACAGCAGAGAGAGATTGAAAAAGGGGGTTTTAGAGAGAGAGAGAGAGAGAGAGAGAGAAGAAAAAGAAAGAAAAAATAAAAACAAAACCAAAAAAATCACACAAAACATCTGTGCTAAGAGAGAAATTCAGAGATACTGACTAAGTAGTAAAAAAACCCCTGATCTTATACCAAGATGTGCTTTAAACAAGGCTCTGTGATGCACAATAGCAAACAGAGCAAAAGAAGATGGAGAGACGAACACAGATAGGAAATACCAACTACAGTTCATGCGTCAACACGTCACAAACATTTCACCAGAGGGGTCTGATATATCGCTGCCATGCCCGAGCCCGGCCTCGCACGCCATAAACACCACCCAGGGACAAGAAAACACTATTTCACATATGCTCCTTCGTGGTGACCCCACCAGTTAACCAGCCATTTGACACCCAAAACCTGCTTTAGATCAGCTTTTCGTCAACTCAGAAAGTTCAAACCTTCCCAGGGGTAGCCTCGGTGCTCCTCACCCTCCTCACTGCACAGGATGGCTGCAGGTGCCTCCGTTGGACCCCGTCCCTCTTCCAGGCTGATGCCACCTCCCTTCCTCCCACCTCACCAGGACCTCAGCAATGGCACCGGCTCTGCAACACGGAGGAGCTTCTACAAGAAATCATGACTATTTCAGAGAATTTAACCTGAAATCTGCTCTGCAGATGCAGTGAATGGCCATTTAAGTAGTGAGTCATCCTTTCTCAGATCCTTTTAAGGAACTCAGCTGGCACATTTTCAAGGCGTATTTCTTAATACTTCGTTTTGCAATTTTCAGGGTGATACATCCTAGAGCTGGAAATACGGATCATATGGCAGCAGAACCACATTTGTCAACGGGAAAGCATTTAGCACTATTTTTCCTATATGTGGTACTCGCAAAGTCTGATCTTAAAATATCTCATCTTGTCCTTCTGCCCTTTACTCAATGAAATCTTCTTTTAAAAGAAGTCAGCTGAACTTGGCCAAGGAAGTATTTAAATTCCATCTTCCATTACAGCTGAGCAAATTACACTTTTAAACATTTTCAGGACGCATTCCCAAACTCAGCTCATGTCTGTCTTTGACTGTCATAGCGATCTCAAGCCTTTCCAATGCTTTTCTTTTTTGTTTTTCTGTTACCAGCATCCTATCACCTACACCTGCACTCACTTTCTAGGAGGCTCCACGTAGCACGTAACTACCACTACCCAAGTATGATCACTTCCAACAAGTACATACTAGGCTATTGTGGCCTCTGACAGAATTTCTCTTAGACCAATACGAAAGGACCTTCTACATGTACGTTTTTCTAGACTGAATGTATCCAGGTTGAGAATCTGTACTACAGAGACGACCAGGTTCCTTTCAGGGAGATCTCCGGATTCACCAGGAGACCCTCTACCAATTTATGAGATGTGGCACCTTTTATTTTTAATTAACTTTTCAAACGGTAAATTATTTTTTATTATTCTAAAATTCTCTAGTGGATGTCAGCGCGCACCTGCCTTTGATACGTCAACAAATTGCTGTCTCTCTGCAAGCAACTGGGGAGATAATGCCTGTAAGTATTTTTAGCCCTCTTTTCAAATAGGCAATGGGTTGCAGATGGGTGAAAGTGGCAGACTTGAAGACAGGAAAAAAAACCCTGAGCGAGACAAATCTGACAATTTATCTAAACCCAAGGATTTTTATCACTGCAAATAGGAAGAAAGGAAATTTGGTCTCATGTCTTGCTCTAAAACAAGTAAATGATGTTATTTAATGCATCCAGATCACTAATTTGGACAACACAGCAGGGAACCGAACAACCACCTACACAGAAACGGTTAAGCTACAACCTTATGTTATGATTACTTGTTCTCAATGAAATCAGGTATGGTGACTAGTCCTGGAAGCCTGAAGAGATTAATACCAAAATAATATTCCTATTATACACACAATAATGGTGCAGAGATTAACACATTGTTGGTCCTTAAGGAGCAGGGTGTCAGCCTGGGCTTTGGATGTCAGAGCTCACTACATAGGCACATAGAATACAATACTTATGTTTATATTTTTATATTTTATTATTATTAAATATATATTAAATATATATTATTAAATATAGATATATATTTTATATATATATACACACATACATATATGTGATCTGTAAAGGACATTTACTTCACATCAAGGCAATGAATCAATGGCATTAATTAGATATCACTGAAAAATCTTTATTCTTTGCAGACCTACCAGCCTGCACTAAAACACTGTCTTACCCTTTCACACATACACAGAAAAAATGCCAAATAAATCAAATTCTTTTCATCTTTCATCTAAAATATTACTCTCCACTCACTATTTTCACAGAAACGTGACCTTTTTTTGGATACATTTCTGGTGAAGTGACGGCACAACACTCATGTGCTGCCCCTGTGGCACAATTTCCCTCCCATCACCAGCATCTGGACCATGGCTATTGACTCCTACAGGATCCAGGGGGACTCTTCTCCATCAGACACAGCATTAAATGACAGGTCACTTGATTTGCAAGTGTGAGAATGACTTTGAACAGAAACTGGAGTGCAGAGAAACTGAAGCTCGAGCTAATCCTATATACCAAGCAACCTTTTCTCACTGATTTTTAATACTTACTACAAGAAGGAAAAATAAAGTTTCGGGTCTGGACGTTGCCAGCAAACCACAGGGAGTCCAAAGGCTACAGCTCACTATGGGAACTTCAAAAAATATGTCAAAAGCATTAACAGTTCAGAGGGAGACGAATGACTACGTTTGTATTTGAGCCCATTTACTAAAGAAAGCATTTAATAACGAGTGGCATCAAGAGCTGGCCTCAGTTTTCCTTAGTTGCAAAGCAAGAAACGAGCAAAAAGTTTTGCAAGTGCTTTCTTAATATCGCTGTTTCAGTGTTTCCACCAGCGCCTTGACAACACTAACGTACTGAAATCTTTCATAAAGCCACTGCTTCCCAAAATGCCGTTTTAAAAAGTAAAACTGCCTCTGTTACCACCTTGAGAACATCAGGGAGAAGTTATCGTATATGCAATGGATGCCACGCTTAGTTTTCAGGGTTTTACTGAAAACTGCTCCGTTATCCAAACTCCCCCCAAGCTCTCCTCCAGCTCCCCGCAAGGAAGGTGCCTTGCTCCCCATCAGCAGGGGCTGACTCCATCCTCCCCCACCAGCCGTGGGGACAGGACAGGACAGGAGCACCCCACGGTCCTTGGGGGACCCTGCGTACATCCCCTCCTTCCTGGGAATTCACCCACCGCGCTTGCAGATAAAAACTCAAGCCTTACGCTTGAGTTTTACTCACAGGAAATGAAAATCCTGGGTAATGAGCTGAGTTTTGGCAAAACCTGTGCATCTTTATTTGGGGGATAAAGGTTATAATGTTGAAATAGATTGGTTTCATGAGAACTACTTTTTTTTTTTTCTTGGCAAAGGAAAAAATGCTACTTTCTGTGACAGCTTATTGAGGAAATGAGGCTTTTTACACTTGTGCAGCCTCTCCCATCTATCCAAACCCCTCAAATCGCTGGCGAACAGGGAAGTTTCAAAGGAAAGAAACTCAGACTAGTGCCTCCGCTGAGAAAAGGGGCGCTGCAAATTCTTTTTGAGAGCAGCTGACTGGCAAATCTCAATGTGTTTACTGGCAAGCCAGTCAGCCTGTACATAACATCGGCTGTGAGTAACCCAGTATTATCTCCTGCAGAAAACGTATGAGCACTGCCCCATGCAGAGCAATTGTCAGTAGGTCAGTAGAAGTCAGTAGGAAATCAAGTCAGGCTTTTAGGTTCACAGGATACAGAATACCTTGTTTTGTAAGAAAGGCTCAATTTTTAATTACCTGGAGAGAATTACTTTCCCGGTTATTTTGTACTGTATGGGTATTATTAACTTTTTACTTAAATCTGAATTGCAGAAATGTAAACCAAAGTTGGTTAATGAAAAAACCACCCTGTAGGGACAGCGCAGTTCAACAGACGATCAAAAACACCTTTTGCATCATTAATCTGCATGATTTCATGATGCTGCCTTGGAAAGAATTAAGAAAAATAAGTATTTCACTAATGTAGGCGTGAAGCATCCTTCAAAGGGTCTGTCCCTCCCCCAAAACTAGTTTGCCCAGAAACACTGCACAGCAACAAAGACTTACTCAAATTTGAAACCAAATCATTAACCAGAAAGCACTCAGTGGGAAAGCACTTCTTGCCCAATATAAGAGGTTTCATAGCCATCACGTCTGTAGCCTGCCATTTGTTCATTAATTTTCAAATGAGGGATTATGAGCGCAGACAGTGTCCCTTTGTCTTCCAGCGTGGCACATTGAGGATATAACGCTGAGTCCCTTATTAGCGGGTGTCCTCCTCACCCCTCGCTCCAAGGCAGAGCTTCTCCTATGACGACAGAAACCACGCGGTGACCTCCAGCCAACGCAAGCTGTCGGGTAACCGGCTAACAAAAAAAATGTTTATTTCACAGCGGCCTCTCCCAAGCTCCCAGTACACCCAAAAATCTGCCATGGAAGCATCTCTGCGCCCTCACACCTTGGGCCTTTCCGACAGCCCTTCTTCTACATTTATCAAAGCTCCAACCCTCTTCAGATGCAGAAACCTACCGAGCATCTGGCAGGTGCCTGCGTGCTATGCAGCAGATTATAGAAAAGCAACCCTTTGGAAAAAGCATGCCCATTAAATTGGGAAGAGCGATAACAGTATCCAAGTTCTTGAATTTAATGAGGCAACATCACTTAGGGCTGACTCTTACTAAAGTGTATATAAGGAAATAATTCCCTTGTAATGAACTCATGCAGCAACTGGCTTTGCCTTTTCTGCATGCTAATGATAATAAATTCCATTTAAATTATTTCAGGCATTGAATAGCTGGTCTATTGTACTTACCAGAACAAGGTAAGTCGTTTGCAAGGACAAAACAGCAACTACACTAAAGGGAAGAAGGTGCATTAAGCCACTTAGCAATAACTCTTTTTTTCTCTTTTGCCATATTCAGACACGGTCAGCAATTATTTTTTTTTGGCAGGATATAAAATGCTAAGCTTGGCAGGGAAGCATTTAGAAGCAAATGACTGTTTTCAAAGGTAGCAGTGAGGAAATATGCGAAGTGAGATGTCTCCAAGAGATATTGGCCCACTTGGTAATCCTATCTCTACCCAGCCAAGGAAGATGGCACAGCCAAATAAACAGATTACTAAAGGCAGGGACTCACTACAATTGAACTACAATCTATCTTATATCTACATGGAAATAACTTCTACTGCAACAATTTTTGATCTAGCATGACAGGACAGGTTTTGAGGAAATATGTCAATAGTATAGCAGCATTTAAAGAAAATCCCCAAGTAATTTGTCACGTCTCTGTCAAGCCCAATTCAGGCATGCAAGTCATCCTGTAACGAGACAACAGCTTTTAGAAATTGGAGCTGCAACGACTTTCAAGGCTTGAGTTTCTAACATGTGGTTGATTTGGTTAGCCAGGGTATAATTTTGTAAGTCTACTCAGCGTACGCGGGTGGGCATGGAGAACAGGAATCCATACGGGCACATGCCAGGCATCCATAATGCAGGATGAAATGACTGAGGAGAAAGCAGCAGTCCTTCCAGACAAACATGAACTTCTGCAAATGTTTTCCCCGTCAC
Organism: Larus michahellis; assembly: GCF_964199755.1. Lineage (NCBI taxonomy): Eukaryota > Metazoa > Chordata > Aves > Charadriiformes > Laridae > Larus > Larus michahellis. The sequence continues at coordinate 12,994,700 of NC_133905.1, read as the reverse complement.
TACCCTAAACACTTGTCATACATGGGAGACACGAGCACTTTCCGAAGCATATGTGCTCTGGGAAGGGAAACGGAGGGCTGATACTAATAAGAGCTGGCACATCGCCACGGCTCGGGCTGACGAGGCGGGAATTTGTGAACACCACCTCTGTCGACTCATCACCGGGTGGATGTCGTGTGTTTTGTTTGTTCTTTTCTGGAAAAATGTCAGTTCAGTTAATCCAATCAAGGATGCATCAGAGTGTCAGAATCAGTTTTCAGGCTGACAGAAAATAAAGCAATTCCTCATCACTTAAAGACTGAGTTACTGTTGCCTAAAGATAAAAAATTGGTAATATTAATAATTTGGTTCACAAATCATATCTCTTTATGCAATCACTTTTCTTTTCAAAGTCTTCCTAGTTACCATGAACTACATCCAGAGAAAATTGTAATTCTAATTTCTACTCTGATCATCTTCAGTTTTATTAACTTAGTATTTTACCTGATAAGAATAAAAATTAATAGAGATTTTCAAAATATTTTTTTCCTATTCTTTTTCTTCAACTGACTCTTTTGGGTTTGCTCCATTGACTTCATCAAGGGTCTTCGCACATTAGGAGTGTTATTTATGTGAACTGGCCTCAGGACATTACCAAAATAAGTGCCAGTGGTAAATTAATTCTTTAATCCTCTTTATGCCACAGGATGCAAATCTGTACACATAACATTTGCTTACCTACTTTTTGCTATTGATTCTTACATTTTTAATCACTCTCCACTCTCTAGCATTTACTTATGCTATTCCGTCAAAGAATGACTTTAGAAAAGGAATTCAATACCTCAGTCACATTGAGAAAATTAATTTATCTTTTCATTTCATGGAGGGTACTGCATTGGGTTTTTTTGTTTTGTTTTGTTGTTTGTTTGGTTTTGGTTTGTTTTTTTTTTTTAATATTTCCTTTATTCCAAAGTACAGAACTGTAGGCACCCTTTTATCAAATTTATCAGGAATACCTAACGGGAAAGTGGTATTGCAGAAAAGGTGAGTATTCTTCATAGCAGAATGAAATACATTAACAGTCAAGTCTATGAGGGCAGGACTTGGAAAGAGAAAAAAATACTAGAATGTAACAAAAAATAGGCCATGCCTTTTCAAGAGAATCTCATAACGAATAGTTTGTCACACCTTATTAATACATCTATTATATTTACCATATATTTATTATTCCAATACTCTCTACTATTCTATACTTGTGTTGTAGTGGACATCAGAGGACAGCACTACAACTAAACACTCTCCAAATTTATAACTAATATTGCAGCCAATGCATTAATTTATTACATCCATATTTATACATATTGTTGTGGTAAAGCCTCAAGATTGTACACATTTTTTCCCCCACATAAGAAAACCCCTCACAACACAAACCATGCGTTTTAAGAGCTTGTTTTGGTAACAACTTTTGCTTCCAGAAGTTGGCCCAATTCTAATTTTTATTATCGCATCAAACCAGAGTGTTGGAAAGGACCTCAAGAAGTCATCTAGCCTCTTGGCAGATTCAACCACAGCAGCTGGAGCCTCAGCAGCCGCCCCGACAGCCTCAGTCACTGGCGAGGTGTTTTGGTTTTTAGGGCAGATTCTTTCTACTCATTTCAACCAAAGCGGTTCTGCATTTCCCCAGGGTGAAGACTAGCAAAAATTCACTGGTTTCTTGTGCACATATTACAAATCCTGAAGCCCTTTTTCCTGGAAGTTCTCTGTCTCCCTTCCCCTCCAAATTCAGCACAGGATGCCACCTGCCTCAAGGTTATGAGAAATCATTGCAGTGTTATCAAGTTATAAGCCTCTAAAAAACCCAATTTAGGAGACATTTTGCAGCTTAACCCTCAAATTCCCAGGTGTTGGATGCTCAGGCTGCCAAAAGAGCAACTCCCCCCTCATCACCCTCAGTCCTACTGCTGTTAGGCCTGAGATGCACCATCTCAGAGGGACTAACCATCACCTAAGCAAGCCTGCTGGAGCAGGACATTCCTGCAGCGCTGCTGCCAGAGCAAGGATCAAACACCAGGACTGCAAAAAGGTGCTGGAAATACAGCCTGGAAGGAAATGCGACAGGAGAACACAACCACAACCACAGTGCCCTTATAGAAACAATATTAATGCTGTATGGGTAACATGTTGTTGGTGACTAATACAAAAATACAGATCTTCAAGTCTTCCGGTTCAACTAATGAAGACTAATTAAGCAATAAGAAATACTTCATATAAATCTTAATGAGTTTTTCTAACCCTCCAGTAGTTGAATTGGCTGTAATTAATCAAAAAAATAAAGATGGTAATTTACTAAAGAACCTCTCACTTTTGATGACAAGATCCCTACTTCCTACCTTGCCTGCAAAAAGGGATTTAAAAGGTAAAGAGAAACATCAGTCCATTACCTAATGGGGAAAGAATAGCAAATCACGCTCCACATATAAGAAGCAGGCCTATTCAATGCCTTTTTTTTTTTTCCCCTTATGATTTCACAAAAAAGTGAAAAAGTTTACAGTGAGCAGACTCTCAATATAATTCATTTTAACTAGGAGCTCCGAACACAAGCTGAGCAGAGAGTTAAAGACAGCGTGGGTAAGATACAGCTAAGTAACTCATTAAGGATTAAATTTATTTCGAAATATTTCAGGTATCAGCTGAAGTTCTCTTTAAACTACTAGTAATTACTTTTTAGTATTCCCAGGGAATGGCTGAGGTCCCAGAGGGTAAGAGGTGGTCAAACACCGCAGCTATTTTTAGAAATGGGAAAAAGGAAGACTACACAGTCTCATTCAGTACCCTGAAAGACCCAGGAACAAATGATTAAGCACCCAGAGGTAAAAGAACCCAGAGGAATACAAAGTGAGAAAAATTGGCCAAAATGCATTTGTGAAGAACTAATCATGTCAACCTAGTCGTCTTATTATTTTTTTTTTTTTAAAATCAGGATAATTACCCTATCATAAGAATTAGATACGATACATTCTGAAGAGACAAACATATTCCTCTATCACAGTAAGGCAGATTTACCAACTTCTTATTTTAGACTACCAACAAACACAGCCAAAGAACAGTTTTCAACTGTCCACTTCCAAACTGAGGGAACACACCAGTGCATCTCCACAGGTGTTTGCACTTGGTCCTGTATCTTCATGCGTGACTTAGGTCACATGAAGTGTGGAGGAGCTGCAAGCGCTCTGGAGGACAGCACTAGCATACCAAATTATCCCAGCACATTGGGAAAAGAACAAACTATCTGAAATCATGAAGGTAATTTAATAAAAAGATATGTAAAGTCCTACCTATTTTAGGAAATCAAGCACAGACTTTAAAAGATGCTTTATCAGGTAAGGCAGCAATGCAGAGAGACCAGAGAGGTTAGAAAGGATAAAACCTAAACGTGAGTCAGCAACGCGAGCCTGCTGCCAGAGAGACAAGTGGTGTTTTGGGAAATATTAACAGATGTTAACCGCAGGACACAGGAGGTAATTATTCATATGAGATTTAGAAGACATGACCTAGAAAGAAGGATATCTGTTCACTCTATAAAGAGATGGGACCAAAAAGCAGATATAGCAGCAATATTCCCATACATAACGAGTTTTAATTAAGGAAACTACAATCAGTTGTACTTCATGAGCACAAGTAGCGATTGGCTTAATTCACAGAAAGGAAAATTAAGGACAGATACTACGAAAAGCTTTCTGAGCTATACAGATAGTTAATCATTTCAATACGTTATCCCCAAGAAGGCTGTTGGGACCCATCACCGGAAGCTGCTAAAATGACCTTGACACACACAGCTCTCCCGAAGACAGGCGATGTGGTGTGGTCCAGCGGGCTGAACTAGACGACCCCTAAAGATCTTGTGCCAGGTTTGAATTCTGACACTTTTAGTGTCAAAAGCCAAGAAATAACATCTTAGAGAAATGTTATCGCCTCTGGAACAAAAGAAGGGTAAGAGAATCACTTAATTTGGCACAACTGACTACTGCTGCCCGGTACAGCACCAGCTTCATATTATCTTCATTTTTAAATTCGTATTGCATACTTGCAGGTCAGACCAAATATGTACAATTAGCTTCCCATACCTGAGAGTTTGCAAAGAATCTGCCCACCAAAGCACCTCTTTATCCCAGTGCTGCCAGTTTTATCTTTTCCCAGGAAACACAATCAAATAAAACCAAAATAGAAAAAGCTACCTTGTTACACTTCTGTTTTCCACTCCTGTATACACTGGTTTCTTAACAAGGTCTATTCTATACTACCTTTAGGAAAAAGCCATTCAGGAGGAAAAGGGTGGCATGTAATACACTTCCTCCATTGTGATGATTTGTATTACATATTCTCATTCATTTTTCTTAATTTACTATGCTTTACTATGCTAAATGTATTATTTACTACTATACTATGTATGGTAGTCCTACACAATACTTTGCAGGAAAGCATCAAACCAGAATTTTATATTTCAGTTTACTGAAGTAATACACAAGCTTTGCTGGTGCTGAATTTATTTCAGCTTTCTATTGTTATGTGATTTTATTAACTCATTTATACAAAGCTGAATTACAGTCTATTACCAATCTATTTTCTCTCTGTGTACAAGTATATAGTAATATAGCAGATATATTTGAAATAATAGGAATAACAAAAGTAGTATTATGCACAATTATAGCTAGTAGCACTCAAAATCAGACATTGTTAATAATAAATGACAATGTTATATAAAAGAAATACCATCTGAAAACTGATTTTACACGGCATATTAAAGACTTGATGGCTCAGGAGATGGGTAATAGAATAAAAAGCCTTTCATCTCAAGGTCATCAATTCAAATACAAGTCAGACTGATAGTAACTGAAAGCCATTTGACGAGAGCTCTAATGAACCTAGTCTCGTTACTAAAAATTTAAGAATAGCCTCTGCATTTAGCCCTTTCTCCTGCCTCTGACAGCAGTCAATACAGAAATCAGAGAGAGTACGGAGGAGCAGATGCGATTCAGCAGGTAGAGTTGCGTTTCCCTCATTACACGCTGCCAGCCCCAGGCTATCGCTATTTTAGCGGTTTCCTATAGCAGGTACCTGTTTGTTCTGTTCCAAAATTCAACATCCTCAGCACTGCTGTGTCTTTTATTGCTTGCAGGGTTGAAAAAAAGAGTTGGGCTTTCAGCTCCCTGAGTGACCACTTCACATGATGCACAGACAACACTCCAGTTGGTTGTTTGAGCCATGACAGTTTGATACATTAATGCATTACCCTTGTTTGATATCTTACTGTTTTTCTGGTATGTATCCAACAACATACCAAAGTAAAACAACACATTGGGGAAGAGAAGAATCCCCGTGCAAACCAGAGCAACTATTCAGATAGCCTCACATTAGCCAACAAATAAAGCAAACCCCACATTGCATGACTCAACAAGCAAACTCAAAGTCTCCTGGAATAAAACCTTTGGTATAATTTCCTTTGTTCCAGGATAATCCCTACAGAATGTACTGTTGGCTATGGCATTAGCATGATGCAAAGCACTGATGAGAAACCCATTGATGTTGTCCTTTTGTTTGCCTTTTTATGCTGAATGAGACTTTTTTTTTTTTTTTTAAAGAAAATACGAGATGAATTTTCAATGACTCTCCAGAAAAGCATCCCAGAAGGAATTTTGCTTTCATAGGCAAAGCTTAGTGTTTGCATATCCAAACGAACACCTACAAACACCTATTTGCAGGTATAAATGGGGACATACAGAAGCATCAGTGGGACACTCAGCAATAGGACAAATGTTTCCCATAATCTCTATTCGGAACCCATACACTCCTTTTTGAAGTGAAGCACCCAAACAGCCTCCTCAGATCACTTCCAGCCTCAATTATTTTAAGATTCTAAAAATTAACCACCTCATGGCTCACGTAAGCTCCATCTTCAGCAGCACTCAGGTTTAGGGGAGCCCTTTCAGTTTTCCAAAGTGACTAGCAGATTCATTTCAAAGGTAACCAGATACCTAAAGATGCAGTTTACTACCAGCACAGGCTTACAATGTCTGGATAATCAATTCCCTTAATGCAATTTTTCCCCAGCATAGCCCAGGTGTCTAATAACCATTATAAACCCAGTCCTTACCCAGGGGATTCCTATGAAATCGCCAATCTCTCACTTTTCTGCTGTGTCTAGAGATATACGTCAGCACCTACACTTCCACCACTGAAACCCTGTTGAAGCGTGTTTTTCAGTGCTGAACTTGACCATTTATTCCTACATCCTGATAATCTGGCGATATTTATAACCCATAACTTGGTGGGATTTTCAGATACAATGCTATTTCAAGTTATTTCCCATCTAGTACCTCAGTGGGCACTTCTCATGCCCACTTCTCCCAGTTCAGCCCTGGCAGAGGCAGACGGGAAGATGCCAGCCTGAGCTGCACTCGGACCACATTACATCCCACGGAGCACAGGAACAGCCCCATCATTCCACACAGCAGCGGTTTGGTGATAGTTCATCGGCAGTTTTGGCAGAGAGAATATGCTGGCAATACATACACGTGAGCTTCACCCAAAAGCTTCACCTTTACGGAAGCTCTTCAGATGGTGGAGGCTCTATAAATTTTTGAAGCCACATCAGCCCGAGATTTGCGCGCCTCTGGTGTCACTGTGCAGCCTGCAGCACCGCTTCAATAACCTGATTTTCCCTTGCAAGAGGTCAGGATTTAACCAACTCCGATTACCTGAGGTTAAAACTAGAGATCGCTTTGTTTCAGCAAAGAGCTACCTCCTGGCTCGCAACACCAAACAGCCCTACTTACGTCATGTCTGTCCAGACGACTAACTGTCAAAAGTACAGAAATACGGATTTAAGAGGATTTTGGAGCGTGGAAAAATCCCGAATCCATCAGTTAAGGTCATTAGCTCATGTGACACACCTCACTGAAGTCAATTTTCAAGGATAAGCGTGTGACAATCTGACTGGAGGAATTCTCCTTTAATGCATTATTAATTCATTTATTATTACAGTTATTATAATCTTTATGCAGGGCACTGAAGCTCAATTTGTTCTATATCAGCTAATGTTTTTAATGAGCCCTTTCTTCTCCTCAGGATGGGAGCTTTCTTAACCAGTTATTTGGCTTTTAAGCAAGTAGAAAATGACATGACGGTGTATCCTCCTTATAAATACAACTTCACATATCATGCCCTGAATTTTAAATTAAAAACAAATGAGTACTAACTTTCACATTGCCAAATACCTTTTAAGAGGTAATAGACTCATGAACTCTAAATATAGGAACTTCATCACACAGTTAAACGCAATGAAATCTCAATTAGAATTCCCCTCTCTGACAAAGAGGAGAAATACTTTGAAATAAAAAGATCGTGAGTAAATGCAGTTAGTCGTGGGGGAGACATCGGAGCATAGATTAAATTAAGTCTAAAGCCCCATCTGAATGGCCTCGGGTTCAATCTCTGGTCACACAGGGCAAAGAGGTCACAAGGAGACGTGTAGACGTGGTGCTGAGGGACACAGTTAGTGGTGGACTTGGCAGTGTCAGGTTAATGCTTGAACTCGATGATCTTAAGGGTCTTTTCCAACCTAAATTATTCTGTGATTCTATACAGAAATCTGCTCAAGTCCACACTCGGAATGTTATGCCTGCACTTCCAGTAGTTCTCCCTTGAACTAGAATAGCTCAGCCCATGGGATACTCTCACAGAGAATACAGAAGAAGGTTTCTGCAGGGAGGGTAAAAGAAAAAATGAAGAAAAAAAAAAAAAGGCAGGCAAAAATTAAAAAATGACAGGCCAAAAGACAAAATACTGAACAGACAAAAAAAGAAAAAACATAATTAAAAAAAAGGCAAAAGAAAAAAAAAATTATGCATTTTCTGGGGCTGTGTAAGAAGAAACAAGACAGAGTGTCCCACAAGAAAAGCAGAGTAAAGCTTTATTCTCATTGCTCATGCATACCTATAGCCAGCCTTCACATGGTGACCTTTCCAGATGGCTGGTCTTGAAAGAGGGAAAGTTTATAAGACAACTTACAAACTGACAAGAAAGTGAGACTTTCAGTTCTGAACTGCTCCTAAAGAGAGATGAGTCAAAATAGAACCAGATTTTATGGAGATCTAGATTCACACAGAATCTGAATCCCACTGCCTGATTAGTCAGGGTTTATCAGAAATTAGTAAATTATTTTCTACTTGAAAAAATCACTAGCTGTAAGGAAAAATAAATTTATCAGTGGGTATAATAAAAGAATAAAAATATTTTACGAAAAAGTTTGTTAAAGCAACATTCAGACAGATTATATTTTACCAATAACTTTGTCATTGTGAATTTTACAGACCACAAAAATACGCAAAATGAAACTCAGCCGGCCAGTAAGCAGAATACAGAAAATCCCAATAAATGCTACCCCAAAAGAAAGTTACAGTGTAAATAATTCCCATTATACCAAAGCTTTAGCTTTAGAGCTCCCATTAATAAAAGTTAACGAGAAATGCATATTTAAACTCCATGTATTGGTAGCACAGAATCCCCTTTCATCAGCCACAAACAAGAAACAGAAAACAAAATTATAGTGGTTGATTTTTGTGTGATGTTTTTCTTTTTTTTTTTTTTATGAATAGGATTTAAATAAAAAAAAAGAAGGAAAAAAAGATAAGAAATCCCTTGCCAGTGTGATTATTTCCTCCGAGCACATCTCACCACAGGAAGGGTCCATGGGCACTGAAATCCCCTGGTAACAAGCAATCCTAGAGAAACCCAAGACATAAATAACTCCGTGCTCCAAGACCATTTTTCACCGATGAACAGTGGTTGGCAACGCCACCACTAAGGCCCTGCTTTTCCGCTATTTCTCTTGGACGCGCCCCAGGGGTACTTTAAAGAAAGGCAAGGTCCATCCGCCACTCTGCACCCAGGCCCTCCACCAGAGTTTGGGGTAACTCTCTGCTGATGGCCACCACCACCAGCTGCTGGAAAGCAGAATGGAAGATCTCCTTTGAAACAATCAGAATAGAGTAATTACCTTTTCCTACAGGTTGAAGGACGAAATAGATTTGAGGGGTTTTTTAAAATGTAAAATCCCAAGCTCCTTACCAATAAGATGCTACACCCGGATAAAACCAAGCTTAGGGCTCAGCCACACATAATGACAAATTACTGTTTGCTTAACGTGTAAAAAGAGAAGACAAACAAGTTACATCTGACATTAGAGAGCTTTCAGCCTTTGAAAGCGTGCTCACATCCTCCAAGTAATTAAAATCACATGGAATTATTCCACAACACATACATGCACAAAGAAATAGACACACACATGTTTATACTTTTATAGAAAAAATGTTATGATTCCGAAACAAAGATAAATAAAATTTACATCCAAATGACGAAGACTTAATTTTTAAAAAAATAAGAATAATTTCTAACCAGCACATGCAGCTGCTTCTTCATCAATGCATGGTCAATTTGCAGTTTTACATCTGAACCGTTCTCCCCAGTTTACTGCATCTAGAGAGAAAGACAAATTTGTGATTTGAGTAATGGTATGTCATACATTGAATTTATCTAAAAACAGCATCTATATCAGTACAATTCCTTTGTTTACTTTTTTTTTTCTTCCCCTCTGTGTCACCGAGTTCACATCTGATCTCATTCTCTCTGCCCTCCATTTGACTGGAAAAGAACAGGTTTGGGGTTTTTTTTTCCATATTTGAATAACAGAAGCAACATACCCCATGGAATAGAAAAACGGGCTGAAGTGAGAAGACCTGATTCTTATTCTAAATCTGGTTTGTGACCTTGGAACGAGTCACTTCTCTGCACCTCTGTTTCCCCTCTCTCTTTTTGCCTTTCTTCCCTACTTAGATTACAAGCTTTCTAAAGCCTGTGAAGTGTTTATATAGCACCAACCAGATAAGATTCAGCTTTCAATGGAATCACTAGATAACACAAAACCAGAAGCAATTAATCTAATTATTCACTTACATTATTGCCCGCCTATAGTCCACTAGTGTGAAAAAAGATTTCAAAGTTATTTTCAATATTTACTTTCATTTAAAATAAAAGAAATTTTAAAAAGCCCATGAAAGAAAAGTGTGTTCAACAGGAAATAAATTCCTTAATTTTTTTTGGTGGTTTTTTTTTTTTTTTTTTAAATACCATTCCCCCTACTTCAAACACATTGACAAAGAGCTGCATTTCTGTATCCATCTCTGGGATACGTGGACACGGTACAGCTCCGCTACTGAACCAGTGCCACAATATTCCCTCCTGGCTGAGCCCTGGTACACCAGGGGCTGTAATCCCTGTTCAGCATCCTGCTCCCTTCCCATCGGATGCTCCGCTACATCCTGGGAGCAGCAAAGGCAATGGGAAGGCTTCGGAGCTTTGAGACCACTTTTCTTACTCTCCCAAAAGAGAGTGCACACACACACACAGAGTGTAAATCCCGGGCCATATTCCCATGCCACCAAGGAGCAAAAGAAGCACACAAGCACCATTTTCTCCTTTTTTTTTTTTTTTTTCTTTTTTTCTTTTTCTCCTTTGTGGGTCACCTTTAAAAGTTATTTTCTTTCCAGACTCTCTGTACGAATGACACGATATTCAGTGAGATGTCTTAAGGGAAAAGAAACGATAAAGAGAAATTCAGCTAACCTATTTTCTTTCTTGTCACTATTTGATAATCTCTTTATCTGGTCTCATTTCACCAGTTGCAGGCAGACTTATTTCCCCACAGACAGTCCCAATCCTTCTTCCAAAGTGCACACGTGCACAGCACCTCCTTTCCCATAGCTTTTTAAAATCATATTGTAATGTCTCTTGGCTATTTTGGTGCATATATAGCCAAACCTAGCACACATAGATGTCCGTATGCTTACTGCCATACGCATCTCTAGTCTTTCACATAGTTTCTGTGGTTATGGACACAGAGAGAACATTTACACAAACCTCCCCGTCAAAAGCTGCATGCAATTTCACTGAAACACAATTCACGAGCGCATAACTTTTAAAGTTCAACCCCTTTGTCAATAAATTATTCTTTCTGATGTGAACAGAGAACATTTTCTAAAGCTCTGCAGTGATTTAGGAACCTCAATTCTACTTTCAGCTGCACCTTAATCCTTCTTGACTTCTATTCAGGCTTTAGCTCAGAAATGTTTACTCTCCTGCTGGCACTACACTCAGCCTTTTATAGCGTCTTTACCTTCCCAAAGTAAAGTAACTGCGATTTGTAATGCCAAATGCAAATTGCCTGGTCTACAGCTTGTGCCAGCTGGGCAGAACCCAACAAAGCTGTGGCAGCCTGGTCCAAGGATTGCAAGACACGTCTCGGCTAGAAAACACAGCAAACCCAAACCCAGTCCCACGCACATCCACCAGGGCTTGCAAAGCAGAGCAGAAAATCCCTATGCCGTGAAACAGTGTAAAACAGAGGCTATTTTCAGGACTTCAGTTTATCTCAGGACTGGATTTAGAGAGTTCAAGGCCAGAGATGCTGCTATTACATCAGGTCCAGACTTCTTGCCATTACATTTCCCCCCGCTATCTCTATATTAAGCCAATTCACTTGTAATTGATTAAAACATCTACTCCAAATAAAAAAAAAAGAAATCCACTTTTTATTTAGAGACATGGAAAAAAACGAAAGAGGAATTTCAACATTATTTTAATCAGAGATTTTGAGGGAGGAGGGAATTACAATTTTTATGTCCCCCTCCCCCTACTTTTTAATCTAACTCAAAAAAAAAATCACAGCAGAGAATAGCAACTCAAATGCTTTATAGCTGAATTCTTTTTAATCAGCTGTCTCCTATCTTTACCGGCTGTTTGTCTGCTTCTCCCATTTATGTTGTGTATCTTGGACTTATCGATCTAGTAAGCTTTAAATTACAGCTATCCATGGGGAAAAAAAAAAAAGAAAAAAAAAAAAAAAAAGAAAAGCAGCAGAGGCAAACCACAACAGGAAAGAACAGACCTGATAAAGGATTTCTGAAGGGCTACTCACTTTTGCTGAAAGAAAATCTTAATGGAATTTCCTGGAGAGAAAGTCAGTGGGACTGAAGTTATCAGTGTACTGCACAGACAGAGGAAGGGTAAATAGAGCTCACAGATTGAAGGAAAGGATTTATATCAAAAATGGTTCCAGTGAGAAGTATGTGAAAACTTGGAAAAAAAGCCCCACAAGGTGCAGTATTAGTAACCTAGTCTGTATCACCCGGTGTTTTTATAGGGTTTATTAGAACCAGACAATTTATAGCAGTTCTTTTTCTTTCAGGCACAGTATAAACAGACAGGAAGAATTCATCACTCCCCCAAAACACTAAAAGTGTTTAACATTAAAAGGGCAGAGTAGGAGCAGAGCTGATTTCAGGGCTCAAGTGCAGCTTCAGCTCAAAGACTGCTAAGGGGAATCACTTCTGGTTTTCACCAGTGAGCCATCAGTACTGTCCTGCTGAAGGAACTAGGCTGTCCATAGACCTCCACAATCATCCTCCACCTCAAATCCAGTATTCCATGTGCTGATATTGCAATTCCATGGGGAAGGTGATCTAAGCTCCTGGTGATGTGCATCACCTGGAGGTTATTCATCATTTTGCCCAAGTGTCTTCTGTAACGTGTAGGAAGAATTAGGAGTGGGTGGTCCGTGTCCCATCTGGGGTGATGCTGTTGGTAGGAAAGCATCGTCATTCCTCCTGTGTAACACCTAGACAACAGGCACAGATGGCTCTTGCTTCCTTTGCGCAGATAAACAGCTCTCTGTCTCAATCACGGAACTTAAGTTTAAAAATCAACCATGAGGCCAAGAAGCTGATATGTGGCACTCCGGGCTACGCGCTGTTATTACCACTGTGCACAGACGTATCCATGTGGCCATTTCTAGGCTGCAGAAAATTTGCACCTGCAAAAAAGCTCTAGAAAGATTGCTTCTAGTGCTACACTGGAAAAGAATTACTGAAACAATGTATGTCTTAAAAAACCCGTTTCCCAGCCTATGTTGAAAACGTAACCTGCTGTTTGGCTTTTCATGCCTTGTGTACTACAAGGGAAAAATCTGCAACCTTACAAACTGGGATTTATGATGACAGTTCTAGAGACCTCGTGGCCTGAATCAAAGTGGTTAAGTGCCCTGCTCTTGTAAATCTGTTGGGATTTTCAAAGATGAGAAATAAAAAGACAATCTTCTTCCTCCGTGGGTACAGGCAAAGCGTCTGCGTGTCTGGATTCCCAGTGCTGCTTCTGCTTCGCAATGGCATTTTGTTGTTATGATGTTCTGCAAGTACAGCCACTTTAGTCCTTCAATTTTCCAAAAGGTTAGAGGGAGCTGACAGATTTCTAAGCGAGGGAATGCAGTTCACACTTTAATTCACTCAGCTGGCCATTCATTGAATTTGACACTGTATTTCGGCCGAGTTGTGCATGGTGCAGAGAAGGGGAAAAGCAGCAGGGAACAAAGATGGCTTTAAGGCATCTCTGATCCCTGTGCCGAGCTACTCCAGGGCTGCTCGGTCTCTGAGCAGGACCAGAAGCAAATGCTGCAGCCAGGATTATGCTGGCATCGCCTGCTGCCTCTGGCCATGCCACAGATGGCAGGAGCAGCTTCCCGGGCCCCTCCATCCACTGACTGCAGAGCAGGAACAGACTGGAGAAGGGACGAGTGGTCCCTGCTGCAATGTGACCTTCACATTTCATCCATCCATTTCTCTCTAAAAAATACATGCATCTATGAAGTACAAGCCTCCGAGTCAGGGTCGGATAATGTTTTGAAAACAAGAAACTAAATATTTAAACATTAGAATCATAGAATCATCTAGGTTGGAAGGGACCTTTAAGATCGAGTCCAACCATCAACCCAACACTGCCAAAACTACCACTAACCCATGTCCCTCAGCACCACGTCTGCCCAGCTTTTAAATACCTCCAGGGGTGGCAATTCAACTACTTCCCTGGGCAGCCTGTTCCAATGCTTGACAACCCTTGCGGTGAAGAAATTTTTCCTAATATCCAATCTAAACCTACCCTGGAGCAACTTGAGGCCATTTCCTCTTATCCTAGAGGAATCATTACTTGAATCATGCCTGCTGCACAGCCCCACAATGCCGATAAAAATAATTCCTGGGTTTGGCCTGCAGGACTTGACAAAGCAGAATGGTATCAAAAGGGGAGGGCTGGCCAGGACGAAGCTCTAATGCTGCTTTGGCTGCACTCTGTCGGTGCTGGGCTCCGCACATCAGACCTGCTGAGAGCTGACTCTGTCTCGCGGTGCACACACCCACTGCAGAGCACATCGTGTGACGCCGGGGCAGCAAAGGGATGAAAGGACCCAAATCCCAGCATCCCAGGCCTGAGCAGTGTTCCCATCAGCTCCAGCACCACCACGAATGAGGAATAAGCTTCACTTGTGCATATCAGAATCCTAGACTCATAGAATGTGTTGGGTTGGAAGGGACCTTTAAAGGTCATCTAGTCCAACCCCCCTGCAGTAAGCAGGGACATCTTTAACTAGATCAGGTTGCTCAGAGCCTCGTCAAGCCTGGCCTTGAATGTCTCCAGGGATGGGGCCTCCATCACCTCTGTGGGCAACCTGTGCCATTGTCTCACCACCCTCATTGTAAAGAGCTTCTTCCTAATGTCTCATCTAAACCTACCCTGCTCTAGTTTAAAACCATTGCCCCTCGTCCTATTGCTACAATAGCAGGAGGTTTTTCAAGGAGGAAGTTTTGCCAAAGAATAAAAAGATGCATTAACCAGCTTGGAAAATAGCACAGGATGGAACGGGTAAACTGCAGCCATAGCAAGAGGTTGCCGTCCTTACAGCTTATGGATCCCACGTAAGTGTAAGTGTGCTGCAGGGAGTATTTGCAATGACATCTTCAGACTAATCCCAAGTACGTAAAGTTAATATGGGTTGAGAAAAAGAGAGCAAGAGAGAAAAGGAGCTCTTAATTATTACAGAAACATTTTTAGATCTAATTTTACCCACGTGCATTATGAATACAACCCAACAAAGCTGCAGTGCTACCGAGGAAAGCGAGTACAGCAGTTTTTCTACTTCTTAAATAATACGAGTATCTTCTTTTTAGCAACAGTAGGAAAGTACTGATTTTACAGGAATAAAATTAAGATGTACATTTTAGTAGACATGCTTTGCCAACATTTCAGTTTTCCCACCAGGAAAAAAAGTGAATATTGTGTTTTGGGTCAGTCTCACATTTAGAATAAGGTGGGTCATAATTACTGCAAGCACAATGTTGCAAGGTGCTCAAATATCTGTTTATTTATTACTGAAAGGACTACCAGAATATGAAGAGAGCCTTGAAGTACTAGTCATAGCTATCTAAGACCATCACACGATGTTAGCCAACAACTTCTGTGATTTACTGTACCAATGAAAGAAGGCAGCCATGATCAAGCATATTGGGCCAGATTCTGGTCCATGATTACTCAGGCATAAGAAATGTTATAGTGCTTTGATGGTACATAATTCAGGTCTGTAGTGAACTTAGCAATATGGATGTGTGGCATTAAAAGCTATTAGAATGGTTACCAGAAGAAAATCACCTCGGCTTTAACATACATACAGAGGCTAACGCATACACATGCACACACTCTCTGTCACGCGGGCTTGTCACTAACTGGGCACATCACAGATATTTTTCCCTAAAGAAAATGTCAGGGTCTGTGCAAAAGCACTCAGGTTTCACGTACGGCACTGCCGCGCAATCACGGTAGGTAAACGTTCAGTGTTAAACCCCGTACCACGATACACATGCAGGCATTGGGTTTAAATTTACAGTGAGCACCAGGTGTTATTGTCCCCTTAGGAAAACTGTGACTGGTAGGAATCACCTCTGTCAATGTTTCCCTCTTGGGTCAATAAATCCTGATAGTCAATAAAAGTCAGCGAGCAAAACCGACACCATCACAGGAGCCCACGCATACCTTGGGGTAAAATTTGGCACACTTAGTACCTGCTTATTAGTTAAAATGATTTTGCATTTAAAGTCCCCAAGGTATAGAGCGCACTTTAACTTGATTTTAATAACCTTCTAACACACAACACAACTTTGCTTTACAACGTCTCCAACACGGAGTATGTGCAAACTGAACGGCACGTGGGCTGAGAAAAGGATTTCTCCTGAGCTAGTAAGGCCGCATCGTGAACATCTACATGCTGGCTGAAGAATTTCCACCATTTTTTGAGACCCGTGCATTCCTACTGGGGTTTCAGGAAAGAATACAGCCATAAAAATTATTTCTGTGTTTTCCAGATACAAATTAGATTTCAACTATTCATACCCACGTGCCAAAACACACAGTCATTCTCAGATAATCCAGAGCAAATCTTCAACCAGGATAAATCAGCATAGTTTTGTTGAAGCTATTTTTATTTACACCACATAACAAACTATTTTCCTAATGTTTCCTGGTTAAAAATTTTAGTTGAGCAGTATGCAAATTTAACTGAGGATGGTTTTTTTTCCACTCTACAACACAGAAGTCAATCATATGCAAGCTGCCATGATAGATGAACTCACAAAGTTCAGAAGGACCTAACCCATGAGACTAGGTGTAGAAAGCTTTTTGAAAATATTTTTTAAATTGTCTATTTTGCTGCTGCCCTGTTCACAACAGATTATAATTTTAATGAAGGAATACTCTTTTCCTGATATAAAGATTGTTCATTGTTAATCTGAAATTTTCAGGATTTTTTTCCCTGGAAATGTCTTTTAAATACACTTGAAAAAAATGCCCAGCACTGAAATTGGAAACTTAACCTTATAAAAATGCAATTCTATGTTCAGATTGCTAACGATCATACAAACTAATCAGTAATTTATTTGGCATCTAAAATGATAAGTGAAACCACAAAACAAGCAAACTTAGAATATTTCTAAACCCAACCGGCAAATGATTTACAGACTAAAAATTTCTCTACAGATTGACTTCTAAAAGTTAATGACTTTCAAGCAGAAGCAAAAATAAAGTCAATAGACTGAAGTTGTTCATTGTAACTCATTAGTTCAGTTCTAATCTTGATTTGGTCATCAACTCTCCACTTACTTATAAGATGGTCAAGCCGTGCAAACAAAGTGTATTTGTCCACATAACAATATCGAACGCTTATATAGCACTTTTCATCATCAAATCTCAAAGCATTCTGCAAAGAAGGAAAGCTTTGTTATGCCCAATTCAGATAGGAAAATTGCAGCAGTAAGATAATTGCAGAGCCAGAAATAACACTTCCGAGTCCCGGGCTAATGGCCTAACTCATAAGCAACAGCACAGGGCATTTCATTAACACAGAAGACGACTGAGGTCAAGATGAGTGATTTCAGTATCCCAACTTTTGAACTGCTGAAAGCGCAAAGTGAAAAGTGCAACTGAAAAAATACATCAATTCAGTAAGTGCTTTACATTGGCACTTAAGACTTGAAGCATGCTATTAACTCCTTCCGTCCACAGATACGCATGAAGACTTTATACCAACCAATCCCCCATTGAGAAATGCTATTAAGCATATGCTTAAGTTATTACGATGCCCCAAATCTTTTGAGTCCAAAAGAGTTTCAAGAGGGGCTTTTGTCTATCGGAAAAAATACATTTCTGCTAGAAAAAGCACTGTATAGGATGAAAAAGTGTTAAAATGCATGCTCAGAAAACAGGATTTTCCTCGCAAGAGACTAATGAGTCAGATTTATTTCTCAAGACTTCTATGCATGGAGCTTTGCTGCTGAACAGGTCAGAGGTTCGCTGAAAGCTAATGCTTATGGGTAAGAATCAGAGAGGCCAACAAGGAGGACACTGCTGCGGGTGTTTATTGCTTCACAATCAAAGGCCCTGGTCATCCTGGAGGACTTTAAGCACCCTGATGGGCAACTGGTGGTGCACAAGCAACCAAGCTTTCACGAGCGCATCAAAGACAACAATTCTGAACGTCAGGAGATCAGTTTGGCTTGCTCGGGGAACTAGCAGGTGTAATGTCATGGATGACTCTCCTGGGGTGCAGAAAGGCACAGGGGAGTTCCTTGATCTTCAAGGAAAACCTCTTCAAAGCATGAGAGCAACCCACCCTGACGGAGTGGGAAGTGCAGCAGACGTGGCAGAAGGCTGACTTGGCTGAACGTGGAATCCCTGACTGAGCTCAAACACAAAAAGAAAGTGAACAGAAGGTGGAAGTGGTGATGGGCTACCCAGGAGGACTACAGAAACCTTGCCCAGACTGCAGGGGCAAGGAAAGCCAAAGCCCAGGTGGAGCTGAAACTGGCAAGGGATGGTATGGCCAATAAGAATCGTTCACCCATAGCTACATCTGCAGCAAAAGACCATGGAAAATGTAGGTCACTCCTGAGTATGTTAACAGAAATACTGACAAATGGTACAGAGGAAATATTGTGGAAATTGGGGGATCCTTTTGATGACTGAAAAAGGAAACTGTCATGGCCATCCTCAAGAAGGGCAAGAAGGAACACCACACATAAACGTCCAACTGCCTGGTGACCCTCACCTCAGTCCTAAAAATGATAACAGAAGAAATCTTCCTGACAGCAATATTTTTAACCACTTAATATCTTTGTTAACAACTTCAACAATGAGAGGGAATACACTCGCAGCAAGTTTCCAGATGACACCAGAGCTGGGGAGCAGCTGACATGCTGGAGAGTGGGACCGCCATTCAGCGGTGCCTCAACAGGCTGGAGAAGTGGGCCAACAGAAGGCTTACAACATTCAGGCAAAGCAGACATGAAGCTCTGCAAACGGAAACCCACGGTGCAGAAAGCAGCGCTGGGGAAGACAGCCTGGGGGTCGAACAGGAGTCGGCAGCGACAGTGATGAACACCAACCACACGCTGGGCTGCATTTGTAGGAGCACAGACAGCAGGTCAAGGAAAGCAATTATCACTCTCTATTCAGCACTTGTGAGACTGCATCTGGAACAGAGTGTCCAGTTCTGGTTTCCCTGTTACAAAAAAGACACTGACAAACTGGCAAAAATTCAGCAGAGAAGACCAAGATGATGAGGGAGCTGCAGCACATAACTTATGAGGAGAGGCTGGGGGAACTGTGTTTGTCTAGCCTGGAGAAAAGATGCCTAATTACCTTTTTCAACCGGACAAAGCCCTGAGCAACCTGATCTAATGTCAAAGTCAGTCCTACTTTCAGCAGGAGGTTGAACCTCCAAAGGTCCCTTCCAACTTAAATTATTCTACAATTTTAATGGTTTGTTCATCACTTGTATTTATCATAGGGCATTCGCTTTTAAAGTATCACTTGGAAATAATTATTCTGACTTTGTGCAATGTTTTCAAATGCAATAAAAAATTCCATACGTATTTGAGAAGCATCCAACTGCAGGTGAAGAATATCATGGCCTAAAAGCCAGTCAGCTGGAGCCAATTAAAGCACGATCAACCTCCCATGACACCAAAATGCCTAATTGAACTTCTACCCTCTGTGCAAGATGGAGATTTTTGCCTTCTCCACAGAAGCCCAAAATGAGGGGTTCATTGCTCTGTGTCTCTGTAAATGAAGATCATTATCAAAACATAACGATCCACGCAGGAGATGCCTGCATTGATTAAAATAATGGTATTCCATCCTCTAAGAAGAAAGAATACTTCCCTTGCAAAAAGACGACCTCAGATGTTTAGTCAGACACCCATTTTTACCCTCCTGGCAAATGGAGAACATAAGCAGGAGCAAGTGACACACATGCATATTTAGAATTAAACTTCAAAAGCAAGTGGTTCATTAGCGTAACTTAAGAAAAACTAAGACATGTTTGAATGAACAGCTATGGTCTAATAAAACCTGAGGTTGGTTTTATAAAAGAAGAGGAAAAACTAAAGTGTACGTCGGCTGAAATACATAAACTTACAATGAAAAATCAATTGGTATTTATAGTTACTGAATAATGCACTCATTACTATTCATTCTCATTACTGTTCATTTTGCAACCATCACAAAAAATATGGTGACTGACTGACAGCTTTTAAAATATTTTTATGCCTGAAGAACCAAAATAGCTGAAAGAGATCTGCAATTTTGAATTCAAAAAAACGGTACAAACTGCCAATAGTATAGTGATCTAATCTTCTCTTAATTCTTTTTTTGTTTGTTTGTTTTTTTTAAGTTCAAATCTCCCCAATATTTTGAGTTAATTTGAGTAATCCTTTTGTTTTTTCTTCTTTTTTTTTTTGGGGGGGGGGGGGCGGTATTGGGGGGGTGGAATCATAGTTCAGTTCTGTTTGGCTTTACTAAGCTGTGAAAAGCTCTGGATATCAGAAAGAGTACAAGCAACATTTTCCCTAATTAGTCCATAAAAATGCTAATTTTTCTAATGAATCAGATTGAAATATCACAGGAGTAGGTAATAGCGCAAATACAGAGTTTGCTTATGGGGTAGGCTTTCAGATTCATTTTGCTAATCACTACCACAGCACTGGGCAACTTACAAAGCCAATACTATAATGAGGTTAGAGAGGCAAAACATGCTCATCTTAATTTTTGTGCAAAATAAAGACAGTTCCGTGCATATGCGTTCCCAGCCACCCCGCATTCATTTCTACACGTGAAGAAAACCAGACCCACGGTGTTTACAGCCCAGCTCCCCAGCTGCGGCGAGCCCTTCCATCCCCATTACAAGCAGAGGTCCTCTGCCTGTTTACTCAAGCTGAGGATGTGACCATAAATCTTTATTCTGCCCAATTTCACTGTTAATATAATCCATTTCTGAAACCGATAAAATAATACCTTCTTTTTTCATGGACCAGTAGCTAATAATGTCACCAGTTTGAATTGTACAAGTGAGAGACTGAAATCATTGTCTGTCTGCCCCACAGCATCTTTCTCAATTTTTTTTTTCCCTGCACTTACACTTTTGCTCCTGCCTTCTGTGCTGGCACATACTAAGGCACTTGTATCCAAGCTGCAGATCTAGGAAGGAGTGGTCTTTTTTCAAGTCAAAAAATCTAGTAGAATCAATGAGCTCTTAGAGGAAATCTCCCAGGGCTTGACCTTCAGGGTGGCCTTTTACTCTCTAAACCCCGTGTAAAACACTGATTCTGCCAGTCAATCCTTAGTAAAAGATTTAAAGAAAGGGACTGTTGCCTATTGGTGGCACCAGGAATCTAAGCAGGAATTAAGCAGCTTGAAAAAAGCCTTTAAATTCAACTTATCATTCTCCCAGAGCTCTCCGTATATTCTTTATGGCCCTGTGTTCCCTCACCCCTTTGATCATTTTATATTGAAGTAGTCTCTTGTTTAATAGGTAGCTAAGATGACTGCACGATAACATCAAAACAGAAGGGAACATAAAGAACATGAAAGAATATGAAGTCAATAGCTTCGCCAATCACAATACATAAACAGGCCTAGTTAAAAGCCACGGCACCACAGTGCCGTCTTTATGCTCTCACAAAGCCGCATGCAGCATTAAGACCAACTACAAACTGAAACTAATGATTAAAACTACATTGGGCTTGTTTTCTTCTGCTTTAATTGTTGTGCGCTTTCCTCAAAGGGTATAGACCTACGAATCCAGCACCCACCTTTGTGCTTCATCCCAGAAGCCCACCGCACCAGCTGGTCTCTTTGTTAGAAATCAGGGTTTCCTCAAGCATCCTCAACTGCAAAAATCCATAAAACATGGTCCTTCACCCTTGTACCATCATCCTCACAAGAGAGGTCCAACCATGCTCTAACCAGTTCCAGAGGTATTTTTGATGAGAAGCAAAAAGGGAGAAGAGATTTCATTGAAATCTCTCTCGGGCTCTTTTAAGAACATTAATCCCAGTTCAAGGGGAAAAAAAAAAAAAAAAAAAAAAAAAAAAAGAAAAAAGGCCTGGTAACACAAGACTCTCTTCTTGATCCCCAACATCTTCCTGTTTTAGTGTTTACACAAAACTACGTGGTATATGTCGGAGGCCAGACACACAGAAACATTGATGTCTACCATCTAGAACTTATCTCACTCCTGGTTTTCATACCATATTTCTTGGCTGCCTACACTCATGCTAATCTGCTAAAAATCACTTTACCCTCTTGGAAGGCAACATATCACTTGTCCTCAGTTCTATTATTCATCAGACAACCACGATGGCAGCTCCGTGACTGACTGCTAATTATCCTTTCCCACTGGATGTCAGAGACAGTTGCATTTTCAGCAGCAATTTATTCTTCTTCCCATGGAGTCATGAGGTGGAAGCTGAGACCTATTGAAGTCAGTGACAAAAGCCCTATTGACTTCAATTGTGTCGGGAATTCATCTTTTAATGGAAAGAGACCTGCTTAAGTGTTATTTAGTATATGATGTCAACACTTTGGATAACAACTGACATGAGAACAACATGCATATTACCAACAGGGATGGGATGGGACGCAGTACTCAAAGGCTCTGCACGCCGTCAAACCCCTGTCACGGGACCAGACAGGGTGGTGGCACATTCACATTTCACATACCTCCCAACAGAGAACAGTCGTACGTCTGGTCAAGCTCAGCGCACTCAAAGTGGTCTCTAATCCCTGGGAACAGCTGTCCTTCGCCAGCGTGATGGAGACCTCTCATGTGCTTGGTGGGCTGGATCCATACTGCAGCCTGTAGGCTGGTTTTTTCATATCTAGTGTCTACCAGGGAGATACAATCCCTGTCTACAAAGGCAGTTTGGAATAGCTATGGCATTACAAAGTCACTGCACCTTAGCTTCTTTAATAGAGGCAAGAGCTAAAAAGGCAATGAATGAGAACGCAAAGGAATCTCACCTTTCACCGATTTCCTTGCTGTTTCCCCCTCCTAGACATGCTGGCAAGAAGGATGGCAGCATTGTCCAAAATGCTCACTCCTTACAGGAAAAGTCATGGTTTTCATTTGGAGAACATTTCAAGTAAATGAAAAATGAAAGATAAAAATCCAAGTGTTCACAAGCACATACCTTCGGAATTACAACATACTTTGATGATAGTTTTGCTGGTTTGGGGTTTTTTCTTCCCCCCTCCAAATAATCTATTCTCACTTGCCCTGTCGCTGAGCTAGTGAGCTCACTGGCATTAATCAAAGCGTTTCACTTTCGCATCCTTTCACTCCCAGCTGGAGGACACGTTTTGCCTGAACTCCCAGCTGGAATGATGGGGACCTGCTCCTCTTCCTCACCACTCCTCAGCCCTCCCTCCCTCCTCCACCCAGCTCTTCATCCTATAGAGACAGGAAATGTTTCAATAGCCCATCACCACACCCAGACAGCGGGTACCCAAGCATCCACAAACACAGACATTTGGGACATGACTATTCTCTTATTTCTGCACAGTCTCCTCAGGCTACATCTCTTCCGGCTGTCTCTGGGTTCCCATGTTTCTTCCAGCTGATATCCAGCCTCTACTCACTCCCTGCCTCCTGTATTGCTTCCAGACTCTGTGCAGAAAACTCTTTCAGCTACTCGTATAACTCCTCCAGCTTACAGTAGCTGAGGAGTAGTCACCAATTCCTCCAGCCAACATGTTGCTCGCAAGTGAATAGCCACAGTTTCAGCAGAGATGTTTGCATTTAGTGATGGTCTTCGCAGAGCAAAGCCGTTCCTGGGGTTAAAAACCACCATCAGGCTGCAGGAACACAGCCGGGTCCAGGGGCATGGAATCAGCAGGAACCCATCATCTTTTCCCCACCTGCAGGAGCCTGAGCAGGTAGGGAAGGAGAGTTGTCTCCCGAGGGCGGCAGCAATGACCAGCCAAGCTGGAAGGTGATATTTAGCAGTTGGTCGAGGCCAGCAGTTGTTTCAGCAGCTGTCCTGCCCCAAACTGAGCTGAAGAATATCCTACACAACTCCATCTTTCTCATGCGGCTAAACAACATCCTAAGACAAAACTCTTCTGTTTGCATGCAAATTATTTGAAAATAACTTGGCTTTTAAAAGGAAGCCTCCAAATACATTTAAAATCCTGTTCAAGCCAAATTCTCAACACAGCCTATGAAATTTTATTCAAATACATTTTTCTATGCTTCTGTATCACCTGACTGCAAGTTGCTGGTCCTTTGTTCTGTGCGAGGTTCATCTTCTCTCTGCTATTCCTGTACCAGACAAACCAGCAAGCTGACCTCCGAGGACAAGGGAAACCCACTCTCCTCATTCAGGACTGGTCTCTGGAGCATCTAAATCATGGAAGCCTTATAAAATCTGAATTGGCTTTTCTGATCCATCCTTTCATTTGTGTTGTTTAAAAACGCTTTATGCAAGAATTGCCTAAATGAACAGGAATTCTTCTATACGGAAGGACAAAAAGAAGAATGATAAAATAAAATAAATAAAAATAAATCATGATTCCTACGTAATATGTGCTACGGCAAAATGGTTTAAGTAAAGATGGATTGTAAAAACTACCTTACAATATGAAGCAGAATCCACGAGAGCAACACATCATATAAATAAATAACCAAAAATCAATGTGCACCGCACTGGTTGCTTGCAAAATTAGACAATTAATTCTGTGTAAACTAAACTATCAGGAAACCACACTGTGGGGATTCTGATAGCTGTTATTGCAGTACACTATATTAAGAAAAGAGCGCTTTAATGAGATCCCCGGAGAGTCTCCACGGACTTGGATCTTCCTCTTGAAAAGACCATTTTTACCCCATTTAACTGCCAGTATGTTGCATCTCCAATACACATATGAACAAAGAAAAAAAAAACAATCAAAAAACAAAAAACAGAACACCACCAAACCAAAAAAAGCTATTAACAGTTATCAGTACCAATAAACATTATGCTTTTCAGGATCAAAAAAGACATTATGCCATTTTCAATATATAAGATCCATCAGAAATAACATCTGTATATTAAAACCCACTGCACTTAAAACCACTTACAGCCAGAACAGCAGCAGCATAAAGAAAGCTTTTACACAGGGGGGTGTAAAAAACCATAATAATAATGATAATAATAAAAAAAATAAAATCACATAGTGCTTACCAGAACAATCTGCAACCTGGCTTTTATTAATATTTTATTTCTTCTATAAGTAAAGACCTAGTTTAGAACTTGCCAAATACAATAAATGCCCCAGTTTAACATGTGATTTTTCAAATAAGTGCTGGAGAAAACCACCTTCAGCACCAAATTCAAAATGGCTGTATTTCAAACTGACTGCTTGTTGTAAAATAACAGCTGTAAACCAGCAAGGCAGAATGTTTTTGATCAGAAGCTTAGTAGCAGAGACAGAAGCTGTTCTTCTATTTGCAGATTCTCTGTAAAGACACGCATAAGCACATTTAAGTCTCAAATCGGAGGAATCAATATTCTCAGGTTTCGAAAAGCTTTTCCAGTGAAGCCTGTGGATTTTTCTCAGTGTATTATCTGTGTAACAGAAGTGGTTCTAAGCGATGCCTTAGATTACAGGGGCAAAAAACCTGAAAAGTTATTTTATTAATTGCACTTAACATGAAGTGCAAATAAATACATAAGCCAAGAAAGAAACCCTTATGAACCTTTAAGCCGCCCTGTACATTTAGATGAATTACTGCATTTCTTCTCCAATATACGATTAGATCTCATGTAACTACCAACTCTCTACATCACTAGTATAACGGACTGGACATTACTAATATAATGGACCAGGCTGTGATACCAATGTTGGTTTGCAATAGATTCATACTTCAGCAAGTTAGTAGGCTAAAGAATGAATGGGTTAGAGAGTGAATGCAAATACTCAGAACTTAAGGAGTTAACGAATGCGAAACAACATGCTAGTGTTTGTGGAATTATTATTGTGCTGCTGCCCTTTTACCTGGGACAGTTTATGTGACATCCTCTGCCGTCATGGAAGTGAGCTCCTCCCTGGACCATCTGAGACACACCAAAAGCAAAGTTGGAGGAAGCCAACCTGCAGGAGATCACCCATGGACGGCCACCACTGAAGTCAGCTCTCCACAGGGAAGCGGACTGTAGCATGTTTTAAGCACCCCTAATTGATTTCACAATGCTAGGAAACTGAAAAAGAGTTCAAATACAATGTTTAAGTCCTAGTATTTACATGGGCAAACATTTGTTTATCTGCCAGCTGTGTAATCTCAGGGCCTCTGTAGAGCCTGGGACAGCCTCTTAAGTAGCTTTCTCCAGTTTTGATTAGCCGACTCCATAGCCAGCCCTATAAATATTCTTAACATTTGCACCCAATGGACCAAGTATTTTGTTGAGCAGACTAATTGGTTCACAACCCCTGCTAAGTATCAGCCATATCATCCCTGACTGCCATAGGCTACTATCATCATTAGCCAAGTGACAATCTCCTAGAGAATTTTGGCTCTTTAATCTCCGTTCTCCCTGAGGACATCAGGCTTATTACGGGTTAAAGCTATCAGAGTTCATTCTCGCTCCTTTCCTACGCTGTATTCTCAGCACAGAAGGAAAAACCTAGAGAACACGGTGACACAAGAGAAGCTCATGTCCACATCTCCCTAAAGGGACCGTAAGATGCTACGGACCTTGGAGCTGACGCAGCCAAGGAAGAGGGACAGATCCATACAGATCCATGCATACAGATTTCCACAGTTCCACCGATTTCTGTGTAAAGTAAGAGATCCCAGCTGAAGTCACACATGGATGAAAGCGTCCTTGATCAGAGTAATTCCTTTTACTGACACCACGTTAACACTGAAATGCCACGGTCGGGATTGTCCTGGAGGCTGCAGAAACATCTCGTGCCCAAGCACACCTGCCCCAAGACCCAGCAGTTGGGGAATGAGCAAAACCAAAGAGGGAGAAGCAGAGAAAGAGATGAAACATGGGTCAAAAAGCTGGAACAAAAGGTGAAAAAGAGAATAAAGGTAGGAAGAATGAAAGAAAAACTCTGAGAAGACATAATATCCTCAGAAAGCCAGAACATACTCAAAGAGTACCAGCTTCAAACAATGGAAATCTGACCTTTGTTGTGGCTGTGCCACAAATCTGGAGATTTAGGCAAGAAATAGGGGGGTTTCTCTTTGCTTTGTTTCATTAGGAAGAAAAAGTTCTGCTTGTAAACGCAGGAAAAACTTCAAAATGTTGGAGATCTGGAGTATTAAGGTCTCTTACTTCAGAAGACACACAGATCACAGGCACCAATAGCTCATGGGATGATATTTAGAATTATAGATGTTTGCTCCATTAATTTTCCTGAAATCATTTAAAAAAAAAAAACAAACAACAAAACACACCAAAAAACCCAGAACAATTACGAAGGAATTCCTCCCCTCATTTCACCTCTCCCCATGTAAAAGGGGAAAAGCAATCACCTTGGTGCAGACAAAAAGCCCTTCGTGGCCCTCCAGCAGTCTTCGGCAGGAAGCATCCTCCGGATTGCCTGCTTTCAGACCACATTCTTTGTCCTCTTAAAAATATCTTCTGCTCACTGATGCTAGAGATTCACCTGAGCATTTAAAACAAGTAGGGGAAATGAGATTTTCAACCACTAGTCACCATCCCAGCCTACCTGAAGGCAGCAGGGAAAAACCAGCTCTGCCCTGTTGGCTTTTATGAACTTTATGGAGGAAAAAGTTTATTAAAGGAACGAGGTCAAAGAAGCTTACTCATAGACACTGCCTCTCGTGTCCAAATCTGTAACAAGGCAATAAACTATGGATTTCGGGGCCAGAGCTCCACCACAGCAGCACCCTCCCACCAAAGCAAGTCATCGGCATGCACAACGCTTTTTTTACTTTGAGTCACACTGAGAAATCTCTGCAATTTGTAGCTTTGGAAAGCCTCCACATTCACATTTAATTTGAAATGATATCCTCCCTGTCAAAACATGCCTGGGGGCAAGTCACTTATGAAGAAAAAAAAAAAAAATAAAAAAAAGAAAGAAAAAAAAATCTGAATCCTCATGTCTGCTCTGAGTCATAACATCTGCCACAGCGAGTGTCTGCAGCCAAACACAGGAAGATGTTCTTCTACAGAGAGGAGCCCCCAGGTAAAAGCAACACCCCAAAATGGAAGGAATCTCTCCATTGCTGTGGTACAACCCAACTGTTAAATATTAGGAACCACTAAAGATTAGTATACAAGCTTTCCAGCACTTCTCATGTGCCTGCACAAGACAAAATCTCAATTATACTCATATGTATTTATAAATAGAGGGTATATGTGCACTCGTATGTGTATACTCATGCAAACACACACATTATAGGTTGTGTTTCAAGTTTCAAAATTCATGTCTCCAGAATAAATCTAAATATTTGATATGCTCCATATTGAGTCGCTTCACTTTTGTTTGTTTCCCTTTCAGTCACATCAGATCTTGCTGGTACTCAAATTATTTTCAGGGAAGATAAAGCAATATCAGATTCAAAAGCCCAAGGCAAAAGCTATTGCCCATTGCACAAAATGGTTTAGGAAAAAATAAAATAAAATAAAATATATATGCTCTCTCTATATATATATATCCCAAGTGATCTTCTTTTTCCATAAACTGCCATGATGGTTAAATAATTTCATGCAAAAACATACATATATAGTAAGCAATTTAACTCCTTGTGTGTGGTGTGTGTATACATATATATCTTATAGCGTATCATCTTAACACTTCATCCGCTCATTCTACCATCTCTTAAAAAATGGCCAGGACACTCAGTTCAAAGGAAACTGTGAAAAACCTTGCAGGAGACAGTTACAGAATAATCTACCCAGGCAGACATTAATTTCCGATCCCTATATTTAGAAACGGCCTATGATCTAAAACATCAGACTTTCTCAGAGGCTCATAATAGATTTGTTTCATTTTATTTAACTGAAGTTAAACTCCCCAAATAGCCCCTGGCCTTCGGAAGGCTGAAAGCGAGCAGTGTTTCTATTGGCTTGTTTTCTTTCGGAAAAAAAAAAAGAAAAATCACGTCAATAGAAAGCATCTGCTCAGCAGGCCAAGGTGGTCAAGAAGCAACCGAGATGGGAGGTTCTGTACAGAACACATTAGAAAGGACTAAAAATAAGTACGATGCAAGATTAGCAATTTCGATGTGTGGCTAATATATTCTTACCTTTGACACTAAGCATAACTGCATTCAAAAATTATAGAAAGGACTAAACAGGTCAAAAATAAGCAAAATATTAAAGGTCCCTTTAAGAAAAGAATGAAAAGAATTACCAGTATTTCATGTGCAGATGAAGTGTTTCAAGGAATGGACAGGACAGACACAAGTATTTAGGAAAACAGGTGAAACAAGGTCAAATAGTCACTTTAATGATTGCATTGGAATTAAGAGACAGCAAATTTAAAATGGGAGAAAAATCACAATAATTAACTTTGTGAACTCTCTGACACAAAAACGTTATTTATAAAAAGGGGCATAATGATTAGGAGAATTATTAGATGTTTAAATTGCTAATAATAATACTTTCCCCAGCCAGGATAAGAATTTATCAGGGCTATTGATCTCATGTTTCAGGATGGAAGCCAAGCAGTAAGTGCATGGTAAGAAGGAGGGGGGGAAAAAAAAAAAAAATCTTTCAGGAACATTTTGTTTCTGAATTGTGACAATGAGAGTTCAGGGGAGGATGGAGGAAGGTGTGGGGTTGCTTGTTTTAGTGGTTTGTTGTTTTGTTGTTTTTTTTTTTTCCCCAGGGTGTTGAGTCATCTAGTATTAGTTACTAGCAGAGATAGGATTCTAAGTTAATTGGATCTTTAATCGGATTGAATAGGGTAATTCCT
Organism: Larus michahellis; assembly: GCF_964199755.1. NCBI lineage: Eukaryota > Metazoa > Chordata > Aves > Charadriiformes > Laridae > Larus > Larus michahellis. The sequence goes on along the minus strand of NC_133905.1, from coordinate 12,965,024 downwards.
ACCTCTCTGCGTTCCTAATGGATGTCACAATGTCATGAGTTAAATGCTGAAGTGCTGCTCTGATACAAGAACAGCTTCTAGGGAATCCTTAGGCAAAAGCAATTATTCGGCTGTCCACCGAGAAAGAAAGTGATCATCAAGGTCAATATACTTCCAACAGCATTTTGGAATAATTACTGTCCAGTTAGTCAATTATTACAGGTGGTGCAGACATTCTTGCATGATTTTTTTTTTTCCCCCCACAAGAAAACAGTTTATTACGATTTATCAGTCGTCCTAGTTCCAAGGAGAATATTACCATAATAAGCCCAGGTTCTAGCGCACTCTTGAGAACATCCGCACTCCAGCCCAGAAGTCAGAAAACTGCTATTCTGTACTGGCTACATAAAATGTTTATGGCCATACGAGGCAGAAATAATTGACCCATGCAGAGTTGCAGGTAATTGGGTGCTCTAATTGATCACAAAGAGTTTATGTTTCTGTTAAATAGTCCAAAGGAAACACATTGCCAATTTCCATTGAAAAGATCCTGAAATAACTGCACTCTGCAAATCTAAAACAATACAGGAAATGTTGCTAAACAAGGGCAATAGCTTTTTGATGGAGTTATAAAAAAATAACATGTGAATTATTTCTCTCCACATAACAATTACAGTAGTATTCTCTACTGTGGACATAACACAGCACTTTGGAAAATTTTGCTGGAAGAGTGATTTTCAGTCCTGGCTAAAGAGCTTCCACGGTAGCAAAGTGACTTACAGTCCTTAAAGCGCCTGTTTCACTTCCATTCTAACTGAAGATCCACAGAAAAAAACAGCAGCAAATTCACCCAGACCATGATCTTGACCGAGCCGCTGCACTTCCCCATGGAAGAAACACAATATTACACTTAAATTAACGATTACCTGGTTATTAGGCACTGTGAGCACTTGAAATACAGTTTCTTCTTTGAAAAAAGAAGACACTGTCACTGATCTAGTGAAACTATTTCAACAGGACAAACACATACGTGCAGTAGTCATCAAAAATAACCAAGACCACACAGGTTTCCCTGCTGGATTTCCCAAAAATTTAGTTTTAATGGTATAAATATAGGGTTCATTATTTCTTTTAATACTTGTATGTATAGCAGTGGTGTCAATAGAGTGAAGGGCACACAAGAGACCACAGTGACAGCTCGCCACTGAAAAGGTAAGTCATGCCGTAGCCCCAGCGGTACCGGCCATGGCCTTCGCTTCTGGGGAACATGGCACGGCTCTCGTGGTGGGACATAGCCCTGGGCTCCAGCACGGCTAAGCATAGCTGGCTGCACCGTCTTCTCCCACAGCAGCGGAACAGGGAGCCAACGGTGCCAAAAGCCCAAACCACAAACAGGAGGTTTCTTCATCATCATTAACAAAGCAGAGAATCCAAAATTGCTGTTTTGACTACGGAACAGATGACTCCAGCTCTGCCAACAGTCAAGGTGCTTCCAATGCCAAAACCCACTTTGCTGAGACATATGCTCCCACATTTAGAAACAGAAGCTCCTTCTCCCGATGAAATTCCTTTCTTTGCCCTTTTGGTGCTTCTGTTTCTCCTTTTTGTGCTTCCTTTTTCTTATCTGCTTTCTTTGATAACCCTTTCAATGCTCACAGATTTTAAGGCCTTCTGTACGTCACAGGTTGCTGTGCTTTTCCCTAACGCCTGCAAATCATATCCAGTACCTTGTGTTTGGCTGATCATATCACACAAGGTATCCACTCTCAATTTGAACATCACAGTTTATTCCAGTGGTTAATCACAGAAAAAAAATTGTGTTTAATGTCTAATTTCAAATCATCTGGCTCCAGCTTCCAACTATTAGATCTTATTTTTCTTTTCTCTTCTTGATTAAAAAGCTGGATATGCTTTCCCCATGAAAATACTCGCCCCTGTAATCAAGTCCCCTCTCAATCCTCTTTTTGATGAGCCAAGCAGATTGAGGTCTCTAAATCTCTCACTGCAGGGAATTTTCTCCACTCTTCAAATCAATACTGTGGTTATTTTCTCGACTCTTCAGTTTTATAAACTCTTTTGCAGCTGTTGACACCAAAAACGGCCATAACTTTCCAGCATTCTCATGTACTCAGATAAAAATCCCACTAGTCCTTCAGCCACAGCATCCCATTGGGAAGTCATCTTCCTTTTTCTGTCCGCAGTGACCCTCCATGCACTTTCATGGTAACTCTTCTCAAGGCTACCCTCTTCCAGTGCATCGGTTAAGGCACAGACTGTTGGGAGGACAAGAGAAGAGGGAACATCTTGCCAGCCGGTCAGTCTGCTCCATGTAACTTATTATTTCCATACTGACGATATCGCCTCATCCACAACTTTGGGAGCAGACATTTAATTTTTGTGTCCAGATTATTGATAGAGATGTTAAACAGCGTGAGGACTAGTTCTCACTCTTGTGAAACTGCGCTAAACCCACGCATCTTTCAATGAACAATCCCCACAGACAAATACCTGTTCAGCTCCGTTAGGTAAATCTTAATCCACTAAAGACGACTGTTACTAATTCTACATACTAACATTGTTGGGTTTGTTTTTAACTGAGATTTCATGAGCTACCAAATCTAACACCTGGAAAACCCTGCCACAATGCTTAGTTACCCACATCTATCAAACCTGTAACCCCACCAGGAATGGGGTCCCTCTTCAGAAAGCCATAGTGACTGGCCTTAATTATCCCTCTATTCTTTAACTCTATACTAATTCACTCCTCTATCAACTTATCCATTATTTTTCTGGGATTGGTGCCAAGCTCTCCAGACAATCATCCCCTACCTCTTTCTGCTTTCCCTCTTTGTACACGGGCTCCTCCAATATTCCTGCAGAACACCAAGACGCATAGGCTAACGGAGCCAGAAACACTTTGTCATCCCTGTATGATATATCACCCTATCTTTTCCAAAGATACTAAACAAGACTTTTTCCAATAGAGATTTTATCCCTCGCCTCTCCCTCCCACCACCGCTTCTCCCCACCCCACCCCCCGTTCATCTGTCGCACAGGTACAGAGATGCCAGATCCAGCCGCTGAGAACAATACAGACCACAAGGTTTATCACCACAGCCTGCTCCCAAAAGCTGTTTCTGAGACTTCAGTGTTACGTTTTAGCTGTAAAACTTGATTTTTAGGAGAATTCACCTTTTGGCCTTTGATATTAACTCAGTAGGAAGTTTTTTTCCAGGGATGCCTGTTTCATCCCCCCACAGCATCCTTTCGAGTCCCTGTTCGAGAAGCACATTTAGCACCACGCGTTAATTGAACTTCCAAGCTCCAGCCTAGCACTGGGTGATCCTAAGTGAACTGGACACCGTCTCCTCTCAAAGGTGTGCTGCAAATTGCCGGATTAGCAACGCACAACCCTAACGCAGTCAAGCATTTGGAATATAAGCTGTCTTACATTATTTACCTGTAGCGAAGTTACAGTTCAATTACTGAAGTAATCTCTCATTCAGGCAGAACAAAGGGGGGGAAAGAAAAAGGTATGCAAATGAATGAATTTAAATTCACTTAATTTAAAGGCCTAAAATTTTTAAGGGCGCATTCCCTCTCTGGGGACATTTGGGTTGGGGGATTATAAAATACATAAATGGTTAAATTTATTGCCTTTGCCTGAGCTTCAGAAGTTTGCATACGTTATTCTTTTCAGTAAATGCATTATATAATTAACACTGCAAAATACATCCTGCCTATATCCTATCCTATGTAAGGATGAAAAGTTTGGTCTAACCATCACCTAGTACAAGGAGGTTTGTGCAGAGACAAGCTTAGTGTACCTTTTGGAGGATGACAGTGGAAGAGGTCTGTATGGAAAATGCTGCTTACCTGCTGAATACAAAGATTATTCCAATTTTTTTTGGCAATATACATGATAAGATTTGTGAATAGCCCCTGATGTTTGTTGCTTGTTGGTGGTTTGCTTGGGTTTTGGGGTTTTTTTGGTTTTTTTTGTTTTGTTTTGTTTTTTAAATAAACACTGAGGCATGTTTTTATGCACCAAAAAATGAAATTTTCATCTTGTTACGCAGTGGGAATTATGTGAGGTTTCACTGCACAAGGATGTCTGACAGGAGGAATGGCTGACAGTGAAAATTTGCTGCACTGGCAGGATAATTAGATACAATGCTCCGAAAGGCAGGATCTTGCCCTTGTGGAAATAAATGGGAAAAACTTTCTTTTCTGTAAGGGCAGCATAACCAGGCCAGCTGTTATTACCTTCTGGTGCCACCACACTTGCTGCCCTTTACCTTTAATAAAGCTTTGTGCTATAATGCAACTCAAACAGCTCTCCATTTTCAGCGGTTCCCCGGGATGTAACACGAAGCTGAAAAGGCGAGTCCGAGGGTTTCCCAGCAGGCAGGCACCGTCTGGGCAAGTATTAGCCGAAAAGTGGGGTGGGCAAAATCACCGCTAGAGCACTGCACGGACACAGGCAGAGGGATGCTGCAGTTCAACGCGAGAATTAGAGATAATAGAAATCCCAGGTTAAGGTGAAAGCCTAAATCAAACCTCGTACAGGCAATAACAGAGAGGTGCATTTGTCATGCAGGTAGTAAACCCTCAGCAATTACTGTGGATTTCAGTGTAAATTTAATGAAGCAGGTATGCCTTAGCTTTGTACAGCTGGGACAGTCCTTTAATCACCGTTGCTCTATAGCTTACAGCACGACATTTGTAATTTGTATGACTCAGAAAACAGCAATATTCATTACTGTTTCCTGGTTATTTGTTTCCAGTCAAAATACGAGACAAGAATATGCCACTTGATAAGAGACACAATTATAAAGCTCCTAACGTGCCTGTCTGCAGCGAGCCCGAGCGTGCAGCCTGTCACAGTGCGCTTACCCATGGACACGGCCAGCCCGCACGGACGTCGGACACCATTCTCCAGAAGCCCAGATGGCGTAAATCAGCGTAACTCAATCATCCTCAGCTCAACCACAGCAATTTGTATCAGTCAAGGACCTGAGCCATTATGCCTATTTCTCAAACTGGTTAGGTTGTAAATTAGATTTTCATCGCTCTTGGGACAAAAACCTGACTCTGCTGAGGTCAGTGGGAGTTTGACCATCTATTTCAGTGGCGCCATGACTTCACCAGTGGTTTTCGTGTGCAATATTAATCCTGAAAGTCACCACGGTGTATCAGGTTCATTACTTTCCTAAAAATATAATAAAATAAAATCCTCCATTAGTACTTCCAGATACTAGCAGTTAAGTTGTGTTATTTTCTTCTGCTCACATGTAACAAAAGGAATATTTATCTCAAAGGGTTTTGGATTTTAATTACCAAAATAGCTACAGTTTTGATCGATTCTTCAGTAGAACTCATACAAAGTAAGCACTCAATATAAGTTATTCAGCTGCAAAACTGTCTCATGACGAAAAAGATCAGATAGCACCTTCTCTGACTCATAATTCAGGTCAAAATAGAAATCCTCTAAAATCTATTCCCTACAATGAAATTTTACTAGAAGCCATTGGTGGAGTAATATGAAAGAATAACCCGTGAAAAATAAAGTACAATATCTTATCCAGTACAACAGCTGAGCAGTAGCCCCAGTTTTAGTTAATAAATGCACTGAAATCAGCAAGCGTATTCTGGTTTGGAGTATTTTACCTGTGAAGAAGTAAAACCAACAAATTAGGCAGACGGGCATGGGTGCAGGCACGCACACACACCTGTATCATCCAACACAAACCGCCCCAGTACCGCGGAGCGAAGGGTTTTAGTGATGTGACAGACAGACCACGCGGGGCTATGAGAACACTCTTGAAGAAATGTGCAGACGCTTCAAAATCTACAGACAATCTTTTACTATTAACAATTCTCTGATTTCAGTAAACTGCAAAAAAAAAAAAAAGAGTATATTCTGTGAGTACGTCTAAAAAAAATAAAAAAACATTGAGTTAATCACTACTGTTAGCTGAAAGCATTGTTATGGTATTTTCTAACAGAAAAAAATCTGCCCTGGAATAATAATTTTACTTTTCCTATAAGCAGAGCAATCTTTCATCAAGACTAATTTTATTTCAAGCACTGGGGATACGATACAGCAATGGCACAGCCATTTTTTACTGAACCCTTGTTCCAGGCTTCCATCAGTTTTAATGCTGTAATACACAAAACATAACTGAACGATGCGTTTTTCAAATATACTTTCAAGCTGTGGGAATACACCCCCTTAACAGCAGCCCTCTCCTCTGCCTTTCAAGTGCCACACAAGCACAGCAGGCAGCATTCAAAGCCACCTCGCCGGTGTCAGACAGCGGGAAAGGCTGACGGGGAATTGGTTGTGTCACACTCGAAAAGTCACCAAAGGAGACACAGACTGAAAGGTGGATGGGCCCGAATTCTGCAATTTATTTTTCCCTAACTCCTCTTAGGAGATTACCGCCTCACCAATTAATTTCAGCCAGGAGGCTGCCCTGAATAGCAACTGCCAACCTTTCACGGTCATCCCTAGGGTCCCCCAAAAAATGGAGACACTTGAAATGAGATTTTTAAAGGCACTAAAGTCATCTTACTAAATTATATTGAAAGGTAGGAGGAATTTGCCTCACTGAAGTGCTTAGATATGCTTCTTTGGAACTGGAGCCCTGTGCTTTCACCGCTTGGCTTGTTTAGAGTTAAACTTTCTATTCACGAGGGCAGCGAGACTCCCCAGCCATTACAGACCCCTTCATGGGTTCATCCCACCTTTAAAGTCACAGCATTATCCACCTCTAAAACAAAGACCAGCAGCCACAAGCACCTGTGAATGCACAACCCATGTGCTGCCTTCCACGGTCCCGAGAGGAGGAGAAGGAAGAGGAGGAGGAGGAGGAAGAGGAGGAGGAGGAGGAAGAGGAGGAGGAGGAGGAGGAGGAAGCAGCAATGGGTGCAGCAGGAGCATCGCCGGGCAGGCCAGAGCAGCATAGGTGAGGTCCAGGCTGAAGACCCAGGCCCCCAGTGCCCATCTTGCTTCTGCCCTGGTGGAGCTCATGGGAAAACAAAGCCCACACAGGTGCACAAGGTTCGCCGTTCCCCACCTCCTTGATCGCAAACGTGGGGAGGATGAAATGGGGACGCTACGAGAAGCTCCGTTTCTGCCATGATGAGAGCAGCTGTTTGGAGGTTACCTGTCGGGAGCCCGACGTGGGACTGTCCCCGAGGCAGCTCAGCCTAGCCAACAGACAGGCTATTAGAGCCACAGCCAGACCAGGAACCATCTGTTAAAGTTATCCTCGAAAGCTGCACTGTTACAGAAACAACCCTGCCCAGGCTCGACCGTCGGCTCCTTCTCCTCCAGCTGCTCAGGCCTGGGTCCAGGCATCTCTATTTCTTCTGTGCAGAACAGGAGCAAAGAAGAGGATGAAGCCAAGCAGGCTCAGCCCCATCCTCCCCAGTCCCCCCTTCACCCTCCCTAGCCCGAGTCATATCCCCACCACACCTCGAATTTAATTCCATCTTGTTCCTGACTCAGCAAAAGGCAAAAAACACCTGAAAGGAGAAATCGGCTGTTTTCACAAGAAACAGAGAAGAGAGAAGGGTAGCAAGGGGCAAAAGAAATTATGAAGACTTAAAAGCCCTAATGAAGAAAGCAACATAAATCTTGTCCTTCTTACATGGCACAGGATCTGCACCTGGAAGTCATGCTCAAAGCAGCTATCGCTAGTTCAGCTGTAACAATAAACACTAATTTTAATGATAAACTGTTTTTCATCTGCATTTTGCGGAGTTTTACACATTCAGGTGTAACGAAGGAAGAAGGAAACATCTGCTAGGGAATGCTGCAACCTCAGAAAATAACACATCACAACGGCCGTCACAGCTCCACACGGTGTGTTTCACATGGGATGCCTGGAAATGCTGGGAAGAGAAACCTGAGACACCAAATACGACCATGAACCTTCATCTCGTTACAGCGCAGAGGCAATCACTACAATGGCAAGCGCTAATCAGCATTTGGGTATGCAAATGCACTTAGAGAAATCAATGCATAAAACAGACACAAGGAGAACAGCTGGGGGAAAAAAGCACCTCAAATATAACAACCTTGAGTTTTGGGTGTTGACTTTGTTACATAGAAACAACAGCAGAAAAAACAAACAACCCCATCAAAAAAATCAAACAAGCTCACATGTACCTAAATCTTTACCTAAATCTGCCTAAACCTACAGAGGCAGTTACAAGTGCACAGATTATGAACTATAATAATCCTAGTTTAGGAATATTGACAGATAATGAGTCGAGATTTTGTTCACTGTGGTCCAAATACGGCAACAGTTACTATGGGCGCTGCTACAACATCCCCTTCCAGTCCAACACCCCAGTAAATCAGGCAATTCCCAAGCTCTGTGTCTAGGAAAGAAGAGAAATACCTGGATTCCTTCTTCTCACCACAAGGGAGAAAGAAATCTTCCAAAATGCCAGCTACTATCTAGGTAAAATAAATGCCATGACAGCCTGCAGTTCTCCTAGCCCTAGTATGCTTTCTCTTGTTACAATTTTAGAAGGAGAAGGATATGTCTATATTAGCACATAGCAGAGCTCAGAGGGGCATAGATAAGTAGAGCAAAATGGTGCTGAGAACCCCAAATCCACCCACACACGTTGCAAAGGCTTCACTTCAGCTCCAGTCGGGAGGCCACGGATGAAAAGCCCATTAGCAGCGGAAGTGCACAAAGTAAACTCCTGAAAGAGACATTCTGGCCTAGGTTCAACCAAAATTAATCCAGTCTGTGCGGTCTCCCCAGAACGCAAGCCAAAGCACAGTACGTGGGGACAAGGACATGATTCCCTCCCAAGGTGCACTCCAGAACCAAAATTCCATTATACATGGTCCCAAGGGTAACAATAAAGAGTTCTCTGACACAAAACCATAATTCAGCATATATGAACCGTACGCAGGATGTCACAACCTGCTTAAAGCCAATACTGGTACTTTGGGTATATATAACCACAGTAACATTTATCTTCCTTCTGCTCGTTGAGCACTAAATCTGTTCTCTCCTTAGAGACGTGTGTTAAGAAACCCATGTCTTCTGCGAGGACAACCTAGCAGAGATCTCCAGCCACATGGGCTATAGGATGGGCCGGGCTGCCCCGCCATAATTCAGGCAATGATCAAACCACATGCTCCATGTTGCGTTTCATTTGCTCATCACGGAGCGTGGGGTAACGCCACAAGGCCTTGCAGGGTCTCACATCTCAAGACAGCATGCGGGGAACTGTTCGAAAAGTATTTGGCAGATGAGTGTCTTCGTTAAGACTGACTTGTCCCACTAATGATTTTGGTTTTTGGACAGAAGTCTAACTGAGAAAGGACAATTGGAACTTGGTCTAAAACACTGAGCACATCACCACCAGAATGGGGTTTACAAGTAAGATTCTTGCTCCTTTTTTCATACCCACGCTGCTCCCCAGACTCTGCACGGAGGCATGATTTTTAATTATACGTTATCTAAGGTTGTTAGAAGGTGGGCTTTGTGCTAGGGGGGAAAAAAAAAAAATCTTTAACAAAACAGAATTTCTACTTTACTGGACAAATACACCAAAAGAAATTGTGGCATCTTGGTGCGTTGCTAAGCAACCAAGAGCTCCAGTGTCACTTGTTTGTGATCAATTCAAGTCATTCATCAGGCTCTGAAGCACCAGCTCAGGAATTCCAACAAATCTTCGCCTTGGGAAAGCCACGGGGACTTCCTGCCACACAATAACACTTTCTTCCCTCCAAGATAAACTTTGTAGATGTTCTTTTGATCTGTGTGATATGTTAATTCATTATTCTTAACATACTGCTAATGGGAAAAGCTATAATTAACTAACTACAGCATTGTAACGCATGCAAGATAAACTGAACTAATTAGTAGTGTTTAAAGTAGTCCCTGTCCTCTCCCACTGGGAAAAGGGGGGGATCCTGCCTTACCACAGAAGCAACTGTCCGCAGCACCGTTTTCTGTAACGTATAGCTACCTTTTTCTCATTTTTCCTTCCAAACCTAAGTGATAAATTATATTTTTATTGGTAAACAAGATGGCTACAATCCAAGCCACTCAAGGTACGCATACATGCTGCGAGTAGCGTAATCTTTCATTTCAATGAAGGCTTATCTGCTGGGTTTCTTGGGATAAAGAAGTGGACTGTTATATTTTCATTCATTAAGTTTAATTACTGAAGTAACACACACTAAATGTCCATAATAATTCCATTCACTCACACTGAGAGTGAGTTAAATGTAATCAAAGTGTATATAGCTGTCTTTTCATTTCAGCCTCACATCCAGAATTTATTTTATTCCTATTTTGATAAAAAACAATAATAAATTGCAGGAGTTCAGAAGACAAACTGGTTTAAAAGCTATGTGTTGCACATGGCAAAACTTCTACAACTCTTGGATTGCTAACAGGTGGGGTTTTTTTAACTAAAGATATTTAATGATACTTTCACATATATGGCACAATATTCCCGAATGAACTCCATTACCTCCTGTAAACCTTGGTATCTTATCTTTTGCATCTTATTTTAATGTAACATAGTCTGGTCTAGTAGTTCTCTGAGCCAGACTCCACTGACAGCAGATGCTCGGCCTAAGTACGGGCCACAGAAACTGGCTAACAACAATTGTCTAATTTTTTAATGACCCATTGGGAGAGGTAGTTCATGGTTTGGGTTTGTTTGGGTTTTGAGGTTTTTTTGAAAGACCAAGAAATGTCATTATTTTTAAGCAACAGAAAACTGTTAACACAGCAGTAGTTGTGCACTGTAATGCTTCAAGTCAGTAAAAGCCAAGCAGAGGATCACGGGAAGCAACGGGCAAAGGATCATGTGCACAGCCCCAACAAGGCAGTGTCACACGTGCGTTCACCAATGGGCAAAAATTACACTTTTTTTTTTTTAAGGCGCAGGTTTTTCCCCCATCTCCTTTCCTCAAACCTGTAACTACACTCATAATATTTATTATTTATTGCTTGTGGAATGGTATCTGGGAGAGCTACATAACACACATTTAATTCAGTCACATCAAATAAACCCTTGACACTCAAACAAAAATACCACCTGTCAAGTCTTTGGTGACATTTTCCAAAAGATGTTTCAAGCAAAACTATTCCCAGGTAGTGCTGATAATGAATTTACTTGCTTGATATCTGTTGAATTATGATTGAATACCTGTACGTTAGCCAACATATCATAGCTTACCTTATTTCTACCCAAAAATAAGAAGCAAACTAACATTAATCATAGAAGTGATAGATGAAAAGTCTATTCACGTTTACTGTGATCCACTATTAGAATCTCCTTGCATTCAGAAAACCTAAATCTAGCTGAGACCATCGATGCTCTGATTGTGCAACACAAATTAACACCACACAGCACCCGGCACTGAGGTTTCAAGATTCTTACAGCTCTCCTGGAGTGCAACACAATCACATCACTTCCCCAGAAAAAAAAAAAAAAAAAAAAACAAAACCCAAAACACCACGAAAAACTGGGGTCATTTGCAATTATTTAGGTATCGCAGGAATAAAAAGAGATAAAATACTCTCCAAAATCATTAGGAAGGAAAGAAGAAACAAGTGTTTGCCACAGATGCGCGACATCCGGGTTTGCAAACTTGAACCCACCTAAAACAGGAGACTGAGCGCGTCGCCCCCAGCCAAGGCCACCGCCACCGTGCCTTTGCCCCCCCGGCCCGCCCCTCCACACCCCGCCACCCCCTCGGCCCCCCGCCCCGGGGCTCCGCGAGGCTCCGCGCCCCTCGTCAAACTTTCCGCGGGCAGCGGCTCCTCCGCCCGGGACCCGCTCCCGAGCCCGGACCGCCCGGGGGAATGGGGGAATCGGCCGTGACCTGTGCCCCGGGGACCCCCCCGGGCTCCCCCCGGCGCTGCGCCCCGAGCCGCGGGCACCTGCGCACCCCTCCGCGGGGCTGAGCCCGGCTCGGCTTCCTCATTGCTTCGCAGGGCGAAGCCCGACGCTTGCGGAGCGGGACCAGGGTCCAGGGGCGGCACGGGGAGGAGGAAAAAGGGATTTAAAAATAAAAAAATTCATAATAATTAAAGAAGCTTTTGGTAAAAAGGCAGGGCGAGGGGAGGCGGCGGCCGGGGCAGCCCCGCGGCGGGGTACCCGCGGTCCCAGCGCCCTGCGCCACCCGGCAGCCCCGAAGGGGGACCGGTCCCGACTCCCCCCTGTCCCGGTAGCCCCCGTCCCCCCCGGCGTTACCTTGAGCCCGGTGCGGGCAGAGCCGGCAGCTCGCGGGGGGCGACCGGACCGCCGGGTCGCAGCAGCAGCGGCGCCTCCACAGCCCCGTCCCGGCTCTGCAAATTAATCGCTCCACCCCGGAAAAAAAAAAAAAAAAAAAAAAAACGCAAAAAAAAAAAACCCGCAAAAAATCCCCAAATCCCAAACCCAGCCCCGCTACACACCCACGAGAAGGAAGAGGGGTCCCTCCGTGACTGGCATCAGTATCTCCTCCGGCAGAGCTTGCAGGGAGCCATGGCAACCAGCCCCCGCACCTCCCCAAACCGCTGCCCGCTTCCCCCGGGGGGGCCGAGCCGCCCCCCCCGACCCTGGCCCCGCTCGGCGGCTCCCACCTGCCCGATCCGACGCCCCCTCGGCGAGAGCCGGCAGCCGCCGCGCTGCCCCGGCGGCACCTGGGGATGGCGGGGAGGGGGGGAGGGAGGGAGGGACGCGGGGAGGGGGGGAGGGGAGCCCCGGGGGGGCCCGGGCCGGCCCGCCCGCACCTCCCCTGCCCGCCCCCCGCCCGGGGGGGACTTCCCACCGGCAAGAGCCTCTGCGGCTCTCACTTCATCGCGGTGGTGGGGGCCGCCAAAATCTGGTCAAGGAAGGAATGGGCACTGTCAGGGAACAGACTGATCCCCCCGGCCCCATTTTACCCCTCTCTCGGTGTGCAGAAGTCTCATTTCTATGCAGAGGAAAGGATGAGGGATCACAAGACCTCATTTGGGGATGGTCCTCCCCGCCCCATCCGCTTCTGTGCTGTCCCTTGCTAAGAACCCATGCATTCATCATTGCAACATCTAATGTTTTATATATTCAAACCTTTGAAAAATCTTCCTTTTCTTTATTTTTTGCCAATGCCCTTCTTAATTTTTGATGCGTGTGCTCTACAGCACACATGACCACAAAATCAGAACAGGTTTCTGTGGGCGCTTGAACACTTGGACTTTGCCTGTATGGTTTACTTCTGTAATCCCTTTGTGGAATGGGCTAAATTTTTAAGTAATTGGTCAAGACAGTCGTCACAAATCTGCCAGTCATTTTCTTAAGCACTCCATCCAGAGACACTGTGTGGAGGTGGTGAAGGTCAGACATAATCATTTTCATGAGGACTCGGACTTCTCAGACAATTTTCTGTCTCACTGCTGACCTTTGGGTGTTTTTCTTTTCTCTGAGCTTTGTCTAATGCCATGAACAATAATCATAAAGAAACATTCACAGACATTAAACCATAAAACCACCCTACCGAATCACAGTTAGCACTCATGGGGATTATTATCATTTTTCGGACAGTAGCAATCAGAATTTGTTGACGTACCGGCAAACTCGTGTTGTTCATCTCCAGCAGATCTAGGTAGGTGAGCTTACTTTTTGGACAGGAAGTAAAGAATTAAATTTAAGGAAAGGTATTATAAACTAAAAATGGTTAGTAAAAGAAAAAGATCTGAAAGCTAGAAGGGAAAATGGTACAATAATTTAATACATTTGTTCGATGTTAAGAAAGCAGAAGTAATGTTATGCTTGATACTTTAGTCATGCAAAGTCTGGCAACTTGTAGATATAATTTTCATAGTAAACTACATTTAAGTCAACTTGCGCCAATATAAATGCCAAACTTCTCAACAAATATATGGAGAAAAGCTTCTATTATGTAAGGAAAGTGTGCTGTGGTTGCTTAGAAAGCTCTGACGTTGGGTAGTCGGAGTTCTAAGCAGCAGAGGCCCAGCCCAGAGCACACACAAGGGAGCGGGAATTCTCCCTTTGAATCCCGCTCTCATAGCCAAATCCTGAATTGACTTACTGTTCCATCCAAGGACAGTAAAATGCTATATTTACAGCACATTGCTTTCCAAAGCAACCAACAGCTAAGCAACAGGGCTGTGCCCCCACGCAGCGGAAACCTCTGAAAATAAATGGAAAAGGAGACAGCTGTAGAGGAATGTCTCGACCACGTCAGGGCTGCCGATATATGGAAATGCCATTTGACCCAGCATAAACGTGGCCATCAGAGATCGAGTCAAAACCCAGAGATGACTGGAGATTTACTGAAGCGTTGGCAAAAACTGAAGACGCCAAGGGTAGCAAGCTGTGTCCTGCTTGTCTGGGAGCAGAGATAACAGAGCTGGCTGGAGAGCTGGGAATAGCTGGCGTTGCCCCTCCTGCCATTGCCAAGAGGATGAAAAATGTGGACAATGACTCCTACCCCCTTCTGGCCAGTACTACCCACCTCCCGGGATACCACAGCAGTACCAGGAGTTTCCAGGTTGATTTCTGCAGGGCTCTGACATGGAGAGACAACAATTTAATTACCTCCAGTGACTGCTTGAATGAGGCAGAACCGCTGCCAACGTCAAATTCCCGGGCTGCCCATACCTACACTGCCACATCCACTCCTCAGATACGCTGAGCCGCAAACAGAAAGAAGCTGGGCTTGCAAAATGCAGCGACCACTTAGGCTTTCATTTCCCTGCCTAGCTGGCCCAACTTTTAGATCCTCTCTGGCAACACGGTTCCCCCAGGATCTTGTCATATTTTCAGGTTTCAGCCCATAGTATGGAAACCAATAAATGGTTTTAATTTTTCAACATAGAATCATGCAGATAGTTTTCCTTCCACTGGGAAGCCAGTCGATGGAAAAGTCAAAGTATGTCAGTTCACCAAAAACTGCTCCATGCTTCCAAAATAAAGTGTGTTCATATTCATAATAAGCCTAATCGCATCTTTTTCCAAGACTAGGGTTTGCCTTAAGTGAAGTGTAAATAGACATAATCCATTGTGCTTCAGATTTCACTGGGTAATGAAACAGGGCAAATGTCATCGCACTTAAGTCTGCAACAGAACAAAAATAAAGACAGAGAAGCACAGTTTGGTCCTGTCCGTGTCTCCACAGAACTGCTCTTTATTTTGGGATTTCCTGCTGAAAATCAAGGAGCTTTTTCATCACATCCACTACTTGGTGTGAGAATGAGGGAGCAACATTGCTAGAAACATTGGAAAATGTCGTTAAATCTCTCTAGGCTGGTACAGATCACATATTTAAAATACACATTAAACACATAATGTTGTCTCAAATCAAGTGTAAGGAAAAAGCCTCAGATCTCAGGAATTATCTCAGGAATTGTCTAAAAAAATCAGAAGGGGTAGAGGGTGTGTTTGTGCCTATTGCAACTTTATCTTCTTACCTGATTCACTGAATGTACTCCCCCAAGAAACACCCAGCATTTTAAAATCAGTTCCAGAGTCTGATGGGAGGCTCAGAAGATTTCCAGTCTTACTCTGAAGGCCATTTAAGACAAATGAAATACTGAGGACAAAAGAACAGGTTGGCCAGATTTTCTTTAGAGAAAATTCATTTTCCTTGTAATTGCCCGCACATGTCCCACCATCACAGCTCGTTAATAAAGGTGAAGTAATTTTTTTAATAGGTAAATATGCAAAAATGTGAACGCACTTCAATACCAAGAGCCACAATTTGATTTTTTTTTTTTTTTAAAAAAAGATCGGTTTCTAGGAATCTGTTTTGGTCCTGGACAAAGTAAATGGCTAAATTATTGACATCATGCCAACTAACATTTTTTCCATGTCAAAATTTGTTTTGGACATCATGTCATGCTGCAACATTTCACAGTGTTTTCATTAACTTTGGAATTTTTAGAATATTTAAATTATTCCAGCTGAGTTGTATATTGAGAGGCACAAAGCTGCATTAGAAACTTGGAGCTCACAGGGAAAGATTATAACTGTAAAGGGAAAAACATAGATGAGATAGAGAGTGATGCATATCTCGCTAATGACTTATTAAACACGTATCTGAGTTTAGATCATCAACTCTTAGCTTTGAAATGTTGAAAGTTGGATGGATCTTGACCAGACCAGAGAAGCTACAGACGTGCTAGAAAATGCTAATCTGTTCCTTCACAATGAGAATACAGGAAAACTCCACATGATCAAAAGACAGCAAATTTTAAATGAATTAAAGGAACTACCACTTTTCAAAGTGCGAATCAATCCCAGGAATTTAGGCTTTGAAGAACCTGGAGTGAAATATTGGGATTTTTTTTTTCTTAATATAATTTTTTTAAGGCTGGATGATTTTATGACTGCTAATAACATTTGTAACTATGCAAGCTAAGATAATAACAATGGTAATCAAATCTCATGCTTCAGGGCATAAATTGATTGCTTGAAGGGGCTATGGAGGTTTTTCTTTTTTTCCCACCACTGAGTAGATGATTTCACAACTGACTAAGTGCATTACAAGGGGAGTGTTTGCTACTGTTGCTAGACAATTGATCTAATCCATAATAACACATATGACACCAAAATACGGTGAGCTGCCTATCTGCTTCGCAAACACTAATAGATTTAGGATCAAATTCAGGGAAATATTTGGTTCTTATTTTCCAGTTAGTTTCCTACGGTTCTTCTGAAAGAAAGCAGTAAGGTCTGGATTTAAAAAAAACCCAACCAAACAAAAAAGCCCCCAAAACCAAACTACTCCACAAAATTTAGGACCAAGAATCTCACCACAAATCTTAAAGACCCAAGTTAGGCAAGTGGGTTCCTTGATAGTTAGGTTCAGATCCAAAGATCAGGATGGAAAACAAGCAATTCATAGAGTATCGAGTCACCTCACAGGCTGGCCCATGCATCTCCTATGGCCAGCTTGTAAGAACTTGCTTTTGAAGACAATCATATGTTTCCATTAAAAAAAAAAAAAAAAAGACCTTTTGGTCTCTTTTCTTTGAAAAACAGGCACAGCAAGAGACGAAAGAGCTCAGCTTGGAGATGGGGATTTAAGTTTAAATCTAAGCTGTACCAGAAGACTCCATGCAAGTTTGCACTCTGCTCCAGGACAAGTAGAAATTGATCCCTTTAGAACATATTTCATCAAACAAAAGTTAATTAAAGAGTCACTGGACCCAACTTGGAGCACAACTGCGCCTCACTTTTATTAGGGCATTTGTGGAAGGAAGGCTTGAGCTCCAGTGGTGCCACAACAGACTAGTCATGCTTTTCCCTTCAACCATTCACTAAAGATCCTAGAACCTGTCCAGAAAGCTTCTTTATGAATGAAAATATGACGAAATACAATAATATAATATAATATAAATTATGTATTTTGTCAAATTTGATGTCATTGCTTCTCAAGTGAGACTTTTATCATTCCGGGTTTTAGGTTTGGGTTGGTTTAGTTTGTTGGGGCTCTTGCACTGCACAGCAGTGACATTCCCACATACAACAGCTCAAAGCAGAACTCCATAGCACAGGTTTCAAGTACACACGTGTATTGAAAGTAGAGATCTCCCACGTCATGTCTACTTGGCCACTCCACTGTAGACACCTTCTACTTTGGTAATCTGCCCAGTTATCTTGTTGGCGTGTGCCAGTTTCTGGGATGAAGCTAGAAAACTGTAAGTCAAACTGAAAGGCTGTGCCTGAACGGCAGACCAACGCATGCCAGTCATCCTCCACACTATGGGACAAGTTCATTTCTAAAGAAAAGCAAGTACCATACTCACAAAAAATGCTATCTGAAAACATATCTTTGGTCTTTGTGCTGAACTGGCACGAAGCCCAGAAAGAGCGAGCCACAATATTTAGAGAAATGGAATCGTGACTCACATTGGACAATGGCATTGATCTCATTAATGTGTGGAAAAGATTAAAGAAGCCTAGGAATAAAGAATTTCTATTTCTTGAACAATAACTGCTAGTCACTGGACAAACCACCAGCAACAAGTTCCTCACAGTTGCTCTTATTCTTGCGTAGTGTGGAGGTGGGATACGTGGAACGAAGCCTTTGCCTGGACAACCCGAGAATACAGTCATAGCGTATTCAGTGACGTAGATAAGACCTATCGCTCACCAATGACTGAATAAAAAGCTTTCATTTTGTTTTCTGTCAGGGCCAACTGGCATAATTTGCACAAAATGTCTACTGCCAAACCCCTACATTGATATAACACAGCCTGATTCTCTATACTCCTCTATACAAAAATAAACCCCAAGTATTTAAAGAAATGGTTTGTGCACATTTTTCCACTGAGAGTCAACCCCATTTGGATTATAATAACAGGTAACATTTACAGAATTATTGTAGCTACCCTTGAAACTGAGCAGTCACAGTTATGAACTAAAGAGCTAATTCTGAATTACCAGGGACCCCCCTCCCAAGTTCTCCAGACACGTGAACAAGTTGATTACTGGGGGATTCATTTGGTTTTCATGAGAAAAGAAGAAATTACACTGATCTCCTAGGACAGGGACAGACAGTGGTCTTGGCTAATGCTATAATTTATATTCTTCCATTTTTTATGTCCATCTAGTGAACCAATTTTATTAAAATAACCTACATTAAAGTCCAAATCAAAAACAAAACCCTAGATGGGTTGTTGGTGAACCATTTGGTGCTCCCTGTGTTCCTTTACCAATTTAATCTGACTGGTGGGTGGCAGGGTGTTCAATAGGTCACCTGCGTCAGCAATTTCAGTCCAGACAATTTGCTCCTGAATACTACATGGTATGATACACGTTTTCCAATTACATTTCAAACTGCCTTTAAATTCTACCAGACAGACAAAGTTACATGAAGAATAGAAGGCTTAGGAGACAATAGCATACAAATAACTGCATATTAAAATAATTTATTTTGCACAGTCAAGCTATAGCAGTTATACACAATTATTAATGCAAGTAGGGAAACAACAGTTTGAAAGCCAACATAAGACTTTTCTAAAAAATATTGGCAGTTCTCAGGTAACAGAGTACATAAATGATTCATCCCTCTTCAATGTCCTTCAGACAAGACATTCAAGGAGAAAATAATTATTACTGTAAATGCCAGATACAATAATTGGGAAAGCACTCTGTAAAAGCAAGCATACTTCTGTCTCACCCTTCAACCTTATGTGTATATATATAAAAAAATTTAAATGTGTGTGTATATATATATATATATAAATTGATGTTATGGAAACACAGGAAATTTTATTAAAAATAAGATTCACTCAGTAAATACTGGAAATACTGTCACGAGGTCAAAGTGATGAGTATAAGTCAAAAATTACATTTTTTCAAGAAGGAAACTAAGGACTCTCTTTAAAGCCTTGGAATTACCAGAATGGTCAGAATTGTACTTGTAAGGTATGAAAATATACCCTAATAGTTTCAGCAGACTATGCAGGCAATGCTTAGCGCTTTTTTTCAGTATCTAAATTAAAAGGATAAATACTTCCAAACCTTTCAAATCAACACTAACAGTAAATGGAGGTCTGCGTGACCTTAACCATTTAGTGAGCTGGCTGTAAGCAAACAATACACTTTTTTCGGAATGGCCAGTAAATGCAATGTGGTGGAGCAAGGAATGCAAGTCAAAGAATTGGGATCCCTATGGAGAACCTATAGTCTGAGTGGAACGTAAGTGTGAGAGGGATTTCAGAACTATCAGCTGAACCCTATCAGCTTGGAGGGCTAAAAAATCCATAGCTGTATAAGCAGAGGATATTAAGCAGGTATAAAAAGTCTCTATTGTTTTTGTATTTTGTGCTAGTATGTATTTTGCAATTAAGTGTCTGGTTCTGCTACCTGCAGCTCAGGATGGAGAGCAAACTGTGTGTTAGGAGTCAGAAAGGAGCCAGGCAACAACTGCACCATTGGAAAGTACACGCAGTGAGCAACAAGAGTTCATCAAGTAGCACGTGAAGAGGTGATCAGATCCCAGTCTGTGGTACCAAAGGGAACAGGTGTTTTGTAATCCAGGGCTCCTCTCTCCAGCTGACTAAGTATAGCAAGATCTAATCACTGTCAGACGAGAAAATTGTTTATTAATTTATTTTTTTTTCTAAACGGGGAGTTTAATTAACCCTTTGGCAAAATTTTCCTAGTTGTAGTAAATTATTCATGATGGGCCATTCTAACACTAAGACTACATATTTTTCTTAAAAATACTATTTAGTTCAAGAAAAAAAAAAAATCAAATCAGGAATGTATAATATATGAAATTCATGTTAGCTGACCACAATGGTTGTACCTCAGCCCTTGCTGATGCCCAGCAGCGACAAAAGCCCAACTAAACAGGCCAACAGGACCCTGAAACGAAGGAAGGCTGTGAAGATGACCTCAAAAGAAGTCTGTTAATCCAACTCCTGTCAGCAAAAAGAACCTGGTTTTGAGCCCCATCTCTCTGTGAAGTGGCTCCAGCTGTAGCAGACTACACAGGCTTATTCTACTCGGTCATCCTCCTGTTCTGTGCATACTAGTTTGGGTAGATGTTAAATCCAACACTGAGGGCAAACAATAACGGAGAAAAAAATGCTGTCAAATTCACCTGTGTTTAGATTCATGCAGGTGTGCTATGGTACATACTGATTTAATGATATAGAATTATCATAGTTTTGCTTCAAGTTCAAGCTGAGCTGACTTCCAGCTCCTTGAAGTTAATATAGCTGTGACACTTCCCATCAGCTGAGAATTTTTCCTGTGTACTTTTCTAAATATATCTACCATCTCTAACAGCTCCCAAATTTCAACTTCGTTGAAACTGCTTTCTCAGGCCTTCTGCCATCTGCTTTTTTGCTGGGCTCACATGTGTTTCTCTGGCAGCGACTCTGGAGAACATATTAAAACAGTGAAAAGCACATCGGAAAGTATATTTTTAAAGTTTCTTGCCTCATTTGGGAGTTAAATGCACTTATAACACAAATGCATCATGATTAAAAAAAATAGCAGAAGCCAATATGTCTACATTTGGGTGTAAACTTCTCTGCAAAGTATTCACTGACTGCTGACAAAACCAACGTCCCGCGAGGTCCGTGAGCACAGCCTAGGATATATTCCACACTCGAAGAGTCGCACACATCCCTCATACAACCACCGAAGAAAGAAATCCCCATGCCAACATTCAGGCTCTGGACAGGAATGCAAGTCAGGCATCATTTTGCCATGATGACACTAATCACCAATGTACAAAAGGAACTTTTCTAAAAGGAATTGTTTCTAGGAAGCTATATTCAACCCTCCGTCCAAGTTGGGAACACCTGAACGGTTTATATTTCTCTCTCCTTTGCTAGAACGGGCATCCTTCCCCCGTGCCATCCATGCCGCACTGGCATACATTGAAAGGGTTACATGCTTTCTTGAGAGAGGGAGCAGGAAGGGAGAAGACATTACCATTTGCTTTCAAACCGTAAAAAAACCCACAAAACTGTTTAAAATTTTACTTCTTTCTATATGACTACATCTCATTCCAACCTGTATAATTACCTGATGGATCCATTGGTTAATTTATCCCCTAATTTGTAGAAGGGACTGTATTTTCTTTTCTTGCAACGCTAGGTATCACCTTATACATTTATTGAAAATGGATTATTTTATTCTCCACCCTTATTGCCAAGAGATTTGACTGACTGAAAATAAAGAGAGGGATGTTAAACAACACAACTGCAGCAAAAGTAAAGACAAAAAAAACTGACACAAGCCATTAAAAAAAGGAAATCCTTATCAAATAACCTGTCTACCCAAAGTGGGAGTAAGCAGGGGTGGAAAGACAAAAGAAGACAAAATAGGTGCAGCTTCCTCTAATCTGAGTTTTTGCAGTCATAAAAGTTTTAATTCTACATGAAGATGCATTTCTTCAGGCACAGCGGTCAAAATATAACGGGGCCCTTGGGTGGAAAATTAGAATATAAAGGCTATCAACTGCCAATTAATCTTGTGAGGTCAATGGGAAACAGCCAGAATTGCTGTTTCCAGATGGGTGAAAGGACGCTGTGGAATTTAATTTATCCTGTTACCAATGCACTCTGGCAGATCTCCGAGCCCACGCTCTCAAAAAGGGAACTGAAAGACAAATGAGTTGGCAAGATTTGGGGGTCCTATGTGTCACCTTCTTATAGTGCCTGGGCTGGAGATGTAAATTCGCCCGCTAAGTGGATAGATGGGGTGCATCGCTGGGCGATTCTTATCTGACAATTTAGAATGGCCTGTGATGGCTGTCCTTGCATGTCCGACGGTGATGCCTTGGTTGTGCTTATTGCATACAGCCCAGGAGACGCACAAGAGAGTGATTCGCTGTTGAATAATGTCAGACTGCTAATTTAAACATTAATAGTGCTAGTTAAAAATCTCTAAAAAGCTAGTCACTTTTCAGATCGGGTTATGTATTTAAAGAGAAGACAGTATTGACTTACCATAAACAGTGGAGCACTTTCAATGTTCAACGTTGAAGTATAAAATGGGCTAGCAAGTTGTATTTGTCAAGAGCAACTGAGTGATAGTAAAATTAAAAATCATGCCTTCAAATAAAAAAAAAAATCACTGTAATCTTCAAAGCAATGGCTGAAGGTGTGAATGCTGTCACTGGTTCATACAGCTTTGTGCTTTGCTGGGAAAAAAAAACAAGTGAGAAATATTCACATTACTGTGCGAAACTCATGTTTTCTCATCAGAAGATGCTATTTGAACTTAAATTACTGAGCAAGCTGCAGCCTGTTTGGGGCTGTGGATCTCCAGAGAGAGTTTTGAATGCTGTGACGAGCTCTGTGCTGGCAAAGCCTCTTTTAAACCACAGCTGATCTGGATCTGGCCACAGACCGCTCAGCCAAGGCTGCTTTTAAACACCTCTGTAGTAAAGTCAAGTATAGCAGATAACCCCTGTGGGCACCTATTATGGTTACTAACATATTAATTGACTTATACAGTTAAAAAATGGGATAGTCTTAAATATGAAATGCTATGTCTTTAAAATAAGTTGTGATGTGTATTAGCTCATTACAAACGGCATTAATATAACACTGATAACAGACAATGCTACAGATGAAATAATATATTTTCACGGTTTATGGCAAGTATTTATCTTCCAAGATATATGGTTAATCTTTATCCTAAGCATAAATTACCATTCATGACAAGGGAAACTTAGTTTATGTGTTTCCCGGAAAATGCTACTTTGGTCCACCAAGGAAGAGAGGGTTATTGGTGGAAAAGTGAGAGATTTCCACCAGCTCTGTAGGTTGGCAAAAGTATTTCTCAGCTGGAAAGTCAGGGTGAGAAGTTGTGCAAGGCAATGGGGAAATTAACGTTGCAAGTTCAGCATGCAAACCACCAAAAGGCAAGGGAAAGTAAAACATGGCTTACACTGTGGTGAAGAGGATAAGGAAGGCTTATGGGTGTTTACGCTGATGAGGTTAGTGGCTTGGACTGTGACCCAAAGAGTGGGTAAGATGGATTGCTCTAATGGTGTTGTCTCTATCTCGTGTAGGAATGACAATGAATAATGGGGCTTTAATTGGCAGCTGCCTTTTCACCTGTTCTGTATAAATGCTCTCACTTGCGCCTGCTGGAGTTATGGATCCCAAGAAGGGCAAAGACAAGCTGAAATTAATTAAAAAAAAAAGACAACAGAGTAAGAGGAGAGCACATTTTGACTGCTGGTATAAATCAGGAGTAAAGCCAACAAGCAATAGGGTGATGCCTCTGTGAAACAGGAGCAAATGTGGTCAGAATGAGACCCCTTCTCATTAAGTGAACAAGTCACTTCTGAATCAGGGCAGAAACATAATACTGCCTTAAATTAAAGCTGCTTGAGAAACAACTTTTGCTATCCAAATGGCACAAGATTTGTTTTGCTCACGGACTAATTTATCAATATTTCTATTGCAGTAATGACTACGAGGTCGGTGTTATATCAGGCTGTGCACGCACTCCTGAGATAACATTCAAAAAGGCAGAAATCAGAAAAAGAATGGCGCAAACAAAGACAATGTAACGGGGAATTTTGGCAATCAGACCATATGCTTCATAGACTAGTGTTCTTTTTGCATATTTTTCTTTTTAAAGATGAAGTTTTTTCATCCTTTCATGCTGTAGCATTATAATGACTGATTTGGGCTATTTTCTCTAATGGAGGGGAACTCAGGGGACAGGAGGGCAAGGGCTTTTTTGATGCGAGGAAAAAAAAAAAAGAAGAGGTTAAAAATGAAGAGGAGTGTGGAGAGGAAAAGGGCAGGGCAGGGGTGGATGAGGAGTGAGTGCTGGTGCAGACACGGCCTGGGCCAACATCATGCTGTCCCACTGCACCCAAGCCTCGCCGTGGGTCGGGCAGGCCCCAGTGTGAGATGGTGGGTCAAGCCTGGGGCATCCAGAAGGTCCAGTCTGGACCAGCAGGAGATGAGATCAAGGACAAGACTGGACAAGGCTACCCAGAGGGTGACTCTGAGGTCCATCCTCGGGATGCCCACAGCACAGGTCCAGGGCCCACCAGTCAGTGAGGCTGGTCCATGGGAGATGGAGCAGGGCACAAACACATCAGTGCCATGTCCCAAACACCTCCTAGGTGCCCAGGGCTGAGCTTCTGGCTCCTTAGGGAGAAGGTGTGAGAGTGGAGGTCCTGGTGAGTCTGTCCAGGGCAATTAAGTTTGTTAGTGCCCTTGGGAGATGGGGTGAAAGAGGATGCACAGCAAAAGGATAATGGATAAGAATTAACTGACTGATAGAGCAGAAAGGCATTAGCCTCTTGCGTGATGGTGTGGATCTGCACTGCAGAGTTGAGTTTCTCATTTCAGTACAGACAACGGCAGAATTTAAGTTTCCTTCATGGAAGCTGGGGGGCTGGTTTTTCCTTTCAGAGGACATTTCAGCCTGAGGAAAAAGGAAAGTCTCTGGGGTGTCCCCCAAGCCTAGGGGAAGCTGTGGGGTTCAGGAGCCCTGATGGACCTCTGGAAGCCACACCAACCAGCCTTGCAGGCAGCTAGGGACTTGTTTTCAGGTTTTTTTTCTCTCCCGTTGTTATGGAAACAGCTTGACAAAAGGCTGCTGAGGTTCTGAATCCTGGATGTGCAACGAGGGCAGGTAGATAGGGGATCACTACGTGTAGTTTCAAAGCTGAATGAAGATGTGGATATTATTTTACATATATATTAAATAAACACAGGTAGTCAAAGCCCTGACACGGAGGCATTTCAAGGATAGCAATGTCCATAAGAAAGCTTGCTGGTGTGAATTTCTGTAACCACCTGTAGGCATGTACGGCATCACTGTGCTGAATGCCAAAGGTTTTGCCTGAGGAGATACCTGATTATACTCAGAGACAATTTTACGTGGTGCAAATTTCATTAAGATATTCCTTATGTTTCTCCAATTAATTTAAAAGCTGAAATTGCAGGAGCAAAGACCTGAAGATATAAAACCATGCCAGGATAACAGTGGTGATTTGGAGATAGCAGGAGGTTTGACACCTGAGATAATTCAGCAACTCTCGATGCTCCAAGGCTGGAGATAATCATTCCAAGTGTGTTATTTCATCTGGGATAACATGAATCATCCAAGCCACTGCCTCTAATTTCTTACTTGGCAAACCAGACTGGTTTTTTGGACCTACCGTCCTTTGTGTAGTCAATCTGATGCTCTCAGCCTGTGAGCCAAGAAGGTTTTCTCCGAGAGACTCAATTACTTCCTTCAAGAATGAACTTGCAAGAGGCAGCTGTTAGATGCATGCACTCGTGTGAACGTGCCAGGGAAATGTGTCTGATTGCAAAAAGGTCAAAAGAGATGACTAGTCCCTCCGAGGGCTTTCTATCCCACCTTCTCTGCAGGCCGTCAATGAAAGCACGCTGCTTTCTGCTTCTCCCCGAAGCACGCTTCATTCACTCGCCGCTCACTCTCTATTTATTCAGCTGCACAATCTGCCTAAGACTATTCAAAGTCTGTAAATCAGACAGCAATATATAAGGACAGAACAAAACCATCACAAGCCAATTCACACAGTCTCCACAGGATGAAAGAGGAAAGACAAATTCTCCAACACTGTTTCACTAATGAACCTCACACCTTTGTAGTAAAAGTGAGATTGTCTGCAGTTCACTCTCCCAATTATATCTTCAGCTCTTTGCTAAAGCTGCTAATCAATGTACCGGTTAATGCCAGCTCTGAATGTTATTCTGTACACGAATATTTGTCGATTCAGTATTGCCTGTAGAAAAATTGAATTCACACAGGGGTGCTGCAAGTTCTGTAGGTAAAAACCCCAGTCTTTCCAAGTCAGACCGTGAGGTATCTCTGAACCTGGGAACAGAGGAGTAAGTCCAGAAGAGAAACAGTTGCATTGTAGGAAACTTCCTCCCCTGCACTTCCAGGCCTGGGGCACACTGAAATAGAGTCAGCGCTTCTGGTGCCCTCTCCTGGTGCCACAGCACCACGATCTCTGCCACAGCAGTGGAACCACCAGCATGGTCTACTGGTAGTAGACTGACACTAGGTACTAGTATTTATTTATTTATTAGTGTCTGTGACAATCTCCAGATTCAAATCAGCAAATCTCATGCACTGTGAGAGAAGGAATTTAAGGAAAGGCATGAGGTGCTTCACCATGCCATGCCATATCCAGCCAAATGAACAATACTGCAGTGACACACAGGAGTACCATTTGCTTTTGGAAGTACCATAGCCATATGTTTAGACCCATGAAACATCCCAGATTTTTAGCTAACCAACTATTTTGATCTGAAGCTGGTTTCTTCAAGGCAAGCTTTGCATTTCTCTGCACTGCCTGATGTAGATAATATCAAAACCCTTTGGTACTCATAGGTCTTGTGGAAGGGACTGCTTGTACAAGGATTCCCACAAACAGAAGAAACAGGCTTGCAGTCTGGGCTACTGTCATCGGGGGCTTCCCAAATAAATCAACCCACATGCGTTAGACCTTTAGTGTAGACGTGAGAGAGAGAGGGATCTTGTGGGCACAAAAGGAATATAGAGAAGATCTTTCCTTCAGAAAGACTAGAAGCTGCCAACTTCTTCGGTCCTTACGTACGGGATACCAAAGCTCTTTCCTCCAGCAGTGTTCTCATTCCTGAGAAGATACAAAGATTTGCTGTGATCAGCTAAGAACACTACTGTAACTGCTGTATTCACAAGAAAAGCATTATGATACTGTGGTACAAATGACAGAACAAAAGCTTGTGATACATAGACAGCTTTTTATTACCTAATAGTACATCAGACCTTCAATTTCAGTACAGAAAAGTGAAATCTGTTATTCTACTGTCCGTCCCTACTGTATTGCCTCCATCTGAAAAGGAACTCACATCGTATTTTTCCATCAGTATTTGCTCCTGAAAGTCAGTCTGAACTAAACTGAAGGATCTCTCTCTTGGAAGCGCACTTCTTGGAGCAGGCAGCAGCTTGGAGAAAAGATTATTATGCAGGAGCAAGATTGCACTACTTGGAGAAATCGGTGTTTCAGCTGCTGCTGTTTTGGAGTATTGGAATGAATCTGACATTATATAGGTATTGAGGAAAAGTACCGAATACTGGGAAAGCAGAGCTGTGAGCATGCTGGGGAGGTCTTTTATTAATGTACAGTATTTTATGATTTCATAGCTGTTTGTTTCACTGATTGCACAAAGTGACCCGAGTCTTTCTATGGCGTGTCTGTAGGATGTAGAAGAAATGTCCCACAGTCAATGTGCAGCAAATACCGAGGGACACGCAACCACTCGGCAGGTCAGTGTGACACCTGGAAGAGATCAGAGTCCCATCCCGTCGCCTCCCCACAGCTCATGCTGCCTCCTCAAGTGTTCCTCACACAAACTCACCCCTCAGTTTCCATGGGGAAGTCTCTTCAACATGAACACGTATCATCTATTTACTGGGTTTTTTTCTACTTTAGGGCAGTACGTCACTATCCAACACCCACAGGCTCCTGTGCACCAGCCAGTAGACATAACAACAGCCTCTAGTTTACAGCTGCACTGACAAAAGCTATTTGAATGCAGAAAAGAAAGAAATTGGCAAAGGGGAAAGACAAGATGATACAGGGCATTACTCCCTTCCACAGGGCTCTACAAGGCCATAAGTACTAGGTAGCATTTTCTAACAAATATATATTTTTGCCTTTATTCATCAGACTAAAACCAAAACAGATACACAAACTAGTGCTGCATGTAAAACCCTTTTTCTATTTAAAGTAAATTCTGTGTGAGCATTTTTCAGAAAATACTGATAAAATAAAAATGTCCTCAGGGAACCATATACCATTTCTTCAGCTGTTCATTATACAGCTTGCTCTAACAGTTCATCATACTGAGTTTCCTATCCCAGGTGCCGATGAGGACAGAAACATTTTTACCAAAAAACAACAGTTTGGAAAATTTTTAGGGCACTGATTTTATCAGTGTGCAATATCTGGGAGACTTAGTGAGGTAAAGGCAGGACTAGATCCAAGCAAGTTGAAAGGTGTTACATGAAAATATTCAGAGCATAAATCGTTAATTGGGTAGGGGAGAGGTGCTGTTCTTGGGTATTCTTGCTTATAATCTTTCATTTACATAGTGGAATAGTCTTCAAAATAGGGATTACCATAATGTCTGAATGCCTAATTGAAAGAAGGTGCTGTGGTTAACTCAGGCACCGCTTAATTTCAAACCCCTTATCATCCCTAAATGTGAATCCACATTTAAACACGGAGGAAAAATACATGGTGTATTCAGGAACAAACAAAGGTATTGTCTGACATAAGGAGCTTATGTAAATGTAGGATGGCAGAGCTCCTTTTTTCAGTAAACCTTTCAAATACCTCCATAAATCATGAAGAACAAAAAAATCTTTCTTTTAAGGACGTTTGCAATGGGATTTCACCTGCCCAGGACTGATGAGGGACAGCACTGTTCAGGGGAAAAAAGAGCTTTGCTAGCATCTTCCTAAGCAGTAAATTGCAAATAAATAACTTTTTTTGTGTCCATGTGCTTGTGTGAGAAGGCTTCCATTATGCATCCACTGACAATTCCCTAATTTTAAAACAGAGGTGTCATTATACAGGGATGGATGCACCTGCAGTAGTGTTTTACATCCTTTCAGTCCCCCTTTATAAGCCAGTAGATTTATTTTTGCTTTTAAAGGCACAGAGCATATTTTAGAAAAAATAAAATTAAATTAAAAGGTGCTTGTACTACAGTGTCTTAAGAAGACGTTTTATGTGATACAGTGGATAAAATGCAGGATCAGAGACAGTGGATATTTCTGTTCTACCCAGTGCAGTCATTGTCCTGCCATATAATCTCAGCAAATTACTTCACCTCCTTCTTTCTCTCCTACTATTCTTACTTTTTAATTTTCCATTTAGACTGGAAGTACTTTGGAGAAGGAACTGTCTCCTACCATGCATCTATAGAGGCCTTTAGTTCACAGTGTTCTGCTCTCAGTTGTTCTTGGAAGACCAACAATTATAATTACATGAAGGCAGGATGCATGTGGATGCAACATTACTTTGTTCAGGCTAATCAGCTCAATTCTATCAGTGAAATCTCTCTCAATTATAGGAGAATCCATGTGTGCGACAGAGACAGCAGAAATCAATCCTAATTACTCCCCACAGCCTGCACGATTCTCCTGTGCAAATAGAGGAGAAGGGACATGAGGTGTTCCCAACACCGGTGGTGGTCGTTGCAAATTCCTTCTTGTAGAAACCTGTTACTGTGCTATCAGGAAATGCTTACGCTACGCCAAGCAAGAATACCAGAAGTATTTATGTCAGCAATATTAAAAAAAAAAGGCTGTTTCAAGGAAAAAAAACAGTTATAAAACTCATAACAGGCCCTTTCTAAAGAGAGCAGTGTGACAACCTGTCTTCCTTCCACCAGGACATTCCGAGCAATTAATTCAATTGCTTGTCTAAGAAAAAAAGAGAGACATCTCTATATTTTATGCCAGGAGAGAACTTCAGAAAATAATTTCCTTGTCCTACCAAAATGCTAAATTTTCTGTTCTTAGTAAATCCTCTTTATCTTTCTGTAGTCTCGCAAATCTCTCTTAAGCCAAAATTTATCTATGGATGACCATTGGGTTTACCTACCACCACTCACAAGGCACGCAGCAGGAGAGAGCTGGGTAAGCTCTGTGTTGGAGGGGGCAGGGATAGAAGCAGACACCAAAATTGGCTCCCAGATCAACCACCTGAGCTGTTGGCTCATCCTGCAGCCACCTTCAGACTGCCTGGAGATGAACCGGGACCTGGTTTGTTCCCAATAGCTTCAATGACAAGCTCAGGCAATTTTACAGCCACTCTAAGCACTTCATGAGCATCCCTGACAATCAAGCTTCACGTCTACGTGTACTGTTACAAAATGAAGGAGTGAGTGGGTTGCAGTGTTTCATTTAATCATCTTTATTTTTATATTAGGCTCCTGAACACGCTCCTTCATATGCATAAGTCAATTTGAGTTACAAAAGATATTGAGCCCTGTCTACCCAACACAGTTATAAAATGGGAGGGATGCAGACAGCCCGTGCTCACGGCTGCGGTGCCATTTCAATCAGGTTGCTCACCTCAGCATATAAACCTTCTTTTTTTTTATCCACTGAGATCCGAGTGCCTGTATTTTGAAATGTCTGCTATAAAACCACACAGCAGCCACATAGGAGTTAGAAAGCTGCTGTGCCTCAGAAAATAATTTTTGTCCACAGTGTTTACACAAATCAGAAATGAATGAAATTATTCAACATAGTTGAAAAGTCTGGACAAGACACTGTAATGAACCAAAAGAGCGATATCCAAAACGCTCCTGTAGCACAACCTCCTCCCTTTATTTGACACAAAGACAGAACGCTGCTTCTTCCTGGCATGAATTACAACTCCAGAGGTTATGCCCATACACAGGAGAACACAGAAAGAAATATAAAACAAAATTGGAGGAGGCAATCAGCAAAATTTTATTTTAAACTTACAGCCAGAAGATCAAAAGGTCAACTTCAAGTTTCCAGCTCTTCTTGTAGTAATGATAAGCTGAATTATGCCATTCTTCTCCAGGGCTAGACTTGGAAACTATATGCGTTCGTTGTTATAATTTGACCTTGCAATGATCTGCCACAATAGGGATTATGGTGTTGTCAGAAGATTATTCTGCACCTGTTTCCATGACATTTGTCCCTCGCAGAGGAAGTGTAAATACTGGTGACATCTACCCTCAGCGATGCCTTGTCACTCCTGTTGAGACATAGCTGGAAAGCAAAGAGAAAGGAGCAGAAAAACAGGTAATGAAGAAATTAAAATAGAAGCAGAAATTGGAAGGCACTCTAACTTTTCCCCCAACAACCACTCCTACCAACAAAGAAAACCAAAAAAGATGCACAGGAAAAATAAGTACAAGTCAGCAAAGAGAAAAACATGTTGGAAACACACACAGGGAGATGCAGGAATGCCCAGGCGTTTATACTAAAGTCATATTAAAAACTGTATCTCTCTCTAAAATATTGAGAAACCCTGGATAAAACATGTGTGATATAAAGGATTGCTCAGATTGAACTGACTGACAATATCCATGGGGAAAAAAGACAGATGAAAAACAGGCTACTGCAGCTGGGTGCTTTGACTCGAGATAGACATTTCTTAGCGGGAGAGAAATATAATAACTTTGGAAAGAAAATTAAATAAAGTTTGAAAGTGTCCTCTACAGAATAAGTGAAAGACAGGTATCACGGGCACTGAAAACAAAGCTTGAAGCAAGCTTGAAACCCCAGTTTTCAAGAGGTGCAAAGCTCTCCCTCTGGTCCCTGTTAACCTTCCATTAATCACAAATGGGATAAAAAGGCCTAATAAAGTTATTACCTTTTACTGTTTTTAAAACCTGTATTTTCCTGCAGACGAGCTATTCCTGGCTCATGGGCCAGTGATATTAAGTTCCCTCATCCCTCGGCTGTTGATAGGAAATGGGAAACTAACTTTGCAGGGCTGTTATAAGAATCTCATTCTGTCTCAGTATCATTGATATACGCTGCCTTTGGTATAGATCACATCTGTAACTGTCAGAAAAGCAGCTTTCCTCTGAAAAAAAACCCTGGTTTTATTTACTGAACAACGTAGTCTGCCACAAACAAATCTCTAGCTCAGAAATCTAAGATAGACACCTTTCTTTTAAACAACCTTGAATGTTTTAACCCCATCTTAACAGCAACATGAAAAGAAATAAATCTGAGTTTTGTAGCTGTGGGACACCAAAATCTCATTGATTTCAGCTAGACCATAAACACGTCAGTGTCCCAAATTCCTGTTCCTATAAAGACAGGTTGAGATTTAATTTACAAAAACATACGCTATTTTTAAAATATTCACCAGTTTTTCATCTTCATTCATTCTAATGCACATATTTAAACAGTTTCCAGTATTTCCGTTTTCTTGGCCAAGCAGAAATATTTATTATACTTGTTAAAGTTTATATTACCCTGTAGCAAAGCAATTTATCATTACTATACATGGGTGACTTTCTTGATTATTAAAATACTGTTAAAGTGAAAACTGTTCAGCTCACACCACACTTCTCTCTAATTTATTCTTGTTGTTTGACTTCAAGTGGAATATAACCGCAAAATAATACATCTGATCTAGAAATTGAGACACAGGATGGGTAAACAGAAAAAGGGAGGAGAAGCATCCTATTGAGAAGGCTGATTGTGTCCTTATATTTTGTACAGGCATGGTCGAGGGTCCCAGACTGTCATCGGGGCCGCGTGGCCATGAAAGGTTGATTTTGCGTCTGCACGGTAGAGCTGCCTCCAAGTGGCATTAGCAGTGCCATACCCCCTTCAACTGCAGGTGATGAGAATCCACCTTCACTAAATACACTCCGACAGACCTCCTTTGCTCCCCATCTGCCAGAGTGACATTGCCTGCTGATAAGTTAGTTGCACACTTGGGAAGCTACACTGATCTGATAGAAAAAAATATACATATAACTTTCTCAGTGCTAAAATTGTTGCAGGAAGCACCTCCTGTGCTTTAACGAAGCCACCATTCTGTGAATCCTTATGAAGAAGCACACATATTGCCATCCAAATTTGCGTTCAACCTATTCCTGTGTCTGTATCTTAGGAAATGCATAAATGTATTGAGGAAAAGGGGTTAGCACCGTCCATAGAAAGTCATGGTGCTCAGAGGACTACCTTGATAAACAGCAGCATCTGAAACACTCTGGAAGCCCATCAGGGATGCAGAAAAATAAGCTTAAAAAAGTAGTTTCAAAGTAAGGATTAGATAAGAGACACGATAGGAAGGCCAGCAAACAAGCAAAGGGATGAGTCTGGAAGACTACAATGGAGTCCTTGGAGTTCACCTGGCATTGGACTACCTGAGGATCTACTGCACTGTACCAGGCTCAAGGGACTGAAACTATTTCCCAAGATTAGAATCTGACTATCAGTTTGTGTGGTGTTCTCACAGGCATATTGGAGAAGGTGAACATCACCCATCCTGAGCTGGGCACAGGCATCTTTCTTAACGATCATCACCTCACTTGATCTGACAGGTAATCACAGTCTGAAAATATTACTTCTGAATTCTTTTCAGATCAGAATGGAATAAGATTTGGGAACTGAGTGAACTTTTGCTCGTGGCCCTGAGGACAAGAATGATGGACTTTTTGTTCCAGTCGAACCAGATGGTGTTTTATACTGTCCACTTCTGCACTATAGAAAACCTTCCACAACAAGTGCGCATATAAGATTTGGAATTAGAACTATGTGCAGCTTTTATTGTAAGAGTTGGTTCCTATCTGCATGCCTAGTATCAACAAATCCCAGCTTTTGCAGTGTTCCTCATCGGAGACGCTGTGAAAGTAAGTAAATGTTATCCACGTTTTACAAATGTTTACTTTGGGTTATGGGGAAGGAAAACAATTTGCTCAGTTAGCCTGGTTACTATGCAGGTGGGAGAACTAGTATTAGTGAAACAGCAAAACTAGTATTAGTGAAACAGCTGGGAACTAAGACCAAATTACCCCAGATCCAGCCTCCCATCCACTGGACCGCGTGAGACCTTCACGGAAGAAATGCAGAGATCAAGAATTCCAGTCATGGCACATGTGTAAGACACATGAACGCAGGACTCCCCTGCACAGCCAGCTGCACGCTCAGGGGTCTGCTCAACCAGCTCCAACGTCTGCAGAAAAAGGACATAGGGTCTGTTATTAGCAAGAATGAAATGGTTTCACTATGCAATAAGGGTGGGTTTTTTTCCCCCGCTGTCCCTTTGGTTAAGGATAGGTTTATGTCCAGAAGCGTCATGGTCCAAAAAGCCCTGACCCCCTTTTCATGAGGACGTCGGGAATTTGTGGTGATGTTAAGTTGTTCTGACAGTGTTTGGGGCTGGTTAGAAACGGCCCACGGGAAAAGTTCACCAGGGAGCAATCCAGGGCTGCTGCGCTTCTCACGGCTCTGCTGCAAACACACTGCAACCACGAGGGCTGCCTTTACACCTTCCCCACTGAATCTGGAGGAGGTTTTGGAGAAAGAAGAGCCATTTTCAACAATCCCATGGGAGAGACTTCAAGTTCCAAGTGTATAAAGAGGAGAAGTAGATAAGTGTTCTAGATCTTTGTTCAAATCCAATAAAAACATTTTGTGAGGTTCAGACATTCCCATTGAATGTAATAGAAGTGGCAATTTTTTTTGTTGGTTAAAATATCTCCTTTACATATCTTTTTATATATCTTTTTTATATCTCCTTTACATATCTTTTTTATACAGAGTCTATGACTGTATTCTAGCTAGAATTTTGCATACCATGTTTCCAACTAACAGTGATTATTTATGGCTGAATCGTCAACTTCTGTATGCAAGGAACCACAGTGGCAATGCTGACAGAAAACAGCCCATAAAAGCTTCAACGGGTTCTGTTGTAAGTTTTGTATTCCTTTTTTTTTAAGCATAATGCCTTGAGAATCTTGTAAAATTAAAACATAACAAAATCCAAATGCTCGTAGGCAGATAAGAGCACTGAGCTCATTATATCTGTGTTTTTCATTCACTAGCAGTTACATTTTTCTCTATTATTTGCTGTCTTTGTAGTGATAACTCACATCATTTTCGAGCTGTCATGAAATGAGATTTTCAACAAAACATTTATTTTTCAATCTGAATTCACCATGTTTTAGGTAACATTTCTGCCTCCTTTTTTTGGAAACTGAGACTCAGATCAAGTTGTAGACTGATCTCTGCTGGCAATAAATAATTGCATGAATCAGAGTATATGATTTACTTCTTAATGAGTTGATTGTTTTCTCTATTTCTTCCTCTGCGTTATCTTAAAATGCAGAAGATGGTAATTTAGTTTGCCATACAGAAAACCCCCTCCAGTAAAAACCACACTCTTCTGAAGCTGTAGTGACCAATAGCAAATAAAGTTCAGTTCTTTGGGTGATGTCAAAACAACGCCTGATAGTAACAAAGCCAGCTGCTTTGATTTATACTGCCTTCCTCCAGCAATACCAGCCAGCATTCTGCCTGCCCTTTTCACTGCAGTTGCACATTAAGCTGAATGCTTTAGAGATTTTCTACAACAACTCCCAGATCTCTTTCCTAATCAGTATTCGACACATCTTTCCTTTTAGCAGATGCGCTATTTTTTCCCTTTGTTCCAAGATTCATTGTTCCCCATTAACTGCAGTTGCCATTTATTAGTCCAGATGCAGAAATGATCCAACGACCCCTTACGAGTCGATGTGTTTGCACCCACCCACACGTCTGTGCGCCAGCATGCAATAGGCCCTTGGATCATCATATATTTAAATATATGCACTGAAACTATAGGCTGTTTATGTGAGATTTACGATGTTTCTCAAATGTGCGTATGATAATGAAATGTGATTTTGAACCGCTAAAAGTGAACCAGGTTCAAAGATAGTTTCTGAAGATGTGCTCTTCTGGGCTCTGAGAATAACATAAAAATACAGAGAAACAGATCCTCAGCTGGTGAAAAATCTTGTTAGAATTAATGCTGCTATGTTGATTTACACCACGTAAGAGTGTGATCAATTAAGTCTGTGCTGTGAACTATATAATTTTTTAATGAAAATTTAAATGTAATCATGCTAGGCCACAATATTCATTTTGGAGAGAAAAAGGAGAAAAAAAATTAAGTATGGAAACACTAGGTGAAAGCATTCTTGAAATACAGACAAATTGGTAGGAAATGGAGTGTGTAGTGCTTAAATATTCAAACTACTGATAATATAAACAGGTGGCAACCATATAATATAAAGTACATTAACTTGGAATTCTGTAGACACTTGGAAGATAGGAAAATAGGATTTCACATCGCATTAGTTCACTGGTCCATGAAATCCTATATCCTTCTTTCAACATTGGCTAGTAGATAATTCTTCAGTGGAAGACAATCCTGCCCCTCATAATGCATCTCAGAAATACAAACTGCTGTTTGCAGAAGAAGCAGAAAAATGAAGGGCAAGACAGTCATGAAAAAATTTGGAAAAAGCCAAAGTATAAGAGCTCATAGCTTTAATAAAGAGAAAAGACTCATTGTCTTAAAACCAAGCTCAGTTGGGTATTGGATGCTAGAAGTATGCAGTGCTTTTTTTACCCTCAGGTTACTAACTCAGCTCATCTCCTCCATCAACACTGCCTAAAATTTATGATCATTGTGCCCTTTGTGAATAAAGATGTTTCCACTTCATAAAATCAATGGTATTATTAGCACTCACTCTTCTGCTTCTCCTACCGGGGGCAGCAAGATGGCAACTCGGTGAACCTCCCTTTGTGACAGTCCCTCCAAACCAGCCCTGAGAGTCATTATTAGGGAAAGGTCGGAAGCTAATATGAAACTCAGTGAAATATTGTCTTAGCTACCATATAAATAAGTCTGAGTTTAAATTAAATTAAATATGGTGGGATCTTCTGACAGCTAATACTTGCAGTTGCCAGTGGGTCATGGAAAAAAAACCAACAAAACAACAATTCTTCAGTCTTGTTTTCACACTAGAAGCTTTACAGTTTAAAACAGTTAGAGAAGCCACAACCATCCACCATGGCATCATCTTTATGCTGGTGACAGCGACACCCAGCTCAGAAGCCCTGCCCTCAGGTATCAGGAACATCCAAGCACAGCCTAGTAGCAACGTGTCTCAGCTAAATATTATCAAAGGTGATTATGGAGACGAGCAGGAGCTAATGTGACCTGGCCTTAAATTGGCCCATCAATTCAAACCACATCCAGAATCAGAGACTAGCTGCACAGAAAACTCTTGCAAAGTCAGATGTGATGAACAGCCCAAATCAAATGTTACCCATTAGAAAACTCTTTCCACCGCTCATTTCCAAAAGCCACCTATCCATTTTCTGTCCTGAGCAGATTTCCTATGTGCCAGCTCTCTCAGGGCACTGATAGCCCCTTTGCAAACATCTTGCCAGGCTTAGATGAGTTACTGCAAGGGCAGCAGCTCCTGCTGCACTAACCTAAGTGCCTTCTGAGGGGTCCAGCCGTCGGGGGACATGCCAGGAGAGGCAACGGTAGAGAACTGAACCCTGCAAGGAATTAACACAAGCCTTTACAAATCCATCAACTTCTTTCTATAAGAACCAGGAAAGAAAAGAACAAGGAGAAGGGAAAAGGAAGAAGGGGCTGATTTGGGCTACTGATGTTATCGGGACAGATTCTGCTTTCTAATGAACTTTGAGTCAGGCCAATGAAGACATATCTTTAGCATTTTTCTCCCTTACTACCCTCTTTGAAGTAATCATATTTCAACTCCCTTGCATTTGTTAGACAGTAAAAGACATAGCACCGACAACAGTGCTAAGCCTGAAATGTGCATAGGAGCGTGTGTCTCTAGGGACAAACAATACTGCAGGGTAACCGAGAGCAAGGTCAATGACCACAATGGTGGGAGAAGTCTGAACACCATATATACAAAAGGAGTCACCGCTAGACCTGAATCCGCAACTTCCAAGAGTTTTGCTTAGTTCAGATGTTTCTAAAAATTTCACTTTTCTTTTTCTTAGAATTTCAATAAAATTCTCAGACCTCCTAACTTCTTATTTCTTCTCAATTCCCTGGGCTGCAGCTGCAGCCTGAGACACCCCCAGGCATTCAGCTGGTCTTCTCTCCCTCTCCTCTTGGCCTCATCCCTACCTGGTGAATGTGCTCAGTCATCACCCAGCTCGGTGAGAAGGCTCTGTCTCCTCTCCATACGTATGGGGAATCAAAAGATAGAGGTCACAATGGGAACCTCTGACTTGCAGTGCACACATGTGCTTGTCAGGAGGCATCAGGGACGCATCGATTCAGCTGCAAGTGAGCAGCGGTACTCACCGACCCGGCGAAACCTTTCCTGATTGCTCAGGGGCTCTGTCGGCATTTAGAAATCTCCCCAAGCAATGGAGAAACATTCCCTCTCCATGTCTACTCCCAGACTGTTTTCTACTTCACTTTTGTAAAAAAAAAAACAAAACCAGACAACGTGAGGTGTCCTTGAAGTTTAATACAGACACTTAATTGTCTCTGATCCTGGCTTGAGCTGGGCAGAGGAAGAAAATGAAGAAATCCATGTGCTTTCAAAAGGTCTGGAGCAACCTGCTCTCTCTGTTTTAACCCAGGAAAGAAAAAATATGAATAAATACCTTCATGTGTTACAAAGACTTAAAGATGCTGTTTACTGCCATGGAACCATGCAGAAAGAGAAGATACTGCAACGCAGATCACACTCATCTCCAGAGAGCTGCTCTAAGAGGCATGATCAGGAACATTCAAATAATGCCATTTATTCTTATGAGTCTGGGACAGCCCACACCCAGTACCCTGAGCAGCGAGGTTATGGATGGGGCTGTGTTAGGTTATCCCAAGGCAATGAGTATAAGCAGAGTATTGCACCCCTTTCTTCATCACTTTTAAGCATGTGTTTATAGTGGGAAATAAGCCTGGAGCATGGTCAGAGGACGGCACAAGGGGGCAGGTCCTGGCTCGGGGCAGACACCCCACTGCAGAGCTGCCCCAGCGAGCCACCATCCTGCCCCACACACAGTTCTGGCTTTCTCCCCTCCTGGAGAGGTGACAGAGAAAAAACCTTCACAGCAGTCAGGTGAAACATCTCAATAACACATATTTTTATCTTTGTAGGTAACGACACCATTTTCCTGCTAGATCTCAGTGCCAGTCCTGTTAAACAGCATGGTCACTTCTTTCCTTTGTTCCCAAATGATTATTTCACTAACAAACACCAACAAAATGACAATTTACAATGAAATAGTTCCAGAACTGTAAACCATTCTAAAATCTGAATGCAGGCAGAAGCTAATGATGCAGTAGATTTACTAAGCCAGATCTTAGCATACGAGGGTGATAGGAAAAAAATATACTGTCTGATACTATTTTTAATATACTTTGGATAAGAAGAGTACACAGAACAGCATCATTTAATATATTAAATGATCCATCTTGTCATGTTATGGCTTCGTCTGTTATGATCTATTACTT
The DNA here is from genome assembly GCF_964199755.1 of Larus michahellis. Taxonomy (NCBI): domain Eukaryota; kingdom Metazoa; phylum Chordata; class Aves; order Charadriiformes; family Laridae; genus Larus; species Larus michahellis. The sequence goes on along the minus strand of NC_133905.1, from coordinate 12,925,522 downwards.
TACAGCACACCGTTATGCATATATAAAAAAACTACCTTCCAATAAATTATCACAGCATCTATTTACTTTGCAGTTTCTATTTACTTTCACATTTAACCCATGCCAACTTAAGACCATTTACAAAAACACAGGTCCATTTCCTCATCTTTGTGAGCTCTTTATAGATGTGGACCACAGGATCTTGTGATATCTCTCCTGGATAGCAAATGTTTGAACCTGAACTCTTACTGATGCACACTGGCATTAATAAGAAACTTGATCCACCTTTGAAGATGATGAGCAAGTCGAATTCTACAGCTACCAGTAAGGGAACAAAATCCCTGGGAGATGCAGTCCTAATTCCCTCTTGTGTTTTGGAAAGTATCTTCCATAAGACTTGCTCTACCCTTGGAAAAGATAACCTTGATAAAGAGCTCAAACTTAAATCTTACTCATGATCTTTGTGCCATTTCTATAGCGTGATGTTGCCAAGAGCAGATGGGTTTGCCAAGATGAATATTACTTTTTCACACATTGTAGTGAAAGGGTTTATCCTGGGAATCACAGCTGGGCAAGCATAGTTTAAAGGAGATCTGGGGACACTCTAAAAACTATAGATCCCACAGAAATGCAATAATAGGTCAGGCACCAAACACTTCCCAATTTATGTAGCAACAAGCTGTTCTCCAATTCAGGTGCAGATACGAGCATAGCTCCAGATCAAGACTCAAATCTCTTGCATTCGTCAGAGTGGAATTCTTAAACAGCTTTCCCCCCTCCCATTGTAAATGATATCTTTTGATATGTGTTATCGCATTTTTTCATACAAATTGCATTGAAACAGTAGAACGGCATAACAAAACACCAAATTATTCCTGCTAGATTCAGCAACTAAAATTAAAGAGGGTTTTTTTTGCTACTTGATCATAATTGTAATATTTCAGATTCCTTCTACAAAGAGCAGAATTTAATGGCTGTTATGGATTTTTCACCCCCTTAGAGAATTTCTGCAAAATTCAATTATTTTTGGAGACTGCTTGAGTTTATACCTCACGGTGATGATGAATTACCTATTGTACTGGCCGACTTAAAAACAATACACAAAAATCAATTTTTTGACAAAAGGAAAGACACAGAGAATCCAGGACTGGCACACAATCCCTTTACCCTGAGTTTAAAAATGAGCTAATTTCAATCACTTTGCCTTTTTAAACCACTTTCTGTAGCAGCATCTGATTACTTTTCAGCTGTTTAGGTTTCCTATAGAGATTGACTTTGCCAACAAGACGATTTGCCATCAAGGAATTGTAATTAACTTAATGAACTCTGTCTTTTAAACAGTTGGAGATTTTAGAGCTAAGAGTAATGATTATCACAAGTATCAGAGAGTTTTGTTTTAAACATACATATTCAGTGCCAGATATAAGTAATTTGCATGTTAACGTTTTCATGCTCAGATATGACAGTGGTATTTAGGATTGCTGACTGTCTAAAGTAAGAATAATATTATGCGTCAAATAATAGCGTCAGAAATAGCAATAAATAACACTGAAAATGGAATTTAAGTAATGCCTCTTATAACCAAGACTTTTACAGCTCAAAAAATTTGCTAATAAAAGAAAAACATTGCACCAGACCAGAGCAAGCATCCTTCTGTGAAGCCCTGAGATACAGTTTGAGCCAACTTTTCATTCTGTCCATGGATCTACAAACAGATTATACCACATACTTTGGGTTGAGCAGCATATAAATTGTTAAGAAAAACTGTAGGTATCCTGAAGCTACCAATAAAAATTTTTCCTGCCAAATGCTCTGGCTTTGTGAACCAGCTGATCTTCCCCCTCTAAAAGTGTGTTCATATTAATCTCATGCTAAACAAATCAAAAAGTGTTGCACTGGTAAAATCTAACTTGGTGTAGTGCTGTGATTTTATATAGCAAACACTCAACCTGTTCTCATCCCTAGATGATCAGATGTTATGGTTTGGGGGTTTTTTGCCATAAACCTCTCAGCAACCTTGGACAAAACCAGGGCATTTCATGGGGAGTGATACCGGGCTGTGCCCATGGAAATACTGCTGTAAGAAAGACCTGCAGCGTGCTCTCTCTCTGAGAAAAGCCAATAATATTGTCCACAAGAGAACCAGATCTTTGTCTCTAAACTTCATTACGAGGAACACTGGCTCTGAACACGATTTCCTATACAATATGGCCAGTGCAAAAGGAACGGCATAAATATTTAACAACCATCTTCATGAGAAAGTGGCCATTGTGTCTTTTTCCCATTGATGGGCAGACACAACCCTATTAGCTAGATGTATAATTTATCCTGCCTTAGAAAAGTCGTGTACAAGACCATCCCAGCAGTATAGCCCATGTACCTCCTTGTTGCTCTGAGGCAGGTGTCACCCTCATCGCCTGCCTAGGGGTCACCTTTCCACTGAGGGGAAAAAAAAAATATTGAGGAAAAGTTAATAACACATCTCTGAGCTCAAAGTAAGGCATGTATGGCGTGCATTGAAATTAAGGTGCCAGCTTGCCAATTTTAATGGGTGACCTCATCTCCGGCACTTTGAAAAGGCTGTTTTCAAAAGGCAATCAACCTTTCCTGAGAAAAATCAGTTTCCTGGCAAGGGGTTCATGCTGAGTATCTCTCAAGAAAGAGCTACCTTGCATGGCTTAGGTGAAGAGTGTTGTCAAAAAACGTGAGGTTTTTTTTTTCACTTGAGGATGTCAGCATTTATTACTTTTCTGGTTTGGGGTGCTTTTTTTTTTTTTATGATTATTGCTAAGTTATTTTCAGTCTAGGAAAAGTGTTCCTGTTTTAAGTGTCACTCCACGGATCTCCTGCCAAAAGACAAATACAATTATATTGGCACTGAAAAGCAAGAAAGTTAAATCTTGAAGCTCTTACTCACTTGAGTAATCCCACTGAATCGAAGCAGTGGGATCAAGCTCCTAATTATGTATCCCTGAAAGGCATTTTGTTATAATGCTCCTGAACATCTCCACTGAGGACCCTCCATCACCCTCTCACACAAAGCTTTACAACAATCATGAAAACACCAGAGCTCTGCAGACGAGCCGCACAGAGTGTGGGGTTTCGGTTTTCTTCCTTCCTGCAGAGGTGAACTAAGAGCTGCCGCTGAGAGTCACCGTGCAGCGACCACGTTGCTCTCCAGCTATTTATAGACGAAACTTTCCCCAGTGTTTTTCGCACTGGTGAGTCACAAAAGGGAAGCACCGAGTGATTCCTAAATTCACCAACAAAAGTTTTCTCACTGTCTGTAGCTGCTGCAGGATTTGGATCAGATCATAAATTGTAGATTAAATCATGTGCAGGAATGCATGATATTCAGGTGATTGTATCAACTCATCATTGCTATGTAAGGGCTGTCTAAACTATAAATCCATCCTAAAACACCTTCCTAGCAGAGACATGGCTCATCCCGACAAACAACTTCAGTTTAGGTAGCTTTAGCTGCCCAAATTCAGGAAGTTCTATTAAAGAATAACTGCATCTACATGAAGGATTTTGTGAGTAGAAGCATGCAGATTTACACACGTCCACCTGTAGGTATGACATACCCAACCTCTGACTTCCTTGGGGCTTCTGTGGTACATGGAATTAAAGCTTTTGAAAACTCCTGCAAGACTAAGACTGCAGTAAGTCTGGAACAGTTTGGACTGCAGAAGTGCTAATGCTAAAATGAAAATGATAAGATGTACAGCCTAGTGGTAAGGGAGGTCTGCACCAATCCCTGTTTAATCAACCGTGGCCGCAGAGCCCACCTCCGTAACACAACAGCAGCAAAGGGAAAAGCACTACCATGGGTAGGAAAGGCAAAGAAAAAGAAAGAGGATCAGCCAGTCAGCTGTCGGATACCCAGGGAAGAGAAAGGAGGTAGAAAACTGCAAATATTCCCAACAAAAAGCCACCCGTGAATAAAACCACCACATGTGAACAAGCTTGTCTCAGCAGCAGAGACGAAGTGAATAGTTGATGATACCACAGGATGTCAAGAGACTGCCCGGTGTCTGCAGGTTCAGTCAAACCTGGCCTCGACTGCAGCATGGTCACGGCTCAGCTCCAAAATACCCGACATCTAGAGGCTTAGTCTGGATTTAGGCAACATTTTAGTTGCAATCTTCTTCAAAAAAAGACCCACAACAACACAACAATGAAGCAAACTATCGTTTGTGAGACTAAATAAATTACTCTCTATCCCGTTGTAAAACCCACACGCATGCACCCACACACAGGCACATTATTTGGGGGGAATGAAGACAAATCCTGTCACCGCAAAGCGCAACCTGCTGACAATATTTTCTGACAAGTACCTTGAGGGCAGAAATCAGTTACAGCGGCTGGGCAAGCTTCCCCTGCGATTACTCACCTATGCTGATAAGCCATCCTGCCAGTGGCACGATACAGCTAGTCCTGGGCGTATTCATACTACGTATTTCACATGCTTTCTTTTCTATGAAATTCCAACTGCACATGCCATGGCTCGGTTACTTTCTGTAAGGCTTTCTAAAAACCAGGACACCTTTGATGATCACCGTCCTTCTGGTCTAGAGCCGTTATGAAGTGCATGTACTTCTTCACCTTTTCCTAAAACACAATTACTGAGAAAATGATTGGTACAGATATAATTTATGTGGGCAAGCAAATGCATTGCAATGTCGCCACATTATGAGACAGGCGCAGCACCTCCGTGTGCTGAAATAGGAAAGATCAAGAGTTATTATGCTCAAGAGGAGAAGGACAACGTTGTCACCATTCAGCATCATTCCCCTACATTGCCAGGGGCAGACACATTTCCATACAGCTGGTAACATTAATTAAGGTTGCCTTTTAGGGAATTCCTTAAGGAATCCATACTATCCCCTAAGTTAAAAACTGCATAAGCAGAAACATGCAAACAGAGCAGTTTTTAAATCAGTGAGGCAAAACATCATCCCACCTACATCAAAATAATAGATAATAGAGATTAAAGAGAAGAAACAAAGCCAGAGAGAAGAAATACAAAAGTCTTGTTCTTTCAGTGCCATATTTACAGTGCATACCACCTTTGTCGTGCATAGAAATACTCCAGCATCTACCTACCCACCTGTTTCCGTCGAACCCTTGATTTTTCCATTAAGTGAACCAAAGCATAATACTGAAAATAACAGTAAAACAGACATCAGTGAGGTCAGGAGTAGCCCTACAAACCGCTTTCATCCAAGACAGATGATGGCTTGGGATGCTCCCATGTTTCTGCAGCCCTCCGTATCTTCCTTCTTACTGTTTCTCACAGAGATTTTGATGCTTCCTTACTTTTCAGTTTCTTATTGTACTCATCAAACTCATTTTTGGCAAAAATTGCAGCCCAAGTCTGTAGCTAAGGAACTGCTGTCCTGACCTGCCATTTTTTACTTCCGTAATAATAGAGGGGAGGGAGGGAGAAGGATACATGCAAAAGCAGGACTGATAAAACCAAATGCCTCCATTAGGGGTGTTCCTCTAGTTTTCTAAAGCCTCCACCATGTTTTCGTAGAACAAGGGTAGGTGACAGGGCTGGTGGGATGGAGACATCTGCATCATCTCAGGGCTACCTTGTATGCACGAGGGCAGAAAAGCATGCTCTGACTTTAAAGGAAGCACTGTGGTCTACTGGGCTTTGCTCTAGTTTGTCCCAATTTCTTCCCATTGTTGGAAGCTTGAATTTTCCGCTGGCTTTGTACACGCAAATAAACCAGCTCACCAACTTCAGGAAGCGCCTGCAGAGACTCATAAACAGTTAGCTGCAGCTGTCATTTTACACAAATGTTTCTCGCTGTGATGAACTGGAAACGCAATGCGTTCCTCATCAAAATCATACTTAATTGCAGCTAATTCCAGTGCTATCAGAGGAAGCGTTTGCACATTTGCTTATCGCAGCCCCACTGGCTGACACTTGTGCTGGTTTCCCATTTATTTCATACCCAGTTCAAAGCTGCCTGCCTTAAAATTCTCCACGGACCATTTCCAGTCATCTTCACAGATCTTGTGCCCGTGCTAGGTTTCATTGAAGTCACTGGGAAAATTTCCATTGATTTTAATTGAACAGGCTGTTTAGTTTTTCTTTTTCCCCTCTGGCAATGAAACATTCCAACCAAAAAATTCAAGACCATGTGACTGTGGGTCTCTTATTTTATGGCAAAACTGAAAATCAGCTCACGTCCACTCCAGGTTTTACTAAGATTTACAAATAGAAACCATTTTGTGTGCTTTCCTCTTGAAATGCACACCAATTGTGTAATTGATATGAACGTGATGCTGTTCTGAATTATGTGTTGAGATTTGCTTGAATGGGACTTTTGAAAACAAAAAACATATTTTGCATTATATGTTATACTGTCAGTTTTCTTAATTAGTTTGTCTGTTGTTTTCTTTTTTCCCAAGGAAAAATATCATGATTTCCACATAATTACTAAAATGGTAGACCATACCATGTTTTGAAATAAGATTTCAGGCAGGGCAAGTTCATTCCTATCTATTGCATTACTGTTGGCCAAAGTACCCGAATATCTGAGCCCGCAGGTATCCTTGGTCTGCCAAGGGGAATTACAGAAAGATTAAAAGAGGACACTTACCATGGTCACTCACCCTTTTTGAGCTGACTGGAAAGAAAAGAATGGGATGGGGAGACAGCTGGAGAAGACCTGTTGGGTGGCAGTGGTGAAGGAGACTTTGCTAACTCCCTAAATAATTGTGCCCCAACACTAGGCATCTCCCAGGGCTGGCACTCCCCTCCTGATTTCCTCACTCTTGGGAAAGAAGGTTCCGTATCCTTGTCAAATTCCATGAATATTTTTCTTCCAGCGTTAACAAAGGTCTGACTCCACTCGAGCGCTGTGACGGAGCCTATTCAGGGTGGTTATTATGACTGCAGGAGTGTACGCCAACAGTAAGATGCCTTCCATGGTAATGAAAAGAAATCCACAACAAAAGAAGTCCAGAAAGTTCAAGTCTACCTCAGGTTCACTGGTTTCTGCGCTATTCTTTCATGCTATTCATTTACTCACAATGAAGTACTGCAGAATTCAAACACATTTTATCTATGCTTCTTTTACTATACAACACAAAGTTGTATAGTAAAAAAAAACCCAGAAAAAAACCCCACAAACCAATGACCAAACAAAAAAACCCACAAAAAAACCCAAACCAAAACAAAACCAAAAAAATACCCAAAAAACCCAAAGCCAAGCTGTCTCTTCTGGATTCAAGTATCCTAACACAGAGACTACCCCACACCAACAGCGAAGTGAGCTCCATTAATTACCTTGATTGCTCACAAAACTAAATCCTAACAACACCGAGTTCCAAAATTTTTGTCTCTGACAGAGCACATTTGGCCAGGACAAATGGTCACTGCTTAATAACTGATATTCCCCTCCACCCAACACAATGTTTATTGCATGGATTCCATTGTGACATGAACAGGAAGGACCAGATTAAAAAAACAAGCCATCTGTAAACAGAGACAATGATTTTAATGGGAAGAAAATAAAGGCTAGAAATTGTGTGGTGAAGTGCATCAAAATGTTACTTGCTTATAGTCACATCCTTCTGAACTAGTGGACAGGATGATAAGGTCTAATAAAATGTCTTTTCACACAGCATAAGTTCTAGTTCTTGGTTATTCTGCAATGGAAATAAATGGGTAAAATGAGGAATATTTGCAACTGCATGGACTTAGCGTCCAGAATGAGTTCCAAAATAGTGAGTCTGTTTTGCCTTTCATTTTTATCATCATTTACATCTATGCAAGTGAGGGCAGAGCAGATATAGACATTTCTAGTCCAACTTGGAAGCTGTTCTTTAGGCAAGATACTCCAGTTCAGGCAAGCAGGGCCAACGTAACTGCCAAACACGGCTTGATACCACTTTACGGTTCTCGTAACTGGTTTCTACATATAACACAGTTTCTATCAGTCTCAGGACCAATATTAGTTGCATACTATCGTATACGCCTCAAAACTCATTCACAGGCGAACAGCAGAATGATAGCGTAATCCCTTTTCTCATATGCTGCATTTCATGAGGCACACCAGATTCCTCAGAAAACAAGTTATGCAAATTTATGACCTCTACCTTAGAGTGAGGCCAAGCCCAAGGTCCTTGCCTACCTACACACCAGATGTAGGATATGGGAAATTGATATTAACAATCCAAAAGGATTATTTTTCGCATGTGACTAAAGATACTTCAGGAGGTAATTTTGGAGGCATCAATTTTTAGAAAGGCTCTGTCCACACAAAACTCTTACAACACCCATGCTTTCTGTGATACATAGGGAAAAGCACAGTAGCCAACAGTCACCTAGGACAGAAGAAACTGTGGAAAATCTGGCCTCAAATACAAGTCCCAAGTTCTGAAAATTCTCACCCTATGGTCTCCAGACAATGTTGTCCAGGCATTTTATAACCACCTGAGCATAGCTACAGTCTGACCCTGACTTGTCTTCATCTTCACAACTCCAGGCTTCATCCGTCACCTAGTGAACGGCCTGGTGTCACCTAGTGAAAGGTTTGCCTGGTTTGACTCCTCAGCTCCCTGATGCCCTCTCCATGAGAGAGGGATGCACTTCTTTCTCATTTGTGTGTTTTTTGTAGGACTGGCAATTAAATTCCAATGGTAAAATATTGACAACGGGTGATGATATCCAAATCTGAAAGAACCATGTTTGTCTTTCCGGTTTTAGGAGTTGGCTGTAAAAGAAATGCCCTTTCCACTGGTGATGCGAATCAGGACATAGAGAGTGACCTATTAAAGAAAATGCTATCGCATTCTTGATGGAATAACAGTTCATTTAACCTCCCTTACTATTAAGGGAAGAAGTATTGATTTTAATATGATAAAATAATATGAGGTTTTTAATATGAGGTTCTCAAAGTCACATGGAGTATCCCCAGTGAGGTCCTCCTAGCTTTTGTTCCTCACTCATAACTGCAAAATATCCTCACGAGTGCCGTAATGGGAACTCGGAGGAATGAGAGTCTGGGGAATTTTAAAATGTAAGAAACATTCAAATATTGCGGATTAGTATTCCACGCAGAGCCATAATTTTCAATGTTTGCACTCATTTTAGCATTCCTTTTAAATTAAAGGCACAATAGGTAAGCTGGCAGCGTGCAGATGGTTTAAAGAGTTTAAAACATCCTTATTCATAGTTCTAATTTTTTATAACAGAAGCTATTCAGAACCCAATTTTTGTGCTTTTTGAAAGGTAACAGGGTTTGTTCTGAAAACTAAATTCAGCAGGAAACCAGCAGGTAATTTGGATTAATGGGTTTGCATATTTTAAATACAAATAATATGAGTTAATAATATCCCTTCAGGTATTTAAACATACCTTGAGATACAGACATCTAGCTGTGTCAGAAAGATTACAATGGAACAACACTGTAATCACCAGGCAACAGGCGCAGGAGAAATGTGCCACTTAAGACATTTCTGAAGTAGATCTGGAGAGCACTGCTACACTCGGATAAATGCAGCTGGGGGTAGATGAGGGATGTAGGCACTTCCACTGCAGTGCCAGCCGCCAGAGGTAGACTCTAGAAGTGACAGTTCATGAAAGTAATCAGGCATTTGGCAAAATACATAAAAACCATCCACAGACTGATCAAGGGGTGGTTTTAGAGTCAGTCACCAGCAAACACTAAACACAGACCGAACTCATGCTACACTCTGATTGAGAAAGTTGTCCCTTTCGTTTGTAATTCTGGGTACGGTTTCGTCTTCAGAGGTTGACAAATTCAGAGAAATTGGTATGGATCTGACCTATTTTATAGTTTGATGGCCTCAAAAAGTGGAAGATCCACGTTCCTTTTCCCCCTCTATCCAACGAGGATCTAGCACACATCAGAGGAGAGCGTATTACCAGTCTGTAATGGGGTATAGACTGTAACCCCAGTTGGTAATGCTGTCGCTGGCTTTCCGGATTCTTCATGTCCCAGTGAATGCCCTGAGCTTTGAATTAACTCTCTCTCTGACTTTCTTTTTCTGGCCTCAGGGCTTGCAACCTTCTCTGTGACAACCGTGAGCAGCGAGCTCTGCTTGCTCCTAACAAGCTGTGAACGGACCACTGCTTTAGGAAAAAAAGATAACGGATGCTCTGCTTCATGCCCAAGCTCTGGGGATACGTGAGTTGATGCTTCTCAGAGCAAGGTATTGGTATGGGGGTCTCACCATGGTGTCGTTGCATAAAATACAACTACTGCTGTTGCCACCTTGGAAGAAAACACTGTAGCTGTGGCTTGTTGAGCTGGCCCCTGAGAAGACCTGTTGCCCACCTCAACCCGTCCGGCTCAGGTGGAGGACATATGGCTGCCCGCTCCTTTGGGAGCAGCTCCAGGCATGTGCAGCGCTATAGCAGTCAGCGGTTTGGGAATTTTAATGTCAAAGATAAGATGAAAGACATTTATTTCTTCCTCCTCCTGGCTCCTTAGAAATGCTTGTCCCTTTCAGGTTGTTTAAAGTACTGTCCTTATGTGCCCATGAGCACATTCCTGATGGAGCCTCCCCAGTTAATAGACTTCCCCTTGCTAAGTAGGGGGAAAACACACAAAAACCAACCCAAACAAACAAAAGCTTATCCTATTAGCTAGTTGTCAATTATCCTTGATGGGTAATTGTACCAGTGGCCAGAGGGAAATGCTGGCAGGTGTAATTACTGGCTTCTGTTTCCAGGGTTATAACCTCTGACTTGCAAGGCCTGTCTTCAGGTACAAAAAAAGAAATCACTGAATAAATTATGATAAGCATCTTCCCTGCATAAATAAGGAAGATTTCAACTGAAACTGGATAATTTTAATTGCAAAAGCACTTTACTTCCAGTGCTTCTCTACTCATGATGAGCAAATCTCCTCACAAAATGTGGTCTCTTGTTAAAACTTACAGGTACCAGTACAGAATATTTTAAGGAAAAACATTTATGTAGAAAAATATTGCATGCTGAGTTGACAAGTATCTACTTGTGCTTATTACAAAAAGATACAGTGCAGTTTAAAACTGACAATCCATTACCAGAAATCCATCTTTTGCTTAGGTTGATAAACCAAGATTGAATTATAGATTTCACAGCAGCAATTCCTGCGTTCCGCATTTAAATCCACACCTTCTGCTTTCCTAAAGCTTTTTTAATCCATTCATTTGAAATAAATGGTCATGCTCAGAAATTGCCTCAGTTCGTGAACATTTTCATTGCAGAAAACGTAGCAACACAATCCCCAAAACTGTTCACAGACCTTATTAAAAGGAGCTCTCTCATCAAAGTGTCATTTTTAACATTTATTTATTTATTTATTTATGTTTAGTTTGATTTGTAAACAAGTACATGCCCCAAGTGCATGGCTGCATTTCCTATTTAATTCAAATTTGCAGAGAGTGCTCAGATGTACTTACATTTTTGGGCAGGATTCTGAATTCAGCCCATTGCCATTCACATATGAATATTTAGTCACAGACGAAGTCCATCTAATCGAGAGATTGCACACAAGTGAATAGGGCAAGTTTGTTATCCACATTCTCCCACTAAATTGAACCTTCCTGTCTTGTATGAACTCATTTAAAATTGAGATTTGCCTTCACTGTACTCTATTCAATGCTGTGCCCCACGGCTCAGCAGTTGTAAATATGGGCCAATTCCTACAAACGGATTTTACCCCAGAAAGGGATACCAGCAAGTCCCCGCATCCAGCCTGCTGCTGCTTTCTGCTCCTTTCACTTTGATAATTCAGTTACAAATAAAAGCAGTTAAAACAGTCAAAAGCTTACTGGACTGAGCAGTCCAGGCCAAATCTCGTGTCACTCTTCCTAAATAGCTGTCCCCAACTTGTAAACAGATGTGTGTGTGGGAGAGAGAAAGACTTCCTAACTCGCCCCCATAAATCTGAAAAAAGTTCAACATTCAAACTCCACCAAATGTTAATCAGTCCACCGCCTTTTGTTATTCTTATGAATGACTGTAGTCAGGCTATTTAAAGCAACTGATGCATTCAGTTGTTAATTGTAAGTGCCCATTGAGGGCACCTCAAATGAACCACAGTCTCCCTCAGTTCTCATCCCCCCTTCCCAGCAAAGGGCTGGAAAGACTTTTAAGAGAGAACAAGAAGTTCATCTGCTAAGAAGCTCATCTGCTAAGGCAACAGAATCCTTCGGAAATTATTATGGAAAGGGAAGGGCAGTCTTGGAGGAAAGAGGAAAAAACAGTGTTTTAGTAGCTTTTTATTTATCACAAAAACCTCTGCACTTACTTGTTCTCCGACCTCCTGAAGAGAAAACTGCTCAGGCTCTGTCCCATTTCCCTGCGTCCCCTGTCCAGGCTGGTGAAGAGGGGTCCTGTGTGAGAAGATTGAACTATACTATTATTGCCATGGTCAGCATCATTTTTACCAAGTGAGAAGAATTATTCTGTCTCTCAGATTTTTGCCTACCTCTCCAATTTGTCTGCTCAAGTGGGGGCAGAGGTTGCGTGCCATCATTCCATAAGTGTTATTTTATATGCTAGAAAACCTCTGTTTCAGCCCAATACATAAATATTTAAGGGCCAGTCTTGCAAGGATTCATGAATGATTTCAACTTAAACAACCAGTCCCAATAATTTCAACGGTTTTATTTCCAGAGTGTAAAAATAAGTACAGTCACAGACATTTGCTGTGTAGGGCAATAACTGGCTCAGTGCATACGCTCTGCATGAATGTAAGAAAACACCTGCACCATCCTCCTGAAAGAACATATGACCATCTGCAGGATATGATAAGAAATTAAAAAGAAAACTACCTTCAGGGAAAAGTCATGCGTCACTAGGAAGAGTCACAGAACTGCTTCCTTGAGTACTGTGTTCGGTTCTGGGCCCCTCACTACAGGAGGGACATCGAGGTGCTGGAGCGAGTCCAGAGAAGGGCAACAGAGCTGGTGAGGGTCTGGAGCACAAGTCTTGTGAGGAGCGGCTGAGGGAGCTGGGGGTGTTCAGCCTGGAGAAAAGGAGGCTGAGGGGAGACCTTCTCACTCTCTGCAACCACCTGAAAGGAGGGTGTAGCCAGAGGGGGTCGGTCTCTTCTTCCAAGGAACAGGCGACAGGACAAGAGGAAACAGCCTCAAGTTGCACCAGGGGAGGTTTAGGATGGATATTAGAAAAAATTTCTTCACCAAATGGGTTGTCAAGCATTGGAACAGGCTGCCCAGGGAAGTGGTGGAGTTACCATCCCTGGAGGTATTTAAAAGACAGGTAGACGCAGTAGTGAGGGACATGGGTTAGTGGTGGTTTTGTCAGTGTTAGGTTGACGGTTGGACTCAATGATCTTGATGCTCTCTTCCTACCAAAACAACTCTGGGACTCTTTAACCCAAGCAACATCACATGAAAATAAAACAACGTTGGTGTTCCTAGATATAGGATTCTTCTAGACGTTTTGTCTGCGAGGCTTCCTGCTTCGAATCCAAAGCAGGAGGATGCAAAGAGGCACCGCTGCCAGCACAGATGGCCTTTGTGGGGCCCTGGCCATGGGCAGTGCCCGGGAGTCCATAGCCCTGGGTGGGAGCCAGGGCGATGAACAGCCTGGACCAAGCAAGGAAGCAAAATGAATACAGGTGATGTGGAGCTGAACAGCACCAGCATACCAATGCTAAATCAGCCCACGTTGTTAACTAATGAGAAGGAGTGAGTTTATGTATGCATGAAACAGAAGGCTGAGGCCTTGGGGATCTGTAACAGATATTTATCCCAAGAACAAACACCCAAACCTGAATCCAAATTTAAACAATCTAAATGTGCACAGTCTAGAAGCTTCAAGTATGTAAATAAATAGAAAATCAGGTAGCATTTCTACCAGACACACAAAGTGGCTCAACAACACCATGAATCTACTTGTCCTGTCCAGGTATGTCCCACAACTATTTAATCTCTATAATGTTTCAAACCCTGTCGCATTCAGCTTGGGGCTTTTTTTTTTTTCCGTGTTAGAGAAGGTGACTAAACTCCATCTCCCCAAAAATGGCAGAAGCAAATATTTTCTTGGTGAAATTTTCTTTCTCTGTTTCTAACTGGAGCCACATTCAGGATCTCTGTCTAATCACTCCGTCCTCAGCATACGCACAAATAACCTCTGCTCCTTATTCCTGAGCATTGCAAAATACTTTTTAATGGAAAAACCCTAAGACTTGGGAGTTTTTGACCATTGTTTTCATAACAGCTTTTATTTGCTTTTAATCAGTGTAACCAAAAATAATAACGAAAAACTGTAGTGATCTCACCACTGCTTCAATAAAGGTGCTATTAACATCAAATTACAAAAAATGTCATTTCTCTCTATGTTCTGTAGACTTCTCAAGCTTTTTGAAAATTCAACTGAAGTGAAATATATTTTGCCCCCAAATGGAACTTAAAGTACCCAAACATTGAGTTAAAATTTACTTTTGTAAAAAGTCCGCAAAAGATTAGTCAAAGAAGGTTACATTTGCATTAGTAAAGCTGATTTTTGAGAAGTAGTCAAAATGAAAGAAAGAGTAGTCACCATTTTTTCTTCCTGATTATTCATGTGTGAGTGAAAGATTGTACTCTGCTGCTTAGAGATGTAGTAGGTTTAAATACTAAGTAACCAGATCTTATTTCTAAGGTATTTTTCATCCACTGGCAGCTCTCTCCTGCACCTTTGTAGCTTGAGAGGCACTTCTAGGCAGCAGCACTACCTTTAACAGGAGTTTTTAAGCTTCTCATTGAAGTCTTACAATTATAAGACCTAAAACCTGGCTTTTCATGGAGTCTGATTTAGCAACCGCTGTACTTTGTAAAATCCAAATTCTATTACCAAAGAAACCCTGCCAATGACATGATATTACACAGCATGAAATCACTCCAATGTCTAATCTTCTAAGGGACTTACACGACAAAAAAGAATCAGGAAATCTACGCAGCCATCATTTCTCAAAATTTTTCCAATTTCCAAGCTTAAACCAGACATGGGCCTGTTTTCTGAGCCCCGCGTGCATTTCAGCATCGTTCAGCATAAGGAGCAATTTTCTATTTGAAAAGAAACCACGTTGGGATTATAAATTAATATTAAAACCAATCCCCACACTCTCATTGTCTCCCCAAAGCAGCAGAGATCTGAGGCTGAACTTGAAAGGAGGTGGGTTACAGCAGACACAGGCTGCATTTCCTAGTATATTGTTTTTAGAAAAACAGAATAACAATAAAGCCCTGAGGTATTGTCTGCTTTCTACCTGAAAGGACAGGAAAGTGATTCAATCTACATTCTCTTCATAGCATCTGCTTACCATTTGTGGTGACACAAGGCCATCACATCTAGTGCTCGCACGCTGCTGAGGCTGCATTTCCAAGGACGCATGTGCGACACTGGCTCTGATCTACGGTCCCGGCTCCACCGGTACTCCAGTGAGCGTGTTGTTACCATTTTTCTGTTAAAAAATGTGGAGAGAAGGAAAATTTAGTCATGGAAAAGCGAGCCACAGGGAAAGGCACTGGAAGTTTTCATCCTCCCCCAACACACCACACGATGTTACACAGAGCCAGGATGCTAAACATAGTATCTGCATTTCAGTCTGACCAGAGCATTATTTTACAAGAAAAAAGGGACTAAAACTGCTCGTGCCAGGGTGACACAGTCACATATCTGACCCTGTGGCTTTTAGTCAAGCTGAATCCTTCTCACTTGCCTTATCTAGGAACCCAAGCGCCCCATCAGCAGGAGCCAGAGACCCCCACACGGATGTTAGGAGACCTCAACCATCCTTCAGGGGCAAGGAAATACAGCTTTCTGCCCTCACAGAAATAGACGAGAAACAGGGGGACTGCAAAACAAGTTACATCTGAGCCTGTCAGTTTTCACAAGCTCTTTTTTACTGGAAGAAGTGACCTGCCTCGTAGCACAAATAGCCTGAGACCATCCAGTCCTTCACCTCCTCGGCCACATCAGCCCTCGGGGGAGTGCAGCCAACTTAGTGGTGACTCAGAAACGTTTGGTGAAATGTTCGGCAACAACTAACATGAAAAAAAAGATATTTTGAAATACCTGCAAACAGCAAATGCTGTCAATTCCCAGAGACATTCTTCCGAGCTAAGCAATCACAGTGTCAGAGATTTTAAGGAAGGAAACTGCGGATCTTGAACTGAAAACAAACCAATTGAAGGAAAATGGAGGCAAATGGATCACAGGTAGGTTGAAGTCAAGCTTCTCCTAGACTTATTGTTTTTTTTCAAGTCTGAACCAAAACTCAAAACCAGAAAGTAACAGGAAATAAGTAGTGTAGATTTCCAGAGAAGAAAGCTGATATTCATAGAAGATATGCTAGGAAATATTTTTGAAAATAACTCTTAAATGTTTTTTGTATTATTGAATTCTTTACCAAGTAGACAAATAAACAAATAGTGCAACAACAACCAAAAAAAAAAAAAAAAAGAAAAAAAAAAGAAAAAGACTGGATGCATGCGCTAAGGTCATATTTTTGCTGGGTTACACTTTTATGCCACATGAGCCCAGGGTCAGCAGTGTTCCAGTGTTACTGTCTGACTCAGCTCTCCAGAGAATATCTAAGTTCCAGGGATTTCTAAATAATGCCAGCCTGCACCAGCCGGCCAGCCAGGGCTTGCAAAGTAGCGACCGGTGTATAATGTATGCCAAGCTGGAGCCTTGACACTCCAAGTAAATGCGACATCATTTTGATCTGTTAATAAATAAGCTCCGTCCTGCCTCGCCTGGAGTGTATTTCACTGGGCAGACGATGGCACAGCCCCACGGGTGAAGGCAGGGGCAGGGACAACGCCCGGGGGTCAGGGGCACAGCCAAGGACCCTCATCCCTAACTGCTGCCCTTTTGCCCAGATATGTGTGATTTAAAACATCAGTGTAAGTACTTCAGGGCTTCCATGTACCGTTTTACAGAAACACAAACACAAAGGAATAACCAGTATTTAATGAACAATAACATAAGACAGGAGAAATTACATTGGCAGATTGCGACTATAGCCTTTAATCTTCATTACGGATTCAAACACAAGCATCTAAAGTAAGATTCAAGTGGGATGATGAAATTCTTTTTGTTTAATGGATAACAGTCAAGTAACACATAATCCCTTATAGCAACGATTCTGCAACTACTCCGTCCTTTTTATGTGCATAATATATCTTAATGGGTTTTACAGCAATTTAGGCCACAAGACAAAGCATCTGGCAAAGACTAATTTACAAGAATGTCACTCATGAGTAACATATACAATCCACAGAACTGAAATATTTTATGGTATACGCACTTAATCTTACTGCTATCCAGAAGCCCTGTAAACGCTCTTCAAAAAGATGAGAATTTCTAGAGAGCAAAAAACCCTCCCCAATGCTGTTACACTCCTTTATGACATTACTTGTCTTTTAGTTGTTATCTTTTGAACAAAATACTTATTTCTTTTTCACTCATTAATAAGATTATCTCACATTAATAGAGATATTGCCTGTGTCTTTCCTAGACGCCCTTGCAAGATATCAACAGCACACAGCTCATAGGGAAACAAAGCGGTCACCGCATAAATAGAATTATTAGGCTTTTGAATTAAAAGCGATTTCAAAGGTAAATATGTTGAGGAAAATCATGATCTCAGTGTGTGTGTGCAGGCAAGGCAAGCTAGGAAATGATGAATATATGAAAAAATGGGATTAACGTTCCCTTTTCATTTTAAGTACATGCAAAGACATGAGACTGAGATACATTTGTTTTAGAAGATCCTTACTGATCACACCTATATTCTGTAAAGTAAAAAACCCACATGCTCTGAACACATGTAAGAGCAATGCCTCTTACCACAATTTCATTCAGAGACTACTGAATTTAAGGGGTGTCTTTCCAGAAGGACCTGAAATATATTAATGAGCACCATCAAATTCTATAGGACTGCAAGTAGTTTAGAAACCCTCGTGATGTCTACACTAGTCATTAATTTTACATCATGGGCTAACACTGGCCCTAGAAGCCTTTTGAATGAATCCTTGCTTGAGCTAAAGTAGACCTTGCAGGAGGTGGATTAATTTTCTTTAAAATAATTGCCATGGAGATAAAATCCACAAAAAAAATATTCAGTTGTTGAAATGATTAATTGCCATGTCTATTTAGACTGTGCCTTTTTTTTTTTTTTTTCCCTGATGAGCATCTTACGGTAACTTTTGAAAGCAGCTGATTACCCAGATTTGGGTTCTCATAGGGAAAAGCAGAGACTGATTTGGTGAATTGTTAATATTCACCTTGCGCCTGCAGTCTCCCACTGACAGACAAATTTTCTAACCACTTTACCATTCTCTGAGTCTTCTCTCCACTCCCTGAAATTTCTAAATTGCGTAAACTGTGTGAATACTACCCTGTTCATAAATCCAGGCGTGTCTGTGACCTTTTGGTCACTCACTTGAATGGGAGCTATTTTTCCACTGACTATTAAACAGTAGTTTTCAGGTAATTTTGTGATTATGTTGCAGGCATTAACCAAACGTGTATTACTCCCATTGATCTACAAAGACCTGATAGGAAAATAATGAAAATACAAAACATTGGTTAAAAGATATTAAATTTCCTGAGCAGATTCCAATGTTGACCTTGTCTCTTGATACAGAGCCAGGTGCAAAGAAGCTAATCCAAAAGTACAAATGCCATATGAAAGGACAAGCTTAGGTTTTCTAGGGATGCACACTGAGAAAAGTGGTACCTACATTTTCAAGAACGGTTTTATCTAAACAACTGATAGCTGCTCTACTAGAATTGTGTCCGTAATTAGCACCAGAACTTCTCTCTCTAACTTCTATCCTGCCTTCAAAGGATTTAGAAAGGTGAAGGTTGAACAAAATTATAATTCTTTCCTGTATTCTGGTCAGGAGAGCTGAGAAATGAAATGGGAATTACAAGGTTTGCCGTCCTGTCAGCAGGGAGCAGGCACTAAGATCTCATTCCCTTTGATCCTTCTGGATCCAAGCTGCGGCATCACACCGAACACGACTCTTCTGGGCCAGCGTCTATCGCTTTGCCTTGTTTGCAATGTGATCTTGCTAGCTAGCAGGGTTTCATGGTTAATTTAGGTTTGAGGGTTGTATTTATTATTTTTTTTAATGAATGTGTGACGAAGCCATCTCCCTCTTCATCTGCTCGGTAGATTTATTTTGTATTGGGCTACATCTGTTTCAGTACCTTAACTGTTCCAATCTGAGGGCTATTGACATTTTCATTATGTGCGAGCTGACAGTACATGGCTGTATTAAGGGATTTCCAGCTATGGGGGGAGGGAGGGGCTGGGATCTCTCTTTGCGGAGATTTCTAGTAGATAATGCTTTTCAGTATGGCAAAATGATAATGCAAAAAGAACTGGGACATTTTAGTCAGTATAAGAGGACAAAATCACAGCATCCTTGTGAAATAAATGCTGGCTGGAGAGCAAGGTACGTGTTATTAATATATATCAGTATCTATATTCCAGAAGGAGATAGCCAAAGACTATAATTAGCTCTGAAGCTCAAGTATGAGCAGCATAATAATAACTATTAGACTAAAAAGGAATGTAATGAATAAAAGCTCAATTCACAAAGGAATACAAAGTTAATATTGAAATTTGGACATGTTAAAATGGTAAGTTGTAAAAGAGGAGCATTTAATGACACTGTGTCTGGGCAATTTATTCAGGATAGATTAAAAAAAAAAAAGAAACAAGTATAATTTACAAGTACAAGGAGTGTTTAGTACGGATTTTGTGGTAGTCTACCAAATCGATCATTGCCTTCAATGCTGTCTCCAGCGTACACAAGCTCAGTGCAGCACAAATACAGACACACACATATAGTTATAAAATTAGGTTTGCCATTTTCCTACAGCAGAAAAAAAAAATAATAAAAAAAATGAGTAGAGAGAACAATGTTGGAACAGATAGATAACAAACTTCACAGGAGATCTCTCTGGTTCTCCAGATCTGACCTTGAAAGAAAGGCTGCTTACGCATGATTGTCAGTAAGTGCCTCCTCCCTTTCATTGACCAATTATTTACACATTTCTATTCAAACCTAAGGCTTGAGAAAATGGGGAAAGGGAGGAAAGATAATGCTGAGGCTTTCTCTGCCCTCTTTAAAAGCTAGCTGTTGTTCTATATCAAGACAAAGATAAATTGTTTAAACACAACATGAACTAAAAAAGCAAAGACAGCATTCCCTGTATTCATATTTACCCGGTGATCCCAGGTTTGTTACGAGAAGGCAATATCAAAGTATTTCACAATCAAAGCTACCATCCCAAAGGGTATCAAGATAATACTGAAATATTTCAAGTTAAAATAGAGATTTCTGTTATTTTCTACAAGATTAGTAGTTGATCCATCCTTTTTAACAGAACAAAATACTTCTCTTACTTCAGAATTCAATTTCTTACTGATGAGTTTGCAACTAGTGTGAAACGGGAGACATTTAGATAAAAAGAAGAGAATTACTCAAAACCCATGAGCTGACAAACTAGTCACATTCTTCTCCTACGGTTCTATCACCTCTTATTGGATTTCAATGGTGAGTTACTATTCAACACATTAAAAACATTTCTGTCATTACACGTAAAAGCTGCCATGCTCTTGACCTGGCCCACGTACCTATTCCTCTTCCTCCAGACTCTCTCTTTAACTTTCCCTATTCCTTTCCCTGCATCCGCATTAATATTTACAAAACTTTCTCTATACCATCTCTCATCCTGTCACCTGTATGTGAAATAATCTGCTATTTTTCATGACCAAATATTCTATCTCACCACATACAAATCTCTCCTTATAAAATAATAAATAAATAAAATAATCTACCTCTTTCATAAATTAATGCTCCTCACCGATGACAACAGTGAACTTTTATTATTTACGTGGCAGCTTGCTAGAAACTTTATAAACAATTTTCCTCCTCCACCTTACCTGAACTATATTTAAGATGTACTTTAAAAAAATTACTCAAACACAATTCGTGCGGGAATGTTCTAATATTTTAGTTTAAATCAGGTTGAAAACAAGTGTAAATTTCTACCTATTTATTAAAATAAGGTTCTGTTAAACCTAGCGTAAGACGATTTACATAACCATCAAGAATGATTTAACTACATTGGTCCTACACAAACAATTTTGTGAAACCTGTATAAATGGAGTGGGCAGAACCACAGAGCAGAAGATGGATCACCTATTTTTCTATACAACATTCTGCCAACACATCAATATTGCAGGATGCAAGACAACAGCAGATCAAACCTGTTATTTATATCAGAAAAGAGCCCAGAAACTTCAATTTTCTCCCAAACTCTAGGGTTTATCTCAGTTGAGGCTAAATCTTACGTGTATGATATACAGCAGCAAAGTGAGTTAAAATATGCAGCATATTTTGAGAGTCTATCAAGAGTTCACGCTACAGCGGTGTGCAAGATTGACAAGGAGGACTAAAAGTTAACATAGCTGTAGACAAAGCAATTAGCATCTCTATTATGTGGATATTGATCCAGCTGATCTCTCTGTTAACAAACCTTCCAAAATGAGATAAGAAGGCACTTGCTAATAATGCTAGATGAAACAGATAACAGCAAAGTAATCAATTAAATGGAGTCATGCAATGCCTACTTTGAGGATCAAGAAGGAATGGAGAGATCAAATGAAGAAAAAAAATTATAATTTACAGTTGGGAAAACTCTGTAAGATGTTTATTTGAAGTCAAAACTGATAACGTAATCCCATGAAACAGGAACAATCGGCATCCTGGAGGGATGAGAATGTTCCTCTCCTACATGAGAAAAGCCTTTCAGTGCCTGGCTCAAGCTGCGGGACTGGATGCAACCCTCAGTTGCAGGATACTGTCCAACGCCTACGAGAACAGATAGAGCCACACACTCCACTGTACGTGACATGGCCCTATTAACTGGGGGCCTGGGGATGACTGCCAAAATGTCATGATTAGCTCTTTTTAACTCTTCTTGGACTCCAGACACTATTTCTCTCTCTTTCCTCATCCCCCCGCGTTATACATTACCATCATCACACCTTCTCTGACACCGGTTCCCATTTGCTAGACACGGTGCAAAGATATTCTGATTTGCATCGTTCACAGCGTGGTTGAGTTGCACTGGCAGAAGTTTCACTGGGATTAAAAAGAAAGGAAGCAATTTGCCTGACTCGAGCGTGGACTGTTAAAGGCAGGAGCAAAACCCACATCCTGTCCCATACAGTGCAACATGACAACTGCGCGGTCCCGCTGCCTACGTTCTGTACATCTCTTCATCTCCAGCTCACACAGTTTCATAAAAGCAAAGTCTCGCTTATTTGGGGGCATTTCTCACAGTCAAAAAGCCTTTTGCCATCAAATCATGTTCACAAAGAACGCTGCTGGAATTACAAACGTGAAACACTGTTAATTAACAGCAACTCTGTTAATTAACATAATATGAACCGTTGAAGGCATAGGTAAATCTGACCAAGGTAGACAGCTGGCTTAAAATAAGCGTACTTGTTAAACCCACAGTCTGGTAAGAAAAAAAATTCATAATGCATGGTAAATTTATTATAATTAAAACCATAAATATGTGATTATGAAGGGTCTGTCAGTTTTTATCTTGAGAAGCTTTTATTTCAAGACAAACTTTTTTCATGACAAGTTATTTCAAGACAAACTTTCACATAAAGATGTGAAACACTATTTTATATGTTCTATCTATACTGTTATTAAGTTTCTTGTCACTGGAATTCTTTTGAAAGGAGATGTTTTTGTTCTTTGGTTCATCCAACCCTTGAGTACACAACTCCATTTGAGTATATAAAAAGAAGTATGTCGTTTTTATTCCAGAATCTAGAAACCACTGAGGTCTTTTTTCCTCAGTTTTAAAAAACACGTTACCATTTGGGCTGGGATAAAATATAAACTTAGCGTGAAAGGGTGTCTTTGTCTGGTTATAGTAATCTGGGAAACTGAAAAAAAGGGTTTATATATATATAAATATATATATAAATATATATATATAAAAAGCGATATAGCATTCCTTTTTTGTGTGAAAACCGCAGTGAATCATGATGCTGTAAAACAAGGTTATGTTAGTAATTGAGGAAGAAAAGAATTAAAGTACTCTTGTTTTTACTTCATTAGAGAGATCTTGTTTTGTGCTTCTCACCATGGAAGCCAGATACAAATAACAATGCGGCTTCTTTGCACATGCCGCCAAGAAATAA
Source organism: Larus michahellis (assembly GCF_964199755.1). Classification (NCBI taxonomy): domain Eukaryota; kingdom Metazoa; phylum Chordata; class Aves; order Charadriiformes; family Laridae; genus Larus; species Larus michahellis. The sequence continues at coordinate 12,902,303 of NC_133905.1, read as the reverse complement.
ATGTTATGACTCTGTTTCAATTTTACATCTGGGGGTTTCATGTGTTGGAATACTCTGCCTTTTTTCTAAATAGGTGAGATTTGGGGTTTTTTTTTTAAATAGCTAATAGTTATAATAGTTAGTCATTGCAACATTTTAATTTCAACATACACAGAAGTACGGAAAGCTATGCCACAGAAGTCTTGTTGGCTGTTCACATATTTTAAGTAATAATCATAAGCATGAGACTGGGTAAAGAACTAGAATGAAGACACTCAAATCTTTTTGCTGTCCTTCCCTTTTCTGCTTGATTCCCAAAACCTCTTAAATCCTATTTTCTCATTTAGCTGGGATTTGCAATAGTCATTATCCAATAGGAAGTAATACACTCGATAAGAGCAACAAACGCACCTACCTAACAGCAGCCCACTGGGGCTTTTTGGTCAGCGGCCTTCAAAAATTCCCAAACACCGCATATTCAGGGACCTCAGGTACTTCAGGTGAGCTGTATGAGAACTATCTGTCTCCACAGATATACTTAAAAAAAAAAAAAAAATCAATTATGTGTAACTTATGGAGTAAAACTGACACACTCAGCATCACACACACTGGGCAGGAAAAAAAAGTATGTTTTGAGGGGTTAAAATATCCCATCTGAAAATACGATGCTGCATATTTCCTCTTTCAGAATATTTAAACATTAAAAATTATTTGAATCTCTGCTGCAAATTCTACAATGCTATAAAACTAAGGTAGTGCCATTCATTTAAATATGGGGTCAGCGACTTGTAACACGTGGAAAATCAAGTCCAAAGAGTAAAATATAAGTTGGAGTTTACCCAGAATATTTCAGTGACTTATTTCCCACCCCCCCACACACACAGTGGTAAACATTGGTTCACTGCAATCAGAATGCCTCAGGCAAATATAGCACTACCAAAACACTTGTACTGGCACACTTTCAGCCCCCTCCCACCTGGAGCTTCTCCAGGCTCCTTGGAGAAGCATCTGCCGTCCTGCAGCAAGACTGGAAGGTTTGACCTGCAGAACCTCGCGGGGACTGTGGATCCCGGACTCCCCGACTCAACAGACATCAGTGCATTTAGCCTAAAACCCTGGGTTTAGATTTTGCCTTCTATTGAAAAGGTCTGATCACTCAGCTCTTGTTTTATAGCAGACCTTGTACAAGGCAAGGAATTGAAGATGGTGAAGTACGATGGTGACATGTCACGTGGAGCACAAAAGAGGTGGTGTCAGTGATGTTCAGGAAGACTGAACTCCTACAGGAACTGGGGCAAAAAAGTACTACTGTGAGGAACAAGGGATGGGAATGCTTTAATGAGACAATATTCACCCATCTTGCCAGTTCAACCTTACAGAGCAAAAACTGAGAGTAGATGCCCCTGCTTGTAAATACACCATGTGAACAACAAGTAAAAAAGATTTATAAGAGGAAAAAAATTAATATAAATTAGCCAAGAATAAATTTAGTCTGAAATTAGATGAAGGTCTCTACCCATTATTGGAGAAAGGTTACGGAGCGGAGTCCCAAGAGAAGAAAAATTCTAATTAGTTTTAAAACGGTGCTTGATCACTTTATGGAAGGTATTACATGGCACGGATATCTCCTACAGCAGAGAACTGAACTCATGACCCAGCAGATCCCTTTCACTCCTAGGAGTTTCTTCACATTAATGGGTATGTACCACCAAAACCTGACCCTTTTTCATACTTTTAATGCTTTACATCCATTTTAATGCCAAATTTTGTGCTTTTGGGAGTTTAATTTGTTAATATTTTATATGCTTTTATGTTAAATTGTTTGAGAGAGCCAAACCAAACAAAACCTAACACTCTGCTGCAGCCATTGATTCTGCGCGTACTGTTATGGCCCCTTTATCTGACTGTTATTTAATGAGTGTCCCCGAAGGGATTAGCATGTCAATGTGTGTATATTGATTTCCTAATGCAGCCCATCAAAGCTGTTATGATCTGGCGACAGCACAAGAAACAGGAGTTCAAGGTTCTTCACACAGCTCCGACAGTATGTTCTCAAGCCTCTTGATGTGAGAATTAGCTCAGTCCTGAAGTCCAATTAATCTGATGAGACTGTCAACAAAGATGTCATTTCTCGTCACATTTTTGAGGATGTGGACACCTGTCTAAAATACAGAATGAGATTACCAGCTAATTAACATTTTCCAACAGATGGTAAAAAGCTGCATTTTACATCATTTTGGACTGCTCCACATTTTATAGCCAGACCTCTAAGCTACCTGTGCTGTAGGACTGCACAACAAAGTTAGCTTTAGAAATCAAAATATCTGGTAGACACATATTTAAACACTAGCATCAGGATGTTACTGCAGAAATAGAAAGAGCTTGCAGTCCCTTCCCAAACGTTAAAAAACAAAGCAAAACAAAAACAACTGGGGGAAGGAAATTGGTTAAACAAAGCCTTTTTCCGAGTAACTTAAATTTTCATCCAATATTCCTCTCCCAAAATATTCCAACCTGGCACATTTCTGTTGTCTGTGGTGCCATGACCCCCTCCTTTCCTAAGATCTATGACCAAGACCTCTGCCTGGTCCTACACCAGAGACACCTCCATGAGACACAGTCCTCCAGCTATTCCCTAATGCCATAAAGCCTGCAGGAACAGGAGCCTCAGCATTAAACTGTGTGCCGTACAGCAGAGTAAGAACCCGTTTGACAGTTCCCGTGCAGACAAGGCACAAGCTGCTTTTCCTCATCAGCAGCACTAAGGTCTCAATCCTGTTACTACTGCGTTCAACAGGAAAATTATTTAATGTAACTGGAGGAAAATCAGATTCTAACAAGTTCCCAGCTGAGCTAAGTACTGCAAAAAGAGAACATTTAAGTGCACATCCTAGTTAGAATGATTTCAATGATACACAATAGTGGAGTTTTATCAGCTAACATCTAGAGAAATTGCTGTCAAGTGAACAGAATATTTTTGAATGCTTTATAGGGAGTCCCCCTTTTTTCCTTAACCGCTATACATTCAACTAAACTATTCTTACACCATCCTTATATTGCTTTTGCTGCTCAGATGTGTCACAGCACAAATTGGCATGCTTCCTATTTTTGATATTCTCTAATTCCCTGGGTCATTAGTTATGTAATCATAATCATTTTTCTGCTGGGCAGATTGGTGTTATCTATCTCATCTCCTTTTCTCATCTCACCTCTTTAGTAGTGTTAGAGCATAGACGGGAACATCCAAGTCCCTCAGGGCACCATCTGGTACTACCCTCTACAGAGGGGCTAAATGAATGACATACTGTATGGTACGTCCTACTCATTAGTCACTGATTCCTTATGTGGCTTGTTTTTTGTTTTTGATTCTGTTTTTTGGTTGTTTTTTTGGTTTTTTTTTATTCATTCCATTACATGTTCTTTAGTTATTTTGTTCATCTCCATCTCCTTTCCTTTATACCCATATCTAAAGGCTTCACAGAGTGGGGAAAACAGCCAAATAGTAAGAAAGGGACGCACCGGAGGGTGTTAGGGTGTCAGGAGTGATAGTGCGAACGTGGGAACAGAGGAGATTGTACGGGATCAGTGTTTGAACTACATGCAGGAAACAACATAGAATATACACAGCCCACATGAGTCACCTGCCTACGGAGAAGTGATTGCGCTACACAGCCCGTTAACATGGACAGATGAATCTTTTATATGTAAATAACACCAAGTCTAAAAGCTATTGCCTCCTTTCCCAACAGGATTAAAACCCAGTCTGTACCGTTGCAGAAACAACTAGAAGGTGCCTTCTGAAGTTTTGATGAACGTGTGTGTACCAGCCATCGCCTACCTGCACCGCTCAGCGACAACGTGCTGCCTGCAGATGAAAGGAGCCCAACATTCGCATTTATTACTGCTTTATGTTCATCTCAGTAAAACAGATTGTTATTTTTTATTGTACTATGTAGCACCATAAATATAGATGGCCTTTTAAAGCCAAATATCACTCTTGCTAAGTAATTGTCAATTAAATTTAGTATTAATTATTCTTAATAGCCCAATCTTATGTGCCGTTTTCCATGTGTCCCATTTTTTGCATGAATCTGATGTTAGAGCAGATGAACTTCAGTTTGGAGGTTTACTTAAACCCCCTATTTAATGAAATCACTGTATTGTTGTGTGAATGTGTGAGTCTCTGAAGTGAAACTGCAAAAACTGGTTACCAAAGCCCTGGCCAGCACAGAGCTGTGGCACGTTCAGTTCTTGTAAGGAAATGTTAAAGCATAATCTGACAAAAATGCAATAACTTAATAATCAATTCAGGCTATAATTATAATGACAGTCAAAGCCTTTGATTTGAAGGTTTAGTGTTGGAAGACATGTTTTCTAAACCCCAGTAAGACAGAAAAAAAGATTCCAAAGACTCAATTTCTACCCAAATTTCCAGCCTCCACCGCAGCACAACCTGCCTGGAAAGACAGAGAAGCGATGCGGGTCACACAGGGTGCCCAAAAGCCGCGTGCCGTGGCCCAGCAGCACAGCGGGACCCAGGAGCTGGGGCTACCCACGAATGGCTGGAGCAGCAAATCTCGCAGAGACTCACTCCGTCATTTCATGGACGGTTAAACGGTTCCTCTCTGCCGTACCCACAGGGCGAACGCCTCATCTGGCGGAGCTCCACTGATGGGAACAGAGACTGCAAATCCCCTCTGAGAGCAAAGATAAATGAAGCCTCAGGTGTTTTCCCTCCTTGATGTGGAATCTAGTAAAGCTTAGGGGTTATTTCTAATGGGTTAGTTTTACCCTGCCCTCCAGGATGGATGTGCCGGCATTCCTCTATAACCTTTTCCACGCCTTACCGACAACTGCTATGTACCAGAGTCAGTTCTGCAGCATATTTCAAGCTCTGCCTGAGCAGTTCAGTGCTTACAAATAGCCGGTGCCTCATTAGGCAAGAGGCAGCAAGAGCTGAAAAGGAGAAAACAAAGGCAAGAGCCCACCTCTGCTCCCAGGCCCGTCTCTGGCGAGATAGGACCAGCCGCTGCGCTGGGTTCGTCCTGGGACAGGGCGGCTGCTCCTCTTGGTCTTTAAACAAACGCCTGAATTTTAAAAAATTTACTTATGCATTTTACAATTGGCACTTGCTATAGCACAGAGAGACCTCCTGCACAAACAGGGGGTCAAAGATGCCCACAATCAATCTGTCACCTTCTCAGTGAAATGGAAGGAAACGTTAAGCAGTGTTCCAGAGCCATGAAATTCAAGGGAAAAATGTCAGCTCCCCGAAACGGGGGTTGTATTTTCCACATAGCAGCTTCTCATCAAATGGCAAAAACAGAATGTAGGATAAAATTCATAACAAACAAATTTAAAAAGATCCTCAGTTCAGAGTCTGTAACACGCATTCTTGAGATGCCTTATAGCCATTCATTCTTCCTTATATCCATTTGAATGTTCCCCCTTGGCCTTTTGTTTTCATTTTAGCTTTCTAAGCCCCTGCGCCGTTCCAGAAGCCTTTCCCCCCTCTCCGATGTCCTTTCCCTCCCAGCCCTGTGCACTCTGCCTCTGCAAGACCCTTTCTCCTGTGTTGATTACTCTCGCTTTTTGGCATGTGTGCTCTTTCTAAATTCTGTTTTGCTTCTTAAACCTTTTTATTTTTTTCCCCTCCAGACTGATTCCCTTTTTTCATTAAGCCAGACTTTTTTTTTTTTTTCCTCTTTTCTTTTTTCCCCCACCCTTAAAAAGAGCATTTTATTCTGGCCAAACTAAGGGGCTTGCCATGTTCTCATTTACAAATGTCACTGCAGCATGGCTAAAATTCTGCTCCAGCTCTGAAAGCTGCACTGGCACAGAACAAAAGCTTTGCAGCGCCTCGCACACCACTGCGTTGTTTCCCCTCATTCCTCCTCCAGGCTTGCTTAATAGTAACAGCTTGCAATGACATTTTAGCAAAAGCCACGCTCTTTACAGCTCCTCCCCCGGCTTACAGCAGAAGTTAATAGTAGTCTGTTTAAGAGAAGCCATGAAAGACCGGCCCCAAGCAAGAGAAAAGGAGATAGACAGCCCCTCATTCCTATTTGGCCTTCTTTATTTTAGTCCGTCCCGATATTTGAGATTTTTTTTTTTCCCTCATCAAATATTCAGTTGTAAATTGTAATCCTTCAGTTCAGCGCAATAACTTTAATGGGGTTCAGCATGCACTTGAAAGTATCTCTTTGTGGACCTAAGAAAGACCAGAGATAACGTTTACATTACCAGGACCGATATGTTAACTGCAGATAAGACCATATTCAGCAGAACGTTATGCAAAGCAATGCATGATTTAATGTGTAAGACATCACCAGCTAAACCCAACTCAAGGTCTCGTCGCCAGACCCCTCCTCTCCCAGTCTCCTCCCTCCCCTGCCAGCGTGGTCTCCTTGGGGCCCTCCGAAACTCGTGGCCAACTCCTGGATGCAGCTGGAAGAAGACTCAGTAAGTCTAAAGAGCTCTTGGTGGCCTATTTTGCTTATTTGTACATATAAACATCAACTTAGAAAAGAATATGAAAATAGGAAGCTAAACATTATATAATTGGTAGACACTTTGAAGACTCACTGCAGAAGCTCAGCGTTTGCTTTCCCTCGGACGCCTGCGGAGACGTGTTCAGTAAGCGGATACCCTGCCAAGGGACAAACACACTCAGGGAAGGATGGTGGAGGAAAAACCCATCTCCCGCCTGCGTGTAGAGGCAAGGGACAGCACAGCGACACGGCGGCAGTTCACTCGAGTCCACCGCACAAACACAAAAGGAGCTGGGGCGGCTGAAGGCGACTGGCACTGGCTGTATAGAGATATCAGGAGCCATCAGGAAGTCCTTGACTAACGGGCGAGAGTCTCCTAGGCCTGCTCCAGCAGTGAATTAAATCAGTGGAAAGCCTCCCACCGGCTCTACTGGCATCTGAGTTAGCCCCGTAAAAAACAAACAAACAAACCCCCCCCAAAATGCCAGGAGAATTACGTAACATTTGCTTGCTTCACAGTGGGTTTCAGCAGCACCGGTGCAGTTTTTGGGTGGAATAGTCTCATTTCGCCTCAGTGATTACTGCGATTTTCCTACTCAAACCAAAAAGGGGACAGAATAATTGAATCCCCGATTCACCCAGCGGTGGGCCAAAGGTTGGTCAAGCAAGGTTAGCAAAGCACCAAAAGGGTGATGAGGAGGTGTCCTAAAGACGCAGTGTTCCGTGGCAAGTGGAGCATCCCAAGCTGCCTCTGGCTTCTCGCCACCCGCCATATTTAATCTCATTGACTATGTAGACCGTACAAAAGGAAGAGGCTGTTTGGTTTACACTGTTGGTGTAAACCTCCGTCACTCCTCTGAACTTCTGAACAAGTTCTTACAAGGTGGAGATTAGCAGAAAGAAAGCAGGGAAATTAAACAGGCAGGCAGTTTTCCCAAACACAAATGAAGAAATGGGGAAGGAGGGAGGATTTTCTCTCGCCAGCACAGGCAAGTCCCCCCCGGGGAGGAGCCGAACCTGCCGCGAGCTCCACGCTGCTCAGAAGATAAAAGTGATTTCCAGCGGGAAGAAAAAAATCTATTTGTTTGGGGGCTTTGAGTATGAATTAGTATTGCTGGGCTAAAACTGATTAGTCTACCAGTTCCAGTGCAAGATTTCTTAGTCTACAGAAGAATAATAATATTAGAGGAATATTTCCAAATTCACAGCCGAACGGCCAGACAGCAACTGCTTTAGTTGGAGACCTGCTGTGGGACATCAGTGCGGCTGCAGGGCTTGCGGCTCCGGAGGGAAGCCATTCCTCACAGCCCCTCCAGGTGCTTTTATTCGCTTCCTCATTTGGGTATTTTTGCATAACCCTCTAACAGGAAGATCACTCTGCGTGCAGAGAAGTAGAGCAGAAAGTTTAAGATTCCCCCCCAAAACTAACAGCTGATAAAAACTATAAGTTCTGTGTAAAACCTGAAACTTCTACCCTCCAAAAGCCAAATTACGCTGATTTAACTGGTGACGTTGCTCATACAGGAGCTATAAGGCTGTGGATGCAGTAACTTTCTGTTATGCATTTGAGTTAATGTTTTGATTGCTTTCATTTATAGAATGGCACAACAATAAACAGCAGTTTAAATGACCATAATTAAATGTACGAAAGAGCTGAAATGATTTATCAGCCAAAAGCCACTAAGTGCTTGATCACTTCATCAGATCATTAGTCTGTCTTCCAGAAATGTGCTTGGCACCTATATAGTCAATTATATGCATTTTAAGTGGCTGGACACAAGTATATATTCACAAGATTAGATCAATACTGGGCATAATTCAATTTATATATTCCATCAGATATTTAGTGAGGTTTTAAGACAACAATTTTCTTTTTATTAAGGCAAATTAATAAGTACTTTAGTGCACATATAGTTCAGAAAAGGACCGATGTGAAATAGAAAACACTTTATATTGACAGCTGCCAAGTTCTTCCAACATTTGGTACTTTAAAAAGTTACGACAAACCCAGCTTGTCTCTTAATTTCTTCTGTGCTATAATTAAGGTGCTTACCGAATATACTGGGCTGGATTGCTACTTCCTTGCTGCTTCGTAGCATCTCTTTTGCCTTCCTTTTTGACTGGAGTTTTGTGCCAGGGTGCCTACAGATGACTACTACAGCCAAAGTATTTTCGATAAAAATATGGCACTAAGAATACGCACATACACTTTGATGAATGTCAAAATAATCCTGAGTGTTAAGCACAAAGAAACACATCCTCAAAAGCCAGCATCCTGTAATCTAAGTTAAGAAGCAAAATAAGTACGAGTTCTCTTAGTTTTGAATTTTTCTGTAAAAACTGCCTTCTTGTACAGACTCTCTTGGATCATTTGTGCTTCCAAGAGGCTTTCTCTTGTCAGCTCCTCTCTCAGCTCAGGCAAATTCTGCAGAAAGTTGGGCAGATCACAGATCTAGGACTTCCAGTTCTCCTTTATCCTTTTAAATCCCATATGCCTGGTGGCTGTATAACTACTCAGATAGTGAGAAGCCAGCGGATGTTTGGGGTACTTTATTAGAAAAAAACAGTTCAGGGAAGAATCAAACCAAGTGGCTGAGTTTCTTTCCATGAAATCACCTAATTGTCTTTTCAATATTGTGTCTTGGACAAGAAGTCCTCTCTCAGCCTGGGGTCATTAATTTTCCATTTCAGAGGACTAGAGACCTTCATTTACAAACTCTGGTCATGTAACAAGGTCATTTTTCTTTATTAGCACCTCTTCAAGTGTCCAGTTCACTCTTTTCCTTGGGATAACAAATAACTTCTTCAGCTCAATGCATTGGCCTGAGTCAGCCTGAGATTTCCCCTCATCACGTATCTCGAGCATGCCTGGTCTGCTCCCAAGGGCTTCATGTACTGGTCAGTGAGCCTGGATCTCTTTAAAATGTCCCTCTTTTTGACTGGCAATGGTTTCATGACCTTTTTTCATGACTTTCTGAACAGCCCCACAGTAAATGGGAGCAGTTCTCCAAAGAGCTGCCTGGCCAGAGACCCTCTCCTCTTTGCTTTCCTTCAAAAGACTCACAACAGAAAAATACAACCAAGACCAAATAGTCAGGATTAGACTGAGAAGATTCTTTTGGGCAATCTAGAATGATTTGGTTCATCTTCTGTTATTGCTAGTAAGAAAACACACAGGTCATTCATTACATCTCTGATTACTTCTCCGAATGCTGCTTGCCTCACTCTCTTCCACTTGCAAGAAACAAACTGCTCTAGTACAAGTAAACCAGACATCCCGACCTCATTTGAGTGCTTTGTAACCCATTAACAAATGCAACTGCATCCACAAAGAACATTTTAAGTAAGCAAATAGAAAAAAATAGGCACTAATAAAATAAAATGTGACTATCATAGTAATTTTGCCCACATCATTTGCATACGAATTCTAGTAATGCATTAGTTATATATTTTTTAAAAGCTTGGTTTCTTGAAGATCGTTGCCGGTCTTCAATGCCTGGTGAACACTGCCTTTTGACTCTTGGCAAAGAACATAAATTAATTACCTGCTTAGTATTCTGGGTTTGCGTTAGTAAAATGAGCAGCCAACTTTGTAGTGGGCCAAAAATTCAAACAGAAACTCAATTCATGCAAAAGAGAGCAGCCTTACTTTCCAGCCTTAAAACTTGGATAGGCACCATACTGTCACAACGGCTTCTGTCAGCCGAGGGGGTGGTAGTTGTACAATGCAAAGCAAACATCCTTGTCAGCAGAAAAGGAGAGCATGTTTGCCGTGATACACTGCGCAGTGAAGTACATTGAAACCTGTCTTACAACATCTACAAAGATTTCTTTTATTAAAGCACCCAGCCTTCCTATGTTCTTCCTGAAATACGTTATAAATGCCATGTGCCAAGGACCAGTTTACTGGCAGTTGTATAATGGCCAGTATGGAAACGAAACAGTTTTGTGATAGAGCAGGAAAATCCTAGGAGAAAGCTTCAGGAGACACTTATGTTATCACACTGGATCCAGGGAGTGTTCCTCATTCAGTGCAACTCCCCCATCCCCACCTAAATTTGATCTTTGAAGTTTTTTTAATACATTTAAGCATTACTAATGTCTTTAGTGAAGGAATTTTGCTGTCTTATATACAAGATATAACACAAGGAATCTTTGCCATATTTCATAGTTTCAATTTTTTATTGTTTCTAGAAAACAACTTGGACCACTGGTAGTCATGGAGACCTTGGGTCTGACTGGAAGTTACTAAGCTTTAACTAGTTGTTAGCAAGGGACGAAGAGACACCAGAGGCACAAACCTGCCTGAAACTTTGCTCTTGAGGTCAGCCTTGCTCAAACAGCTGAGGAAGACAAAAGACATTAAGAAATAGATAAACCCAAAGCTACCTGCTCTTCCCAGGGGGACACGGTGGCACTTTACCATCATGTCTCCATTGGGATTTCACCCTAACTCTGTTTTAAAATAACGATATGTCACAATACATGCACAGACACACACGGTCACCATCCCCATGCTAACCATGGGCTCACGCTCTGAAAGACGACTTCTCCAGTCCATTATTGACATATATCTCACCATCGCATTACAGCATTACAAGGCCAAGACATTTTAATGGTGTGGCATAAAAAAGTGCACCTATGAAAGCACATCTCATATTCCAATTTGTTTACTTGCCCGGCCTCAGTGATGACACGACAAGGCAGACAAAAGCCCCAGGAAGCTTGCGACAGCCCTAGAATATTGAGTAAAAAATATCATATTCGTACAGAGAAACTCCTTTATGTTTCGAGTAAAGAATGACTTTAGACATGGACCTCTCCTTTCTCAGAGAGGAGAGCTGTAACACTCTTAACAGTTTGCCTACGCAAAATCAGGTAATTTCTCTGTTATGAAAGTAGAGATTGATGTAAAAAAACCAAACCAAAACAAAAACCAAAACCCCAAACCAAACAGCTGACCAAAAACAACCCAAAAAACCCCCAAACAGAAATCAGCAGCATTTAAAAAGATGATTATGGAAGGGATTAGTAAATATGGGTAAGTCACTGGAGATAATTTGCTCACAATATATTAGACAACTGAAAAGGGTGGAACTAAAATACTGGATTAAAACACCATTACTGAAATAAGAACTGGAAATTTGTGAACTCGTATTGGTTTACACAGATGCTTGTTCTGATTCTTCTGTCAAAGTTGGAAATACTTGAGGGGAGTAGGGCAATACAGAAAAAGAGTTAGAAAAGCTGATTTGGACTCCCAAATAATTCATTTATGCTGTATTTAAAAATCACTTTTAATGGAAATAAAACGTAAGATACGTAATACATTAGTTGTAACATTTAATTACCTACCTTAATTAACTTGAATAATGAAATAATCCTGTTCCTATTTAAATACAGCATTTTGCGTACTGAAATACGTAACCCAATTAAAGAGGAAGGCTGTTTGAATCTCAGAGCTGAAAAAATTAAGCCTGAAACCTGTTTCTGTAGATGCTGGGACTGCATTTCAAATGTATTGATTGGATTTGACTTCTATGCAAGGAAATTACTATGAATTTTCACATCATGCCAGGATGCAGAAAAAAAAAAAAAGGAGAAGTAATTGTCTTCTTCGTTTCTCTGATCTTTATTAGGAGATGTTATTCTGAGCTAGTTCATCGCTGCTATCACTGCAGTCACCCTGGAATTTGTCGTTGTGGCAATGCAAAACACAATACAATGAGATGATTATAGCAATTGCAAACATTCCTTTAAATTATCCACCATTACTCATCTGAAACTGTCAAAGTCTCAAAGGCTGCATACCTAAAGTCAGGCTCCTTAAATCTACACACAGGTACCGCAGTCACAACTATCTGATTACTGAAGGCATTAAACACTTGTAGGTTGTATTTAAAGCAGCAGGATGGCTGGGTTTTCCACAGCAGTTATTAAATCAACCTAACACTCTGTTTATCTGACAACATTGGTAGTAGGAAGGTCTACCTTTTGGGTGTCTACCTTGTACGAGCAAAGACAGGCTGGCAGGCACCATCTCCGTTAGCTCCCATGGCTACGACCAAAGTTGTCAAATTGCATCATCAGGCACCTAGATAACACCTAATGTAACAAGTGCTGCGATCAAAGCTATTTAGAGACTTCAACCTATAATTATGTCAATGGAAACCAAATGTGAGAATACATCGCTCCCTGGGCGAGATACCTAGGAAAGCTAAAGAAAACTTCATTAGCGTATTATGGCATTAGTTTTCTATCTTGTTATTTTTAGCAGCTGCAGCCCACATAGAAGAGACAGACACAAGATCCCTAAATAAGATTTTTCCATAAGGCATTTTCCCCAAATCAGATTATTTGTCTTCCTTTATTGATTATTAGCTGTAGCAAGCTGGAAAACCAGCTTTTGACAAGGTATAACTGGAGAGAGTTAAGGATCTGATGCATTACTCCATGCCACACAAGAGAGAAATCTCCTTCTTGAGATTTACAGGGCATGGATGAAATGCAACAATCCGAATTTTAAGAACTTTGCATACTGAACACATATGATCTTTCTGATATCGAGAGACACCAAGGGATGCAAATTTAGGGACAAACCTTCAAATTATTTTTTTCATCCTCCTCACTTTCCCACCTTCAACCTCTTATTGAAGCCTTTCTCAGGAAAACCACAATTGTCTGAATTAATCTCCCCCACCCATCAATTTATGTTTCTCCAGCGCTACTCATTGTTACAAAAAGAAATCTCTTTTAAAACAAACTACAAGAGGCTCTCATTCAAGCCCTGTTATGCTACGCTCCACTGGCCAATTCAAATATTTGGCTTTTATTTCTCATTATATTCAGTTAAAAATCATAGCAAAACTCAGTCATAGAAATGCGGGTTTGAAAGGATGAGATTTTCCTTGGCAGCTCACCACCTGATTTCTTTACCTTTGTGCTTTCATCGGTTCTGTCCTTTGGTTCATGTGTTTGATGTTCTGCTATACAATACCTACAAAACCAGGAAAGAATGCCTTTGCTCTCAGAAATAATACAAAATGACTAAGCACTTTGAATTTTTTTTTTATCCCCAAACATTTGCCTGACCTTTTGCTCCCTGCCCAAACAACGCGGCACATCCTCCATTAGTATAAAGCGACCTTATTTGAACAAACTCATCACGGCACTGGCAATTCGGAGCTGTAGCCACAGTGATTTTTTGATCTGAAGAGGAACCACAGGTACACACGTTCTTGAGCAAGTGTTTTGGTTCCTGAACTTTTACTTCCAACATCTTTTGTTTATTCATCCATCTATGATGCCGCAGCTGTACGGAACACCAAAGTTCAAAGTGTCATGCTTTTTAGGATGGTACAAGATGAAGTAGCAGCATTTTAGAAATTTGAGATCTCAAAAAATATCGCAGCCCTTTACTAACTCAGATTTAGTACGCTTTACAGAATTTAAGGACATAAAATATTCTATGTCATTAACACAATTCAATACAAATGAGCTTCCAGCTCCCCTTTCTTTTCTGAAAAGAGAAACCACTTCTTTTTACTACAATTGATTTGAAAGTAAAAGCAATAGCATAGCAAGAAAAACAGTAATGCTCATTTCCGGGGTCAGAACTTGCACAAGTATTTTTTTTAGTACCCTCTGAAGATTACACAGAGTACCTGTCTTTTTATAATACATTCTTCAGATGAGTGTATTTCTCTTAAAATAGGCTTCCTGTGGGAAAAAAATAAAATAGAATCCCTTTTGGCAGCAGCCAAATGATGGACTTTTTAAGAAAAGAAGAAAACATCCCCATAATTATGAAAAATGTTGGGTTTATGCCTTCAACTTTGCTTTAAAGCGTTGTGGCTCTACCAGCCATCACCATAAGCAACCTAAGCCAAGTTCAGAGGCCGTTGCAGAGATTCACCATATCTGGCTTTTGGTCCCTGCCTCAGGCTTGAGTAGCTGAGACAATTTCGCAGCCCTGTGCCTGCCAAGGATATTGTGTTTTCTGGTGACAGCAGAGAGGGAAGGACCACTCAGATCATACCTAATTGCTCAGGACTTCCCTTCCAAGGAGGATGGCAGAGGACGCCAGGACAGTTTTCTCACATGAGGAAAGCCTCTGGTGAAAATAGAGGGGCTTAATTTAAATAACAGAGTTCACCACTAAACTTATGGCATATGAAAACAGAGATAAGAGAAGTTACGAACAGTTTGGTCTCAATTTCTTAGCCAGAAAATAGATGTGGACTTATGAAGAGGACTTATGTCCGCTTAGGAGGACAGTTGGGCTCAGGACAAGCCTGTAGCTCAGCTTGCATTCGCAGTAATTAATTCATCTGTAAGTCAACAACAAAAAAACAACTGAAAAAGCAGTCTCAACAAGATCAGTTTATTCACCCAAACAGTTTGTACTGTGGCAAAGTACTGCCACAATATTTCTGCTTTGGCAGCTGCTTCAGCATCATGATGCTACACAGTCCTATGGGTGCCTCTGTACCGTCCCTTCTTATGTATTTCCCAAGAGACGATGCCAGAGCTCGAGTTGCACAGCAGCACAACTCCCCACTCATCAAAAAACGTTACCGCAAGTTACACACAGCTTCAGCCACATGATGAACATCAGGCCTTTGTCCAGCCAACTTTGGTCCCATCTTTCTTGGGTTCGGGGGAAAATGACCATGGCATATCACTGGTGCAAGTTAATTTTGCATTTCTTGTCCGGATTGTTTTATATTTAACTGGTTTGTGCTTGAAGGTGAAGGGCTGGTTCATGAGCTGTTGTTTGGGAGCAGTTCTCCTGGGCACGGCAGCACCACAGCCATGTCCCTCTCCCGCCTGCTTCTTCTCTCCCCTTACCTTTCCTCCCCCCATTCCCCATGCAAAAAGCAGACAGCAAACCGCTTTTCTACCACCACTTTTCTGCCCAGAGAATATTCTGCTCAGAGCCGCTTCCCCGCCCTGCTCAGCTGGAAGCGTGTTTGGAAGGAGTCATCGTGGAAGGATGACTCCACAGCATCCTGTCTCTAGTCAGACATAAATAAATACCTGTTATTTGGAATTAAAACTTCCTTCGCTCCCCAAAGTGCTGTATTACAGCACTATTTATACACAACATTTATTTTAAATTTCTATTGAGAATTATTTTTCAGCAATAAATCCTGTTGTGATGCCTGAGAAACCTTTGTGTTTAATCCGTGTGTTGTCTTCTATTTTAAAGAGAAACACGTAACGTCTCTGAAACGCGTGGCAAAATAGCAAAATGCAATTGCCGAGTGCCCTCTAGTGAGGCCAGGAGAGAATAGCTCCGTCTGCGGAGATGAAGGACTGACAATCACCTTTTTTTGATAAAAAAGATCCCCTTTTTTCATGGATCTTATCTTCTGTGTGCATTTCATTCCTGTATTTACCCAGAATTTCAATTTAAAGCATTAGGAACAAGCTCAGTAGTGCCGCTCCAGCAGCATAAATCAAGAGGAAGATACAGCTTTCCTCTATCTTTATTAGACCTGGGAAATCAAATATGTTACATTACATTTTACCTTTATCCTCCCTTTTTTACCCATCCTGTCCTACCCGAGCTAGACAAACAGTTATTAAATCTTTCCTATTACTATTTGCTATTCTTTATATACATCACAGCAGCATCTAGAGCTCCCATTGCACTAGACAGTAAAAAAAGGAAATTCCCAAAACACCTGCATGTTAATTTAAAATAGAAATGAAGCAGATAAATTTTAAAAATACCCCAAAAAATAGGATGGGGGCTTGAAATACGACTATGGTTTATGAAACAACAAAGGACTCGATGTTGTCAGTACAGGAGTGGGGACTCCCGGTCTGGATTAACTGCGCCCTTTGGTGCGTTCCCACCGATGGCTGTGGCCGCAGCCACCCCTCTCCCATCCCCTCCTGACAGGCAGCAGCACACCCTGGGCTGACGTGGATTCCTCTTGAGGGTTATGATTTGGGGGAGGATTAGGGAAACTAGACATTCTTCGTAACTTTCGGATAATGAAGTCTTGAATTGTGCAATTGCACAATTGATCAATATAGTTCAAGTTATTTTCTCTTCCAAATAACACTGCTTTCCTCTATTGAGGGATTTTTCTTTTTGTTCTATTTTTTGGCAGCCATGTATTTTTATACTAACCCAGGTTTCAGGGTAAGGCTAGGGTTTGGGTTTGCTGGGGGATGTTGTGAAAGCCAGAGACTGCAGATGCAGAATAACAGCAGCATTTCACATGTCCCAGGGAAGAGCCACAAGGGCTGAAGTTATTAGCTTTGGAGTAATCGTTCTGTCTTTCTGATTGCAGGTGTATTCCCAGAAGGATGGGAGGTTCAGGTCCATGTTAGGGACTACACTGCAGTTGGGAGAGGAGCATTATGGCACTTGGCATTTTGCAGTTCCCAGGAGTGGAGTCAGGATAGGCATGTTCCCACCTGTCACCCTTTCTCCTCCAGCGTCACCGAGCTCCACTGCTGTGATAAAATCTGAATTGGACCAGAGTTAAGGTTGAAGCCTGAGAAAAGGTTAAGGTGAGTCCTCAGGCCTGCATGCTCCAGAGGCGTACAGGGAGCCACAAGAAGGCTCCTGTTGAATAGTCCCATCAACCACATGGGTTTCAGAGGACTGTACTCCCAACAGGTCTGTCCATGTACTATCGGGAGATTCCTCCTTTCTGGCCATTAGTTTATTCCTATTATGGAAGAGTCAGGCTAAAAGCAAAGAAGGAAATGGGAGGCAAGTGCTCCCCCACGGGAAAGCCTGCCAGGTACAAACACCAGAGGATTGCCACCACAGAGCCCCAGGACACCAGAGACCGATGAGAAGCAGATATATGGCTCTTGCCTGGGAACCTTTCCATCAACAGCCTTCACCAGCAAAAGCAGTCTAAGGTATTTTTCAGTTCCAACCTATTTCAACCGCAATGAAGTGGAAATGCTATGAAAAACCAAAACCTTTTCATTCTGATCCAAATGTAGCCCTATATTTCCCTCAGCCACTCTGCCCTACGATATACTGTGATGTCTAAAGTCTTTGAAACATGGTTGGATTGACCCAAAAGCTACATTGGAACCCATCGGCTACAATCAGAATAAATTACAAGCATAAATTATCACTTTTATGCTGTAAAAGCATAATGCTGGCTCATAGATGTTTGAAAGAAGGTTCTTGTTCTGTTCCCTTTATTCTGCTTCCTACAGGTTGTCTCCTACACAAAATGTCCATGATCTTACCCAGGCTTTTTATCAGGCCCAGTAACGCAGGCTCTCGGCCAAGTTTGAGACCACTTTTGACATACCAAGAAATCGCTGGATTTTAAGACAGTTTATGAATCTGTGAACTGCATTAAAAACCAAACAATTCACAGAACACATGTCTTGAGCTATGAATAATTCAGATCTCTTGCACTGCTTCAGAACTGATTTTTTTCTTGCCGAAGTTCCAGGCCATTTGAGTTGGCATTACAAAATATACTGTTTGTGAGAGAGAGATGCTGACCTTGTGACCGTGAGATAAAATGGTTTGTAAGCGGTTGATAAGGATTCATTAATTTACCTGCATTTTATTCTGTTAAGTTCCCTGTTACTTCTGGGAGATGGAGGAGGGGGCATTTTCTTCTGATGGCGGAGCCTCATATTCGATAATCATGGCTGCTGCATGTGACTGGTTTCAGTACCGTTGACTTCAAGACTGTAATTACCAGGTTTCTTTATGGACGAGTCAGTCATCTAACTGTAGGATTTAATTTGATTGATCACCATGCTGTAACATTTGCAAATCCAGCACTGTAGGACAGAGGTTTTCTGGTTATACACCCACATATCCGAGCTCTTTCTAGAGCACACATTTTTAAAAATCTCTCTAATGGCAATATTAGTACGTATGCATCTGAAGATCCTACAGAGACTGCCAGTGAAGTTGCTGGGGAAATAAAAGAAGTAGAAATGTAGCGGTATTCTTTATTTTATTTCAATCCACTTTTTAGATTAATGATAATTTCCCTGTTTTCCTGAATCCACATAAACTTCAATACTGTAACAAAGGTGCAGGAAAAAAAAACAAACAAAAAAACCCCACACAAACCAAAAAAACCCCGACACACAAAACTAAAACCACCAATCTTTTCTCTCCAAAGTTGTTATTCCACCTTTACTCACCAGTAAAGGGTTTACCACAGAGCGGTACCAAACTATTTGCTACCCCAGGATTGACAGGAGGCTCCGTGGGATTTGCAGGGCTTGCCTGGCATCTCCTTCCCAACAAAGCAAAGCAGGAGGACAACACTTCATTTCCAGTCCCAGGTAGTATCTGCCTGCCCACGACTGAGGAATATACATTGCAAATGTTCCTTCTCCCTGGGATGACACCAATCTTCCATCCCACCCGCCCAGCCCAAGGAATTTTTAGCTGTCTCTGCAGCAGCAGCACTGCACGCGCCTGAGTCAGCACAAAGTGACAGGCTTGAAAAATAGCCAGCAAAAACTGATGGCAGGTCTAAAACGTCATTTTACTCAAGGAATTGCTTTTGTAAGTTTAAGGAGCTTGCTTCCCTTCTGACAAGGAAATGCTTGAATAACTAATTTTTTAAAATTTATAAGCATACATTAATAACCTCTTGCACTTTTCACTAACGTTTCTACGTATGAGACAGTTGTAATGATCTTTAATACAGTCTATATTTGCTTTCCAAAGAAGCTTATTTTCCTTTTGCTGCAATGACAACAAAAAATGTCTTTTAATAATAAATAGTATTTCCTAGAGCGAAAAGCATGAAAATTGTGTCAATCCTTGAACAGCCCTTTTCATCCCTGCTCAGCAAAAGTAGAATATGGATAGCAATTTGTATATTGAAGAGCAATTTACAGATTTTCTTCAGATGGCTAGTTTGTTTGTTTTCTTAAAGCATGAAGCAGAGCTGTTACCAAGTCACAAGGGTCTCTCGTTTATTATCCTGACTATTTATTTAGGTTAATTGCAGGTACACACTATACCTTTTCTGCACTGTCATTGATCACTGCTTAATTCAGCTGACCTTTACCCTTCAACCAGATCCTTACTGTATTAAATGGAAGAGCAATAAAGATTTAAAAAAGAAAAATCTAATTTCTGGTTATTATGCTGCTTTGCTATCTCTAGTACTGGCCAAAACTTGTCAAAATACCAACAAGACAATTTTGACCACAATAAAGAGTTACACCATTATGGAGAAAGTTAATAAAGAATGAGGTACCGTTGCTATGAAAAATTTATGAAAGAGTTTCATATTCCTTTTCTGGAGAGATGCTGGCCTGTTTTAGGTATATTATGTAGGTAAAGCTCCCAGTGAACGCTATACCGGCTGGCTAGACTTTACACAGGAATCACCCTGCCAAATGTAAGCTGCAGGTAAATAATTCACTGGGTGTGAGGGCCGATTGGGAATTCAATCTGATAAAAAAAAACACCAAACTTAATGAAAGAAATGATG
Source organism: Larus michahellis (assembly GCF_964199755.1). Lineage (NCBI taxonomy): Eukaryota > Metazoa > Chordata > Aves > Charadriiformes > Laridae > Larus > Larus michahellis. The sequence goes on along the minus strand of NC_133905.1, from coordinate 12,882,367 downwards.
AGCTGGTAATAGGGATTTTGAGAGCGGCACCACGCTTGAAATCACCTGTATTTTGCATGCTTTTCTCAGGTATTCCGTCAATAACTTGTGACTATATGATTATGAGGGCTACTTCTATAATCAAAGCTATCCCAGTGAGTGAAAAATACCGTACGCATTTTCCAGCGCTAATTGTAATTCTAGATAGGGAGCAGACAACAGTAGAATTCATCTTTAAGAAGAAACAGCCAAAGATGGGCTACAGACGAGATTTGGCAGTTGGTGTCTTATTTTAAACCCATCAAAGTCAATGGAAGTACCCTCAGTATTTAAAATGAACTTTGAATTTAAGTCTTAATGTGACATACGTACACAAGAACAGCTGACGGTTTGAGGATGTGCTTACAACTTACAAAAAAATATTTGGAAGACAAATTCTTAAAAGTTCTATAAGAGAGGGTTGCTTTCTATGTCACACCAGTTTTCATCATCTCTATCATGCCAGAAAAGTATTCTCTTTTAAAGCACATTTACTTATCAAATAAGGAAAAATTATAAACAAAGAAAAAGCTTCCAGTACTGAGAATTTTTTCTTCGATGAAAAATTAAACATAATATGTTCCAGTAGGAGGAACAAAATATTAATTTTGGGGGTTTCTTCAGCACATCTCTCCAGTCTTTAAAAGAGTGAAACTTGAGGTTTGGGCTCAAATCAGAACCAAGAGGAAAAAAATAAAAGAAAAAAAAAGAAAAAAGAAAATGAAGCTACCATACTTAGAGTATTGACCTGGAATTTTATAGAAGTACACACCTGAAATTTGTGTGTCAATGGACAGTCTTACCTTAGGGAAACGTATGTTTAAGGCAATGTCTAAAATACATATCCAAAGTATAGCAGCACATGAAAACGCTCTACCCTCTATCCAGAGCAATAACTAGCCCTCCAGAAATGCTGTGAGACAAAGAAATTAAAACTTTTAGAAGTACAGGCCTCTATTAGACACAGGTTTCTTGCTTTATTCTCTGGTGACAGACACTTCCGTACCTGTAAGGTATGCTGTATGCAGTGATGTATAATATTTCTAGGAGCATTTTTGTCTGTCTGTGGCAGTCGCTGCATGGCCAGCCTGGGGAAGGAGAACCACAGACCAGCTGCAGGTGAGAAGCTGCTGGTTCAAACTGATGCAGCTTCAGTGACAATATATTCTAATCGAGACCTCTTTTACATGGTGATTGAAGCAATTAGCGACTCTTAATTCTTGCATAATTATTATTGGTTTCATCTTCAGGCCACATCACCCAGTTAAAAATAATCTCTGGTTCTTTTCCCCTCCCCTTGCTGCTTCCTCTATTTTCTGCTTTCCGTTCAGAAGCCTTGAAGCATATTGACAATTTAGAGCCACCACACTGATTTGTAAAAAAGAAACATAGAATTACTGTTTGGCCTTTTTATGATGTTTCCTCAACACACTTGGCATCTTGACAATGATTTTGATCAACAAGATCCCAAACACAGCATGCTCCGAAAACGGATTTGCTCCCGTGGACCTCCAAAGGCTGCAGAGGACCAGGAGAATCTCTGTTCAGATGGAGATACAGGAAAAGTGGGTTGGAGAAGTATGAAGAGCTCAAATAAATTCCTATTCCTCCACATCACAGAAATTGAAGCAGAAAATTATGCACTCAAGTGGCAGTGAGATGCTGCCTTTGAGATGATGGTACGGTCTACCCAATTACTGTGATTACAGAGAATCAGAGAGAAATTACCCTGTACCATTACAAGACTGCTACTTGTAAAAGTAAAAATAACAAGATGGTAACAAGTTGTAAAACTTAAGCTACACTCACATTCTTCCCATCATTGTTATATACCTTAATATTCATCCAGAGACAGATTTGAAATAATTACTGAGTGCGCACATTGTACTGAGTAGATTGCATTCATATATAATTACAGAAATAATATATAATGGCTATACAGTAGTCAGAAAGTTAAACCTGTGAATAATGCACTGAATATATTCCTAAGAAACAATAATCAAACCTGATTTCCTCCCCTTTTAAATATTTCATTCTCATATTACAAGTTTAACTGGAATAGAATAAACCACTAATTCTAAAATGGATATATTCATAAGTCACTGCTTAATACCTCATTGGAATGTATGTTTTCTACAGTTGTTACTTGTAGCTCAGCAAAGCATTGGTAAACCTTAAAGATACTGGAGATCTGATGTAAATCTGATCTTCTATCTGGATATAGCAGATCTTGAAAAGAATATCTCAATTCTTCATATATCCCCTCTAATGAGTCCAGACAGCAAAAGCTGAATGGATATGGCAGATATTAGGTCCCTACTGGGCTTTTAAAAATTAAAAATTCAGTGTTTTAAACTCAACTGATGAAAATTAACCTTCCTTCGAGGAAACTGCACTGAACAAGGAAATGTAACCTTATCTTAGAAGCTATAAGCCAAGATCTAATTTGACATAAATCAGACTAAAAAATGCATCTCTATTTTTGGTTCTACACCTCAAGACCATCACCACAAAATACGTGAATATTTTATCTAACTGGTTAAGCATTAGGCCACATAAGAGTTGCACAGCCTCATCTGAACACTAATAAACTCGGAATAAAAAAAAACAAAAAAAACAAAAAAAAACCCCACCCCTATAACACAAAAAAAACCCATGAAGAACTCCGCAGAAACCTCACCGTGCTCATATTCACACAAGGTAGAATTTAGATCTCTTGCTGTGCAACGTCTCTGGTGATGACTGCTGCAAGGAAACATGTGCCCGATGCCCTGGCTAGAGAAGTGCAGTGCAACAACAGCAGTTTTCCAGATACGTTACTGAAGTCCCCATAACAAAGGTGTAATGATTATGTGGGTTAAAAATACAAGGAGAACATACCTCAACCAAAACCATAGGCTGGATGCGACCTTGAACTTCAAATATGCCTTGCAACCAGAAAAGACCTGGCACCACCAGCCCTCCCTGTGCCTCCTCCCTCTTGCAAGGCAGGTTCCTTCTACCCTGGGATCACCCTTGAGGTCCAAGCCACACTGATCCCACCAAGCTTTGCCATTGGGCTATAACACATCAACCTTCTTCTCATCCTTTCTTTTTCTCTCCCTTTCAGCTCACATGGATCTGATATCTTACTCAAGTCTTGCCTATGGCTAACAGGTCCTTAAGGTTCACCCAGAATATAAATGGGCATAACTTTTTCCCCTTGCATGAGTACATCTCTATCCTAGATGCACTGACGTTAATATAGAAATTTTACTGGAAGTAAAGGTTTACAATCATAGAATAGTTTGTGTTGGAAGGAACCTTTAAAGGCCATCTAGTCCAAGCCCCCTGCCATAAGCAAGGACAACTTCAACTAGACGAGGTTGCTCAGAGCCACATCCAACCTGACCTCAAATGCTTCCAGGGATGGGGCTTCTACCACCTCTTTGTGCAACTTGTTCCCTTAGCAAGCATTTATTCTGGGGCTGTTTTGAGGGGAACCTAGCTAAAGACCTCCCATCATATCTCAACTAAAACCAAATCAACATCAGAACAACATAGAAATTATTAATAAGGTATTTAATTGTTCATTGCTTTCTGGTCTGGAAGGATAGTTACAGTGTCATGAATGCTTTCAGGAATCATTTATATGCCCACAACACAATGCTGAGTATGTGACTAGGAAACCACGCTATCCATCCTGCATACCATATTTAGCAGTGGAGGTAGATCTGAAGCACATGCGATAGGGATGGAAGTTAAAATTTAAATAGCTCGTCAGTATTAAAGCAAATACAATTACAGCCATATGTCTAGCAGTGGCATCAGAGAAAGAAAAGGCACATAAACAGCCTTGTTCTAGACAACATGCACAGTTATTATCTGATTATAAAAATGCTGCTGTTCTCAAGATCTTTAAAAATACTCTACAGAAAACATATCCGCCTCTCAATAAAGGCCACTGCTCAATTATAGAAATGTTCTCTCTGCTTTCAGAGAGGTGTTTTCTTCCTTTTCCACCTTTTACTGTGAGAGATAACACTCAAGAATGGCTTACAGTCTAATAAAGACTTTGTGTGATTCTGGGAGTCAGTCTCATTTTCACTATTCACGTTAGCTAGAGAATGAACAAAGTGAAGTGTTGTGAATTTGACACAGAGCAAAAGTCAATAAAATTACACTTAAAAAATTTTCATCTAGAACAGGTTGTTAATATAGAGTACAAAATAAATTCTCAAGGAAAAGTTGAAACAATTTGGAGTCTATCTTTACATATCATAATAAAGACAAAAATAATAGTATTGCGTAGGTCTAGTCAGCAACTTGCAGTAAAAGCTGGAGAAAGGTACAGTAACAAATCCTTGATCCTGGGAAAGATCTATATTCAAGTAACGTCACCCAACTGTGCAATCACAGCATAACAAATCTTCCACTCTTAACTACTTTACAAGCTGCAGATCAAAGGACAATTGTTCATCACACAGACACATAAGAAGGGATTCATACCTCCCAAATTGCAGCCACAATGATGTACAGGAGACAAGGAACCCCCTGTTTCCCCTGAGCTCACAGAAAAAGGGAGGGAGGCTCCGCCAAGTGCAATTAAAAATGCAAATCTAAGACAGGTGCTGTGAGTTTCTCCTGGAAAAAAACCCCAACCCTCTCATTCCACCAATTATAAAGGGTTATTTTCTATAATGACTCTTTACGAGCTTTAGATATAACTGTAAGACCAGTTTACAGACAGGAGATAAAGATACTCCCCCGTTATTTATGCCTGTTGTGCTGACATTTCTAGGTGTTACAGATTAGTGGAGACAGAACTTTCACACCAGTTTAAGAGCCAGCTGAAAACAATGGGGATTGAAAGATAAAGATTGAGACCCAAGTCACAGCTGTTTCACATCCCTTTCCATGCTCTAAAACTGTGCATGAAGCTGGATTCTGCTCTTCTCCTGGCTCATCTTCCCCAGGCACAATGGGGGTCACCAAGAGCCCTTCCCAAATGCTCAGTACATAATTAAGCACCGCCAGCCGAACCAAGGACCTCAGTAATCTGGATTTTAAGGATGTTTCAGGGACTTTTTAAAATAAATTGTGCCCTTTTTTTTTTAATAACAAATTAATTCTCATAGCAAAAGTTTCCTAAAAATGTCCATGTTATTAAGGGAATAAGTTTCTCCTGTTTTTGCATACCCCTTTGGACTGGACTGCAGGCAGTTCAAAACAATGGGTTCTGGTTTTAAATACTATAGAATGTGAGATGTTTTCTTCCAAGTTGCATAAACGTGAGTCATAAAAAAACCCACAAAGCCTTGACAGCTTTACTACAAAGAAAAATTTACATTATACAGTCACAGAGCCATGCATTGCCCAATGTCTATTAAGAGAACTCATCAAAAATATAGATATAAAACATACACCTTACTTTTGTCTCAGTACGTTGCACGATTTTTATCTCCTATCCATAAATAATGGAAGCATCAGCACATTCGTCTGTGCACAATAACAAATCCCGTCCTCTTGGTAATTGTAAACACACTGAAGCTTGTTATTGACCTTGTATAAAATACTGACACAGGAAAATGGGAAAAAAAGAGAAACGAAGTTTATCTCCCCACCACCCGTTACATCCAAAGCCTACCATGAACTAAAATACAAATGAATTTATAACCTGTGATGTGGAAGGAATGAACTGTCATAAAAAATGAGCCACAAAATAAAGTGTGGAGCAAATATAAAATCTGAATTTAATATAGTAAGGTGTATCCATCCACAAAATGACAATTTACATGCATATTTTACTTAATTTAATCAGCCTTATTTTTAAATCTTAAAATACCGGTCACTGTAATGAAACAGAATTTATTATCAATCTGTACAACTAGCATTGCTGATTTTCATAAGTAATCCATTAATATATTTTTTGGACCTTTCAATGGCTAAATTCATTAGGCACGCAGCTTTCATTGACTGCTTGCCTACCTCCTTTATGCCCCTCTGAAATTCCCTGTGTTAATGCAACACTGCCAGTACAAAATAAATTATTCATCTGATTGAGTAAGTACATTTCCTGAAATGTTCTTCAGCTGGAATCAATGTTGGAGAATATATTTTTCTATAACGATAATACAGCCATAACATTTTGACATAAAGTATCCTTTCGCACATTATCAGTTCTCAAGGACCGCAAAGGATTGTACTTATGTACTCTATTCAAAATGCGCTGAATGAAACAATTCTTCCAACACGACTCTAAGAGGTAACAAAGTGCTATATCACAACCAAGGACGTATCAGTTTAAAAGGACCACAAAACTTTGTGTACATAAATATTGTGTTTGATGGGCCATAGGGGATAAATTGAGGGGTCTGAACCATCATGGATCATGATAGGAGATATACAACTTTCGCTGGCAGTAGACGCATGTGAGGCAGACTTTAGTGGCTGTTACAACACTTTCTTCTTCATGCTCATAACTTTCTAGAGACATTTTCCATGCCTGGTGTTACGGCAAAGGCAAATCCATTTAGGAATGATCTGTATCAGAATCTATTCATCCACTGAAGATATTGTTCTATAGAGCTTGGTATTGTAATGTATATATATAGTGTGTGTATAAATATATACACACACCTATTAGCGTATCCTCTTTTTTTCAGCACCGAAGCATATAGTTTTATTATAAACTAGACATTTGGACTTCAAAAGGACAATTCTTGTCCAATTCATAAAAGAGTTTTAAAAAAAATAAAGTTTTGTGTGCAAAGCCACGTTACAGAATTTTCATTGAGAAAGAGGTACCTGGTAGCGCAAAATAAAACCAGAATATCCCCAAATAACAAAAAACTATTGAAGGAGTTAGCCTGCGAAAAAAATGTTCACTCAAGATGTGTGCCAAATTGCTTTTAAAAAGATCATACCTCATCTACATGCAGTTTATGTCTGTATAACTGCTTCTGTCAAGAAGAGCATGTTTAGATTTCAGTGGCGGAGGGTGAGGGAGCATCTGGGCAACGTGGAGAGGCAACACTCAAGTCCCAGCTTCAAGTCAGATGAGGATGCAGAAAGACTTAAACAGGAGAATTTTTAGTTACATCAGATAAGATACAGATCCTCTCACTCACTCTCTGTCCTGAAATTACTAATACTGTTGATCTCATTCCATATCACTGTACAACCATATGTGAATATTTCAGTAAAAATCTTGTTTTCCAGCCGGAAAATGATTAGTAGTGGTCATATTATCTTTAATGCTGTTCTTTTTTATAGACTGTTAAAACTTAGAAAGTGTACTTATGTGCTCAGCATCTTGTAAAATTGCTAATAAGTGGCAATTACAGTTATTAATACTTTCCCTGTAACTGAGAAAGCATATCCTTTTCATTAGATGAAGTGGTTTGTCAGAGAAAATTAGTGAAATAGCAAGCCAATTTCCTATTATAACAAGGCGATTTCTAAGGAGCTGTCTTCAGCTAATTCAGGGCTCACTTTGACAAACAGGACACACTGCCCAGACCATCCGCGGACGCTCCTGCTGTCACACACCACGCGGCTCAGGGGACCGGGTGAATTGGCCCCAGGTTTTGTGTCACCTCACTCGAGCGTCTCTGTGCGCCTCTTCGCTCTTCGTCACCAGCAAGAATAATATTTGGCTTGAGATTTTCTTTTTTGTTGGACAGTCACTACATGTTGCACCCATTATGGCATTTTGTGTTCCCCAGTGTTTCACTGGGAAGTGGATAAATCCTAATTTCCCCAGCATCAGAGGTCTTCAAGGGGGATTAAATGAAAACACGCACGTTTCCTCTAATCACTGCCTGAGTCACTTATGTGTTGGTTTTGGGTGGTCATTAATGAGCACTCTGGCCAGAATGATGAATTTTTAATGTAACAGGTAGCTGACCCAACACCACAAAGAAAACCCCCTCTGACGCAGGAAGATGGGTGTGCGTGTCCCCCCGGCTGACAACTCCAGAGTCAGAATTAAAGCAAGAGGAAAAGAAACAATAAACATCTACAAAGGGTTTTCATCAGCATGTTCCAAGGCTCCTTACACCAAATTCCTATAACAAGACACTTTCCCAGTAGATGGATATTCCCGAATCTCCACACCATGTTTTCTAACTCCCAGAAAGAGCAAAAGCCAATATCAGTATACTATAAGTGAAAAATTAAACCTTATAAATTTACTTTTATACATGCATTTGCACTGAAATAAATGTGAAATGTGTGAGTATTACAAATGCAAGTATCAGTCAACAAGTTTAATTTTAAAATAACGGCTTGGCTTTAATGAAGTCTAAAGCGTACTTTAAATTTATACCCAAGATGGGTTGACTCATAAGACAAAGATGCAGAAGGCTTTATAGGACGCCAGGAAGTGAGACAACCATGGATTTGGCAGCTCTAGCTACTACCTTAAAGTATTTTAGGGGTTTAATATGTCTTTTTGTGCTGAAATGACTGAAGAATCAAGTTTGTGCTGTGGAGTTCATCTTCTCTTCAAAACGCACACCTCACCTTAAAATTATTCCCCATCTGGGATATCAAAACGGAAAATAAGTATTGCAAATGGGGATCAGGCTTTCAGATAGAAAACTGAATGACACAGTAAAACAAAAGAAAACCTGTATTTCTCCCCACATCATGAAAGTGATAGCATACAAGAAGATAATAAATTTTACAAAGATATTCACAGATGTGTTTTGAAATATAAGTTTTTGAAATTTTCTAGGAGATACCAGCTCCTATTTAGATAACCAGTTCAAAAGAAATAGTCTACCTTTACTTTTATGCATCCATAAAGTTCCTCCCACTAAATGTTCAGTGAAGTATCAGACGGTAAACTGTGAAAAACAGAACCATAAAGCTAAAAAGTAAACACGGGAAAAATATACAAGCTTTTTAAAGAGATACATTAAAATGGAATTCTGTATCTATTTTTATCTTTCTAATAAGTGCATTTATTTTTGTCCAGTACAGGATGTAAAAAACAGATGTAAAAAACATCCAAGATACTCAAACAAAATCTCCGGGCATTAAAATAATGCAGCGAGTCCAATCTCCAATATCATTTAGGGAATAACGATAAGTAATAAATTGAAGAGACTATTAAATTAAAAAGAGGTTGGTTTAGTTGGTAAAAAGTTAACCAAATTTATGCATTTATATATTCGGTCTTGTGTGGTTTTTCCTCTGTGTACTCATTACTATAACTCCAGATCTACTAGAAGATTTTCTTCACGGACAGCGTGTTGCTGGTTAGAGTCAAATCAAGTTGAACCAGGTTAAGAAAAAAAAGGCAACCCTAAAATGATAGAAACAAGTAAGGATTTTATTATTATTAATAGAAGAAAAAAAGGGAAGAACAAGAGAATATCTCTGGCAATAAAAATAATTTGCTGTCTCTTACTTGCTTGTTTGTATCTTCAACTCAAATGTGTCAGTGCTAAGAAAAGAAAAATCACCTACTGCATTTCAGTGGGTTATCTGGAAGCTTTAGATTTGCCCACAATAGGGTCATTTTGGGAAGCCAAGAGGCCGCCATGCTTCCCAAGCCTGTGTGGCAGACTCAATCACGTGAAAGCTTTTTGAAGTTGTTTGCATGACCCAAAGAATTCAGAGCGATGGTTCTGGATGACCGCAGAAGTGATACAAAATCCTCCGCGTGTGCACAGCAAATCCCTTTCGATGGGCTTGTTGTACGCGGACTTATCCATCAGCATCAGCCCTGCCCTGGCAGCAAACCACCAGGTCTCCTCTCCAGCAGGGACGAGGCAGGTGGAGTGGGAGACTGAGATTGAGCAGTCTGGCACCAGTTTTTGGACAGTTCTGGTTTATCACATTCTTGCACTATATTGCAGAGCAATCTAATCTACACAGAGCAGCCTGGGGTCTGATTCCTTGTAGATAGCAGAGGAAGTGGCTCTTAGCCTTGGAAAATCCTCAGCCCTCCACACGATTATAGAAAAATGCCGCAACCATGACAACATGAAACCACACAGTATACATACACAAGGCGTAAACATTATGATCTTTGTGCAGTGTCAGTATGTATACTGCTGCTAACAGTATGTGCAAAGTCTGAACAATTCATTAGGGTTTTTTAAAATATATTAATGCAACTCTTAAAAACCAAGCCCACGGTTTTGATATGAAGGCTGTGGAAGGATTTGCTGTCCTCATGAAAGGCCTCGCTTAGTATCAACTGCAGAAACATGGCAGGATTCCTGGGCAACTATAGACTTCTATTTAGTTTAATTTTGGGACTCCTTCCCACTAATTGCCCAGCAGGAGGAACAGTAATTTTGTGAGCTGCAATATACAGGGTACAGAAAAAGCAATGTAAATTTGTCACACCAATGAAAAGGCTGAGAAATTAACTTTTGGTAAAAATTAATTAGATACAAGCAGTAAGCAATACAGTAATTGCTCCTTGGCATAACGTTCCAACAACTACAGGAATGAAGTAAAGGTTTCCAATAAGTACCTACGAGAAACAGATTTTTTTACAGTTTTGTTTCCATTAGTTTAAATTTCTAGACAATTACAAATCTGACAAAACTTTCCTTTTTGTAAAACAAAGAGAGTAAAAAATACCTAGACCTCTTCCATGAACAGACGCTTCCAAGTATAGCATTACAGGGTTATTTTCTTCTTTCCTTTTTCACGACATTCCCACAATATACTGCTTGAACACTTCTTAATAGTAAAACACATCATTAGCAAATATTGCTCCTATTAAAATCCAGTGGGACATAAACGCAAACAACACTTTAGACCCTCCAGCATTATCAATGTGTGGCACCAAATAGCTATTACCTAGATATGGGGCATGGATAAATTGGTCTAATAAGCTTATTTCATTTTTTGGTAATTGATCCAAAAGCAGAGTAGACGTTAGGTATGCAAGAAGAAGGTGGTGAGATCACATCCTCTTCATGTAAGAGTGATAAAACCCAGTTCTTGGTAAGAAATATTAATTTCAGATAGGTAGCCTGGAGTGCAGATGTTCATCAGAGCCTCTGAACTATTTTCTACTATCTGAAGCGCCCAGGTGTCATGCGCGGGGTAAGCAATTACAATGCAATGCAGAACAGATGAGCAACACCAAAATTTCTTCCAGCAAGACAGCTTATCACCCTCTCCTGTGGGCCCAGGTCTTCCTTCCCCTGAAAATTAAGTGAGGATGAAACAGATCTGGCAGTTCTCAGTTTGAGCTGCCTGGATGTTACCAGATACTCAGGCTGAGGTTGATGAGTCCATAAAAATGGATTTAGGCTTTAGTACCGAATCTAAGTCATCAAAACAAGATGATATAAAGTGCTGATCTTTGTGTTCAATCCTGTTCCAAGAAAAAAAAATGTTAACTTTTTAAAGGCAGGCTTTATGCTGGATCAGGCAGGCATTTGTGGTCATACTGCAGCCCGCTCATTTTCATACCTTCATATAGGTGTAAATAAAGGCCTGAAGGGAAATAACAGTCGCACGCTCATCCTTATCCAGGACAAACCTGAATTTCTTGGTCATCCAGATGAGCACATATCTAGAAATGACTGTAAAACAACAGTCCACAGGACTGCAGCTGATGTTCTTTAAGGACAGTGCAACGATGTCCAGAGAATTTCAGTGATGGCAGCTGGCGTGTTTGTTTGTGGAGACAAAGTAAAACCTAGAGTCAGAATTGAAATATTTTTATCACTGAAGAGTTTTCCAAAGAGAAACACCCACTTTAAAATGTCAATGAAAATATTTTGGTTTTTTTTCAAAACAATTCTTCATTCCAGCTGCTTAAGTTAGTTCCATATTTTTTAAGCTAATGTTTTCCCTTGGGGAAGCAGTGAGTTCAAAATTATTTTTTTCTCTCCATTCTTCAATATTTTCACATCTAGAAAAAGTTCGGAAGTGCTTAGACAAACCACTGCTGCCAAGGCTGTAATCTTACCTCTGTATATTTCTGAATGAACGAGCAGGTGAAAAAACACCAAGACAAAAAAGACAAATACGTCTTTATAAGAAAAGGCACTGGAATATTTAAGAAACATCACCTTCAGCAAGCTAATTTGTCTTCTTCCCTGTATAAATGGAATCACTAATATTATAGAGTTGCTGCATTGGTTAATGTTTCTAAGTGCTTTCAGGATTGAGAAAATCCTGGCCTGCCATCGAGGCACTATTTGGGGCTATAGCGCTGCAAACCCCAGTCACAGGCACTCGCATCCTGAGCACTCACATTATTGAAATTCATGCCTGCCATTAATAAGCATAAGACTTTATGGGAGTGGTTGTAGTTCAGGGAACACTTGGGAATTGGCCCTTCTTTCCAAAAGACACAGCTTAATGTAGAAATAAAAATTCCCTTTCAAACAAACATATTCATTATTTTGAAGAGCTGCAGGCTATTATTCCTCCATTTAATGCTTTAAAGAGACAAAATTATCCAGTCTGGCAGCCAAAGCAGTACTCGTGTGACCTAAGAAATGTATTAGACAGACAAACAGTCGAAGTGAACGGTACACTCACTTTCTAACGGTGTAACACCACTTTTTCATACAAACAGATGGCTGTTTACCAACATACCAGTGAGCCACGCAGGCTTAAAAATACTAAATGACAGAGAAGAAAATCAGAGGCTAATAGCCATCACTGCACACTCTCCGTGATTTCCATGAATCTCTGTAACTTCGGGGACTGTTCCGTGTAGGTTGTGAAAACCACTGACAGTGTGATTTGCAGTCTTTTCCAAAAAATGCCTAGCCACGGTGTTCCAATTATGTGTGAAATTAGAAATCCGAGCAGGTGGGGCTAACAGGGCGATTGCAGTCACTCTCTCTGAGCCCTGGTCCAGGGGGCAAACGATGTCACTCTGACAGACCCAACATCCCAAGTAACAGGTGATAGGACAAGAGGAAATGGCCTCAAGTTGCGCCAGGGGAGGTTTAGGATAGATATTAGGAAAAATTTTTGCACTGAAAGGGTTATTAAGCATTGGAACTGGCTGCCCAGGGAAGTGGTTGAGGCACCATCCCTGGAGGTACTTGAAAGATGGGTAGACATAGTGCTTAGGGATATGGTTTAGTGATGGGTTTTATCAGAGTTAGGTCGACGGTTGGACTAGATGATCTGAAAGGTCCCTTCCAACCTAGGGGATTCTATGATTGATTCTATGTTGCGTTATTTTTCTGTAATACAAATAAGTTTACACCTCACTTACCAAGTGAGAAAACCACATGGCTTTTGGTGCTTATTTCTAGAATAAAAATGAAACAATTTACAGTAAAATGACTTACTAGGCAGCCTTACCAAGCAGATTCAAGCCACTGCGGAAACAGTTGTGACAGTGGAAAACAGCCACGCTGCACGCTGGCGTCCTGTGACGTGCTGGGTCTCATTGCACTCCCTAATGCTAAATGTTTCACATTTGCTATTCTTCCACCATCCTCTAGTTTTCTGCTTTCAGCTTAATATAAATTCCTTTGTGTATTTAGATTTCTAATCAACATGGTGGAAATGTTTTGCAATTACCCAATTTATGGGGCTTTCTGCAATTTGAAAAGAAAATTACACAATTTAATTAAATTTTACTGCCGTCAAACCTGACCTATAGCGCTGATTTATTTCTAGGTACTCTAAGCCAAAGCCAAACATCCAGCAGCAGAACCACTTTTCCCTTGCAAAACCTCATTACAGCTTTGAGTTCTGCCATAACATTCAAAATGACTAGGCTCATTTTTACACATACTTAAAGAAATATCTGGCCCAAGTACAGATCGACTTGAAATGTCTCAGTTTAGGACATTTTAACGACATTCTCAGTGAGTAACTTTAAAAAGAAAATGTTATTAAACAGTTACTTGAAATTAAACATCTTTGTCAGAATAGACACCCAAGTATCAAAGATGTTCACGGAGAGGAAAATTCTGAGCGCTGAATGTCTTTGCAATGAAGTCCAATCAATCAACCTTTTGCAAATAACAGATTCTAGTCTTTCAACTTACTAAGACTGAAATCCTACTTCCCTTGATTTTTTCCAACTGTTTCATAATTAAATGTTAAATCCACAGCTTTTGGAGTTGACTTTTGACTCCGACATGAAATGTAAATTTAACAGCCCATACTAGCACGAGTCTAAATAGAAATGCATAAAAGACAGCTGAGAGGAGGAGTAGGTGTTGATCACAAGCCTAGAATTTTTAATGTTGCACAGCTCGTTTTTCATCAGAATCTTTATTTTCTAAAAATTTAGTGCTATATCATAAAGCCTTTCCTTTTTTTTTTTTTTTAATCGCTGATACATAATGTATGACTACGCATAAATCTAGTCCAAGTCTAGCTTTGGACATTCCCAGCCACCACTGTGGAATAAATTTATAACAGAGACTGACTTTAACAGCCACCTTTTACAGAAGTTCAAAGCATTTGGTATCTGTCTGCATACTTCCTGAACTTTGCCGTACCTGGAAGATTTTTAGCCTTTCTTCTCTTAAAAACAACAACAACAACAACAAAAAAAAGAAAAAAACAGTAAAAAAGATAAAGCAAAGGGGAACTGTTATGCTAATTCCTTGTGGCTCTCGCTAGTCATGCTGTTCTGCATTAGTGGCACTTGCAGGAGTAACGCTGATGCAATATTATTTAAGGATATTTTCAAGGACTGGGCTTCCAAAATCACAGTGAGTGGAAATCATTTTCTTTGGAGGTTCTTTTTGCAGATTTTATGGTTGGTAGCTTGGAAAAAAAACCTGTATGGCAGCTCACCTTGTGGGCCAACTCTACAAAACACCTCTCCACATACCAGCACGAGCTCTTCCAAGGTGACCACAGCAAGCAGCTCTCCCTTCCTATCCCCTGTGAATTACTCTCAGGAGTGCGTTTCCACCAGTGATTATATTTTCTTACTCTTTACTGGGTTAAGACATCACCCAAGAAATACAATAGCACAAGCATGTAGAACGACAGCCACAATACCTGTATAGCACTGGCACCACAAATGCTGTAACAGGATTAAGTACAGGCAGATTTTAGCATGTTGCCTCTGCATCATTTATAAGGAATAACTGGATTTGCAGACCACAATGCTGAGCTCACTTGGCATTTGTTCTGCCAGAGTCTCTTTTTGCTCCTAGTGACATGGCCACAGGTCCCATTGAGTGGCAGCAGTAGTAATTTAACAGAGGGCAGGACCTTTTTAGAGTTAATCCATTAATAGACTACATGCTGTCAGCTTTGCAGCCACTCAAAGTCAATCAACTCTTTTAATGAATCAGGACTGGAAAGGCAGAAGGCAATTATCTCTACTTTTAGATAATTTTAGAGACTTTTTTTGGACACAGAAGATGAATCAGAATCAGTTTTCAAGTTAACTTTTTAAATTAAACCACTTAAATACAACAAAATTAAAAATTCTTCCCGCAAGACCCAGATCAGGGCTAGAAACAGCAGCCAACTCGTCCTCCTGAGCAAAGGGAAGCACTTTTTTTCTTCGGAATGGGGGTAGATCTAAAGACTTTGGTAAAAAAATAAACTTCTTGGCTGTAGGAAAAAATTCTGGATGAAATCCTGACTAAAAGAAACCAGGGAGAACTTTGCAAGAGATTTACTGGAACCCAAGTTTCACACTTGAACCCCTTCTTATCTGAGTGTAAAATAAAACCGACAGATTGGATATCTTGGTTCTTAGTGATATGAAGGACATCTTTTGCCATTGCTATAGCAGTGGTGGAAACCTCCCTTCAAACTCCATCTTGCAGAGAGGGCATCTCTGGCTGATACAAATACTCTCCGCTGTCCTGCTGACTGCAACAAGCAGCTGCGTTTCACATGGGATGTCAGAACATACACTGGGGCAAACTGGCTATTGTAGGCTTGACAACACCAGAAAACAGCATGTTTAAGTGCATTAAAAATGCCTTGTTCCCCTCCTTACTCCTATCTCCAGGCCAGAGAAAGAATAACTAAGTACTAGGCTCTAATTTTCAAGTTTTCAGATATTATGAGAAAGCAGATAAATAAAAAGTTATTCTGAAGAAAATTATGGAAAATAGTAAATATCAAAAAAAGTACTCAGGCAAACCTTAACTGAAATGATACACAGCGTCCTGTAAAAACAGAGAGTTTGCTGACAGGGGGAAGATAGCATCTCGTACCTGGTTTTGTCTCTGTGAAGAAACGGAAGGAGAGCTTTTCATAAAACACTGTGGTGGAGATGGTTTACCCTGTTTTAAGATGATGATTAATTGGTATGGGCAACGTTCAGGGGTGTGCTGTTCTATAGGGAAAATATTCAGGTATTTCATCTTCCTGGACGGGTAGCATAACTCTACAGCATCTTTCAGACACTGGCTGGCAAAAGCCCAAGGTTTCGAGGCACATTTATCTTGGCCACACAGTTTAATTTTAGAGCTTGTCTCACCGTTTTTCCATTAGTATTACCCTATTGATTTCAACAGGTTCACAATTGATTTATACCAGCAGATAAGATGACTAGGGGCTTTTTTCTCTAGCTGTGACTGATTCCATAGGATGTACTCCATAGGGACCCCGTATTCTGGGTACCGCTGCACACTGTGGTGGGATCCAGTTCCCTGGACCCCAGGAAAGGTTCTGGTATGCTTCCAACAGAGCAGCAACAACAGCATCAATGATTTAATCAGCGTGAGGACAGATCCATATTGTGCCTGTTAAGCGGCCAAAGAAATAGATATTTGATAGCAACAGTGGTCAAGTACATTTTATTTTTAAAA
The DNA here is from genome assembly GCF_964199755.1 of Larus michahellis. Taxonomy (NCBI): domain Eukaryota; kingdom Metazoa; phylum Chordata; class Aves; order Charadriiformes; family Laridae; genus Larus; species Larus michahellis. Next base: position 12,865,622 of record NC_133905.1, on the reverse strand, counting down.
AGAAAATTTATGAAGCCTATGTTTTCTGGGAAACACACTATTTGTTCTAAATAGGTGAGCAACTATGATATAGAGTCTTTATACGATGCAGCTGGTGCTCCTCGGCAATACCTTTTCCTTGAAATATTCTGAGATTGATATCAGTGTATTTCCCAACAAATTTAAACAACATCAGTACTTTGTTTGGGGTATATTTATTTCTCTGTTTTAAATTAGGCTTCTTAATTTAGATAACGTGTCTGTCCTCTTCTTTGTCAAATTTGTTCCCAATAATTTGGCAGTCCAGACTTTGAAAATGCAATCATATGCTAATAAACCTGGGTCTTTCCATAGCAGCACCAATTAGAGAAAGCATTTCTCTTTCAAAAATAAATCTGTATTTTCTTTGGTTCTTTTTGCAAAGCAATCTGATGAGAGTTGCTAGGAGTTTGAAGAGAAAAGTACATTGAATGTTTCAGAACAAAGAAAAGCAGATAACTATATGGAAATAGTAGAAAAAAAATTGTAAAGAGACTGCCTTGTTTTGAAGTTGGACTCTGCTAAAACTCTGAAGTCCACTTGCCTTAAAGACAGTACTTGAGATCCTTCACTAAAACTTCAGAGTGCGTCACTTTGGTAGGAAAACAGAAGTCACCAGCCTGGAAATTAGTTTTTAAAAAAATCCTTTTTTTGCATGAAAAATTACTACACCCTCAAAACCCAAACTGCCTGCAGAAAGAGACCCGTTTCAACAAGTTCTATAACCATGAATTTTCCTTAGGGTGGCAAAACTGTCAGAATTTCTTATTTTGACATTTTCAAAATTAAAATATGATTTCCCATTTCAAAGCAATCTTGCCCTTCCAAATTTGAGCTAATTAGGAAAATGACAGATCAACGATAATAGCAAAAGAAAATAAAATGCTTCAAAATAATCAAAACTATTTTTGCCATTAAAGCAAAGAAAATAGTTCATCAGTTTGCAAAAAAAAAAAAAAAAATCAAAATTTAATAGGCTTCTTCTGATGAGGGCTTTAAATTAGGGGGAAATACCAGAAAAATAATTTCCCCCTTTGCATGGGTTTTGCACGTTTTGATGATCCAGTGCAGCACGGCGCTGCACTAAAGTGCACCTCTTTGCTCCTGCAATGAGCCAACACAGCTGTCAGGAATCACTGGTTTAAAAAATGCCCTTCTGTGGCTTCTTTTTCAATATTCTGGCAGCAAAGTGGAGGTGTATGGCCTTGATCACAGCAGCTGGAATCCAGAGTAACGCAGGAACTGCCTTCTTCGTTGACAGCCATGATGCGCACGGTCCAGCCTCTGTCAGCAACCTCTGACAACCTTGGGGGAAGAAAACACAGAAAATCAGCAGATAATTTACCTATATCCACATAAAAATGAAGGCTGGGTTGACATTTACAGCTACAACCTCTGCCCTCCCCAGGGTACCAACCCTTCCCTGCCAGCTCCTCGAGAACTTGTTGCTGTCGTGGCAGTTACCAAAGAGAAACTGCAGCCCTGTCCATCAGGTGTGAACTCACGGCTGTGTGTGGGCGCCTACGTAGAAGCACATACACGCACACACACATCTGTAAGGCCACCATTACCCTTCAATCTTTCCCTTTTTCTATAATTATTCACTGACACGTACTTACAGGGCGTGGAAGGGGCGTATGGGCACACGGAACAGAATAATTCCAACCCACTCCTTGTCAGCAGAAACGCTAACATCTCTTATTCTTTTAAACCCAGTGGTTTTTTAACTTAGAGGTACCTAATGTGCAGAGCTGACTACGACTGTGTCATCTAAAAATAACATTTTTGTGATCTCCAGAAACAGTACGGAATTGTTTTCAGTAATAATGGGGAATTCCCTCTTTGCAGTCAACTGCAAATAGAACCTTACAAAAATCTACTATTCTCCTTGGTGGTATTTTTCTTTTGAATAGAAGGCACAAGGAAAAAGAAAATGAATAAGAGAGGGTGGGAGAAGAGATGATAAGAAGAAAAGGAGCAACATTACATTTAAATATTCTTAGTATGTAATTTATTTGCTTGGGCCTGAGGGCTTTATACAAATACATGGATTCAAAAATATTACCAGTGACTTCAGTGCACTTTGCACGCAGCTCTTAGGGGTGGATCTGTGCTCACTGAAATTAAAATTCCCATTGACGTGAATGATTATAATACTTTTTGTAGTCTTAGTGTCTCCATCCTCCCTCATTCTGCTATAAGATCAGTGACTAGAAAAATGCACGTTTGTGTTATACCTGCAGATGTAAAACAGCACGAGTTCCTCAAGTTATAGCAGTGATTCATCAGGAAACACTTATCCTCCTGCACTGCCTCCCAAACCATGGGCGAGACCAGTCCTACCCACCTAACTCCTAAAGAAGGAAACCAGGAAAAATACGTAGTCATTAATTATCCACCTATACAATATGCAAGAGTAAGTATAACCTCGTAACTGCAGACTGTACTACCCTTATCAAATATCTCTTTATTCCAGGAGGGCAAATCTTCTCTGAAAAATTTAATTAATAAAAACTCGATGAATTGGCTGTTTTTATAAATATTCCTCTTTGCCCTTCTGTGACTTTCACTGCTGGATTCCACCATCGTTTCAGTACAATTTACTATGGACTGGATTTTTGAAATGTTTAAGTGCAGAGGGAATGCAGATAAGCATCAGACGGGACTTTTCACAGCTGCCTAGAAGCTCACCTCTGCATCTTAAAGCCCAATTACCTTTTGAAAATATGATTGCTTCTGGTTTAGGTGTCTGCATCGTAAAATACAGCATTGAGAGGTACGAGACTGTAGATACAATAAACACATATACTACTGAAAAAGGCATGTAAACTGTTAGTTACAGGGTAAAACTAGCTATTTCTTCCAATAGGATTAGCGTTATTAAAAAAAAATAAGCTTACCTTTCAAGACTTGCAAAAGCAATACACACACGACGTTGTATCTACAGAAATTTGTGTGCTGACATAAGGAAAGAGCAACCAGCTGATATCCTAAATCACTCTTAACAGTATTTTATACGCTGAAGTCACTAGACTGTAGAACAAGGCGCCATTTGGTTTGAGTTACTTTTCACCCCTGCAATCTATTCTCTTCTGGGCCACACTCAGAAATCTTAACTTTCTCATAACCTTTGGGTCTTTTTCCATTTTTCTCCATCTACCCGCAATCTTCTCTGACAGAAGCCGTTTCAAAGAAAACCTACACGCACCGCGCAGCCACGTTTCAGGTGAATACAAAGCAAAGACTTACTGATGGCTGTGAAGTGGGACTGGCGTACTAGGAACTGGCAGTCCTTTATATAAAACTACTTTTAAACTGTTAGCAAAGCTGTTCTGTACGAACTCGGGTGTAATGACTTTTTCACCAACAGTCTAATACAGTGAACAAAACCCCTTTAAATATTTACAGATAAATCTTTATCGTCATAACTGTCATTTTCCTCTGTTATTATTACTTTTTTTTTTTTTTAATTGCCATGCCCATTGTCATGCTATGGGAAAACTGGAAATGTTACTGTTACCAGTTCTTTGCACCCTTTTCCCTATTTCCATACCACCTGAAGTTCTGTATGGAAAATATGTTTCCTGAAGTTTTCCCATCTCCTTTGAGATTTGGATAATGAGCAAAGCATCTGCTCAGAATAGGGTATCTTTTTCATACAGTTTCTTGTTACATACAATTTACTTTCACAAGTTGCCACCATTCAAATAAAAAGCTTTTGAAACGACGCTCTGTACAATTTTAGTCTGGAGTCAGAATATGTGAAAGTGGCAAAAAAAAAATATAGAGAAACGTGGGGAAGACCATCCCATTTTATTGTGAGCTAGCTGATATGTACTTATTCCGGGCAGAAGAAATAAATATAGAAATATGAGGATGCAGAGTGATCAGTATCCTGTGATATCTGTTGATCAGTGAGTAATACCCCTCTGTTGTCAGAGGCAATTTCACTGTGGCTTACGAAAATCAACATCATCTTAACAATATAAAGCTTTAAGAAAGATGAGATTCAGGTGCAGGACAGATGTTTAGTGTTATTTTAGACATTTTAGCATCACTTTCAGTTATCTAGATTCCACTCACTGAAGAAAGGGCTATAAGAACATATGGACAATACAATACTCCTGTTAATCAGACAGTACTCGTCCAACATTAGTTCTAAAAAAATTGTCACATTTTAAATGTAAACTGGAGCATGATGTTCAATATCTCTACAATAGCTAGTATTTTAAACCAAATAAGTGCAATAAATACAAAAAAATAGAAATTAGTGCAATGTAAACCTTTGAACTCTATGATTTATTTCTATATTTGCCTACAATGGTATCTGAAAGATAATCTTACTGATTCCCCAGGGTTTAATAGCCAAAGCACAAATCATAGCAACATTTATTAAGACATTTAAAATCACAGATTTGAGCACTAAAAGGCTAAACACATTTCAAAAGTGATAATGCTATTTGCCTATACTGTCATATGATCTCCAGAGAAAGGAGAAATACACTGGAAACCCCTCGGCCCTACATGACTGTGTATTGAAAAGGCAGTAAGACTGATTTTCTGCCAGAGGTACCGGGGGCGTTTGGAGGAGCTGGTGCTGGTTTCCAAATGGACATTTTGTGAGGGACCAAGCGCAGACGCTGCACCTGACACACTTGGTTAAAGGCCTGGGGCATCACACACACTGCAAGGTGCTGTGGGCACTCAGCGAGCCAAAAATAGGGAAACCCAACAATTTCAGCTCAATGGGTTGGCTCACAGGAGATCGACGCTTTTGGTATCTGGTTTTCAGTCTTTATGGTTGATTCTATGCAGCAACGAAAACAGATTGAATTAACAGAACCCACAGCATTAATAACGGTATTCGCCATGCCGGCGCTGCTCTGAGACAGGCGGGTCATTTTCCATCAACATTTCAGGTGCCCTCCTGCTTATCGGAATTTTGAATTGTCATTCATCCATTCAGCACGTACCACCTTCAACATTAATATCTGTCTTCCTCAAGAACGTGAAAAACACCTCTCAGGGAAAAACTAAGGACATTCAGTCTTGTTCATTTATCACAAAAGAAACTTGATGATCTGGCCACGGTACATAACTACCTTCATGAGGTGAAAATGGCAGGAGCTTTGGGGGGGAGTCTGTGTTTGCTACAGAAAATAAATAAGGGCTGGAAGTTAAAAGTCAGAAAATCAAAGCAGGAATTAGACACACAATGTTAAAAGTGTGGCCAATTTATCACTGGAAAAAAAACACTGGGGTATCAAGAGGTCCTCCATCTCCTGAAGCTCTCCGTGCCACATGCTACGTCTGTCCAAAACCTCCTTTGACCTTGGTCTGACAGGTCAGGCTGGATGAACTAACACCTCCGGAGCCCAACAACCCCTGCAAGTCCACCTTCACACATAGAGTGGAATGAGATGAATACAAATACTGATTTTTTGATCCCCAAAGTCTAGTTGAAGTTCTTTGGGGAAGATAAGCACAGGGTTTATTTCATTCCCATTTCTGGAACAATTCCCCTCAGGCTGAGGGATGGCTTCTGGAGCACATACCCTGAAATTGTAACTTCAGAGGCTCTAGCAAACACAGAATGAAGAAAAAATGCTAAAATTAAACTGCTTTATCTCAAAACATTCTTGCTCCAGACACAAATTGAGCAATTACTGTCATACTAATTATTCTCCAAAGGTGACCTTCACAATTCTTGATGATTCTCTCCCTTAACTGCACTGTATTCACTAGAGTCTGACAAATACACAGAAATGAGGAGAAAGGAAGGGGAAAAAGGAAATAAGAAACATCTCCTTTACACATGATCCCCCAAAGCTGAAGAAGAAAATCCATGATCTTAGAAACCTCCTTCCACAGAAAGCTTTGAAAGATATTTTTTCTGAACTCAGGATTTAGTCTCATCAGCTAACACCTGGGGAATAAAACCAGTTTCCACCCAAAGTTTTTACTGTTCTCTCTGTTTCTACATCACCATTCAACACAAACAACATTTTCAGGTGTTTCAGCTGAAGAAAAATTTTTCCCCATTTTTTTTTTAGTTTTCAAATACATATTGTGTTTGCAGTGACATTTACATAGCTCTGGAAGAATACATCCACTCCAGGAAGGCAGCATAAAATCCAGCTATGGAAAACAGGTAACAACCCAAGATGGGTTCTGCTTTTAAATCCCATTTACATTTTGGACTTTCTACACTATTCAGTAGAAAGTCAGAAAGTAACACTGATCTTATGAGTTGTATGCAAATATATCTAGGCTAAGGTCTAAAGCATCTATGAAAGTAAAAACTCTGCAAGTGCATTGGCTTTGGGCCTGTGCTGCTGCATGTAGGACATGCTGTGTCCAGATAAGACATTATCATGAAATCCTGTCCAAATTCATGGGTTGGTAATAAAATACCTAATGTACCCGAATGAGGATGCATCCTTTCGTGGTCCTTTCTGCGGGGGATACCCTGCTTACAGTGGAATAAAATAATAGCCGGGGAGCAACACCATTGCTGTGGATGCCAGTTTTGCTGTACAAATCACTAATAAGGTTTATATCCTGTGCTTGATCCTTTTTTTTGGTGGGGGGAAGCTTTATGTGCTCTTCTTCATACCTTTTTTTTCAGATAAAGTGTCCTTCACCTGACTGATTGCATTAACACACGTAATGGGAATAAATATCCAGATTTATCAGTCATGCTAGGGAGATAGTAGAAAAAAAGAATTTAGCAAGCTTCAAAATAAAACAACCTTAATCCCCACTTAGCGCTAGTAGTTACAATCTTAAGCAAGCTGAAATGAGCAACTGTACCACAGAATTATTGGAAGTCATTCAATACTTTATATCACTGATCCAAGACACCAAATTTTAGCCTTTTCATTACAGCCTCTGCACAACACACACTTCCTCATTCATGTGCCCTGTGGTTTATGCTTCTCATCTGAGCAGATGTTTTGCAAATCATAAATTAAAGCATAGCTTTATTGCCTCTCATTTCTCTGACATTATTGGCCTTGTCATGGGTCCCAGATACAGGATTTTACGACATGTACTAAATCCCTCTTGGTCGTTTGTTACATATAACTTCAGCTTAATAGCTTTGTCACCAACAACTTTTTTTTTTCCTCCAAACAAATAAAATTTCCCAGGGTTTACACCTGGAAAGATAATTTACTTGCTATTATGGGTAATGGTAAAATTCTCATTCGAATGCTTCTTACTCATGCCTATATTACTTGTAGAATTTCACTTGATCCAGCAAACAATCAGTTAATGCAGAAATAATTTGACGGTGTTTTGTTCATTCAATCAATTGGACTGATTTAGATTTTTCATAATTTTAAAACTTACAGATTTAATTTTTCCAGTTAAGGAATATGCAATATATTAGGTAGAAATTATTTCTCTTGAGAAAGTGTTGTAAACACTAAAACCGCTTTTTTTTTCCCTCTCCATTTTTTATTCAGGCTGCGTTTCCACAATTATTCAGGACAGTGCTGGATTTTGTGAGAGAAAAACACCAGCTTAAAGTGATACTCACATAGATCCCAAATGATTAATGGAAACCTGATATAATGCGGATCATTCTATCTGGGAGAGTTCTATCTGTCAAGAATGCTTGACATCTAACCCATTGCTCAATGGACCACTCCAGAGTCATTACGTGATGAGCAGGATGCTCCCTAGGATGGCTATGAGGAGACTGGAAGCAATGAGAAAGAAGAGAAAGTAAACGGTATCCCAAAACAAGCCAGCAAAATGGTTATACAATAAATGACATGGGAAATTTTCTTTTAGCTACGTACTTGAAGAGAACAAACAAAACAAAATTGCTGACTTTGTACTGAATGTAGCGTCTATGTAAATTCTCACTTCTATAAACTATTATTTGTGCAGGAACAAAGTGAAAAACACAAGGATGGACAGAAAGTGTTTATGAAAGCAGTTTCTTGAGAGATTTCCCTTCCTCTGCTTTCTTCTTTATATTATTTTCCTTCAGCAGAGAAATAATTTAATATAGAAAACTGCTATAAGTTTTCTACATCTAGTCTTGGAAACTTTATTTAATGTAAATAACTCCCCAAGAATTTGACCCTATTTTCCTCACCCATGTCAATAGGAATTTTGAAATTAATTACAGTGGGAATAACACTTCAGCTTCAGAAATTAGCTAACCTGATCTAACCAGGACAACAGGTTGTGAATGAACACAAGAGGGAGAACAAACCACACATTTGCAATGTTTGCAGCATCACATATCTGTAGCAGGTTGATGTAATCCATAAAGCCCAGTGTGAAGAACAAAGTTGAGACTTTGAAGCAAGATGATCAGGGCCAAGTAGAGGCATTTTGGCTTTTTACCTCCACTTCCTATCTTATTCTAAATATAGGAGTGACCGATCCCTATCCTTCTCTCATTTAAAACAACCATGAACCTCTAAAACCTAGATTTTATTCAGAAGTTCCTCAGCCAACTAAAATAGGAAAAAAAAATTGTGGTCCAGAAATGTATCTTAAATAATAACTTGTGTTGTGATTTAATAAAACACATGTCCAGACTATGACTTGGAGTAAACCAGGTCTAAATTTGTTGAGTAGTCGTGTCTTCAAATGTCAGGAAGTTTTAGTTACCACAAATGAAATTTCAAATTGCTGTGTTCTAATTTGAACTAAAACCGCACAAGGAGAACCTCTCAAAGGCACGATCCTACTAAAGTGGGATTCCACTAACTGTAGTGTTTCTCCTCCTATGCAAGACATTTCCATGTAGCCAAGAAAAAGCATCTTGTATTAACTCAATCCTTCCCAAAGTGTAACGCATTCAGACAAAGACTGTTTGAATAGAAAGAAAGTAATGGCACTAAGGTACCCGTTGAAAGTTACGCTCAATTGCAAAGTATCTAGATGGTACAGCTGGACTCTGCTATTCCCCGATCCATCAGTTTATTCTAGCAATATTTTATAACTACATGCATTATCATCTTTTAAAAATGATACCATTTTAAGAACCACAGGTGAATTGAAAATGAAAAATTATGGAATTGAAAAATTATGAAAATGAAACTGAAGTGAAAAATTACATGCAAAACCAGAAGATAGTATCAGCTGTGCAGCCATTATTTTAATATGATCGCAATTCAAGACAGTTCTGCCATTGCATTAATATTGTTAGATTTCTCTGTTTCTGGTGTGATTATTCTCTGACCATGAAAGACTTTTATAATGAGACCTTTAATTATGGTATAAAATAAATAGAAGAGAGCTTATCTGAAGCTATTCAATGACCACCATATTTCATTGCTTAAGTGTAAGCAAAAGCCTTATTTGTTTGACCTAGCTTACTCCTACTTAGCCAAGCTACTAATTTTATTATCTTCTAAAGTGCTTTGGGATGCACTGTATGAAGGACATAACGGAAGTTTGATTTTGATTGATTATACATTAATTTGCATAATCCCCATAATGCAAATCAGTAGAACTTTCATTGGAGATAATAGATGTTAAGCACATTATGCAAGGTTTATATTTTTAAAAATTGCTTGTAAGAATTATTTATGGCATAATAAAACAGGACAAATAAAACTGGCACCTTGCAGTAGCAAAAACGAGAGCCTATTTGATTTTGTAGCTTTCAAGAGCAGACTATGCAGTAATGCATGAAACATGTACAGAACTAAAAAAAATTAAAAATAAATATGCACTGTAGGAATTTTTGCTTCTCTTCCATTTGATTTATGGCCAAATTTCCTCTCAGCTTGAAGGCCTGTATATTCCACCCTTACAGTATAGGCATCCGCCAAGCCCAGTTTTGAAGGAGTTGTGGATTTCACTGTGAGCGTTGTACGTGTGTTCTGCACTCTTCCTTTATGACGCCGTAACACACACACAAACACCACTGGAAGACTGATGGTCAGAAAACAACAGCTCCACAACTGGGATGGTTTCAGTTTTTCACCCTACAGCAGAACAAGTCATGATTTAAATACATTTTGGTGAAAAAACGTCCGCTCCGCATTCCGGCAGGATACTGTCCTGCTCTCCCCTTCATTCTTGCCCAGCCACCCAGCTATCTGAAGGTGCATTTCTCTTTGTCTCTCTCTACTTTTCCCTGGCAGTCAAAACTCTGTAACCCTGTCTATATTATCTGTGCCAATCGCTGACAATAGATGTTAGGTAAATTCTCAGCCATGCGAGGCAATATACCTTTCCAGACAAAGAATCCAAAGTAGAGAGCTGAATCAAAAAATCTTTAAACACAATCATTTGTTACAGTAAGTATCAACTGACTCCAGTATTTGCATTCATTCAAATGCTCACATTCAGAATGAATATCAGGTTTGGAAGTTGAAGGCTTTAGACTACAACCTCTGGCAAGAGAAATTTTTTTTTTAATACATCTAAACAATGCAAACCCAACAAGAAATTCTATAAATACCCTTGAGTTAACAAGCGAACAACATGTACAGCAAAATGTTCTCCTTTTCCTTCAAAATCAGCATAAATGATACAAGTAATCATGGGTATATCCAGGGGAAAAAAAAAGAAAAAAATAAAAGAAAAACCAAAATCAATCGTAACTCTTTCAGAAGCAGCTAGCATATATACACTTGAAATTCATATTGGTTTCTCAGAAAATATTGACAGAAATAATGATCCAAACTTTAAGCCAGTTCAAACATTTGTATTTTGCGTCTGTCTCCACATGTTATAAAACATCCAGCTCAAATCTCCTTCTTCTGATTTTTTGCAGGGCTGGAATCCATCCTAAACCTGCTTTGACTTCTTCCTTATTTTTATAAGACTTTTTTTTGCAGGTACAGATTTTTATTACACAGTATTATTTCACCGTTGGGAACAACACTGCAACTTGAATTAGCACCGCAGAATTATAGAAAAGTCCTCACTAACTGGTCTTCTTATACCTTCATTTGAATTTTGCTGAAGTTGAATTTCAAAGCATATAATTCAGTTGAAGTACATAAAAATTAACCTCCTGATTATTAGCTTTCAAGGAAGCCAGGTGCACAAGTACTAGTTCTAAGTATCACGGGAAAGTAACTAAATATAAGGGAAATAATTCTATATTTAGCATTTGCATACTGTATCCTGTTTCAACTCAACTTTTATAAATTGAAATTATTTGGATAACTATCCTTCAAAATTTCCATAATACAGTTTGTTTAGAGGAAGTGTGCTTAGAACTGTCACATTTTACTCTTTCCACCTGTCACTTTATATGTTTTATGTGTTTACAGTACTTTATATTACTATATATTTTATATACTGTAATTATTTACATTTTTAATGTGTAAATAACAGCCACCCACTTCACCTCCGGCATGGTCTGCCACTCTGAACCATCAGGCTGTTGGCTTTCACAGATGACTCCATCGGGTCTTCTGTCTTTAGCTGCCTTCTCGGGCCTCACAAGAAGTGTTTGTGAACTCTTTAAAGTGAAAAATCAAAGTGATTACACAGTCTTTATGGTACCTTACTCCTAAGACCAAAAGTGCAGAAGTAAGTAGCAGTTTGTTGTATTTCCATTTCTCAGTGCTTCTATTGGGAAAAAAGTAAATAAATAGGAGCTTCAATACTTTAAGAATTGCAGAGGATCTGCCCTCTTAGTAATCAAGTTCCCCTTCTCATCCTGATATTCTGTAGTGCTGAGTTTTTGCAAAAACAAATGAACAGCATTCAGTTTACCACTGGGAGGAGTTACAAACCTGGCCAGCAAGTCACAAGCATTGAAAAATGGCTTGTGGGGATTTTTTTTTTTTTTTTTTTGCAGGATCTCTAATTAAGACCTCCCTGAAATGTCATCAAGAAATTCAGTGGAGATTCTTCCCAGACCGACCGCTCCCCAGCTTCAGTGTAAGTTCCTCCTGACCTGTAACACACACTTACCCATCAGTTTTCATCACTAATAGCATAAGTTGCTGTATTCTGTAGTTGACAATGAGATGCACAGACATGCTAAATTAAGAAATAATAATACACACACACAAAATCTCTTAGCTCGCAGGGCTTAAAATTATATTTTTACTGCCATGAGTTTTGGAGCTGTTCCATAATATTACTAAATTTGACATCTGGTTTCTAATATTCAAATTTCATCCATTCTATCTTAAACGCCAGAAAAGGTATAGACATTTCTTTCCAACAATAACAGCTATATATTGAAATTGATGGTAACATTTCTAGGTCTTTACTGTAGCTGAATAACGAAGAGGTGTCATACAAAATCCTATCAACACTGCAAAAATAAAAAATAGTAAGGTGTACACAAAAAATGCAGTTCTGAAAAGTTTACGTTGTTCTTTACCTTTGAAGATAATATTTAATGGATCTGTATTTCTATTTCTGTGCATTTGTGACAGTTACCTGGTAATTAATTATAAGTAAATAACCTATTTTAGGTAGACCCACCTTCCAGTCTTTTAAAATACGAAAAGGACTCAGTAACTGAAACCCACAGTGTTATATATACCCTGCATTTGAAATAAGGCATGGAAAAAGGACTAATTTGACAATGGCAAACCCTCTGGTACTATTTAGGCAGCTCATTATGTAAAGCATTCAGCTTGTTCTCTGAACTCAGCTGAAGTTTTTGCTGGCTTCCTGCACTTGTTATGTCTCTTCGATACAAACTAAAGAGCTAGCTGTCTAATCAGATCTTAATAAGGCTCTTCTCAGCTTATTTGGGAACTGTACAAAGCAGCAACATCAAGACAAAAAGGACTTAAGTTAAAAAGTTACCTCGCAGCACAGGGGGGAAAAAAAAGAAATAAATATATATATATAAAGTTTGTCAGCTTCGTTTTGAGAAGTTAAGACTTATTACTTTAAATTGAGCTTTCTTACATATATTTCCATAGAAAAATATTTGCGAGTACCAAATTTTCAAGCAAAACATCACTGAACAAGGATCAGAGCGCTCTAAAGCTCATTATAATCTTTTTCTTAATGTTGTTGGATTTTGAATCAACTCATACGTGTCTGTCTGGGAGTCGTTAAGAAAAGGAATTGCAGCTATATAAATGACTCACAACCAAAGCGTTACTAGTTGCTACCTAGTTCACACTTGAAAATATATGGAAAATATTCAAAGAGACCAACTACAAAGTTATCTTTGGTGAATTACACTTGCCTTGGGCTCCTAGGGGAAAATCTTCAAGAACATAGCACTGGTCCCTGACTTCTGTTGAAGTCAGGGATGTTTTGCCACTGACTTCCTACAGGAAAGGACTGAAAAAGCCTTACAGAAGACATTTCTTAGTGTTTTCTACAATCCCACCTGCGTTGCATTAGATTCATTGTAAGAGTTTGAAAACAAACTACCATGCGGAGAAAAGCCTCCCAAGAGACATGATCTTTCCAACTTTGTTTCCTCCCATTTGGAGAATTTCCCCTTATTTAACAGCTCCACCACCAGGCTCTGTGGGACTCTTGTATCTCACTCCAGCTCTTCTCTCTTCCAGATCCATCACTCCCGGATGCCAAAAGCAGTGCTATCTTCCCCACAAGAAAGATCTCGGAGCATCTCCTCTCAGCTGAAGGCGCACATTTGCTGTTTGCCTTCTTTCCCAGCATGTAAAAAAGCAAGTTCAAAGGATGCTGTGACTCTACTACATCCCTCTGCCACAACAGCAAGTAACACTCCTAAGTGTTATTTAAACTGAATTCTGTTGAGATGATTTCTTTCCAGAGATTCCCTTATTCTGTACATGGGACCTAATTCTTACTCTAATTTATACTAAAGTATAGAAATGACTATTAAAATACCATCTAGTGAGAATATGGAAAGCCATGCCATACAAATGTGCCTTAAATTATGCCACCATCGCCTCTGCTCCCAAACCCAAAGTACTAAAACTATGACTATGAGTTCACATAAACAGATGCGCCACCAATTATACTTCCATTCCTGCCTGCAGAACCAACACTGTGTTACGGGAGTCCCTCCAGAGCATGACAAATGACAGAGAAAATATTTCATCATGCCATTCAGGAGACAAGCATTGTCCAGTAAATGTGGCAAGCTAGAGGGGAAGATGGGGGAAATCACGTCTTTTTTATCCAAATGGCACCAAAAACGTAGCTCAGAAATATATTCTGGCAAGTGCAGAGAGCAGGGAGTCAGAGCAGAAACACTATTTTGGATGTTATTTTAATGCAGGGACGCTTTAAAAATGCATTAAAGCCACTTCACACACACAAAAAAAAAAAAAAAGTGAGAGACTTGATCTCAACCTTTCTTGCAGCCACTGCTTGTAAACAAACTCAGAATTATTTTATCACTCCTGTTGCTTTGGATCGTGAAGCGCACGCCTAAGGTAAAGCACACAGGCAATGCCACTGAGGACACTACACTGAAACTGTGCAACTTGGGACCCAGTTTTCAGCTCTGACTTAACTCCCCTAACTCCAAGTAAAGTCAGTGGCAAAATATATGCTGAGGCAAGAAGGAGAAAAATCATACCCAACTTGCACTGTGAGTTTGCTGCTGCTTCAACAGCCATCAGAAGAGATGGTGCTGCTCTCAGTTCTGCAACACCCCAGCCATAGAGGGGAATGAATGGCTTTGCACTTGGTGCCGTTCAAACTTAGAAATCTCCTGTTCCTTCAAGTTTACAATTTAACTATACAGAATTTTGGTAAAATAGATACCCTAAGAGAAACCACATTGAACAGCCTCAGACATTACAGTACTGTAAATGACTTAGCATCAGTTATTCTTTTTTAACCACTGCTAGATTAGTTAATGTTTTCTTAAATGAAAACTAAACATTTCTGATCTTAAACACTAAAATTTATTATGAATTTTGAAAAAGCTTAATGCAGAAGCAGAGGTCAAGCTTCATTTGTCTTCTGAGTGAAATTCTTGAAAAGGGGGGAGAGCCTTCTTTTTTATGAATAAATTAGAGAATTTCAATATAGATATTACAACACTAAATGGATTTTGCCAGAATACATTATAGCCATTAAATAAATCACTGTTAAACAGAGAAAAAGAGGAGACTTTGAAAAGAAACGTAATTCCATACAACTTCATGACAGAATCAATTAATCAACCAACTATAATTTCAGACACTTGTTACAGAGCCCATACAGAAGGAAGAAGATACAGATCCATGAAATATTTCATCATTATGTGAGAGCATGGAAAATAAATTTTGCAAAGAAAGATCATTAGCTTGGGAATTGTCCATATCAAGTATCCAATTAGACATGGCAAAAGTGCAGCAGAGAAGAGGAGAGGGCGCTCTCTGCAATTCACCCCGATCCACATTATGCACAAACATAATCACCTTGAATTATATATAAAGGAGAATGAGAACTGTACAGAAAGTCCCATTCCTGATAGGAAATCAAGAATTCTCATTGTGTTCAGTGGAAAGAGTCAATCTCATATCTCAGTCTCCAAGGTACCTTATATTGTGCTCATTTCCCTACTGAAAATATCTTTAATGCTTGTACACATAAAAAGAATTAGACCGGTTTATGAAGGTTGATAGGAGATTGAGTCAAAGGTGGAAACAGAGCAATAGTCACTCTTTAGTGATATAAATAAACATTTTGCCTTTGAACAGACACTGGCCAGTGTAACAAAGAGTTTGGGAGACCAACTGCAATAAGTAAGTAAGACGGCATAAAACGTATGTGTGTGCTTGTGAGTGTTCTTGTAAAAATACACATATAGCCTCTCATGGATCAAAAATGTGTCAATGTGTAAAGCACAGCAAAGAGACTCTGAAATTCCCAAGCAAAAAGATGTCACATAAGCCTCCTCCAAATGCATGAGATGAGAAGAAACTTACTGGACCTGAAAGGGAACTTGCTTCTTAGTGTTGCCCGAGTCAGGACTTGCCAGGTATTTTGACTTTTTTTTTTTTTTACAAAGAAGAATCAAATTCATATTTAATCACAGACAAGGTCTTGGATAAATCCCAGCTCTATAATTTTGCTTCCTCTGCCATCCTTACTTTTGTCTAGTTTATTTATACTTTTCGTTCTTGTTCAATAACATATTTTAAGAAGTGAGGAAGGAAAAAAAGCATTGCAATTCAAAAAGCATCAATAATCAAAAAAAGAACTGTTTTTTCACAGAAGCTGAGTAGGTGAGAAGGTACTTATTTTCCATACTTACTTAGGTTGTCTCTGTAATTCCTCTTCAATATGATCAAACTGCTATAATTCTTTAGATAATTAATATCTCTATCAAATGCCAAAGACATTAAGTTCCTAAAGCATCAACAAGCAAGTGCAAGAAATAAAAAACTGAACACACACACACACACCCCCTGCAAAAAAAAAATCAGATGAGTTTACGCCTTACCAAATTCATCTTTAGTGTTCTAATAAAAATTTTATTTGACCTTCTCTCTGTCCTAAAAATAAGGGCCTGTACAGGACCAACAATTTAGTTAGTCGTGACATTAAAAAAAATAAATTCTGAAACTTAGGCAATTTTTAAAGCATTTTCCTAAGGTGAAGTCCAATGTTAGTTATGGAAGAGGAAATTTATCCATTTGGCTAGGAAATCAGCTCTTATTTTGGCTGTCTGCCTTGTACTGCTTTCTAAACACTGGCAGCTGGAGCATAAAGAAAAGAGACTGGAAAAGATAAATAGGGTAGATACTGCTTAAAGTCTTTGTAAAGTTTAATGAAAGATTTATCTCTTGAGAGTACTGTTCCTCTTTCTTTTACTGAAACAAGAGTTTGATAACCTCTCATTGTGCATTTGATAAATTACATCTTACAGTCATAACTAAAATGAGTAAGTGGAAAATATAAAAGGCCAAAGCAAGGTCTAGTTATCTGAGACTTCCAATATGAAATATCCAAAAGAAGCTAGGTAGCATCTAAAGTACTTTTAATTACAGAAATAAGGATGAACTGTGATAGAGTGATATTGTAACAACAGACGAGACAGATTCCTCGACCTTTGTGAATGAAAAGTATACTATACTGTTCATATGTATAACACCACTAATTACAGCAGAGTATTAGATGAAGGTTTATCATGGAAGTAGCAGAGGCCCAAATGGTCCACGGCCCTTGCTCATAAACCAGATGAGTATCTGTAGAGTAACTACAGTCCTCTGTTTTCTACTTAGTTTCAAAATTCTTGCTGCATATCTATACACTCAAGGCACATAAATGTCAAACCCTGACTGAGAACCTCCACGGTTCATGGAGCCAGAAGAGATATGCTTTTGTACTTTGGCTTTTTCTTTTAATGCTCCATATACCAAAAGTGATCCAACTGCAAGGAAAAAAAAGTATTTTTGATTGAAAACAGAGCTATGAAGAGGGACACTGATTCTATTCTATGTGAGCATCAATCTTTGGATTACCTTTTTTTTAAAAAAAAAAACAAACAAAAAACCAAAACAACACATCACCACAGACGTGTAATGTGGCTTTGTTTTGTTTTTTTTTTTTATTTCTCTTAAGAAGCTGAAAAACTACTGTAACATCTGCAGGGAACTAACTCACCTGCTCAGCAAACAGCAAGCCACTTAAAAGCTTTTAGAACTTGGATCCAAAGAGTAAGGTGTAAGGATTCAGTGTGGTCCAAGGAATCAGGGCTCCTCTCTTTCTCCTCAATTCATAGATAATCCAAAATACGTTTATTCACATCTTTACAGTTTCCCTGTAAAATCTAAGCACTTATAAGAGGTGAAAGGTAACTTTTTTTCCTAAAGTATGTCATTATTAATTTGATTTCCAGTAACATGTAGTTTATTTTATAAATGCTGCAAAGTTATGAATTATTAAAGCTGTGGACCTGCAGTCTAATTCTTTTCCAGGACAATTTATCCCTCATTCGGTAGTTAACACCATTACAAGCAATAAAAGCAATTTAAATTTCTCAAATTAAAGAGAACAGAAATTCTCAATGGGTCACTTATAGATATGTTCAAAGTAGAGAGCTCTTTATGAGGCATATAGAGACCTACGGGATTCCACAAAATTGATCCCATATCACAAACACTTTAATTTAATGTACCTCTTGCTACTCATTTTTAATGAAGCGATTATAAAAAGGGCATCCTACTTTATTAAGCATTAACCTTGTTCACTGTTAGGTAAATCATGAGATCAAAGAACTTGAAGATATCCAAATCAAAATGAATCATTTTAAGGAAGGATATATGTTATTCATTATTAATAGTAGTATTATTATTACCTAAAATTTAATCTTTGCAGGAAACAGGTATGAATTTTGTCTGCTTCCTAGTAAGTTTTTAAAGGAAGCACACAAGATATAGTGTCTAGACATACTTTGCAAAAAGCTCTACAGAATAAATTTTCAGTGCTTTTCCATGGAATTTAGTTTCTGAAGATGAAGGATGCTACAAGATGGGATCTATAACATTTATGTCACAATCATACTACTGCTGAACCAAAAACGTATCCACTGGGTTTTAACTTTGGATATATCTGGGTAAAGTAGAAGAATAACAAAATAAAGGAGCATTAAAAAATATTAATTTAAATGGTACATGAGATGTATAGTAAACATTAAGAAACAGCAAAAGAGGGAACAATAGATGTGGACAAAAATACAAACCCCAACACAATGGCATCTGAACTAGGCGGGGAGGGAAACAGAAGACAAGTCTTTGCCTTAGAATGCCTTGAATACTAAAAGAAACCCCACCCAAAGCACAAACTAATTTTTCACTTGTTATTTCAATCAGAACAAGATCCATGGTATAGCTCCTAGAAGCAATGGAGAATTGTTTCCTCTGACTACGAACTCAAATACCCATCAGTCCATGTACGTCAATACACTTAGAGCCCATAAGTTAATTGGGAGGTGGAGATCTGGCAGCTAAGGCAGAGCTGCTTGTTCTTCATCAGCTCCAGACCAGATTTTCCCAAGCCCTGTAAAGGGCTAACACCAGCTTTACATCTTCATGTGCCACAACTTGTCCCTTAAAAGGTGAAACATCACCCTTGAGAAAAGTTCTCAACTTATAAACAGCAGAACTCAAGATCCACCCATTAACTCCCCATTCTGACTATTGTGTTGATGTGAGATAGGCAGGTAGGTATAGATATTCACTTTGTGTTATATTTGCAACGTTGGTGCCTTTCTTGATGACTGCGGCACCGAGGAGAATGGGCTTGGACCTCTAACACAACTATTCAAATGAATACGGCCACTAATTTAACAAAAGTATTAATTACAACTTTCAAGTGCTGTGTGTTTAAAGGAAAGGTGAGAATCATTGTAAGAACAATCAAAAACAAGTAAGAATAAGGATTATTTTTTGCTGAGAGTAATTTGTCAGAAGTATGGAAATAGGAGTTCTCTAAATGATTCATTTGAATGCTGCAACAAAGCTGAAGACAATGGCTACAGATATTGTGCCGGTTTTGAACAGAGAGGCTGATGATCAGTTTTGTTGTTACATGGTTACTTCACCATTTCTTTATCTGAATTCTTTTATATACAAGAAGGTCGGTGTCACTTCTATTATGCTTCCCACCTCAGCCACCACTTGTTGATGAATCTCCATGAATGCAAATAATCTGTGTAAAATGCAGAAAGAAAAATAAGACAGTAATTTTAATGTATTCAGGACAAAGCTGTCATATAATTCATGAGATTGACTTTTTTTTTCCTGTGTGTTCAATTTTGTATTTAATAATAGTATCAGAAAACATTAATTCTGGAGAAGCAAAAGGAGAAACAAAAGAGGAAGCAAAGGGAAAACAGGAAAAGTGACAATCTCATTATTACTTAAAACAGATTTTATTTTGACAAGGGAAAAAAACTTCATCCCTATCAGTACTAACCATAAATTAACATATAAATGTTTCAAGCAACAAATCACTTTGAGTAAGAAGAACTCCAAAAAAAAAAACCACCCCAAAAAAACTTAGGAAAATAA
This sequence comes from Larus michahellis, assembly GCF_964199755.1. NCBI lineage: Eukaryota > Metazoa > Chordata > Aves > Charadriiformes > Laridae > Larus > Larus michahellis. The sequence continues at coordinate 12,845,694 of NC_133905.1, read as the reverse complement.
TTATGTCCTTTTTATTCTATTATAAAGCAGTTAGAATTAAGTATTTCTTAAAATACACTGGCTTCTAATGAGTATATTTTAAAGAATCCTTTATGTCAGACATCAAGTGAATTTCCATGCATCTATATATTCATGACTTACATCCAAAAAACAACAAAAAAAAAAGAATATGAAAGTAATTTAACTTCCTTTGTGAGACAAAGAGCTAGGTCATAACTTAAGGTTCTGGCTGCTCTTCAGTGCAGAGAGGGTAACGCTCAGGCGGAAGACGAGAGCTTTGACCCTTCCCGTGGCGATGGAAACCTCTGTGCCCAGTGCTTTCCCTCCCCGGCAGGTCGCGTGCTCCAGGGCCGTAACACAAGATGCTGCCATGGTGTTTCCTTTTCATTTCCTACACTTTCTTTCTTGGCATTATGGAAAACCGTGCAGCCATTGTAAAGTGACATAGAAACATCCACAGGTGGATACTTCAGTGTCTTTCAGAAGACGCATGTAATGCTGATTAATCTATTTCCTTTTCACTTAATGCTCATTAAGTCCAGCTAAAAAGCAGTGTGTAGTCTCTCAGTGAGCACTTACAGCACTACAGAACTTTAGGACCATTTGTACACAAAAATAACAAGTCTGCTGGTTCAAATGTTTGCCAAAAGTAAACAGGGAGGGTTTTACCTGAGCACAACTCGCCTTTCCCCATTTTTCTATTACAGTACAGCTTCACAGTGGGTTTTTCTCTCACAGAAAGATTATAATTGACATGTAGGACAAAGCTACCAAAACAGACTCCACCATTATTAGTGTTATGAGAGGGAAAAGCATATTTTCTTAGCATAGACTGTGCTTCTGGAATAGCTATTGATTTCTTTATTGCTTGTCTGCTTATTACTAAGTAATGATTCTTGTATAATGGGATTATGGAACCCGCTGAACCTTGGTAAGATTTCTAAATATTTTTGACAGATTATTTATAAATAAGAATCAAAAGAAAATAGGCTGTCACAATGCAGAGTGGTATCCACAGAAGCGGTGGAATAAAGAACAAATGTTTCTGACCCTCCATCCTCCCCCCAGCAGTCGGAGGCCGGGTTCTCATACAGCATCGCTGCACGACCCTGGTGGCTCGGGCTCCCGGGGAAATTACTGACCTGAAAGAAAGAGCCATGGGAAAGTACAGAGCAGAGCCAGAAAGATGGGAAGGGTAGCACCGCAGGCAGAGGTAACGGCATCGAGATGGGAACAGTCAGCAGCTCAAGAACTCAAAGGGAAAAACACTGAGATGAAAAGACACAAGATCCTGAAAAATAAAAATAAAAATTAGGGGGTGGAAAACAGCAGGTCACCAACACTGAGAATGAGCCTGCTCCAACAAATAATTCCCTGTGCCCCATTCCCACTTGGCTGACCTCTGCCTGGCCAGCCGGGATCCTCTGGGTGCCTTCCTGGAGGTGGTGAGCATACAGGATTCAGCCCAGCAGCCGGTGGGTCCCAGTTCTGCCCTGGGAATTCACCAGTGAATTCCTGCCCCAGAGTTCCTGGTTGCGTACCGCCTGCTCGCCGTCTCGGCACACGGCAAGAGGGGCCCAAATGGACAAAGGGGGAGCGGGCTACAGTTTTTTAAGCCCTAACGAAAGACGTTGTTTCTCTTTTTTATTCTCTCTCCCTCCTCATATATATAAATGCTAAAAAAAGGTTTAAGAAGTTCTGAACATGCTCAAACGTATACTTGAATATGTTTAAGAGACGAGTGGTATCTAAGAGGATAATTAGTTGTTAATTATGACAGAGAGAAGAGAAAAAGAAGGTTTTGGAAACAGCTACAAATGCAGAAGCGTCACTGGGAATGATGATCAATCATCTGGATGCATCTGGACGCACAGCAGTTCGGTATAACCTACGGAGCTATCGGTGGCTTGCATCAAGTAATCTATGTTGTGTTTCTGAAAGGCTCTGAAAAGGTCCACCAGAGAAGCGGAGAGCAAGGATGTGGCAAACCAGCCCCACGTAGTAACGTGTACCAACAGACCTCTCGCCCAGCAGTGCCTCCCCCAGAGTGGGGGTGGTAACTTCCCCACTTGTCTTTCAACAATTTACCCTTAAAACTCAAAATAATAGATTATTAAAACTCAGACACAAAATTTTACTCTAAATAAGGAACAATGACAGAAATCATCATTAAAAGGCCTGGAAGATAACTTCCTACCCCATTTTTAATCTGAAATAGTGAAAAGCAGATCTGATAAGCACTTCCAGATCAGCGGCTTGCTCCATTAAGGTGTGACTGGGAGCCAAGCTGTGCTGGCAGGGCTGGGAGGGTGGCACTCATCCTGCCTCCCCAACGTGCACAAAAACCCTCCTCGGGATCAGGGACATCTCTACAGGAGGGAACGAGTTGACAGGCACAACTGTCCCCACCTATTGACACACAGAGCCCCCACGTATAATTAAGAGAATTACAATCTACGTCATCCATGAGAAGAAATATTACTATATTTTCAAATACTTTTTGAAAGAGCCATAACTTTGGTGAAAGTTTGTAAGTCAGCTGAAAACATTAATAAGAACATTTATAACTTCTCCTCTCTATAATTGCAATACCCGAGTGCCAGATCTGCTTCACATTTTCAGTCCACTAGTGCATGAATTATGCTCATTAATCTTCTATCTGAGAGCTTTATTACTGTTTGTTAGGTGGGAGCTGATGCTATAAAGATGCTATAAATTAGAGTAGAGCAATGGTTAAGAGTTGTAGCTTCTACTGGGTCTAAGACTAAGTCGTATTTGACACCAAAGCATCTGTAGAAGCATCTGTGTTAATCTGCCTGGACCCGTCTTCATCAGATATATTAAGCCTGGAGTATTACATATAATGTGGGACAGTGTTTTCTCACTGGAAGCAACAAGCAAATAATATTCTACCTGTATTTGTTAGCAAGGAGGTTACTCAAAACAAATATATCTGGAAAAACATCTATAGGTACTTCTTAGCTGAAGTCAGCAAAAGAAGATACTGCATTTGTGTTTCAAAAGCTTTACTCCCCGGATTGTTTCAGGAACTGTTCTCAGAGGCGCACATGCATACAGAAACCATCAACTCTGGCATTTTTTCCATCTGCTACATGTATTCAATACAACGAATCACAAATCTCTTAACTTGACATTTCAGTGATAAAAGATCAGAGTATAAGTAAGGAGCTATAAATTAATTATTTGTCAAAACTGATGAGTCCTTCTACTTGAATTCTGAAATATCTCTTACCCAGAAAGAGTTTCAGGTTACACAACTGCAAAAATCAAGTATGCCTTAACCCTTCAGAACTACTGATCTGTGGCTGTTAATTTTACCAAGGAAAAAAAACAACTATAATTGGTTCTTTTCAGAGGACAAGGCTAAATCATGTCATCCCTAGAGCCTTACTTAACAGCAGCGGTAGTAGAATTATGCAGATGTCCCTTCTTTGTATGTAAATGGTTAGAGATTCAGTGATTTATATTTACCCTCTCCGTTCTGGTCCGCTGGCATGATACTAGTTTTTCCATCATGAAGAACAGGTTAAATTTCATATTTCCTACTTCATGTTCTAATTTTTGTAACACAATCTTAGTATGAATTTATTATAAGAATTTTCCTCTCCAAAGTTTTTTCTGTTGCGTATTTTTTCACAGATCATTATAATTCATCTGAACATGACATTTAGCTGAAATCTGTTTGTATTGGAAGAACGATTTATACTTACGCTGAAAAAAGCTTAGTATATTGAGAAAGCAATGGTTAAAAAAACTGATTAACTGGGCTTGCAAGGAAGGGTCTATTCCTTAGACTAATTTATGGGATAGTGATGGCAACATGATCTTTATCCATTTCGCACCGTTATGGTACCAGTTTCTAATATGCCTGAAGCTTCAGGGATTTTATTCTTCAATAAATCCTAAGTTTTTTGAAAGATTATGTCCTGAGTTCTAATCATTAGATTTGATAGCTAGTTTGATTACTCTGCCTGGCTGAGGTGATCGCATGAAAGGTCCAGTGATGAGACTGGTACATCTTTAGGTAGGTGTTACTGAAAGTGCTACACCTATTTATGCCTTCTCCTTGAAAAATGGGAACTGGACACATTTATTCAAGGAAAAGGCATAAATGGGCAATAAAATCAAAAGAAATAATGTTTCAGTAACTACAGAAGAAGATCAGCTTTTTAAAGTAACATGTCTAACAGAAAGAAATACCGTTTTCTGCTGGCAACATTCTCTTGCCGTTTTCAAGGACAAAATTCAAACAATTCAACTACAGATTTTAGTCATTAATCAAGAGAGACATGATTTTCTAGAAGATGTTGTCTAGACGTTAACAATCTTCTTCCTGTTCACACAATGATGAAACAGTAGATCTAAAAATATGTAAGCTGCATCCTTCAAAAATAAAACTTGCCTAAATCAACCGTTTGATATTTCAAGCCAGGCAGTCTTTATGTTACCTATAATAGAAATATGTTTACCTATATTTAACCTCAACTACCAAAGAGGATCCCGCCCCCCCTGCCCCCAGACTGATTGAGTGTACCTGATGACCACATCTCCAGACATAATGATTTCAATTTCACTGTCTGTACTATAAAACACAGAGATTTGTCATCCATTTATTTTTAAAACAATTATTTTCTATCTGCTGTGCAGAATACTTGTCCCACTTTGAATTGATTTTTCATTACTTTAAGAGTTAGAATAACTGTGGGTTTATTATACTGCTAACAACCACAAACTTAGTGCTATCACTTACGAAAAACTCCAACACTTCACACTATCAGCAGAAAATTATGCTGAAGATGATGGATAAGCGTCACATAATTCGGAATGGTTAAACCATGAATGTCTCAGTCATCCTATCTAGAAATACTGAGCCAATATATAACCTGCATAACTAGCACCAATATTCAACACTATTTTATAAATTATGAATGATCAGTTATGGTCATCTTAAACCCATGTGAAAGAGAAGCTCAGTGACAGTTAAGTAGGATATTATCGCTACATAGTGCTTTACAACCGATATAAAACACTGTCTGCCAAACTACATCTAATTCCAGACGAAAGAGCTCTGAAAATTTTCAGCACTGAAGCAAGCTCGCGTTGTACAGAGCAATGGAGAGACGGCACAGACCTGGGAATGGCCCAGAGCAGTCTGTTCTTCACCCCAACCCATCCCGCAGGCTGCAGACATTGCTCACTTGGGTCACAAGTGTAGGAGACGTGTTTATCCAGGGCTACAGACATAAAGCTTCCCTAGAAATGTTACCACCCCATGAAAATACTATTATCTTTGCTGGCTTGACATGGGCTGAAGAACATCAAGAATGAGTAGGGCAGCAGGAGAAAATTAAATCAGAGATCCAGATGGAAAAGGATTCCATAAATTTTATCAGGTAAAAAATTAAATCAATGTATAAGCATCAATATATAAATCAATATATAAAACAAAACCTCCTCGGTAGGCTTCTTATGAATTAGATTTTGGGTCAGGGCTACAGCAGAGAGAGATGAGAGTAAGTGATTCTGGAAGAAAAGATGAGAAGAGGAAAGTCGAGAAAGCTACACCAACAACTGAGGTGAAGGAAGACAAAGTCACAGACTTTCTACCAGGCCTCTGGTGAGAAAAGGACAGGACTGGCTACATCAAAATCGAAATTAGGGTCAGAAAAACCTTTATGTTCTAAAAAAGCAGATCGTTAACAGCTATAATGTAACATTCCTACTGCATTGCTTTTCAGAAGCCAAATACGTTCCTCCGTTACACAGATGACAGATTTTAAACTGTAGTCTTTATATATTTAAGATATGTTTAGCTATTTAAATATAATTGTGCCATGCCAAAGATGTTTTCTCACTGTCTTGTATCTTCTTTTGAAACTGGCAGTAGATTTCAAATTAGCACACTTTAAGAAATATGATACTAAACATGCTACCCGAATATGCGATCACCATACACGTAATTTGCTTTTGGACAGAAACATTTCACACATTTCAAAATGAGATCTAGTTATAGTCGTTAACTAGACAACGCTTTCTGACACAGTTGATTTCCCAGAAGAATTTTGATCAGTTAAAAAATGAATCTAGCATACACATAATCACAAAGTAAGACTTTATCTTGTCAAATCAGGTTGATAAACAAACAAACAAACAAAAAAAGACAAAACCAAAACCAAACTAAAAAAACCGACCCAATCTCAGAAAAAACACCAGCCACTCATCCAAAGTTGCCTTCTGAATCCACGCATTTACAAAGACTTTAAACCATCTTGTACAGAGATTCAATACCCTCTCTCAGTTATGGTATGACAAGTGGTTAGCAGGTCTTCTGAGAAGAGTGAAGAATATAATAGGTGTCAAAACTGACTCCAACAGAGCTATATTAATGTAAATCGTCAACGTGACTTTTCTACTTTTATGCATGGCAGGAGAACACAAGTGACCCAAACCATAACTGCAGTCTACTCTTTGAATGACCAGGAACAGAAAAATACCTGAATGTAAAAACATTGTCATAACTACTTGATAGTAATCTTGCCAGCAAATTTTACCAAAATTGCAAGCAATAAATGGGGGGTGGAGGGGGCGGAGTTAGGATGTCATCAGTGACTCAGAATATCAGGGTCCCTAATGCCAGCAAATAGGACTTCTCATTATTTTTGCAACAGGCCTATGGAGCTGCTTTAGTCTCCAACAAAGATGTTCAGGAAAATTTTCCTTCATAAACCACACATTAGTTATCATGTTATCATACCTGTTATATTTTCTTGAACTACAAAAAAACAGTCTCTGGAGAATAACATTCATTGTGATGAGACAATTTTCTGGCCAACTTTAGGTCACGTTCTGTTGTTCTGTTATTTGATCAGGTCTGACAGAGTGCAAGATTTGGTTTTCAATCAGCTCATCTTCAGCCGATGTGTGTCATTTCAATTATTCTTTTTATTTTCTAATAAAGAAAGATGTAAGCAACACACAAAACCAGTTCCATAGCACTACTTCTATTTCTCTTTCTACCTTTAAGTGACTTTCCATTTTTTTCTTCCTTGAAAAAATCCAATTAATATTTACTAAACCCAAAAGAAATCCAAAAATTAAATGAAAAACATCTTTGAAACAAACCCCCTGTTGGTATCTACTACTGTTATTACAAAAAAAATTCTGAAAAAATAAAAATAAAAAAATAGATGTTTCCACTTGAGTCTGAGCTGAAATAGCATTATTAAAATGAGAAATGTCTTGCTCACTTACAATAAATTTTGTTTATACACAGGGAGACATTTCCAATTTCAGAACAAAATGTAAAAAGTTACACCGCTTCGTAGAAATAGGCTGGTTTTTGGGCTTGCTAATGAAATACCCAAAAACCCCCAAAACAGTAGAAAACTTTTTTTAAAAAGTATAAAAGCTCATTACAGTAATAAGCAGGGCTGGCCGGATGTTATGGTCAGTGGAAAAAGAAATTTGTACTGAGGATCAAATATTAGGCATTATACTAAAAATTCATCTTCGAGATGAGATTATCCTTGAAATAGATAGTTGAAGCTGTGGCTTGATACTAAGCAGGATATTATAGCAGCGCAGACTTGTCCTCTCTAACGTCTTCTGGTTGGAAAGCACCCATTCTGCCTAACCTTCCCATTAAGGGAAAGTTGAGAGAATTTTCAAGCATTTCAAGTCCTAGCTTCACAATGACAAATATTTGCTACTCTCATGCAGTTTATTTATATTTAATTTTATTATACCTTTAGAGCCTGATCAAAGTTAAATAAAAAATAAACAAGTGGTGCACAGCATCCAATTACTGCTCTTCAAAGACCTGTTAAAGTTCTGTAGCACTTCTAGTTATTGCAAGGTGATCAAAGTTACCATAACATTTCAAAATTGTTTATAATTTTGAGTTACTTAAACAGGATAGAATACAATAGTTGCACTTTATACTGAACAGTAACATGCAGGTGCTGCTAAGTGTAGGTGCCGAGAACCCAGCATACCATGGAATACAGATGTTTACCAGTGAACACCATGAATTTGCTTTTTGTCCTGACATGATTAAAAATAAATTTTAGTGCAGAAATTAATTACTATAGGAAACTCCAGGGGCATAAACTACAGACCCCACACATCACTGAAATAATAAATGAAGACCTAAGTAGATAATATAGATTTCCATTGCTAAACCAGCAATCTAACAGCTGTCTAAATGGTCAGGAGAAAAGATTTTACAGGGGAATGTGGGGTACAATGTGATCACAACATACAAAATCATAAATTGTAAAAAAAACACGATTCACAGAATCATAACAGTTGAAAGTTACGGTATGTGTAGAACTGACATTCCTTACTCTTGCAGTATTAGAACTGGCTTGCAATTGGTGAATCGAGTAAAACTGGTGTAGCACAATGTAACTATTCATTTCAGAAAACGCCTGCTTCCACAGGGCTATGGCAATACCTGAGAGATGCTTTGTCGTAAGAATCCTATTACATGCATAGTAGAATTAGAGTTATTTTCTCTACTTTTTAAAATTATGTTAATTTCTTTTCATAAAGTAGAATACATCCTGAAGTCCTTGTAAATAAAATTTCTTTCTTCTAAATAAATACCTAAGTCTTAGACCAACAGACTCTTGCCTAGATGCATCTAGAATAAGCTACAAATTTGTTCATTGTCTGCTTAGAAATACAGAGCATGATATCCATATAACACATAATTTATTTTTTTTTTACTTTTTTGATGATAAAAAAAAAAGAGGACTGATAATTTAGTGTTGTTGTGGTAGGCACACCTTCATGTTTCTTGGCTTTGTGTGTTTAAAATGAAATTAAGATGGTCTTCCTGATGTTGATTATATATACACCGTAAAATGACATACTGCAGGCATTTATCTCTACTGAGTTCTGTCTACTACAGGTATATAAAGATGACTTCCACTAACCTGAGATTAATTTTACTGAGATGATGAAAGAATATAACTTTGGATTTCACAGAGTCATCTCATTCTGCTTTTGTCAAACTGAAAAACTAAATTTTAATTGCAAGGAGTTTGGAAGAGAGCATAGAAATATTGTTAATAGCAAAGGGACCCACAATGTTTGCTTGTTAGTATTAGATTTTGCAATGGGAATAAAAAGAAATTAAAATATTTTATTATCCAAAGATAAAGACTAAATTAACAGCCCAATTTACTACTCAAACATAACTCTATTTTATCTTCCAGTCTGCTATCAAATTCTAATGGGTATCCATTTTGATACTGACATAAAACTAGAAAAACTGTAAATGGCTCTCACAATAAAAAACATATTGGAGATTCTTAGAATAAATTTTACAGGCCCGAAATAATGCACGCATGCTTGAGGGTTAGTTTTTTGATGGAATGTAAATCTGTAATCACTACAATGCTAACACTTGTGAAATAAACTCTGCAAACACATTACTAGGTATGCAAGCATTAATCTGTAGTGTATCTACCATACAAATTGGAACCTACTAGTTTTTTGCCCCAAATCTTTTTGGAGCCTGAAATATTTAACATCACCTTATTGTCACGACTATTATTTTTTTTGAGGGAGACTTTCATCTGGCAAAACTATTGAAAAAACTACAGAAGAACCTGAAAACAACGTAATGCTATTGACAACCAGCTGTTATGGATTATGTGAACTTCTGTGTGCAGAAGTTGGATATTACAGTATAATCTACGACAGCACCTCCAGCTAACCAAATTCTAAGAGTCAGACTAGGAGTTTACACTCATCCCTGACAAAAGCAGCAGTGAACAAAGTGAGCCAGGTCAAGAGTAGCCATCAACCAAATTCCTCCAACTCCTAACGAGCTTTGCACAGATTTCTACTGGGCTTTTTCTTGCTTCAAATACAGGAGGGCATTTTGCTCTCCACCAAACTACGCTTGCCAGAAAGACATTGCACTTCAGTTACTCCCGGATTACGCCCACGTGGTCCACAGTGACAGTAAAAAATAAGCAGTCTTGTGAACCTCTATGCCCAAGGTCTTTGACCATCTGGGTTTCAGGGAGGGAAACAGCACCCTCTTCTCCGCTCGTAGGGGAAAAGACACAGAGTAAATTGACATCACCTACTTCTGGGGCACCCATGAAAAGGGCTCCTGTTAGAGGGAATTAACTTTCTGCCAGTACCCCACACCAAAGATACAGTGGCAATATGCATTATCTGTCCTGCCTGAAGTCTTCCTTAGCTAATTATTATTATTTCCAGCTCTTCCAATAAATTATCCTGCTAGAAACTTACCAAAAATAAAATGTTATGGCTTGCACTTAGAGGGCAATTATTAACTGCTCAGCACTGGCCCTCAGGACTGTGGTCTTTATTTTTAATATCTTCCCTTCTTATTCCAAGAACAAACACATTAATGAGGGATACCTTCCCTGTTTACATTAAAAGCAACTTCCAAGACCATTCTATAATTGCTCCTATAATACATCTTTTACACCCACCACCGTAAAAATTTCATCCTTTCCCCATTTACTACATGCTGATGTAAAGATTAACAGCAGTGATTCCATAATAGATATTAGCAGAGAGCTGCCAAGACATCATTATGGTAACTGAATGGTTCATGCTTTATGTACTATTTTGAAGAGAAAAAAACTGCATTTTTTTTTACGTTTTTCAACCAGTGTATTTACTTCAGAGAAGAAAAGTGCCATAATCCATTTTCTGAATGTTCATAAATCAAAATGTAAACACTACAATAGTTTCATAAATTCAAGCATGTTTACACATTTGGAGAGAAATATTTCTATCAACCAGTAAAAAAAAATAAATTGGTATGTTTAAAATTATTGTATTTCTACTAAAATTAAAGTTCTAAAACATTCTGCAAGAGAGAATAAAAACTAATGTTGGGTCAGAAACAAATATTTCAGCTGTTCCAAGGTTTTTCTTTAGTATATAATATATAATTATGAGTTTACATTTTAAATAAAAACTGTTCCAGATCACATATGGATTTGTTTTCATTCTGAAAATGCTAGAAACACTTATTCTGACACTTCCAAAATTTTTTTCTCATTTTTGCATTGTGTATTTGTCCAAATCAATGCTCCCTTTCAAAAATTCCATTTCTTTCTTGATGAAACACTTTGTTGAAACATCTCTAACCAGGTTTACACCTAATCTTCTATCACCCTGAAGTATTGGAAATCTCCTTCCAAATAGGTTTCTAACTACCACATCAAAAAGAATGCCGTAGAGGTAAGCATTCTAGGAAAAACATTTTCTATCATTTCTCAGACAATGCAACAATCTGAAAGTAGGTTACTTTTTTCTTTCGGTACTCGCACAATGATCAATCACAGGGAGCCCAAAGGAGCTCGTGCCCTTCCTTTAATAACAATGAGCAGCATTTTATGCCACGTAAGGAGAATCCACCGATAACAGCTGGATGATTTGTGGGGTGAGGGACCACAGCACGCATAAAAGGTAGAAGAATTTGATCCACTGGAATAATGGAAATACAGCTCTACCTGGTAAATAGAAAAATGAATATATTCTGAAGAAGAGCATAATTGCAGAGGCTGTCTGGTGCTGCTATAAGGAGCCTTGGTTCTGGATGCTCTCCCTGGGCAGAGCAGGTATAACCTGTTTGCCATATACAGAACAAATCTCAGTTATTTACTCTGCATCTAGTAAAAGATGGAACCACAGAAATGAAAAGCTGCATACAAACCTTCCTCTTTAGATAAACGGGACCTCAGACAAGCTCAAAAAATGGTTGAAAAAGTCATAGTATGGCTTTAAGGGGCAAGTTTCAGAAGCTAATGGCTTATAAGGCTTTTGCCTTAAAGCAGCTTTTAAGAACAGCATATGAAAAATGCCTTTAAAGTCTGCATGACTTTAAAAGGTTTTCTACATTTTCCTTCTGTTTTCATCGCAGATCACACTCCTTTTATACATCAGTTGGGCAGATTTACAACTAGTAAAAATCAGCATCATGCTATTGAGCGTAAGGAAAGTGTGAAGGTTTACATCAGCTACGAATCTAGTGCTTACTCTTCAAAATAGCTCAATTTTCTTCTCTGTAATTCTTTTTCCATTTCATATGGTTTGTCATATGTTCTTCTATTATCTGGTGAACAGGAAACTTAAAATGCATCCTAAACAGCATAATTTATACTGCAGGGTGGATTCTTCTTCTTTGGCCTAAAATAATATTTGCATGGAAATGTCCTAGTTTTCTTCAAGCCTTTGCTGGAGCATTCTGTGAAACAGAAAGAAACTCAATAGTAGTCAAAACTCCAGTGATGTTGCACATTAAAAAATTATATGTGCTGATCAATAAAGTGTGAAAGGGCTGATGAAACAGACTGCATTTTTCTGGGACAGTAATTTTGCTCCATGAATTATTTATAAGGACGATGAAGCAGAAGCAAAAAAAGTAGAAAGCATAGAGCTTACCTTATCACTCATAATCTTGCAAACAGCCACAATGAAACTATAATCATTTGCTACATGCTGGGACATCAAAGAACAATGTAATGTTGTGGCATGTAAAAATGTATTATAATATATTAAAGAAATTAGGCCCTGGTGAGTATATAAGTATCTGCTTTTTCTCCTAAGAGAGCGCTACCATTTTTTGCTGACAAAAATGAGAGTTTCTTCAGAGTTGCCTTGCCAAAGCATCAAGGATAAAGTTTAAAGTAAAATGTAAAAGGTTGACTCTGCAGATGATTTCAGAGTTGTGGTAGGCAAAGAAAGGTGAGCTAGAAAATTACTTTCCGGAAGTTGTGAAGCAAATGTCTATAGCTTTTAGGCTTATTATTTATAGATGACGGAAAGTGTTACAGAGAACAAAATTAAAACAGTTTATCAGTATTTGGACTGGGCTTATATTTTTTGTAATAATTTGCTTATATATTTCATGCAATAAGGAGGAAAGCTGGAGACAGGACACAGACTGCACTATATTAATACATTTCCCTCTTTGTTCTGGCGTCTCTAGTAAAAATTACAATCTGCCAAACCCTAAAGACATATCTGAAGAGCTTGGCTTGATTCAATTTTTGTATCTGTGTTGCCTGTGGTTTTTTTTTTTCCTCCGCAGTTCTCAGGTCAGAGCTTCATAGATACATTTCTTTTTACACTTGACCTCAAGCTAAAGGGACTGCTAGGTATCCTAAATATAAACACAAAGAGTATATATAATTATTTACTTATATACAAATATACAATTGGCTAGATGAACAAATAAAAATTGATAATGTTACTGTATTGGCTTTACAGACAGGAATAATTCCCTATTGATTATTTCTGAATCAAGAAATGCAAATTTGGCAATGCCAAAATATCCCACATAGGCACACTGATTTTGAAAAATCTGTTGCTTTAGAAACACTGAAAGTGTCAAAAATATTGAAACATTCAGATTTACTATTTTCCAAATAAAATGCTTGAACAAATTAAAATTTCTCTGGGCTTGTAAAGATTCCTACTGTATTTTATTAAATAAGCTGGGGCGTAGGGGGGGTGGGTAAGAAAGCTTTCATACTCCATTGCAATGCTTCATTTTGGATTGAGGATACAGTTAGATTGTGTGTTTCCCCACCTGAATTTCAATTCACTATTTATAAAAGTCGTTATTTTTTTTCTACTATGTGCCTAGGTAAAAGGTACAAAAAATGGAGATGATATAAAGACCATATAGCTCCATACTCTGAGAGCCAAACTTAACAAGTATTTGGATCTATACTTTGAATTCAGGCTAATGTATAAACAACAAATTACTAGAGCAACATTTGCTGGAACTGTATGACATGCAACTTACTACGATAATCTCACTAGAGTCAATAAATGAACCTGACCATAAAGAAAAGACAAATAAAAGTTTAATTTGTATGACTGACAAAACGTATTTCACCTCCCTCATGTTGCAGCATCACAAACAGAAGTCCAAAAAAAAAATCACATCTTTGGTTCAAAATGGGCAAAAGGAAAAAAGAAAAAGGAAAAAGGTTAAGCAAAAGTCTATCCTGGATTAGGAAAGGCACAGTTACAACTTGGTCAACTGGAGAAGAACTGGACTTGGCCCCAGCCTGAACAGTCCAGTGGGAAAGACATAAAATACATGTCTTTTAAGGACAAACTTAAAATCCTCCAGAACATGCAACAAGCCATTTCAGCTCTCCGCATCTCATTTTAAAAATTAGATTTATCTAAGGAAAAATATACTTGAAATACTAAGATAAAAAGCTGCCCAAACACCTGAGGCTCTCCCCCTTGTACAACAGCCACGCCTTGCATGTCTCCAGCTACTGTATGACGGGTACCGCAGCCACGGCTCTTAGAGATGCCACCTCTCGCAAGGACACCCCACTTAGAGACACCTGGACTTCAAATGGGAGCGCCAGGCTATGTTAGAAATATTTATAAAAGAAAATGTAGCACTTGTTTTATTCTCTGTCATTTTAGTTTTTGCTCCCACCTCATAATGCTGCCAGTGAACCACCAGCAATCAGAAGAGACTAATTAAGATCACCTTGGAAGTAATAAGTACAAGCACTGCCCTATCCTGCTGAGCTGTATAGTCAAGACAAAGCTACCTAATTTACTCTTTTGGTGCAACTGTAAATTTTTTCTAATTAACTTTAGAAACGTAAGTTTTTCTTATTATCTCTTTTCACAAGAGCCTTTTATTTTTCTGGATGCTCAAATTTTCATTGCAGTCACCTCTTTCTATTGGCAAGGGCGTAGTTTTTAAACACACCTCAATGGAAATACACCACTCAAAAGCTGATTATAGCAACTGCTACGGAAAACTCTTCTCCAAGATATTCTGCAGGCTCATCAATCAAATCTGAGACTAGAGTAATATCGTGCTTAACCTTTCATTTTTTGCCATTCAGGCATGTTGTTTGCAGGAGAACTCCTGGCGTCATTTCAACAGGGGCTGTCAGGCTGGGAACCAGGCAGATTTCTGCCAAAACATACACGCTGATGCTGCCTTCTTTCTTCAAGATCCCTCTTGAAAAGTTGCTAAGAGTTGCTAATGAAGTTACTAAAGGCTCTCATTTTGCGTTGATATGCATGACAACAAAATTGGTCTCATGACAACTCAATGTCACAGCACATGAACACGCCATAAATATTTCCAGTACACTGAATCAGTAAAAAGGATCTCATGAGAAATACATTTCCAAAGACAGGAGGAAGTAATTCTAAAGTAATCCCTATTTAAGTTTCAAAAATAAGTACATTATAAAAAGCCACTGAAAAATATAGTTACATCTATGAAAAACATGAGCTTATACATCTTCAATAGCAAAACAATCTTTATCATCTGCTAATAATCTGACAAGCTCCATAACAAAGCCAAACTGTTCATTTAGTTATTTGATGAAACCAATAAGTTTTAGCTGAACTAAGATAAATCTGTGAGAAAACACTTTGAAAGCTGCTTCAAAGATTTTTAGTACATACATCCACCAGGTATTTAGTTAAAATTTAAACATTCCCTATTATTTTCTTGCCTGATACTGGGTTATTTGCTCTTTTTGTTTGTTTGTTTGGGTTTTTTGCATTTATCTCTCTCATTCTAAACAGATATCTAATATTCATAGAAGAGTTTGGGGAAAGTGTCCCTACACCTTTTAAAACTTAAATCCCGGTACTCTTATTCCACATGAGAATTCACTGTCAAAGAGAAGGCAGGGCTACAAATATATGTTTTTAATCAATGCTGTAACATTTGCTTTTCCTTCCTGCTCAATTGAACTTTGTTAGTGTTATGCCTTGCCTGGTCTTTTGATTTCTGTCCTGTATCTTTCACCAAGGATTGTGAACCAGTTATTTCTAAAAAATGAGCAACATTTCCCACTGGGTACCGATAAAATGCACAGAGACATATTTTAATTGCCTATGAATATTCAAAACCTCATTATTGTTACTAGTTTATAATTATCGTATTCCCCTGACAAAAACATGCAGCACACAATAAAAAAGGCAATCCATTAAAAATGTTGACATTCATGTTCAACAGTTTTCCAGGGTTTTTTTTTTATTAACTGGTAGGCTCTTTATCTTGGCTATTAAAAGCATTTCTGGAAGGTACTTTTTTCCCAATTTAGCACAGTGTAAAAAGAGTTACAACAGTCTGTATAGTCATTAACAGTTTCCTCTTGCATAGCATCCCTTACAGATTATGCAACACCATAAAAACATGTACAACTGTATGAAAGTCCACTGTAAGGCACAGAGTTTTCCCCCTTGCTACGGTTTGAGAAAACCCATAACAATTTATTGTCGTTTAGACAATTATTCTATCACCCGATGATTATTCCCCACCCAGAAAGGGGAAATCGGGGAAAGCAAGGAAACATGAGGGTTGAAATACAAACAGGTTTAATAGGATTAGACTAAATCATTAACAATAATACTAAAGAACCAGTATAAATCCCGATACTAATAAAATATATACAAGAATTATACTCAGCCAATTCTATCAGCAGGAAGCTGTGCGCTCCCAGCACCGGACGGTAAATCAGGGACACTGCGAGTGCAACAGCTTCGGGAGGAAGGGAAGGAATCAGGGGTCTGGCACCAGGGCAAGGAGTTTCTCTGGACTGCCACCATCAAGGGAGAGAGAGACTACACAGCAAACTTTCTAATTTATATCGAAAGTGACATTCATGGTACGAAATAATCCTGTTGGCCAGCTTGGGTCAAATGCCCAGGCCTCGCTCCTCCTCATCCCTGCACCTGGCAAGGCTTGAAAACAGCGAGACCTTGAATCCCACATAGCCTAGCTGTCTATAAAGTCAATATTTTCCCAAATTCAGACACTAAAGTCTTCTAAAAGTGCAGTTTTCCCCTGCATTAGAAGATAAATTAGTCCTGTGTCACTCAACCCAGGACAACCTTGAAGCCAAGATCCATCCCTTTAGAGTTCACTATGCCACCAGAGTTCAGATTCTGCAGATCTAAAGTCTAAAATTATACCGTAAGAGAGAAAAGTAATTTACTAATGAGGCTGTGCTTCAAGTCTCCTTGTGCATTTGAGATGCAGAGGGTGTAATTGTCAAAGCCGCCCTAAAACCTGAGCTTTGACCCAGGCTTTACTGCATGGGCTTTAATTGTTGAAGTTGTCAGTGCATTGGTCATGACCGTGGTGGCCACCTGTATCTGAAGCAGTTCATCCCTCTAGCCGTTACTCAGGGCACGCTGCAGTCCCCAGGCAGGAGTGGAGGCAACAACTGAGCTTCGGTGGTAAACTTGGAAAATGAGGATCAAGCCTCATATTTGAGAGCTTCACCCAGGATACGTTGCATATCTTGGATATTGCACTGCACCTTGGCTAGCCAAGAAGCTTCAATAGTCTGTGCTTTTTTAGTTGCATTTGCTCAGGTCAGCAACTGAAGATGGAGCTGCTGAAAACCTGGAGCAGTACGGATATTTAACAAAATTTGGAAAACTAATTAATGTTGCAGGCAATTCCCTGTGGTTGCTTCTGAACCCAGGAAAGTTTCAAATACGCTATTGCAAGTGAAAAAAAAAAAGCTTTAAAGCTTCAGAAGTTTGCTCTTTAAAGGCATTTGGTCTCCCAGGATAGCAGTCATAAGGAAAAGATACAGGAATTCCTAGCAGTCTGCAAGATGCAATGGGAGCTGTGAGTATGGACCACATTCCTAAGGTAAAGACACGGAGCATTATTACTGTTCAGGGCATTAGGAAGAGATTTTGGCAAAGACAGGTAACGGTTTTACCTACAGTTCAAGAACTAGGATTTCTAGAAAAATTCTATCTGTTTTTTTTATGCACAGACACATTTTATAGTTGTCATCTCCGGAGAAGTGTATTGTAGCCCAGTTACCTGAGTCATTTGGGCAGATATCTCATCTCCGAACACTCCTGTAAAGGATGAGCAATGACAGCACCATGCTATCTCAACATAAAATCCATCCTACATTCTTTTTACACTTTGCCTTGACAAAGTCTTATCTATGCTATAAGCCAAGAACACATTCATTCTTTCTTTTGTGGACTCTGCGGTGTCTGTACAAAGCGATTGCTTGGCATCACCTAAAGAGATAAGGAACATAAAGCATAAAAGGATAAAGCAAAAAATGCAGAACAAACTTAACAAAGCCAAATGCAGAGAAGGGTGCGCTTCTGTGTGGAGCAGACTAATGGTATTTCATTCTGACACTGAGTTTGGTCATAATAAGGATTTGACTGACACTGCAGTTGATATACGACCCATTTGCTTCTAAATTATTCTGTCAGCTGCAGCTATACACAAACACAAAGACGTTTCTTTCAGCCGATTCTCAAAAGCTATTACTTCTCCAAAGAAATTAACAGAGAGCATGAACACATCAGCCACAGTACAAAGAGCAGCCATCAAAGCACCTGGAAGGATGACTGTTTCCCAGTGGTATCAAATTTGTTGACTGACACTATGCCCAGTAGGCAAAATGTATGTAAGCTAATTACAGCCTGGAACTACAATATGGGGGATTCACTGCTGCTCAAAAATACAAACCAGAAACAACAGGTCTGTTGTAGTAGATGTTCAGGACATCCTGCAGTGCAGCATGGTCTGCATTTATAGTTCAACGACTATTACAAAACCCGTATTTACCAATAAGTGCAATGGTGTTATCATACAGATACCTGTTAATGGAGACCACTGAATACCGATATTGATCACACAAAAATAATGCAATACTCTCCATAAAATAGAAACACGAACTCTGGGGCCTCCCTCTACACCATAAGGGCTGCCAGGTAGTCCGTACTGTATAAGGTATTCTACACTAGCTCCTTTCCATCTCTGCAGGGATCACTGCCATGGCCACCGCAGTCACTCCTGGAAATGCCACCTCAGACCCTGTCTTCCTCTTCCAAAAATGCCACCTCTGTCTTCCAGGACAGAGCTATCACAGCACTTTTAGTGAGAGATATGGGACGGAAGAAGGCAGAGTTGTGGGAAAACTTAAGCCTTTTCAGAGAAGTGAACCTTTACATGGTGTCTCATATTTTGGAAGAAAGACATCTTCTCAGTTTTGAAGACTATATTGAAAAAGCTTGTTACCATGAATGCCCCTACTAAAAACCTGTCGTTTTGTTCCAGAACTGATATATTCTTCTATGTTAGCAATGTGTTGAGGTAGATCTTGATATCCACACCCTCTTGACCCACTCGCCTTATTGTTAGATACTTATTTATAGAGATTCTTGTCTTGGACAAAAGTACGTTTTGTTTATATATTCCAGCAGAAAAAAACAAAACTGTTTAAAAGGAAAGTGCAAAAAAAAAAAAAAAAGGATGAAGAAAAATATGTTGGAAATATTTTACTTCATATCCAAAACAAGCCAGATGCCTCCACCGAAAACTTTAAATAGCTAAAAAACCCAAACTTTCCATTGAAAATGTTTTGCATTAGCCTTTCAAAAGGTTAACTTGTCAGAAGGAACTTTTAAGTTTAGGTTTTCAGAGAAGCTGAAAGTCAGCATTTTGGTTTACTCCAAGCTAGCAACAGTCCAGTACCCAGGGCAAGGAAGGAACTGAAAGCATTTTTTGCCCAATGAAAAAGAAGGCTACATCAATATATAACTGTTCCTTACGTACTTACTGGAAAAAACATCCTTGGTTGTATTTTTGTGGGTGTGTCCATATGTGTGTAAGACAGAGAGAAGAGGACTTTTAGAAAAGCTGTCAGATAAGAGATTAAATCAGTTTTTATATAGCGACTGAGTGGAGGAGCAACTGGTTGACTGTTTGGACAGGGAGTTACAGCTCTCAGCTGGGAGGTGTGGACCAATGTCTCTTCTTGTCGCTGGATTTTCAAAAGAGCTAAGTATACTCAGCCTTCTGCATCTTAAAATACAAACACTTCTTTTGATGTTAAACTTGAGAAGAGTTTAAAAAACAAAACAAAACAAAACCCCCACACAAGAACAACTACAAACACCAAAAAACCCAAAACAAAAACTGAACTGGGGGGGGGGGGGACGGGACTAACACCAAAAATACCCGAATCAGTAACGTGTCCTTTGTTTAAGCCAAACATGCCTGTCTTTTCTCCTAATACCACTTACTCTGTGCTGCTACAAAAGTGCATATCTTGGGAGTGAGCTCTTAGGCAATATTACAAAAGATTTCCAAGGCTTTTGTAAGAGCACGTTCTGAATATGTATGGAACAAATAACTCTACTTTAGGGAGAGGAAGAGTCAAAACAAGTGCAACTCCCTAATGCTGTACTATAACGGCTATTTTCAAAGGCTGTCATTTCCCACTTCATCTTATCTGAAATACTTGCAGATTTAAAAATAATAAGCAACTCTGCTATGATACCTCTGTGCAGTGACTGCTGTGAAACGCACGTTTTAGTGGGAACCATTAACTTGAAGCCAGAGCTGGGAACAGCCTTCTTTTCCACCTCACGGTATATTTGCCTCCTAGGGATGGAGAGCTTGGTGTGTGTCCCCCTTCAGAGCCATCCTCTACAGGTGAGCACCCTGAATAAGAAATAGGCAGAACAAGTCATCCCTCATTTACAGCCTCAGCACCAGACTGTGGCAGAAGCCATCAGTACAGTCGGGAACTCGCCTACCTCACCTCTTGCCCCATGTAAAGGGCACAGGGGAAGAACGTCACTCTTGCTCTGAAGTAACTGCAAGATGCTGGTCTAGTAAAAAATAGAGTTACAGCTCCCTCAGCCCAGCTACAAGATGTGGCTGTGACACTCTTCCAGCTGGAGAGCTCAGCCCTCCTGAGCTGCAGCCAAACACCAGAGGAGCGTGTCAGGTACAAGAAGAGATGGACTTGAGTCACAGAGGAACGTATGTGGAATGTAATGTGGAATGTGGAAAAATCTAAAAGAGCTTTTGGCAGTGTACAAGAGCAGGTAAAACGTTCCCTCAGCTACTAAAGTAGTCCAGAACTGTATTATTCTTGAATCATTCCAGAACTGTGAAGACATGGTAATGCAGTAAAACGTATTTTTGTCTGAATTCTCAACGATACAATCCTGGTACTTCCATAATATACATACACATGTGTATATGCGTGTGTGTAACTTATATACACACTTCTACCCTGAGACACAGAGCTTGATGGGCAATTTTAGGGCAATTTCTCTTGACATCAGGGGAAATATCGGTCATGGTTCATTTTTATTTAACAAACATTAATTTTGTAATAATGATGTTATAAACCAGTAGTGGGCCAAAGCTGAAATGTCATTTTTTTCTGTGGCACTTAAGTAGGGAATAAAAAAATGAGAATACTGGTGTTTGAAAATTGGGGATTCCAGGTAGTTGTCAGTAGCTTCCAAACTTATTGCTAAACAAAAATCACCTTTTCTGTTAGAACACTTCAAGTATCAGAGGTAAAACTGGAGTAAGAGACTAGATAACCTTAACACTGAGCTGTGAGAAAAACTTCGTTTGAGCTCCTAGACAAATAGATGGCCTCCTAAAGACACTTTTGTTTTGTTTTCAGATTTTTTTTTCAAAAAGTGTGATATTTATAAAATGTCTTGATTATTACGTTGGCAAGTTTCTGTTACTTCCCTTAAATAAACAGAAGTCTTATGCCTCTGCAGGATCTCTGCGTGCTCACTTACCCATAACACATACTGTAGCAACACAAGGTGCAAAATAATTGCAGCACAACACACAATATAACTTAAGGTGCATCAAAGCATATAAGATTTAAAGAAAATACTATTGGGGGCAGACCATGGCAATCAGTCAATAAAAGGAATTAGTTCTGCAACATAAGAAACAGAATAAACCGTGTATATTTTCCACTGTAGAACCTCGAATTTCAGATGCAGAATGTAAGACAGAAGTAATGAGTAGAAATGTTATTTCTATTCCACTGAAAATGAACTGTTTCAAAATGAAATTAAGTTCACAATTTGGAAATGCTAGACATGGTTAAAGTAATACTTCTAGGATCCAAATTAGGATGCATAAGTTCAAGCAGTTTTCCCTGTAGTCCGGGTTTAGACATAAATCAGACTGCGGTCATTATTTCCAGTCCAATAAGGTGGATCAAATCATGCCAGAATAATAAACTGTCTAATGAAAACGGATGCAGAGTCAGATGACAATCTGTATTTAGCACTGATAAACTGGAGGATGATACCAGTGAAGCATGAATTAACACCTGAGGCATTTTATTTAACAGAAAATTGAAAATTAGAATCTTTGCATTGTTAAAAACTGACGGTAGAGCAAGTAAAAACAGAAATACAAAGAAGCAGATGTGGCATGGAACAAGGAAGTCCCTGTGTTTTAGACAGAATTAAAATACTAATTCATTATGTCATTTCAGCTGAGTTACAGAAGGGCAAGGCAAACTGTTTCATATTTCCTGAAGGAAAACAAAGAAGGAAACCCAGAAAGCAGTTTTCCCTAAAAAGATTTCTAGGAGGCAGTAATGGCAGCAGAGGATGAGGCAGAGCTCAGCTCCTCTTTTAGTCTCAGTAACGTTCAAAGGGAATTCTGAAATTCTAAAGTATGAGAGAGTTTAAAAAACAAGAGGCAGAATGTTTAACAGGTTACTTACCAGCATTTGAAAAGAATTCACTTCTCTTTTTAAACAGGAATAGGAAAAGAAGACAAACTACTTTTAAGAGGCAACACAATCACAGAGGTAGCAGGAACTGGAATACTGAGCAAAGCTCTCTATAAAGCAGTTTATCGAAGAAATTATTGGACATTTGCCTAAGTGCTGCACAACTTCAAAGCCATTTGTAGTCCTTGTTCCTTTTCTTTCTCCCAAGATTAGGATGGAGGTTTAGGGTGGCTTTGCAGATGCTGTGCAGAAAGTTCTCTTCCACTTGTTTCTTTAGGACCGAACTGAATCCAAACCCACTGTGAAACAGGATCTCTTTTTCCTGAGGACCATCAAATGACCACTCCAGTCAGACATTTCTGTTTGCAAATATTTCATCTATGTACAATTTTGTTGCATATCATCAGCTTTATTTAAAGAGGTTCCTGCCAATATTCACCCATCAACCAGCACCACAACACCTGCCCACTCTATAAGCTGTTTCTGAGTTGGTACAAATACAACGACACTCGTAGTGACAATTACATTCTCTGTTATTTAGCTGCTAACTTTCTCTTTTATAAGGCAATAAATCTCATTAAGTGTTCCTTGAGCAATCAATTGATTCATTAACTGGTAATAAATGCTTTTTAAATGCAAATTAAATACCAATCTGAAACACCTACTTAAAATGCTACCAGTATTTTACATGTACCAATGTACATGATTTGTATTTCTTTGCTATATGTAAGCCTAGCTTTAAAATAAAAGTTTGTCACAGAAACACATTGAGGCGTTATTGTCCACAGTGTCTTCATTATTGGTCTCAGAGATAAAAAACCATGGCTGGGTAAAGCCCCAACACCCTTCCTAAGTGAATAAAACAAGAGGATGCTCTAAGTGAAGCACTCCATACATTGAAAATTAAAGTATAAGCAAATTTTCGTGTTTTCTGCAAGTCACGTTGCATGGATTACTGCTTCCATTTATTAGAGTGCCAGTTTTAGGAGCTGCCAGTTTTGGGATCCTGGGGGCAGGATCCTTTTATTTAAAACCTGAATGCTTGAAAATGCCTGGATGTCAGCAGGAACCTACAAAGAGAGAATGCCAACCCCCAACCGACGGTGCCTCCCCTGTGAATGGGGCAGCAGCGTTCATGGCAGTGGGCTTCATATATGGGGTTTTGGGTTTTTTTTCTTCCGCCCCCCATCCCAACCACGACGAGCACTATGCCGAGGACAGTTGTGCAGGAGATGTATCATCTGCTTCCCTAAGAAATGATCCTTCCCCACAAGACCTTTTATGAAAAACAGCCTTAACTCATGTGCAAACCTGTCACACACAAAAGATTCTGGCCAAAAAGATAAATGCAATAGGGAGGTAGGGAGGGTGGACATAAATAAAGACTAAGTAGTGTATGTTAATATACTATTTGGATTTAACCTATGAGCATGAGAAACACTTGATGCATTTCTTGACATTGTCAAGATACTGGTCACCTAATACAGTTTGAAGCAACCGCCAAAAAAGAAAACCCATGGAAACAATAAAAAAATCCAACCAGTCTCAGTCTAGCAAGTGAGAAAGAGTAAATGGAAGGTAGATCCTAACTACAGTCGCACAAGTTTCCATGTGTCAGTTGTCCCTTTCTCTCCAGCTCACAGGGATCAGGGTTCTGTTAAAACTGACCCCAGCACTGACACACTGTAAAGTCAAGAGTAACGTACTACCTACATTTACTGTGACACCAATTTTATTTACATTCTCTTGTTTCATTTTAGCTTTTGCCTAAAGTAGAGATGAAATTTCTAGACCTTTCATAGGATTTTCCACCTTCTAATAATGGAAATCTATGAAAATATCAGACCTAAGGGACTTTTGTGCATTAATTTCTGCAATTCAGTGCCCATAGAGCTAACAGAAAACAAGGCCAATGAACCATAAAGGTAAGTACTGCAGCTCAACTGTGTCTCACCACAAGAGATACACACATTTCCTGGCCTGAGATAAGCAGTTATCAAAGGTTAATCAATTAGAGTAACCATTTTAAAAAGCTTGGAAAGACTTAGAACTCTGGAAAGGAGTCATATAGGATTTATATGAATAATTTCTTCCCCACTAGTGACCTCATAAATTTTTTGACAATAATGTTTTCATGCTACTTTGCTACTGCTTAGATTTTCAAATAGTACACACTGAGTAAATTATGTACATTTTTTTTTCAGCAGCTAGCGAATAATTCTGTTTTGAATAATTGTTTGCATGAATTGGCCTGCTCTGATTTGAAGGAAGGTTCTCCATGGTCTGTGCCTGAAGGGGACCCCCTCAGCCATTCCAGGGGCACTCACTGTGAGAACGACACCACCTTTATGTAACTGATACAGATAATTATTTGCTTTGGAGACCTGCGATTTCATAATTTTCTTTAAACAGATCACCGACTGGTTTGCCCTGACATTGCAAAAACCCAAGCAAACTGTTAAAGCAGAAAAAACCCCCGAAAAACCAAAAAGGCATCTGATGTGTCACTCCCTGAACAAACTGTTGGCTTCATCAGCAGCACCGTTGGATCATATCCTGATTTTAAAGGCAAAGGCAGATGAAGAATGGGTGATTGGGAGACTTGAATTTTGCTCTAGTCACTTGCAAGTATAAAAATATAATATCTATAGAGGAACTCTATGGCCCACTGCTTAATATGGATAAGTTGTGCCTATGAAGATACAGAAAATAATTTATTCAGCTTAAAAAGACAAAAAAACCAAAACACTAGTCACAAGACTTCCTAATAAATTTATTGTTACTTCCCAGCAGCTCAGCAGCAGGTGCAAAGCGTTGCTACATAACACTGATGCAGATAAAGGCTGGCAGACTCCCAGTTCATAAATTATCCGAATTAGTCCGGACAGTTTTAGCACATCTGAAGCATTTCGAATTTACCGTGGAAGTTACACTTTTACATCCAGATCATGTTAGTGTGTTTATTAGGCATACCTAACATGCCTCAATGAGAGTCAAGTACTACAGTATTTAAAGTCAGTACAGTATTTAAAGGTGAACTCAGGGCCGGGGCAGGGGGGTGGGACAGGAAGGGAACGGAATACAAAAAGCCAAACAACAAAGGAACAAAAAAGGAGTACCCATTTAGAACAATATAAACTGAATTTGATATTCACTGTTAGCAAAACATCACTTCTTTATGCTATTCCCAACCCTTAACTAACAGTGACTCCCCACTACATTAAAGTAATAAATAATAAATATAACTGAAGCAGCATCCTCCCACTGTCAATGGGAATTCAGTGCTTCAGTGGCTTCTTGCCCTTTTTGGCCCATTACACTTGGAAACGAAAACATTGCCTGCAGTGGCTGCAATCGATACAAGGACTTCTGTTTTGCCATGAGTGTAGACTGGCCACAGCCTGGGAATTTCAAGGGATATGTTAAAATAATACTGAATTCCTCATAGGAATATGGGAAGATTAACTGTGTGAGATGACATCCCAGCGGATTCTCTAGGGATCCTCTCTCTAGGTCTACACAGGAAGAAAACTGGGATTAGAAATTGCAAGGGAATAAGAAGAGGGTATAAATATTGGTAAAATTTGAGAGTATCAGTAATTTCACAAAGTCTGCAGTTTTCCTAAACTATCACTGTTATCTCTACGGTTATTATTTCACTTGTTCTATCACTACTGCAATATCTGATGTAGGATAGATACCATGACCTTCAGAGACATTTCTAGCCCAGTCCCACCTAGCTTTTCTTCCCCCCCTCCAAAGTCAAGATAATTTGGGGGACTGTGACTGCATTCTGATCTATATTCACTACCTACTTTCTATGCCCTTAAGTGTTAGGGTATAACAAAATTTACAGATAACAGTCACATAAAGTATGGAAACACGACATAGTATTTATTACTCTAATTACGGAAACATGCAGTTGTATTTATTACTCTAATTATATTGTTTTCATGGCTTAAGTGGCCATTAGAATTAAACACCTTTTTTTGTACTTATGGGAGAAAACTGCTGATATTAATCAAATAACAGGAGGATGATCTCATAAAATGGGTTAAATTATCATCCTTAACTTTGAATTAGCTTTGTTCTTCGCTATGTTCACACTGCGCTAAGCGTTTCTGCATGCAGATGGTTTTATATTTACCGATAGCACGAGTGCATGTTCTAATTGTTTTGCTGTTGTCAGTTTAATACATACTATCTCATTCAAGATATTAGTTTCTTGTGTCACCTATGTTTTCCTCCATTTCAATTATTTTGCTAACATCACACATAATCCATTTCTAGTCCGGAGATCAAAGACATTATATTCCATCCTGGATAAATTATCCAAACCAAAATAACCCAAGAAGGAGAAGCAGACTCCAAGAGCTGCAAATGTTGTTTGTCATGAAGCTTACAGTTATCGGCACATTATTTTGTTTAGCTTTTCTGGAGTAAATTTCTTTGCAAAAGCTAATAAATGTGTCTGCCATTATTCATATGAAACAACTGACTTTATTTGCTAAGACAAATTAATGTTGATCTCTGCTGAAGGACTAAAGAGGGAGCTATTGACTAAGAATGGCTTGAATATGTCAGCAAGCATAAAGATATTCTCAGAAACCCTTTTTATCTGTTAACACAGTCTGTGATATTATTGATATGCAATGAAATACTTAATGATCCTGCGGTTCTATTAGATCTAGACTGGCATTCATCGAGTCGGGTGCTTTAGCTTATTTATAAAGATTGTTGGTAAAGCCATGTTCAAACAGTCAAAATATAATTTTATTTTACAATTGGTTTCAGCTATTCAGTCCTGTTCAGCACAGATAATGGTGAATGTAATTTGTGCAAATGCTTAAGTAAAAGAAAAGTGCCTCCTAAACTTTAAGGTTTATTTAAAAACACCTACTTTGAGAAGCCAATACTCCTCTTAGCATTTACTAAGCAACAACAAATCCTAAACCAGTTGTTCGTTGCACTTCAGACTTGTACAGGTTTTGATACGCAGTATGGGGAGATCTGCTTGTTGCTGTTTTAGTGATTCATCAGTACCTGTAGCATCTGTGAAGTGTTTTCATTATGGCTTATCATCAGGCGAGGGTTAGAGAGATAATTTTACATGCTGCAGAGCCGTGAGACACAGGAACAGTAAACAGCAAACAGCGATGGAACTGCTGCTGCCACTGCACAGGCTTGTGCCTGAGATAGTTGTCCCTCCTCTTCTCCTAAATTCCGTATTCCAGGCAAAACTGTAACTCATTTCATTTGCCAATTTAACAGATGATCATCCTAACAGGATTGCTGTCATATCTTATCATTGACATCCACAACACCTACCGGACGTCTTCTCTGATAGAATTTTTTTAACTGCTCACATGCAGTCTTCCACCTAAGTTGTGGGTTTTATTCCTTCCCATTTCAGAAATATGTTGTAAAAGAAGTATAAAAGAGGTATATTTTGGATTAATACCTTCACAGTAGAAAGCAACTACTTTAGGACTCTTCGATTAAAGCGTAAGAAATGATGGCACGTGTCATCCAACTCACTGATCTTTGGAACATTTTCCCTTAATGTGGATTCCTCCTGCTGAACACCTGAGATGAAGTACGTCCCTTTCCTCTGCTGTAGCCCTCCTTTAGGGGTTTAGGCTTCCTGCGTGCACGGTCCATCAGCAGCATGCTCTCAGGAAGCAGGAGAGAGCGGCGACAGAGGGCGAGCTGACTAACGTGAATGGGTTCTGGCAGCAAAGGACAAGGAGTGTGGGACCAGACCAGGAGCCTCTGTCACTGCAGCTGGGAATGGCATGGGAAAATGCACCTGGGATGCACTGGGAGGTAAAGCAAGAGCAGAGGAAGAAAGCTTGCCAATCTTCAAACTAGTTCAGGAAACAGTTGTGCTTTTAATAATTTGCTTTAAGCAACAGCACTCATTTGAGAGGTGAGTGCACAGGGAATGCGGGTGTTTTATGGGTCCGCACTTTTGCGATAGTTAATGACAAAACATTTCTCTTTGCTCTAGAAATGTATATGAAACCTGGAAAATCTTACAGGGGTTTCCCTCCCACCCCCAAAAGGGATTTCTCTATAGCTGCGTGGGGTTATGAATTTTAATAGAAGTTTTGGAAACCAATTCATTCTGTCTACAGTGATACAGCTAAAACTATTTTGTCCGTATCATATTAAATTTGTAAATGCCACAACTATCACAGGAGTAGGAAAAAAGGTACCATCAAATTAACAACAAGCTTGATGCAACAACCCTTCTCCAGAAAAACACCGTACTGCTGTTTTGAGACGAGACTCCAAAAGTATCGTTTGACCGCCAGAGGGAGTGCAGATTGTTCCACAAACACACTGGCACTACTGAGAGTGATTTGGGAAAGCTAATTAAATTGAACAACTAATTACAAAAATAAATAATTTAAAAAAAAATAAATCAAACAGAGAAGAGTTCCTCCCTTTATATCAAGAAATTACATTTCAGAAGAAAACAAAAAGATAGGAAAATCAGATAAAACAATTACACTTTCAATTCTGAAGCTGTAATTATGAAGTTCCCTACCAATTTATGGGAGCATTTCTTTGTATATAAAACATGTCTTTATCCGAAATTTGTTGTAAGTTTACATTGTGGTCTGATCCTATCTGCTGCTTATCATTCCAGGCCTTATCTTTAGCTGTATAGGCTGGTATAAACATACTGGTTTCAATAGAACTTACATTCTCCTCTTCTAAGCTTCTGCATTTATCCTTGGGGGCTGGTCCCTGACAGCCTTTAATGTACTTTATTTATGTGGGAGTCCCAGCGGGTTCAAAGGCATACTCTCTGAACACAGAGTTCATGTATTTCACATGACTGAAGACCAAACATCGGAGGCTGGAAGCAGGGGACAAGAAAAAGCAGACAGTTGTGTGGGGAACGCTGGGTAGGAGTTAATTCCTACTCCTTTTGCAGCAATAGCAAAACCTATATTCTTCCAATGGGTACGGGAGTGGTGTGTTACCATATCTTTAAGAAAAAGGGCATGGAAGAATATAGGAACAGAGTTCTGTTAAAAAATTATGCCTTAAAGAGTCAGTAACCCAGATGATCCAAACTAAAAACCAATTAAAATCTTTATACCACAGTACACTATCATGTATTATGTATACGCCGTATATTTAACTGAAAAGCTATTTCAGAAATGGTTTTAAAAGTTTAAGAAATATTGCCAGTATGAACAACTCAATACACAGAGCTTTATGGGTGTATTAATAAAAGATAATTCCTTTATACACAGAAAGATCAAGCCTTCTAAAAATTTATATTAAAGAAACTAGAATTAAGACATGGGAATTTCCTGGGGTATCTCAAGGGGAGAAGTTTTCTCGTTTAATATCTTTTTCCCTTTTTTTCCCCCCCTGCAAGTTTCATGCCTGTTTTTGAGCTCCCTCTCCAAGTGTTAATGATATTTAGGATACCAAATAAATATTCACTAACTCTTAAAACCACCAATAAGAAAATAATTTCATCTTCTAACACAATTTTTGTAGTTTGTAGTTCAGTGTTAGAGTGGAAACTAATTACGGAAAATAAAAAAATAACTAATTTGTTATACTGAAAAGATAGATGCATTTCTACAGTCACAAGAGGTAGAACAGAAGGAGTACTAAGATTCAAGATGGAATTTAAGATGTTATCTGTATTTTCTCTATTCCCCAAAAAACTGATCTTAAGCAAAGACGCTTAACAATATTTTTTCTTTGATTTAGTAGACTCATGATACCTTTTTAAGTATAGGTCCACATGACAGTTTCTTTTAAATCCAATTATTACATTTTGCAGTGATTATCTATTTCCATAATCACTTTGATTTAGAACCAAACAAAAATTGTGATGCATTTATGAATGTTCATGTATTCTGTTTTACCTGTTTCCTGGTGTGTGTCTGTGGGAATGTTTTCCTTTATTATTACAGTTTTATGTCTGGGAGTTTCCTGTTTGGTTTTAGATTGCAATCGTTTTATAGACTATCTCCGATATCTGGTCAACTCTGAGCTCTGCAAATATTGACACAGGCTGTATTTTCTCAAGAGAAATGGTGGTGGAGAGCACGAAATCCTCATGAAGCCAGAAAGCTATTTTCAAGCCTTCACAAGAAAGCGTTTCTATGTCCTGAGTTTAACCTATTTCACCATTCAGGTAAATGTATTTTTTAAAAAAAACCTGTAGTACAATTCCTATCCTTACTCTTGTCCCCACAGCACTGCCAACAGCGTCAGCATGGTACAGAGTAACCCGTGGTCTCAGTGACTGCCTCTTACAGGCACATGACCCAGAGGCTTCCCGTGTATTTTTTAATTCTCCCTTCTCGTCACCTAAGTCATGAAATGTTAGACCTGGAGCATAACTCACAATCACAACACTGGCAGTGCTCAGAGCTGTACAATTTTCAATTTTCTATATGACAGTGAAAGAAGGAAATACTGGGAGCTTTGAAACATAATATATTCTAGCTGGCTGAAGCTTTCGAGAGATTTGATCATAGAATCCCAGGTTGGAAGGGATCTCAAGGATCAGCTAGGTCAACCTCTCTTGGCCGAAGCACGGTCATGACAACATGGCGCAGCATCCTGTCCAGCTGAATCTTAAAAGTGCCCAGTGTTGGGGAATCCACCACTTCTCTGCGGAGGTTATTCCAATGGCTGATTGTTCTCCTTGTGAAACACTTGAAATGACAGTAAAGATGGCCGAGTCAGTGGGTGAACTGTCAGTACTTTGAATCTCACTCCAAACTCAAAGACATCCGTAACACATCAGAATATTACTTATCTATAGACATACGTACATCCTGTAATGTTCTTACATGTCCGTATCATGCATTGGTGTGCACTTGTCAGTTGACTGACTTTCAGTTAACTAACAGTTAACTGAAAATACAGGTTCCCTTAGACCCAAAGTCGCTGTTCTTAATAGAAATCTTTAGGAACAAGTTTTGGTAAGGAATTTCTAACAAGTTATGGTTTCTGGCTTTCTAGTAGGAGTCTTTCTTTCCAATCTTAGTCAAAATATGTTTGGCTAAACTATCAAAATACATTAGGAAAGAATTTGCGTAGGAATAGGTCAAAGTCATGCCTCATTGTTTGGAACTTGAATCACAATTGTGAGTATGGGATGGTAACATGCTGCTACTGTATTTCATGACACAGATGCCGACCACATTAAAAAAAAATAATTAAAAAAAAATCAATGTGAGCAATGACTCATTTCTGTATTGCCAGTTTGATTCAGAAATCACTAATTAGTTCTTCTACAACACGGTATTGCGAACTATTAGTAAGACAATGTTTCTGACAGGTTTACCAGGCTTCAAGAAAGCTTACATCACATGGAATCACTGCTCAGTAAAAAGCTCACCATTTCTCCATTTTCCCCTCGTATTCCAAGAATATTTAAGTTATGCTTCCTTCTGCACTTGTTAAGCCTGTTCCCATTGCTGACATACTTTGAAGACGTTAAAGCCAACTCCAAGGAGCACTGCTACAATACCCAGCATTTGTATCAGACCGATCTCAGAGGGTCAGCCTAAAGGCTGAAGTATTGTTCACCCCTCCAGGCCACTAACACACAGGTGTATGAGCGGAAGAGATTTTTGGCGAATGAATAAATTGCAGCTTTTACCCATACAGTCACACATGGGAAGCGCATCAAGGTACTGCTTTTTATGATGTTTTAATGAGATGGAATTTAAAGTGGAACGGCGCGTAGATGTGAAAATATTTGTGCCAGGAGCATTTCAGTAAACTGGAGCTAATTACAGATTACAATAGATAGATATATGTGAATGAAGTGCTAAACTGAACATTGCCTTGGCAGTTTTTCCTGTTTCCATTGAAAGCACCTCTGATACTGAATAACCTGCAGAGCAGAAATACAAATCAGGAAGACGTGAAGAAGACGCATCCTGGACAGACCATGCTTTGGTTGTTTGGCGTCTACTGGACCTTCCCACATGGCAATACACACTACAGAAAGATCTCTTGATCATCCTGTGACTGCACAGGCCACTAATAAACACAGGCAAAAAAACTGCCCTGCTGTAACTGCATTTAGCTATCAACATTGGCGCACCCTAGAAGGAAACAACCCTCTTGGCTTCAGGACAAATCTTTCCTCGACTACCATGATAAAAAGACGCAACATAAATATTTCAGTTATAAAATACCAAAATAAATTTCATTTTATGAAGTATTAATAATCTTTCATTTAAGTAGTTAATATATTAGGAATTAATGCAGTGAACTTCCCACATGCTAAAACTGCCATAAGATTTGACCACGGCCAGACAGAGAAATACAAGTCTCTTGCACAAGGAAGGACATAAACTACAACCTCGGCTTTGTATCCACTGACGGGATGTTCTGTCCTAAGAGAGCTCCTGTCACAGAGATCATGACCTGTTGCTGGATCTGGGGGGATGCAGACAATGCTTGGAACAAGCTGGTTTATCATCCTGCATATACTGGAAGACATGGCGCATTTTTCACCACCACAAGGATAAGTGCACAGTGGGTAGAAACACAAGTTTTATGAGACTGGTGAATCAGGAACTGTCTCAAAGACATCACACAAGTGACATGAGAGCCCATGTAGTATTTCTCTGGGCTCTCCATTAACATCAGCTAGAATATCATTCCACACTTCTATTTTCTATAGTGGCCGCATAGCACGGCCCCCAAAACCTGCAGGTAAACACCGACCCTCTGTACAGTCACATGTGTTCTGTCATGGGAGCACTTTCTGAAATTTTAATTTACTGAGATGAAAACTGGCAAAAATAACTGATGAACTGCCTGTTTCCCAAATACAAAGATTGCTAAAGTGTCTTATCTTGCAATAAGAATGGAGACATCTGGTCATCAGATGTGTGTATTTAAATTTTTGCTGATAAATACGTGTTGAGTGAGTGGCTGTCACCAGCTGTTATTTTTTTAGCATTGTTGGACAAATTTTCTATAAACAGGTGATAGAGTATCATCTCAAGGCTAAAAACAGCATTTTCTTTTTTTCAAGAGAGGTACTATTTTAATGAAAATGCATTTCCACCTATATAAAACTGCGTATTTATAGGTTGAATTTTCTAGGTATAGCTTCACCCAAGAAACAGGGGGAAAATACAGAGGAATAATTTCTATGTTTTGGATATAGTGAATCATTTCAACTTATTTTTGAAGAGTTATTAAATTTGAAGATTTTATATGCCAAATGAAAAATGAACACATAGGACTATATTTTTGTTTAATCCAGTACGAAATTTTCTTGTTCAAATTTCTGATGCTCTTAGGAGAAGGAACAGAGCTGATATGCATTTTGGAGAGAGAAGGGAGGCCAAAATTGCTCAATGAACCATTTAGTGCAGGATAATATTCAAGCACCCTTTGGATTTGGAACATCACATCATCAATAACTAGATTGTGCCTGCTCCCCACAGAAGGAACGACTTGGCATTTGGCTAAAAACACAGCCACACAGCCATCAAGATCCTCAATTACTATTTCCAGAAGTTTAATATGGTTGACTAGATTTGGCAAAAAGTTTTCAATCAAGCACAGAAGGACTGTGAAGAAAATCATCGAGGGAGAGTCCTATACGCCAAGTTCCAACCCAGAGCAGATTTTTATAGCTAAGTAAATCTAACTTACAAATAAATCTATTAAAGAGAGAATTTATATTGAAAACAGCGACAAGCTCATCAACTATAACTGAGCTGAGTGGTCACAGCTGTCATAAGGTGATGACGTTAATTTAGAAAGAGGATATTGCCTCAAATCTAAAGTGTGATGAATGGTGTCTCTGTAATGCAGCATCTCCTTACGATGCCAGTGCTGGGCATATATACAGCTGCTGGTAAATGCATTTATAGTGGCTTTTTTTGCTGTAAGATACAATTTCAACTAATCAAAGGTAATAAAATGATGATAGTGCTATTCCACTATACAGCATGACAGCTGCAGTTAATGCTTACATATTAAATACTGTATCTGAGTGCTTCAGACCCCAACTACTTTAATATCCATTAGGCAGAAAGCTGGCATTCAGACCCTGCTCCCTCTTCTCCACAGCCTCTCTCATCTGTCTTTTTCCATCCGTACCCACCCTTCTTCACTTTGGACCAATATTAAAATAGTTTTTCTGAATATTCAGGTGACTGAATACATCTCAATATTAGCCTCTCCTCTCCTTCAACAGAAGGGTGTAGTTACCTGCGTAACTGCCAATAAGCAGAAAGTTATCTGAAGCACATAAATTCACCATTAATTTACACAAAAATCATATATTTACATGTCTCTTTATTCTTCCTGTTCCACAGTAACTTCTTTAAATTCCCTAACCCTATCTTTCAGTATACCACTCTACCATTAAACAACATTAAGCATTAGTTCTCCTTCACACTGACCATTTTTCTAACTCTAGAGAAACTACAGGATCCAGAAAAAGGCTGGAAGTTGAGACCAGTTTAAAATTCTAGAGTCTTTCAACACCCAAACCTTAATCCAACATAGTCCTTATATCCCAGGGCCAATACCTTTACTAAAACATAAATATACTTCCATTGTCTTGCTTGTTCCCAGGCACCTTGGAATCATTCAAGCACACCTGCGCAACCATGAGTTCATGCCCAGGCTCTCTGCAGGAGAGACACATCTTGTTCCTTCTACAAGCAAGTCAGATCCTTCCACCTCCATCCCTGGCAAACAGCACCAATGCCGGCAGTGCCAAGCTGGGCTCCCTGCACCTGGGATGGACTAGATGATCTCCAAAGGTCCCTTCCAACCCCTGCGATTCTGTGATTAAGTGACGCATCCTACGCTGATGGACATTTAACATGCAGGCTGGGAACTGAGAAAGATACCAGCAGCCTGCAATGCAATTTCTTCATTATTCTTAGGAAAAGCACAGAAAAATAATTACAGCGCCTCATTGGCAACCCCTGGAGCATGGAGGGAGCCTGGTGCAGTGGAGGGAGCCAGAGCACAGCTCAGGGCAGTAGCTGTGAGGAGCACTGGCAACTGCCAGGCTGACTTGGGCCATGCTTCTCTTCCCTGGCTGCCAATGAAAACTATATAAACGAACCTTATTATTTAAGTGCTGCAAACATCCCCAAACCACTGGGTTAATAACTTCTTAAACCCATAAAGATACCTGTGATTTTATTTGTAGTTGTGTGCAAAACAGCTCAAATACTAACACAATCTAAAGGTCATTTTGTACCCTGACCTTAGATGAAACAAAAGCTCAGGAGGTTCTGATGCAGAGCTATTAAAGAAGAAACGATTCAACTCTAAGTATTCTGTATAAATGGAAATATTGACTAGGCCAGACATACGTAGTTATCCGAGGCTAGATAGCTGATAAAGCACATGAGTGCTGCATTCCATTCCCACCCAGCTTAGCTCCTCTACTGATTTCTGGAAATCATTCCTTTAGCCTTATATCTCTTTCCATGTTAAGTCTAAGTCCATGCAAGTCCGAGGACTGCTGTCGTTGGCTGAAAATACAGAACTAAACTCTTGAACTCTTGCCTCAGTTGACGATTTTTTTAACTCCAAAATTCAGAACTTTGATATTGAGATTATTCTTTGATATAACTGCCCCTCAGCAGAAAAAGCACATGCAAGACTGTGAAGGTCCATATGTCCCTTCTGGGCAGGACTGAAAAACAGTTTGAATTTAGATAGAAAATAGCTGTGTGAGGATGCAAAAAAAAAAATCTATCCTCATTGAGGTTTGTTTGAAAAGTTCTCACTCAACCATTTATATAGCTTTTTTTACATTAATATGCATATATTTCCTTTCATCCATTTAAGAATGTGATAAACAAGCTATGCTTCTCACTGATGAAGAAATGAACACTGGTTTGAAACACCAATTACTTGAAATTCATAAATCACTGTTGCATAATGCGTTCTCCCCTTCCAACCCTTTACCCCCACCCCCACTGTCAGTCAGGAAGCAGCAGCCAGGCAGCAGTGTACTCAGTGGCGCTTTGGGCTCATTCAGGTATTGGTCCATAGGAGTTTTGAGAGCTTACTTCTGTTAAGTCAACATAGCTTCTCTTAATAAGATCTACCAGGATGTTAAACATGCAAATCAGTGTTCCCATTCGATATAACCATTAACTCCTTATTTAATAATTGACAGTTCTCAAAGTATGTAATAATCCTGCTTTCTAATTCTACTGAATTCATTTAAAAGAATAATGCTTCTTCACGTTTATGTTCTTATATAAAGGGGAATGGAAACAAGGCAAGGAACTGCATTTCTCTATCACCAAAATAGTTACATCAGTGATACCACTGAGATTCATTTCACATTGAGTAGACTATTAATTTTGAGACCCTAGCCACCAGAGCACGTATATCTAATATGGTCTATACCCCCCATTACCAAGAATACCACCAGGATCCACATCACCTTTCCAATCCAGGTCCTCTGCCCAGACCAGCCAGACACACAATGGCTCCAGTACATCTCCTCCTCTCCTTCATACACTTAGTTAGCTTTGTGCTTGAATTTTCCATGGCATAAATCGTGACAACAACATACCCACAGCAAAGCCATTATCTAATCCTACATCAAGACAAATCTGATCAGAAAAACAATCTTAAAGTAAGTCACAAGTGTCACTAACCTGTGCTTTTGGCTCCATGATCTCTCAGTGCTTATATCAGACAAAGGAACATTTTCCAGGATCCTGAAATTTGCTTTAGTTCAGACAATATGAAATGTGTTCAGTTTCTACTGACCTTCTACTTAAAATAAGCAGTACACTTCTTGCAGAGAACACAAAGCCAACTAATGTTCTCAGTTCACTTTCAATATGCCAAGTAGCAGTACACTGCTGCTATGGAGAGATCTTGCTATTCATAACCTCTGACACAGAACTAATCTTTTCAGCCACAGACAAAGCCATGGCTTGGCTGGGAGCAAAAAAATGCCCAGACAACAGTGTTCATATAAAAGAGATACAAAACAAAACAGCTGCAAGCTGATCCAGACAAAATCCTTTAGAGTTCTCCGTATGCGCACACTCCAGCTTTTAACCAGTTTCAACATGTACTTTGATGGGAAAGCTTTCAGACACATTTCTAACGCAGATTTGGTATCATGGCAGCAATCAAAACTGAATTACAATAAATCTGTCACTTGCAGATTGAACAACAAAGTATGACACATTGGTTGGGAACTGGCTGACAGACAACACCCAGAGGGTGGAGGTAAATAGCTCTTTTTCAAACTGGCAACCTGTCACAAGTGAGGTCCCCCAGGGAGCAATATTGGGCCCAATGCTCTTGAATATCTTCATAAGTGATCTGGATGATGGGATCAAGTGTACCCTGATGAAGTTTGCTGATGATACCAAACTGAGTGGGAAAGTGGACACTTGGGAAAGGAGAGCAACCCTGTAGGAAGACCTGGATAGGCTGGAAGAGTGGGCTAACAAGAACCTTATGAAGTTCAACAAGGACAATTGTAAGGTCTTGCACCTGGGAAAACATAATCCTGGAGTGCAGCACAGGCTGGGATCTACCTGGCTTCTGAGAAGTTCTGTGGAAAGGGACCTGATGGTCCCGGTTGACAACAAGCTCAGTATGAGAGAACAGTGTGCTGCTGCAGCAAAGAAAGGCAGCAGAGTGCTGGGTTGCATCTACAAGGGCATCACCTTCAGAGACAAAGAAGTTGTTATCCCACTCTACTCGGTGCTTGTCAAGCCACACCTGGAATATTGTGTTCGGTTTTAGTCCCTGCTATACAAAAAAAGATGTGGACAGGCTGGAGAGGGTCCACAGAAGGGCCACAAAGTTGATCAAAGGACTGGGAAGCCTGCTGTAAGGGCCTGAGATAACTGGGTTTGTTCAGCCTTGAGAAAAGAAGGCTTAGAGGAGACCTTACCACCATGTCCCAGTATTTAAAAGGGGCCCACAAAGAAGATGGAGACTCACTTTTCACAAGGAGTCACATGGAAAAGACGAGGGGTGATGGGTACAAATTACTCCTGGGTAGATTCCGATTGGACACAAGAAGAAAATTTTCCACAACAAGAACTATCAACCGTTGCAGTAATCTCCACAGGGAAGTGGTGGATTCCCCAACATTGGACACTTTTAAGATTCAGCTGGACAGGGTGCTGGGCCATCTTGTCTAGACCATACCTTTCCTCAAGAAAGGTTGGACCAGGTGATCCTTGAGGTCCCTTCCAACCTGGGATTCTATGATTCTATGATATTTGGCCTCTTGGTGTATCTTTTTCTATCCTAACTTCTTCCCTAATCCATTCATTGTTTCAATACAGTAAAGAATTAACTTATTTCATGTTAACATAAAGCAGACTGGCTCAATCAGTGCTTCTTTGTGAAGTCTATCTCAAAGTTGAGCATTTCCACAGGTCCTTACAGAGCAGGTTTTCTGGGGGACTACACTTCTGCCACAACACATGCATAACTTCAAGTTTCCAGAAAACACAATTAAGTTCCTATTGCTCCTTTTACTGACCCCCGCCCCGCCCCCCAACACACACACACCCCTTTCCCTGACAGGGATACCAGAGAGAATACTAGTGAATCTGAGAAACAGATTGATCCTTCTTAGACAAATGCTTATATGGTATTTTAAGGACAATATGAGTCACGTAACTTATACACCTACTCCACTGCTCCTCCAGACTGACCGCACACGCAGTGCCTGCATGCACTACTTTCTCACTTGTTGCTAAGGTTATGAAGTCCATTAGCTCCAATAAGAACTATGGGATATGGCAGAGCCACGAAGAAGAAAAGGAAGCCAAGCTCACGGACTAAAACTCTCGTGAAGAACCACAGAGCACTGCAGGATCAATTTTTATGGAAATCGTAGATATAACATGCACTTTTCTCAATAAACCTTTATAAACAGCTCTTGTATAACTGAAGAAACACATGGAATTGCAAAAAAATTCATTACCTGTAACATTACTTAAAAGAATTCTCAACGTTTAACAATTTTTAAAGGATGTAAGACTACATTTTGAATATCAACAAAAGTATGCCCAAAACCCCACCATCTGAGTTCAACTGACCAAAAAAGAAAAAAGAATAGCCACCTACAACAAGGAGGGAGAAAACCTGCCAGCTTCGTGAACTTGATAACTGTACAGATATAATGGGCAGCAGAGAAAAAGGTGCTAATAGGCCTTGAAAAAAAAATGCTGCAATTAATATGTTTCCATGTCTGCAGGTGTCCTACAAGATATGATACCAGTGAGAATCTAAAATAAGGATCGGCACTCTAAAGAAACAAAATGAATGCATCACATCACCCTAACAGCAACAGATTCAATAAGAGCCAGTGAATATAGGCTGACAAGATCAATTTCATTTAGTGTAAATTAAAGTTTAAACATGATTCACCTTTTATGTATTTGCATGATACCTGCAGAACTAGAATAAAGAAAAATATTCGGCAATATAAATACAAAAAAAAAAAAAATATTCCCACACAGAGTACACATCACTTTTTTTTCTTTTACAGCATTTTCTGAAGTTTTCTCAAACCTACAAAATAAAGACAAAAACATACCACCACCCAAACCAGGATACATGCAGCCAAGACATTATTTCCCTTGCCTATCCCTCCATTTATTCTGGCCAGGCCATTAAATGCCCTTAAGTGGTCCCCGCACTGCTACTTTGTCAGGACTTCAACCACAGCAGCAGCCCTAACTGTAACCCCTTCTAGATAGGGAAGCCATGAAACAGGTACAGATATGCCAAGACAATGTTTGTAAAGCACACATACCCCCTTGTGTAATGCACTCTTGAAAATGCTCATCACATCTATTGCTAGAAAAGTTGCCGCTGTTGTACAACCAAGAGGCTCTCATCAGATTTTTATCTGCTTTATTTCAGGGGCCTGAGGGCAGTAACAGGGTTTAATTGCCTTGACCAGCCTCACCTGGGACATCCACCATCCCATTTGAGCTCAGGTCTGGGTCCTCAGTCTTGTCCTGAGCTATACCATAGGAGCACCCACTTGCAGCTCCATCACAGCCGTATCTGTTCCTGGCTATGGGCCTTGTTCATCCAGATCCCAACCCCACCTTGACCTTCCCCTTGTCGCTGTGGACCTTCCTGATGATCACTGGACTGTGTCTGACCCTGGTTGTCCTCACTGGACCTGACCCTGACTTCAATCCCGTCTGATCTGCCTCATTGCTATGGACCCATCAAGGATCAGGACTTTTGATTGCCCTCCACTGCTGCCCCCAGAGTGCCCTATGGCTGGGACGTGCCATGGGACCACCTGGGCCCAGTCCTTAAGGAGCAGCCAGCCCTCCCCGTTTCCTGACACTTCAGCTATAAATTTTCATTTGCTTTCAAGCTACCAAAAATAAGAACAAACACAAACCTTGGAAGAGCTGTGCAAAAAATACATGTCTAGATGCACATCTCTTTTTCAATCCCTCCACCTGCTGTGGCAGTGTAATATATGGCTCTCACTGATGACTTTGCTGTATCGCCATGTACAAGTAAATGAATTCTCTGCTAGTCTTATGTCAATGTTTCCTAATGAGAGCTTTGTTTGAGTTTCTCTTCTCCAGTATGTGCAGAATAACGGATAGACCACAGTGAAATATGTCCCTCGTGCTCTTTGATGGAAATCATAAACTCTGACTACATAGCTCCAATGATTTACAGCATTTCCAAAATGCAAAGTAGAATT
This sequence comes from Larus michahellis, assembly GCF_964199755.1. NCBI lineage: Eukaryota > Metazoa > Chordata > Aves > Charadriiformes > Laridae > Larus > Larus michahellis. The sequence continues at coordinate 12,804,372 of NC_133905.1, read as the reverse complement.
CATTCTGCACAAGGGACTGCTGCAGCTCTCATTTTTTTTTCCTTTAAAATGCAACATATAGATTCACAGACATTCTATATAAATGAAATACATATATATAAGCATTTCACCTGGCCATGCAATTATGCAAAGGACAATGTTAATAATTTATCTATGGCATTCATACTAGCTTAACAAAAGCTCTATTCCCTTAAGTAGGAGAATTTATAATTTTGGATCCAAATAGCACTGGTTTAAGTCTTTAAAAGGATTTATTTCTTATAATATAATGAAAGTCTGTTCACCTAAACCAATCACGGAAAAAAGCTAAGCTTCGTGCATAGTGTTTATATTTTTTGACAAACATCTAATGAACATACCTAAACTAGTTTTTCCAAGTTAGTGAGTAGGATCATGATTTGCTGCCGAGTAGTCACAGAGAACTAGTGTAGGAAGATTCACATTATTCCGACTGGACACTCAAGAACAAAAGATAGTCAAGAGAGCCATTAGCAACTGAAAGCCTAGAAGTTTCTCAGTATTGTCAGCCTACCCAAATTTCCCAATGTTCACATTTCATATAAAAATTAGTTTCTTGGTAGACCTTGTTATGTAATTTATCTTGCAAAACAGCTAGGACAGTTGTGTGTGCATCAGGTGTCTGTAAAAGTACACCATCAAATATCAAGCCCATATAACACACTCTTACATTTACTTATCCTTATTTATCTTGCTCTACCAAGCACACTCTGTGGAATTTACAGTCAGATGAGGGTACTTCTTATCCCTCAATATTTTTTACTCTAATTTCACACAAGGTTCAAAAGGACGGGAGTGGAAGAATTAGGAGAGGCAGGTGGAGGAGGCAAATGCATATAAGGAAACTGAAGGGGGAAAACATAAGCTAACTAAATGAAACATTTGAATACACTTAATTTAACTCTCTGGAAATCAAGGACAGTTTTCTTATTTCAGTGGGCTTTGAGCAGGCTCTTACTCACCAAAAACTAATGTGCAGGGGTCATCAGAACAGAGCGCTTTGTTGACATTTTAGTAGCTAAGACAAATAGAAATTCTTTGGAAGTATCGCATGCATTCCACAGGATCTGAATCAGAAACAGTGGTACTGAGAAACACCTTTACACGAATACATACAATGTTAACAAATTGCTTTTCAGAATTAAATGATATTCAGGCAATATTAAAGTCCAAGTACGCTACCAAGTGGGCATGGATGCGATGGCATGATTGACTTGAAATGCACCATTTTACACCCTGGAGAAGGCTTGGCATCTGCCTGCCGATGGGAAGCAGTGAATGAATTCCTTGTTTTGCTTTGCTTGTGTGCATGGCTTTTGCTCTACCTATTAAACTGTCTTTATCTCAACCCATGAGTTTTTTCTCACTTTGACTTTTCTGATTCTCTCCCCCATCCAAAATGGGGGGGTGAGCGCGCAGCTGCATGGTTCCAGCTGCCAGCTGGGGTTAAACCACGACAACAGGTAACTGCCGCGACTTTAAGTCTGCGTGCCATACCCAGACCTGGGTCTGTCTGTATAAACATGTAACTATGCAAGAAGACAAAAAACAAGTATGAAAGTAATAGAAATTAAATAAAACAAATGAGATAAAATTATATTCTTAACTTCTTCACTCTCAGTTTGCTACTGCATTTGATGAAGTGTCTCTGTATTTATTTACCCAAAGCTCTAATAATAACAGTTTGAGACAGTAAGTGTCTTAAATTTGTTACAGTGCTATACATGTACATGCAGAGAAGAAGAATCGTACTTAATTGCAGCCCTTTTTTAACTATTAAAGTGAAAGGAAAGTTTGCATAGTTGTATTTTATTCTAAGCATTCTTGGAACCCTACATCAAACGTATGTCCAATGTCATTAGAAGGATAGAAAACATCAAGAAACACATTTGTATTCAAACATTAAAAAAAACTTCAAAAGCATGCTTCCTCTACAAAGGTGTTTATTAAATGTAGAAAAGAAAGCTCAATGGGTTTTCCTTTACTCCAGAACAATCTTTCTCCCTATCCAAACACTTCTAAAGAAATCTTCCAGGCAGTTCATCACATCCCCTCACTAGTTACACTCCACTCTGCTCCTGCCGTTATGCAGATCTAAACACAATGTTTTCCTGAAAGCTAAAGCTGTCAAAGCCTACAGAGAAACACTCTCATTTTTGCTTCCTTTCTGCCAATTTATATCCTGTTTCAAAGTTTATGACTCCCAATGTTTGTCAACCTTTTTTTTATTCTTGACAATGCATCATACGGTACTTCGTCTTCATGCATGGATCGCCCAGTGACCTGCTTGTGCTGGGGGAATTTATACTGATAAGATATTGTACAAATAAGAATTAAGGTGTAGAAAATAGAGATTTTTGCTTTAAATTCAGCAAGTCCGTTCTTAGGATCAGTGCTCCTCTACTTGCCTGCTCTATTTTTTATTTCTTTTTATTAATAAATTTAAAAAATTTCGGTGTTATGGTAATTTACACATATCTCCCAAAAAATGATACACTAGGACTTTTAAAATATGAAACACTGCTAATATTCAGCAGAGACTTTGTCTTATGTATGGTATTTTTGACTGTGCAACAGCAGAATGTGATATGAATTGACTTATGACGCAGATACAATTCCTTTATTTGTATTTCTCCTTGGCATTCTCCAAAAGAAACAAATCATTCATGACTATTAACAAAGGGTGGTTAATACAGTCAATGAGATTGAGCCTTCAGGCATCTTAAAACTGTTTAGTTTTACAGTTAGAATGCAGACAGCTGCTTCTGTTGAGAAACTATAGGAGCTGAAAAAAAATGAGACCCAGCGCTGAAAATAAGATCCCATTTTGGTTATCATTTTACTAGATTAATGTTGCTTGTGGCATTTCTGTCTCTTCTACACTTTATAGATTTATGAAATCTTGTTTCTTATGGCAACCACAGCTGATGACTGTTGAATCATTATTCACACTTCAGTGGAATCCAATGGGGTTTTTTAGCTTATTTTTAAATGGACTATAATTTACTTGATTTTATGCAGAGCAACGGTTCAGACAGCATGGGGTAAATTTTCAAGGTGGTGAGTAGGAGGTACAGTGCAAGCACAAATCCTGTTATTTGTTAATAGGATTTGTCTGCATCCCTCTGTTTATTGCTTTGAAAATACATCGCTGTATCTCATTTGCGGAGTAATCCTATTGGCAATACCATCAACTCCAAACAGGCCTGCTCGTGTCTATGGCCCCACGTATGGCACCATGATGTAAAAGCTCTTGGGCAGGACATGACCTTGGGATTAAACTTCCAAGCAACTAACAGATTCCCCAATTCCCTCTGCGCTCTGATGACTCTACTCTTATTGGTCTTTATCAGTGAATTTATCAGCATTAGTGGCAAAGAGGTGGCGAAAAAGTCTCCCTCTAGAGGATAGTTTTCTATTGTTACCATTCTAATCGTGTTCTTATTAGTTTGGGCATGTGTGAAAAAAAGTTAAATGCTACACTAATACAAATGTGTTTTCCACAATATATCGTCTAAATAAGTGCCAAAGAGAACATCTCAAAACTTAGATAGAGAACATAAACAAAATGAGCTTTTCTCCCACTAACTGTACTTCCACTAACCACTACAGCTCAGTAAATTCTCTTTTTTTAACATTTTTATCCCCATTAGTGGGTGTTATAGATTCTGGGCTGGAAGGAAATATTTCTGTTTTCCTGCTCCTGTGGACAGGACCGCTCCCCTCAAAGGCAGACAGATGACGGTTTAGCTGCTTTCTTGCATTCCTACCTCCCTAAAAAAGCAATTATCAAGACTTTTGATGGAGGAGGAGAAGAGTTGACAAAGATGATATTCATACGGGCAGAGAAAATGGGATTCAGAGGAGACAAATACAAAAAGAAAAGGAAAACGTAAAAAAAACTTAAAAAAACCCAAACCTTAAAACAAACTATCACCTTTGATAGTTTCATGGCTTGATTGTTGCTTGTGGGTGAGATTAATTAACACAGTACCAAGAAAAAAAAGGTCACAGGAATGATCTGTAAAAATGACTGGGATTTGCTACCTGGAAGCTCTTATATTTTTGTTACTGATTAGTTTTTGAACCACTTAGCAATGGAAATTAAGGAAAATGAGAAGAGACCTTTAATTCTGATACATTCTTTTACTTGTCAGCTTGGCTAAACTCACTTTGCTACAGCAGCAATGAAAGTCAGTGTTGCAAAGAGGGATACAGCATACCCCGAGATTCAAGACTGCCACAAATGTACCAATTTCCACCAAATAATTTTGGATATATTTCTATGAAAGTGTTCATACACCTACAAAGTAGAATTTTACCCTGGAGGGCTGTGTGTCTTAATGTTAAGGAGCTGACATCTTCTCTACAAATAGCAGTTACTTTTTTCTTCCAACAACGTGATATTATTTGTAATAAGAGCACCACCATCCTTAAAACAAGACTTAAAACAGATACCAGTGCTGGGGTGTAAGTGGGAATCATGCAGTAATATGTATTTTTGGCTAGCTTTGAATTCTTCAGATTCAGAATAAAGGATCTTTCGTCTGTCTTTTCCATCCTTTCATATAATTAAATATTATAAAACAAGAGCAAGTCCTTTTCTCTTCAAAAGTAATAGAAAAGGGTGACTATATATTAAATGGAGATTCACAGATATATATGTTTTCTGATATTTTTCTCCTGCCCAGTATGGAATTGTTCTTTTTTCTAATTAAAAGAAAATATATCTTCTCAGTGTTTAGTTCTGATTCTGGAAGTTCTCATCGTGCTGAATTTTTGAAAATGGAAATTATGTCAGACCTTGGTGCCTTACTGCTAAAAAATAAAAAATCATATTTAAATCAAGTTAATGACTCACTCTTCCCATTTTGTGCATTTTCTTCCATTACTCTTGGTCCATTGGTTCATCCATTTTTAAAAGGTTTAATTTCCTGTTGGATCATTGACTGAATTTGTAACAGGTTCTCTTTCCATTGTGAGCTTATGAGGCAAATAGCATTATGTTTGCAAGCACAGATAAGTGTGTTCACTAAAGGCAAGAGCTTTTTTTTTATTGAAGATGTGCTAGTAAATCATTTTCACATACAAGTAAAATTAAATAATTATTGCTTTGTATGTTTAAGTTATACCAAAACTTTTCATAACATTTCTCCTCCCTCCTGATACATACAGTCCCTGGGGTACCACAGTATTTCCAATGGAGCTGGATATACAGAAAGTCAGGCTAATTTCGCATGTAAAGCACTGGAAGTGTTTCTTGTAGTTGTTTATAGCCCCTGCCACATGCTGCTATTTAGTGACTAATTTAAGACGGCTACTACAGTGTGAGCTGGGCCTTCGAGGGAAATCAGTGCTAATCTCTCCTTTCAATTCTCTGTTGTCACAGACCTTCCCTCTACTTCATACCAAGTTGAATAATGTATTTCAGGGATTATGCTACAGCTAAGCTTTTTTGGTTTTAAGCACAGACTAAAAACTTTAAATATTCCGGAGGACAAGGTCTGCCTTTCAAGGCAACAGAAATAAGAGTCAGAAGAGATCATGAGACATTCTTTGTAAAACCTAGAGATAGCAGAATATCAAGTAACTCAGAAAGCAATGTGCCAAGTGAAGAAAAGGCAATAAAGAATTGCTCTAGACCACAGATATAATCTGAACGATGATCCTTATTTATGGGAAATAAGGCCAGAGCTTCTACTGAGGATGTGCGAAGATTTACCGACTGCATTTTAAAAGCAAGGCAAAGCCTGAGCTGGACTGCTGTTTTCTTTGCATAGACTGGAACAAGCTAAGAAGGAGCAGTTTGTACAAACTACCTACAACACATCTTGCAAAACTGGGCTGTGGGGCTGTTACTACAACAGCATCTTCTACCTGTTTTATAATGACTCACTTGGGACAATTAATTGTTCATGACCTAAAGGACTTTTCTTACAAAGAGCACAAGCAAATGATGGGACATCCTTTGCTAAAAGGAGATAAGGCGTCCTAGTAGAAAAAGGACACTTCATAGCAGTTTTTCCAGAATGTTGCAGAGGGAGCAATTGAGAGAAAGTGAGGTATCCGTGACAGAGTTTTAAATGTATATTACTGGTTCACTACCTTTTGAAGACATTGGGACCTACACAAGGTCAGTCTACACAAGGATTAAGAGAAAACTCACAAGACCTTTCACAAGAGCATTAAGAATCATACAGGTTTACACCCTAAGAAAGGCGAGAAAGTTAATCCAAGATTGTCCATCAAGTCAAAATTACACAGAATCACAGAATTGTCTAGGTTGGAAGGGACCTTTAAGTTCATCAAGTCCAACCAACCTAACACTGACAAAACCGCCACTAAACCATGACCCCTCAGTACCATGTCTACCCATCTTTTAGATACCTCCAGGGATGGTGATTCCACCACTTCCCTGGGCAGCCTGTTCCAATGCTTAACAACCCTTTCGGTGAAGAAATTTTTCCTAGTATCCAATCTAAACCGCACCTGGCGCAACTTGAGGCCATTTCCTCTTGTCCTATCACCTGTTACTTGGGGGAAGAGACCAAACGCCCCTCCTTTCAGGGAGCTGTAGAGAGCAAGAAGATCTCCCCTCAGCATCCTTTTCTCAGGCTGAACACCCCCAGCTCCCTCAGCCACTCCTCACAAGACTTGTGCTCCAGACCCCTCACCAGCTCTGTTGCCCGTCTGTGAACACGCTCCAGAATCTCATGTTGATGTTTGTAGCAATATGGTAACTAATGTAAGCCTAAACCCAAAGCATAGATGAGGCAAATTTATCACTATGTGTATAAACCAGGGTAACACAACACAACATCTGTGGGTTTTATCCACATTAAAATGTACAGATAGTTTAGGCAGGCTATCCTTGACCAAGGTAATTTTGAAATGCAAGAAATCCAGATGACATGTGACCTGCAATATCTCAGATCATCATTTAACGCAAGAATTAGACCAAAAATGATTCATAAGATACCTCTTTATTCCACAATAATCAGAGATACGATTTTGGTAATAACAGCTTTCACCACGGAACTGCAGCATGTGTCAGACACTGTGCATTGAGCTTTGAGAAGAATAAAGTAAATGACATATGGATGCTTAATAACATCTCAGAGAAGTCACATTCACAGTCACAGTCAGCAGATTAACACTTTCACAAGAAGCTGTTCCCAGTGGGATCACCTCCTCCTGGTGACTGAGAAAACACTTCAAGCTGTGACAAGGAGGAGGAAAATGAAGAACAGAAAAGTTTGTATCCTAGAGCTTTTAACATCAAAGTCCATTGGACTTTATCTGTCAGTAACATTTGGTTTAGGCATAGAAAACGCGCAACGCCATGCCTGCAGAAGTGTAAGGTTTACATAAGGAGCATACAAGTGAACCCTTCCACCTATCATTTGGATCTTTGGGATAATCTCTGAAACTTCTGGATCTGCAGCTCATGAGCTTTTGTCTTCTGCAACAGCTCAGATACGCCTCCTGTTTCGCACAGCTCATACGCTATTCGAGCCACCAGCAGCAGAAGGATGAAGATGCCGAGGCTGCTGAGTATTCAGAATCCTTATCTGTGGTGGGAAGCAAGCCAACTAAATCTTGCTGATGCTGACATTAACAGGTTGACCTGAAAGCCAGCTGCAGACCGCACAGATTCCATAACACAGACAGAATAAAACTGTCATTTCCCCCAGCCTGTCCTGAGCTCCTTTCCTGTACTCTGGCTCCAGAAATATGAAGGTTTAAGGTTTTGTGAAAGGAGACTGTGTGCTTCAACAGCACCCTTTCCTGCAACCAGCCCCCTGAGCAAAGGCCTCTGCCTCCCCCAGCAGAGGTAGCAATCTCACAGGGAAGTCTGCATTGACAACCGCCTCTATTTTAAGGACAAACTGAATCCTATAAAATGACAATAATTATTTGCAATTCAGACACAGAAAGTAAGAGGAAGAGGTAGGTTTTAGTGTTGGATCAGTTTATCATAGTAGGATTTAAAATAATGAAGACAGCCAAGATTACAGACAGGCTGTATTTCTTCCCTCAATGGCTAAAATCACAAGCATCAGAGCTGCAAGCACTAAAGAAGATTCATATTTATGCATGTATTTGCATAATATTTTTCATACTCTTTCTCCTGATCGGATAGACTCACTTGAAATCTGAATTATTTTCCACGGCACTTGGGAAACGAAAGAGAATTCATTATAAAGACTCTCACAAATATTTTTTTAATTTAACATTGGATCAAATATCCATTCATTTATTTGAACACTGACTGCAAAATGGTGATAAAGACATTTGTTTAAAGTCTAATATTCTTACAGTGGGAGAATCTTGACTCTGTGCTCTTTATTAGATGACTTTAAATAAAACACTGAGCAACTGCAGAGAAAAGATACTTTAAGCAAAACTAGGGTAAAATGTAGAACAAATTTTGAAAACATACTCTTAAAATATAAATATATATTTTACACCGGGGAGAAATAAAGAATGACTGTTACTCCCTGTATTAATCACAGATCCTTAAAGCTTCTCAAAATGATGCGCACAAAAGGCAAAAATCATGTAAGTGTGACTCACGTATATGAAAAATGAAAGTGCACAGACTAATATTTTTTTAAAACTGTCAATATTTTAAGGATTTTGATAATTTAACATAACATAATAATGCCAAAGTCCAGCTGAAAATACTCTTTAAATGTAAAATTCCTTCGTCACTAAAATTATAAATTATCTGCTTTCTTTCATGACTAATGTCTGGATTTCAAAGAGCTGGAACAGCATTCACATTGAGTCTTCCTTCTTGACTTTAAAATACTATTTTTAAATCTGCTTATTTTTAAAAATGCTTTTTCCTCCAACAGGTTCTTTCATCATCTTGTGAACACAAAAGCTGAATTTTAAGAGATGCTTCAACTGTTTTTTTGCACCCTATGTAAGATTTCTTTTAGGGTTTTTTTTGGTCTGACTTACCTCAACCATACTTTCCTTGAAATTATAATTTAATATATGCAACTATAATGAGTATCTTGATAAAAATCTGAGGGTTTATCCATCCTCAGTCAGGGAATATATGGTAAATTTCCTGCTTTTTAAGGACTTGCACTGCTGTCATGATGCATGCTATGTTGAACTTTGTTGTTAACATATAATTAAGATCAGCCTCTCTCCTAATTTGAACCTTCAGTGTGTGAGTTGTGTGGTGTTCAAAAAGTTAGTTAATGTTCTTGGTTGGACCAGGTGATGCTTGAGGTCCCTTCCAGGCTGGTATCCTATAATTCTATAATTTGCAGTATATGTGCACAGCAATTAAAGTAATTATCCATTCACCTGTTGTGCTCCAGAAAGGGTTGTCGGTAGAGTATGAGCTCCGCGGAGGAGAGCCAGGACAAGCTACACCCTCCTTCCATCAGCTTGAGACCTGTGAAGTGCAGGAAGCATCATCAGACACGGATAGCATTTCACCCTCCCCTTTCTGTCAGTTTTCCACTAACGGGAGACACTTGCTGAAACAGGGAGCTAGAAGGGGACAGGCTGTAAAACCCAACGCTGTTGTGGCACGAGGCAAGCCCTGCTGATGGAGCTTTGCAGACCCAGCCTGGTGTGAGCTGCGCAGGGAGCCGGCAGTGTCCAGGCTCCAGCCCCACCACAGAGGCCCAGAGCCTCCAACTCCCGGCTGAAGACACGAGCGGCCCCCACTGAGGGCCTGGGTCACTCTGCCTGCAAGTTTTACCACAAAACGTCCTTTTAAACATTAGAGCCAGGATTTATTGAAACACAAATTGCAACTATAACATTTATATTTTTCCAGTTGTTAGTGGTGTCTCCTTTTAGAGGACATCCTCACCATAAGGCTGGGCCCAGTCCTTGTGTCGTGCCCAGGTTAAAACCACCCACCCTCCAGGTACCTTTTATTTTCCTTGATGGTGAAGCTACCATTCATTCATCTCATTCTTTTTCTCAGGTATCATTGCTATTCAGGGTTTGGACTAAATTTGTCTCCACATTGATACGTAATAGTTGAGAAATAGGTTCCCACAAATGGTGAAATTAACATCTATTTAGGAGCAGTATAAACTCTATGCATTATTTAAGTCCAGTATTTTGAATACCTGAAATGGATTAAAGACAAGAGATGTTTCTTGCACTTCTTCTTTACATAGGCTTGAATTTAACCTTAGGTGGCTACGTAATTTAATCCTTTTTATCCTTATTTTCAGAACTCTGAGAGTTCATAAACTAGGAGTTTTGTAGACAGAGCAGATAGTGCTGTCTTTTCCTTCAAGGACAAAAGAAAAAATTGCAGTCAAATCCGGACTTCTTAAGTTAAATGAAATGTGTGGGGCCTCCCTGTACAACGGCACGCCAGAACTGCTGCTCACTGACTAGCTGTCGGAAATGCGCTCGGTTTTGAATTCCGATGATAATGAAGAATTATAGTGCTTACTCTTGCAGCTCGCTGAAAAAAAACCCCTCGGAGCATTATAGAGAAAAAAATGATTTCATCTTGAGTACAAAGAAGAGGAAGACAAGTGCAAAAAAGATTTCAGAAAGGGATGGGAAAGGTCTCTTCATTTGCTGACAAGTTAAAACTGTTGTGCAAAAACTGTAGTAGTCTAAAAATAAGAGGAAACTTACACTAAAAGTGGATTAAACAAATATAACCCAGTGGATTTACTTGTATGTATAAATGGATGCCTACGAGGCTTTACTGAGATTAACAGAGGAATCAAATGATATATACAAATCAGGGCTTGTGGAACATTGCTAATTTTTTTACTCTACTTTCCTCACTGCTGCAGTGAAGTTTTGTGACGGTTGTCTTTTTGGTTTCCAGAACATGAAGACCAAGACTTTTTTCAGTAGACATTTTTCTAAAGTTCTACACGGTTTTAGCACATTTGTTGCAAATAACTGCCCCAGTTACTTGTCAGAAGTAAACTTTGTAAGCACTGTTCCTCAAAGAGATCTTAAAATGATGTCAAAAAAAGAGAAGGTTGTATGAACATCTCGAATCCATCATATTAGCCTTGCATTACTTTCTAATTTGATTGATAATTATTAGAACGCTTTGTGATTTCATGAATGGATTGCGTTAAAACCCAACTGGCCTTCATAAATTTGGCCCCAGTTCTGCTAGATGAAGTAAGGATTACAGAATTGGTTCTATAATTTTCCATTATCCAGCATTCGTGCTGGCAGATATTTAGTAGAATGGATATCTTAATACATAACTCACTGCGAGTTAATATATCTTTAGGCATTTTTAAACCCCTGATGATTCATGGTGCACACTCATCTCATCGATTTGTCCTTACTGTGCCCCAATGAAAAGCATACATCTTTGGGGAATAAAAATACGGAGCTGCACATTCATGTAAAAAGAGAAAAAAATATTGATTCCAAAATATTGAAACACATATGATTTTGTTGTTTGAAAAGTAAAATACTATAAATATAAATAAGCAGATTATTCAATAAATAAAAAGGAATTGGTTTTTTGGATATAAGATGGTGTCAAAACTTTCACAATTACCCAGCTGCATCAGTTACTGACAAGTTAAATGAAGCAGATCTTTCCGAATTGATAAGAATTTGATGAGAAATCAGATGTAAACAGAGTCTCACATTATCTGCCTCAGTTTGAAACAATTCATGTGGATTTTCAGCTTTTCAAAAATAGGATGAGTAGAAATTGTAGGAATAGCCTGGAATTTAAATGTAAGTGAAATCCAAGCACAGCTTCTGGATATCTTTATGATTCCTGAGAACAAAAGGACTATTTGAACAGCTTCCAGTTCTTGGTTACTGAATCGCAGAACACTAATAATAGCATTGAAACAAAGCTCTAAAAGCTTAATCCAGATTTTAAATAAATCAAAAAACTATATAGGCTTTTAGCTAACAGTGAACTAAAAGAAATTTGAAAACATTTGTCAAATTTTCCAGATGAAGTTCAAAACCTGTTTTTTGTAGACAGGAAAAGTATTATGGTATTTCTCATGAATAAAAAATTATGCTTCAAATGAAGTAATTAAAATTTTTGCTATTAGTGTCAGTGAGTGCAGGATCCAACTCCAGTGCTGGATAAGTTAAACAAGTAAGCTGAATGATCTAACAAACGCAACGAAATAATATATAGAATGTACTTCAGTGTGTTTCAGCCTGTTCCAGTAATAAATAATTTACAATATTTGACTATTTGACCTATGACGTTTCCAAAGGTGACTCAGTTTAAAAAAAAAAAAAAAAAGGATGTAATTCTTCTTGTAAATGTTTTTCTGTACATACTTGCTCATGGCTTGGAAAGCTTTCAAGTGGTACAAAGCCCTCAGGTACGTTGGTGCTGTCTAATTTGAAAGGAAGAAGAACAGCTACTTTCATGAGGTAAGAGAAAGTGCTTTTTTCTTTTTCCTTGAGTCTTATTGAAATCATAGGAAAAGGGGAAGAACTTTTTGAAGTATTTGTAGTCTTGGAAGAAAAGTTTGCTTAGTTCTCCTTCTGCTTCGGATAGCCTATTGAATGATATTCTCAGCAGTGTCCGAGATGGACACTGAGGGAAGAGAAACAAAGTTAGAAAAAGAAAAATCCCTGTTCTAACCCTTGCAAATCATTAGTGGGTGGAACCAGAAGTGCACAGTGCAGTTTGAATAAATGCTTAGAAGACTGAATAAAAGCATTGAGCATGATAAATTGAAACTATTTATTCAGAAGTTAAGAATGACAATATCTTTCAGTGCAGAATTTCTATTGTAACATTTTACCTAAAGGATTTTTGTAGGATTACCTCTTGATGCGCTATTTTACCAATGCCACCTAATTAAATTGGTTTAACATTGCAGTGTTTTTAAAGTTTTGTTCCTGTATCACCATCAACTATTCAGTGTGATCAGTTACATATTCTAAATTAGAGGGTATTCTCTTCCTTTTATAAACTCTGAGTCCGGGTCATGAGTTTTCTAGCTGATCAATGACTCATTTTGTTATCTAATATCAGTCCAAATCTCTGTAGATGTGAAACGTGACAGAGCTGATGATGGTTTTCCAACACATAGTTCCTGAGTCCTGCATAATTTCCCCTACTTTATGTTTTGCTGGGGACCAACAGATCCTGGAGGGAAACCAGACAAGGGAAAGGGGGTGCAGGAAACTAAGAAGTCCATGACAGGCAATTGAGATAAAAACCAAGCCTTTTGTCAGTAGGTTTGCATTCTTTCTACAGAAATGTCTGCATTAATTAGAAAATTATTAGGCAAGTGTAAAATTTAAATGGTTTAGATGACTGAATTGAAGGATACTTTTGAGAACAACATCTATGCTAGATTTAAAAGAATCACTGGAGAAGACTGCCACAGACTTTCTTCTCATACATCTTCACCCTCTGATAAGGACATCTGATTCTTGTGAATTCAGCACCTGTCAAACCTCACAAGAAACTCCACAACCATAAATAATCCCACTGAGATTTTTGACATGCGTACGGTTTCTTATAGTTGTGCAGTACCCATGACAAGGGGTCTGTGGTTTTGATTAAGGCTGCTGATGCTGCTGTAATAAACATCTGAAATACATTTTTTGTGCATGTATTCATGAATGACAGAATATCATTTAGAACTGTCCAAGACATTAGCTGTCTATAATATCTCACAAATTAATTATATTAATTCAGTTTCCTGAAACTTGGTACATCACCTTTTTTTGAGGGTTTTTCTATTTGTTCATTTGTAGTGCAAACCTTTTGTCTGTGAAACCTAGTTTTAAAATAAAACTTATCTCTAAATAATTATTTTTATTGAAAAATGTACGTCTATGATTAAATATTTATTTCACTCTAACCATACTGAAACCCCCACCCTTCAGCTCTGTGTCAAATTTTTATTCGCTTTAAATCAACCTCTTTGTTTAGGGTTTGAGGTGTTGGGTTGTTCACCAATAGCCAGATGATTCCCCAGCATCAATTTATCCCATAGATGTTTCAGAATATCATCTGAGTTTCCCCTTTCAGCATTTTCTTTGCTTGCACCAGGGGAACCTTGTCCTTAAAGGACATGGAGAGGCTGCGGGTCCCAAAGGACAAGAGTCCCTTGAGGTCCAGGGACACCCTGTAGTATCTGCAGAAGGTCTGCTTCCTTCTAAAGTTCCTCATAGGTGTGGAGCTTGTAGCATCCATGGAAGAAAGTGGCCTACCATGGTGCTTTTAGCAAAATTTCATCACTAGAAGTGGCAGGAACGAACTGAGCCAGGCAAGGCACCAGGTCCCAAAGAGCTTCTTGATGCTACCTCTTTCTAATAGCTTCCTGAGTTTGAGTGTCTTCCGTACCACCCAATGCTGATCTCTGCCTGTTTTCACCTTCCCTCTTTGCTAAATCTGAGGACAGCAGATGGGCTATGTTTATTTTAGGGATAACCTCATCTGCTGTTTATATTGGGGGAAGAAAAAAGTGCTCACTGATGACTTCCTCCTGACACCTCCAGCTGAGGCTGACATTTGTTTTCTAGCTGTTATTGGTTTCTAATTATGCCTGGATATTCAGAGGATCAGCTAATTTGCTCCATAATTTTTGGAGGCAATTTTTAATTCCCTTTCCTCCCTTTCAAACTCTATGCTAATTTCATGGAATTATTAAATATGCAAATATGGTGGGACTAAACCCTTTGGGGCTCCTTGGTGATTCAGTTCAGGTGCCTCTATAGAATTGCCCTCTGCATCGCAAATGCAGACTACCAAGCATGCAGGTAGTTAGGTGGCACAGCCAGGAAACACAAGAAGCTTTTGCTTCCTTTGCGTTGTCCCACTCACTGCAGTGAACCAGCATGGATCCATTCTTGCTGCTGGGCAAGGGCAGAGCGGTACGGAGCCTTGGGCAGGAGGTAGACATTGTAAATTGGAGCATGTGGAGAAACGGAGACTCCTCTGAACTAATGAGATTGTGTAAAACACTGATGTTAGCAGCATGGAAGGGATGGGGGTACAGTGCTCCAATCTGTGTTTCTTTTTCCTTTGCATTCTGTTCTAAGAGCTTTGCCTAGAGTCAAAATCTTATCATTAAAATTCAAAAATTTATTTGTGTATCAGGGATGATTTCAAAGGAACGGAGGAAAAGAATTAAGTGATTTTGCACTGCTTACGGAAAATACTTCCAACGTTATTTCCAGAATATTTCAAACAAACGTGTTCAGAAGTATCCCACAGGGGTATCACTGTATAGCAAAATTCTAGTTATAGATTATATCAGATGTTATTGCATGCACCAGCAAGAATTCAGGAGCATTTCAAGTTGTTTGTAACGCTTAATCTTCTATATATTCCCATTTTGTAAAGCTGTTCCATTTAAGACATCCAGGCACGTTTGAAATAATTGAGGCTGTTTAACAGAGTGGAGTTAAGACCTATGCACATTAACTAAGGCACTATTATCTGCTTTGTAACAACTTTCTTTATAGCAATGCTAAAATATATACGTATATTCATGTAACTCACAGAAATCACTTGATTTACTTTACAGTTTCAGACCACGTGTGTTGCATTCATTCTGTTCTCTCTCACTAATTTGTTTAAAGGGTGGTATTATCTTTTATAGTTTGCAACAAAAGGCAGTCTACTCCCGACCACCCTAATTCATAGCAAGACCCTACAGTGAAAAACAAATCAAAATAGATCGTTCACTGTTAAGGAAACAAAAAAAAAAAGAAGAAAAACTTTTTTACTTTCATAGAATTTAAGCCAAATGACTGCAACTGGCACTCTGAGTCCAACACCCCAATTATTTACTCTTCTTTCTCTACGCCTACCCTAACGATCTGCCTTCATTAGGTAGGCTGGCTTTATATGGAGATTTTCATTTCTATTATTCACATTTGGTATAGTATCATTTATATTTGGAACAGAAATACTGGTTTTAAGGAATACAGAATTTCATATCAGATCATTACAAAAAATTTGGTTCCAGCTGAGCCTCCTAATTCTCTTTTCAAATCTGAATGTTATTCTGACAATCTCACATTTAGGAGTCAGCACATTAAGCAGTATTTTCTAGAGGCAACTATTCTTCTCCCTCACCTTGTTGGTGAGTCCCTTTCAGACTGCTAAGGTAAATGCTATGTTTGCGCTACACAAATATTTGTGTTTTTCTGGTTCCTCCTTTTGTCATCACTGCAGTCATGGAGCTCCAAAAGCTCCAGAAACTTCTACAGAGGGATATATCAACAGTTCCAAAACCAGAAATAATGAATCAAAATGAAAGTCAGTTGTCCATGAGTGAAAACACCAGTCTGATAACAGATAAATGGCGTAGGTTTGACTGAGATAATTTGGACAGTTATTTGGGTAAAACACAAAATTGGAAGAAAACCTTACCACTTACATTATGCCTGTGAGAAGAAATTATCTGTACTCTCACAAAACCCCTGAGACCATTATCAAAACCTTCCATACCTATGGCTATACCAGGGAAGTCGCAGTTAGCTATGCATTACACAACCTCTTCTGAGCCACAGAAAACAGAAAACTCTTACAACTCACCAGCTCAGATGATTGTAGAAATTCATTATTTTAGCTGTGTAGTGGCTAGCAGCCCTTTGAAACCCCATCTGCACCAGGTGGTCTATACAAAGGCAGCGGCTACAGGCTGTTTGAAGACTTTACAGTCTGCATAGAAAAAGCAGACAAAAGTATAGGAGTCACTGAAGTCTGACAACTTTCCTGAGACTGGGAAGAAATAATTATATAAGTTCGTGTAATACAGATTTGCTGGTGGAGCTGTGACAATAAATAAATAAGTTTGTTTCTCCACTGTCCTAAGCTCTGCCGTTGGGGTTCAGCTTTTAATGTATAAATGACGCTTGATTTTAGCAAATTGCTGTGAGAATGCCTGAACTTCACCTGCGGCAGCCCTTGAAGAGATGATAATTATTTGTAAAACAATCAGGTCATGATAGCAATATAGTACATCACTGCTTCCATCTCTCCTCCTTCCCCTCAAAAAAAGAGAAGTCCTAGAAATTTTCTCATTCCCATTTGCCAAATGATGAAGACAGACACAGAGAAGGTAAGTAGCTTGCCCCAGCTTAAGTCCCTAGAGCCTGAAGTGATCTGAAGTGTTGGGAATTTAGGTGAAATTGAGTATGTTTTAGAGAGAATTTGATGGATTATAACTGCCGTTTTATAAAAAAACCAGGAGTTGTGTAATTGTGAGTAGCTATCTCTTACTGTCTCAGTAAGAAAAAGGCTCAAGGGTGTCTAGATTTTGGACCTGTCACTTTAAAGTATACCTAGCTCCCATCAAGAACAGCAAAGAAATATTTCCTTTTTTTTTTTTCTTTTTCTCCCCCAGGGGCAGCTCAAAAGAGTCTCAGTATCGCAAGAATGATAGGTAATACCAGAGTACTCAGAAATCAGATTTTATTTCCCCAAGTCAAAACCTTTCCTCTCTGGCAACACTGGAATGCACGTAATGGGATGTCAGACAGCAGGTGTGATTAAAGTAATAGTATAATTAAAAAGAGCTAGATGTGGGCATAAAAAGTGATTTTTTTTCCCCAGACTTGTTTGACTCACTACTGAACAGCTTGCTGCAGATCTTCTTTCGCTGCTTTCATAATGGAGTCATTTTTGTTTTCTTTAGCTGTCTTTTTTTTAAAGGGGATTTTCATCATGAAGGAGAGAATTTTATTGTCACAGACAACACGGGAGATATTCAGCAGGTAACACAACTCTGCCCATGTCCCTGTGACACATGGAGAAAGAGCGTCAATCTTTGAAACCAGAGGAGTGAACCTAGACCCGGCTGATTTCAAAAACTATTCCCACTTATCTTTAAGCACTGTAGGAATAGTACGTGGCCTGTTGTGCAGTATTTCAATAGTACAAACACAGACAGGAAAACTCTGGATTAAATTTGCTGAAAAATATTTTCAAATAGAACAATTTATTTTTAAATATTAAATGAACTGCTGATTAGATAGACTACTTCATACGACTCCTACCGTAATGAGATAGCAATATCTTATCACCATAATCCTATTTTAAGAAGTGTGTGAATAGGCATAAACCTTCTCCTGAGACGCAACATCAAGTCTGTACAAGAAATTTACTCCAGAGTATTTTTATTTCCTTTTTCTTGCCATAACTTTTTTTGCAAGTATACTAATATAATTTCAGATGTGATTTTCCCTTATTACATTATTTTATGCCTAGCAGAGGGGCTATGTATTTGTGCCAAGCTAGATGATCTATTTTGCTCAAATAGTGGGTGTAGCTATTTTTATATGGGGAATTTTGTTGATAAAAAGTACATCAGATGGATCTCTCTTGCCTTTTTTTTTCCCCCCCTGAGAAACTTGGCAGTAATCTTATGGTTTAAGGCTAGTTATATCTCTGCCTGCCACCTCCTTGTCTCTAAAGTGGATTCCTGGAGATGTCATTCCTCTTGGCCAGAATGCTCCACACCTACTCCTAAACTGGCCCACTGCTAATCTGTGTGGTTAGTGCTTTTATAAGGTAGGTCTGATGGAAATCAATAACTGATGTATTCCTCTTTGTGAGTCTGTGACCACTGGGAAATGTAATAGCTGAAATACCACCTTTAAACCAGTGATATTTGCTTCTACCAGGGGAACAAAGCCTTTAAATGAAAATTATTTTAAAACTAAGAACGTCTACCTTCTTTACTGTATCAGTTAAACCCTTCCGTTCTGCAGTGGGTGCCTAGACAGGGCCAACTTTCTGAAATACCCCAAGGTGCAGTAGCTCCTCAACTGTTATTTCATTTAGAAAGATTCAAAAATAGTGGGCATAGACTTCGAGATATTTCTGCAGTGCCATAGCTTGAATGACGCGTTTTCCTTTTTCATCATTGTTACAGTTTTTGACTGAGAAACTACCCATACAGAAAACATTCACATCGTCAGATCGCTGTCCACCACCATAAACTGTCCATTTTATTGACAAAGAGAATGCATTCTGCCACATTAGCTTAACTGAAGAAAACAAAACTCAATGTATACGAAGGAAAAACATTCTCAAGAACACTATGACATTATTGGAGATTCAAGCCACTCATAACTACATCATATGCATAACAGCCACAACGTCTTCAGCAGCCCTCATGATTTGTGTTTCTTTTTGAGGTTAACGACTGTTTAGAAAGCAACAATGGAGATTATCTTTCTATACCAAATTCTAATGATATTTTACAATTTTATAAGTTAAAAACCTTTACTAGAAATAGAAAAACCTTATTTTTCCATTTCAAGTCAGGAAAGAAAAGGATAGAAGCAAAAGTGCAACTGGAGGAGAGCGAGTGACTCAATGCTGCACAAAATCAAAGAAAAAACTGGGGGGGGGGGGGCGGGGAGGGCACTAACACTGCAGATAGATGTGTGTACCTAAAATGAACGCAGTATTCTCTTTCCTGTTGTTCTGATTTCCCCTACATTCACACAGACAAAAGTAGTTCTGTTCAGAAAGTCAGTCTGTTGAGATAATTAAGTTACTTGCAAAGAAAGATCATTAAAATGGTATCCACCATTTTCTACTGACAGAAAATAAACACTAAATAGAAATACCTCACATTGCATCAGTTGTTTTGAATTTTCCTGCTTAATGCATAGAGACTATTTGTTGTTAAATATTTATGTAACCAGGGTATTATTACAAGTGATATAAATCATGGTGTATGTAGAATAATAAGGAAAGCATATATTTTAGTAGTTACATTATGTTCTCTAGTACGACAAATTTGGTGTACAAAATTCATCCTAAATATTTACATCCAGCAAGAAGCAGAAACTGGAAGCAGTATTCAAGAATAAATTCTATTGGACTCAATTCCAGAACTCATCTCTGCAATAGTCAATCCAAGGAGACGGCATTTCCTCACAGTTTATTTCACGTGCAAGTTTAAAAACCTAAACCAACGCAAACTCCCTTTACTGTTGAGGGGGAATCACGATCCTGAGTCTGCGCCATTAACTGGCCTTTAGAGAGAATTTCGGTGCTGCAGCGATATTCTTTCCCAGCTTCAGGAAAGCTCATTGCCAAGCAACTCACAGCCAAAGCAAAAAGCAGACTGGGAAGCTGGTATATTTATTTTTTTTGCTTCATTGTTTGCTCCCAGCAAACTCATCTTATTCCAGAATCTGGACATCCCTGTAAACTTCTGCAATCACTGCACTGAATGGGAACACACTGTTTGTAACAACACAGTACAAAATACCAGAAAGACCTGGAAGCTTGCAGCGGGACTGAGGAACAAATAGAATCACCTCCCATTCTCACATTCAAAAGCATTACAGAGAAAAACCCGGCAACGACAAACAAACTTGGAAGCTTGTTTCAGAGCTGATGAGCTAGTACATAATCCTCCTGTACAGAAGGCCTATAGAACCTTGCCAGTCTTTCGGGATGGCAAACAGATGGTGGGAAGAACACAGTGACAGCTTGAGAAGGCTGTGCAGCTATCTATAGATGGAGTTCTGGTGCTAACATTAACCCAAAGGTTGTTAGGAAGACAAGCAGCAGTGATCTCTCTTGCAAAACTCTGAAAAACAGCATTAGAAAAGCAAAACGCACACATATGTATACGAGATGAAAGAGCAGCGTTACTTCTTATCTACTAAGGGCAGATTTAATTATATTCTGCAGAGGATACTAGAGGAAAGGAGATACAACAAAAGCTCAGATTTTGCCTGGGAACTTTATTATTTGCTCTTTTATTTTACTTAAGCTGTTGTAAATTGGACCAAAGGAAAGTGAGTAATTACTTTTGCCTTATCCAGTGTACTTCTCCATTACTAATATTTTTGACAGATGGTACTGTTAAACTCAAAGATAGAAAGGAAAACATAATATTGGAGTAAATGCTATAGTAAACACAATAAGGTACCATTTTCAGGATCTCTAACCATTCTTCCAAAATAAAAGAATTTAGATTCCTTTATTGATAAAGGCATCTTTAAAAAAAAAAAAAAAAAAAAAAGTGTATTTCCATTCCCTCTCACCTCTGCATATCTATATGCATGGAGATGAACTGCAGCAAATTTTAGGATTTAGTGTCTTTCCCTTTCTTCCCTCCCAGCAACCAGGAACTCGGCAACTGAATTCCTCAGGACTAGGATTATGCCAAACCCAGAAAAAGTAGGGGTTACTGTTTCAATGTGAATCCTTTGGTATTGATATAGAAAAGGGACTTTCAAGCCTTTTTGAGCTCACGATTAAGAGCAGAAAGCCTGCATTTGAGCAGGATATAAGCTTAGTCATAGCAAGTTGCATACACTTTACATCAGCAAAAGAGCAGTCTGGAGCCTGTCCAGTCTTGGGTAGGAAAGCTGGTACGCAAGTGATAGATGAAAACCAGACGAATAATAGACCTTGAAAATCAATTATGCCAAGAAACTGAACTTTCTTAGTTTTGATGGGTGGCACAAAAGCTCTACTGCCATGGCATTGGCTTCCCAGCAGACAACGGTGTTGCCTCTTACAGTACTGCTAGTGTAGAGTGAAGTTAGCTACAAATCCATTCAGTGCCCCCTCAGAAGAAGTCACATTGACAAAGGCAACCAAACCTTCCCTGTTTTCCATGGGCAAATGTGGCTTGAACATATTTTTTTTGTTTTGAGGATAAAGATGAGAAGGCCAGTAAGAGTTCAGAAAACATGCGTTATCCTCTGCGCAAAGAGCAGGGAAGAAAAATGAAAAAAGTGAGATAGGAAAGAAACAGCAAATATTTTATTAATTGTCATCAAATCTTGAATATGAGCTAGAGCATCAGGGGACACTGCCTTCCCCATATATAAAATGGCTAAACACAAAAGATGAAACAAATTCTCTTTTCTAGGTAAGCAGGTAGGATTTGACAGTAGGGCATAACTTAGAAACATTATTACAGTGATGAAGATGCGATCAGAAAAGAGAGGAGAGATTTAGACCCTTTTCACCGTGGGTGTAAGCCATGTGCTTAATGCAGCTTTCGGTGCTCAGCTGAAGCTGCCACAAAAGACAATGAGAAATCTGTACCAAAAATTCTGCAGAACCCTGTTTATTATCATACAGAGTTCTAACGTACATCTTGCAACAAAAGTGGAATCACAGGCAAATGGAGTTAACAACAGCTTGGTGCCAGCCTGACTCTGGGCTATTACGCTTGCCAGCATAAACACAGTAGAAGCCTGCATGGAAATATCGACCTAAAATGATAGGAAACCTAAAAGGCAGGCCAGCCTACCTGTGGCCACGATGCCAGTTCTAATACCATTTGCTACTAATGTTTGAAAACAAATTAAAAGGATGCAATATTTGGTTTGATTTCCTGGATTAAGGCGCTGGATACATACACTGCTCCATAAACAAACATACAGCACTCCAAAGACATTCACTGCCTGTTCATCTTTATATAAAAGAGCCTGCTGAGAGCTGTCATGAGCCTCTGTTTGCCCAGACAACATTTCCTTCTGTATACATTATTACTTTTCTTGCCCCTTAATTGTCTAGAGAAAAATGCTCCTAGTATGCTCTCATTCCTTTCTACCTTCAGCTCAACTTTTAACATTACTGTTGGAGTCAGAACACCAAAGATGAGCCTATAATTCAAGTCAGGGAGGTGTCAGTAGACTGAGGCTATGTACTGTCAGAGGTTCTCCTCTGTCTGCATGCTATGCTCATGGATATAGCCATCTAATTTCCCCGGATGTGAAATAAGTCTATTAATAGCTAGCCTCTGCATTTAGACTCACAGCTACGAGTTGCCCAGCACGCAGCCTTGGACATCACTATTTCCAGATACCGCACCAATGAGCTGAGCAAGCACAAAATCCTTGGATTGACAGATAGGATGAACAAATATACAAACATTCAGGAATACATAACAGGATAATTAATCACTTGGAAAGACTGATAGTAACAATACAATTTGCTATGAAAACAATTTTGATAAAAAACATGTAAAGTTTGGCTAATATAGCTATGCCATGCAGCATAGCGAATTGAGGAATTTATTCTACCAAAACTCTTCAAATACACACAGCCTACACTACAAACCGCATGCCAATTCAGACATCCGATACTTCCAGAACTTGGCTTGCAGATGTCATTTCTGAAGTTACTTCTGTCTTACCGCAGTCTAGTGTCTGGCCCTCACTGTAACGTAAATTTTCTTTGCCACGCAGTTAGCTGAGTTTGCCTCGCACTGAGGATGTGAAAAATTGCAAAACAGAAGGGACGATGAAGGATCCAGGGTGCCAATATTGTCTGCTTGTAGATTCTTGTACCAGGCTGATTTTGCCCCAGAGCCTCTGGCATAGCACCGTGGCCCCTGGCCCGTACTCATGCAGAGCATAAACTCAAGCTGTACTACCAACACACATTCAGATGCCACATAAAGAACTGTAGACATGAAGCCAGTTTGGATGAATCAAGAGCTCGTATTTTGTATGTACTATAGACGTAGCCATAAGGTCTATTGAAGA
This sequence comes from Larus michahellis, assembly GCF_964199755.1. NCBI lineage: Eukaryota > Metazoa > Chordata > Aves > Charadriiformes > Laridae > Larus > Larus michahellis. Next base: position 12,780,894 of record NC_133905.1, on the reverse strand, counting down.
AGTAACCTGTTCCTTCTCAAATGAAAATCCATCTCAACAATGTAGGGCCCTTTGTCAAAAAGGATGGGAAAATCTCATTTTTCCTGAAGACTGGCCTGTTTCTGGGACAGGAAAAAACCCATTTTAAACATCGTCCATTTAAGGCAGCAGATTTATAACGTTCATGGGCTCCTTATCAGATTTGCCCTAGTTCAATTCTTGTTTTACTTGGAGGAAGGTGAATGAAAACTTTATCTGCTTGTTTGAACATACTCTTCCCAACTGTATTAGCTCTTTTTTAACTAACACATAGTCAAAAATTAAGTTCTCCCTACCAGCTGTAGAAATGCAGCTCAGAGAAAACTGAAAAGTTTTAATTTCCCAGTGCCCCTATTATGCTGCAGCTGTAACAGCCCTGTGTTTTTGTCAAGATCCACAATTTTCTTGTACTTTCTTTCTTTTTTACATTTGATTCCAAGATGTTGTCACAGCAGCACATCCGGAAGAAGAACACAGAGGCAACCATTGCAAGAAATGCTCACTCCTATGGGTCTCTATTCTAAAATCTTGCAGAGGAAAAGAAAAATATGTATACATATTTATATGTCTGTGGGCTTCTCTTTATGCTAATGTCATGTATTACTCTGGAATTACAAAAAAGAACAAAAAATGTGTTGCATTTATACTCAAAATAGTTTGAATAAACAAAAAATATAGCCATTTAAAATGACAGCAGTTTTTAAAATCCCTAATTTATAAAGGTATCTTTATAATTTTCATGTCTGCAGGAAAAGCTGTTTGGGCAGTTTTAACTGCTCACTGTAACGGCAATTGTAAACATCCAGTTGAAAAGCATAAAGATAAGTTGTTCATTTGCATTTTTATCTATGTTGTCTTACTACCATTAATTGTGGAAAAGAAACAGAGATATGTGTATTAAACCCCAGGCTACTAGAAATCAATATATGTGGAGAATAGAAACATCTGGAAGTTAGGGATGACCTCCATGTTTCAGAGAAAGAGATTAATCAAAGCACAAGTTACAGTTTCCATTTTACTGCAAAACAGCAGATACTATTTCATAATAACTATAGAAACAATCTACCAGTTTTAGCAGAACTCTAAGATTATCTGATGGTAACAAATAACTAAAGCAAATGCTCCCGGTTTCGGCGCATGAATCACTGCACATGAAAGCTAGGAGTATGTATGCTTGTTTAATTGCAATGAGTTTTAATCATAGGGTATTGAGTGGCATATATACATTTAAATATCCACCTTCAGCAAAGCTGTCGTTTGCATTCATTTTCAAGCCATTCAAAACTCAACAGGGCAGATCGAAGCTGATGCAAATTCCCACCAGCTGAGAATGGGTCCAAGTATTTGGCTATTTAAAGAACCAGCCACAGAAGGCTCACTCAGGTGATTTCTCTGCCTTACAGCTGATGGGGGTCAGGTATGTTCACAAGGGCTAGGCAGAACTCTCAGGAGCTGTGTCAGAGCATCTCTGAGCAAAATTTGACTCCTGGTTTTATTTCAAAGCGGTACCCCTGGAAAGAATGTATTATCTGTAAATGTAATCAGCTTAAGCTCTTCGAGTCTCATTGAATAAGCAAGTGAATTCTCCCAAGCCATACGAAGCTACAGTCCCCAAGGAACATAATTTTAATTTAATGTTCTTATGTTAATAACTCAGAAATGTCATGGCATTTAAACTGCAGGACTGCATTGTAGCCAACTTCTTCATCAAATTTAAGGCTGCTCCCTATCACCATCTGAGGGATGTACCTCAAGATGGGGCAAGCAGAAGGTAAAGGGGGCCAGATGCTGCTTACAGTTAAAGGCTACACTTCAGTGCCAACATGGGAACTCAGGGCTACAGTCTGACTGTGGGCAGCAGCCAAACTGGAAAAAATATCAACTTGAAAAAATATACAACATGCAGAATACCTTTCTAAATGAATGTGATGCAATCTTATATAAATCAACGCTGAGTCTTCTCAAGTGAGGAGCTAGCATATTTTTCAACATACCTGACATTTTACCTATCATTTGTGAGTCCAAAGATGCTTCCCAAACTCCCGTGTAACACTCCAACAACTGCTAAAATGCAGAATTAGGAGCACAGTGATCTGTAAGCAAATAGAGCAGTTCATTTGAGCATCCTCATCACTTGGTAACTCCACTGAGGGCTCATCAACAATTCTTTTGTATTAGTCATGCAATTACTGTTATTATTACTTATTCATGTGTGGCAGGTGTGTCCTGACTTTCACATTTCAGGACATATGAAAGTTTTCAATGCAGCAAATTTACATTCATTAAGAAGTAGAGATGAAAGGGCAAAATAATCTCCTTTCCACTACTGGAGAAAAGAGGCAAACCAAGGAAATTAAGAAACTTGACCAGTAAACCCAGTTCCAGCAATTTCTCAAGCCCGCTCCAGGTTACATCTCTTAGCTGTAATCTCAGTTGGCCTCAGACAAGACCACGTACATGAAGGCACAAAGTCAATGAAACAGCCAAAACCCAAGACAGCTTTGCAGATCAGTCTTCTCTTTGAATTTCATTCACTCATGTTAAAAATGAAAGACTGTACCTCCTTTTTTACTTCTGATCAGTTAGAGACATATAAATAAGAGTTCCTAATTTCCATCAATTTTCAGTGAGGCTAGTGTCTTACATTCCTAATACAGCTGATTCGAAATTTTTTCTTGACTCTCTATTTCCATCTCCACCCTCTCTAAAAAACAGTGATTCTCAGATTCTTGCAGGTAATTCAAAGTGTCTTACATGTAAAGGTCACTTGCAATGACTTCTTATACCCCAGACCTCAGTTTCAGAGTGGTCAAAAATGTTCAATGTGGTCTTTATTAGAAATATAAATTCTAATAAAAATAAAACATTACTACAGTTGCAGTGAAACTTCCTAAGTGTTGAAAAGAAATATTTTGTTCATGATTCATTACCCGCCCAGCTGTAATTCCCATATACCTTTTTATATCAGGATTTAGGTTCCCAAGTCACCTTGATGGATCTGAAAGAATGGCCCTCCTCTGCATACGTTACTGTATGAGCAAACACCAGGGAATCGTGCCACCCAGCGCGCAAGTTAACCAACCAGACTTCAAACAGGGGCTAATCATGGCTGGAAACAGAAAACAGATGCTTTTCTTTATATCAAAGACCTACGGCTAGGCGGTAATTTAATTTACACAGTATTTCACTCAGATGTTGAACAACGTGAAGACGACAACAGCTTTGTGAGGCTATGCAGGATAACCCTTTCCACAGAAAGGGCAGCTACCCTTGGAGAGCTTCTGGGAAGGAAAGATCAGAGCCCTCAGAGGGCACTGCATTTAGTGAACGCTCTTTTCCTGCAAAAAACATTTCATTCAGTGCATGTACAGAGCCTAGCACATCAGCTCTTCAGTGTATGGCTGGAACACCTGTGTGATACTGCAGAGGAAATGAGTAATAAGCATATTAATGTCACCATTATTAATTAACCAAATAATCAGTTCCTGCTGTCTGCAATAGAATACTTGAGCTTTCCCTGTATAAAGAGAAAAATAGTCAAAATAATACTTCTGACCATACAGGCTAATACTAGAGTTCACCTTGCTGCCAGAGAAAGCAGCAAACATTTATCTCTGTTTGGAAAATCTTCTGATCAGATACTTGGCTTTATCTATCAGTTCTTTTAGATTTTTTCCTCAAAGGAACACAAAGGAAAACATTGGTCAGATTCTGAGCTGTATGCATCTCTGAGCCTGCCTTCCGCATAAATACAGTCCTCCTTTTCACTTCTATACATTACTCACAACAAAGATGAGAAATACAAAAAGGACTGTATAATGACTGATGATATGCACTGATGAATGACACGTTCTTTTCATGTAATTGTAGCTCTCAAAGCAGCAGCATTAGGACAGTATCTGCCTTCAGAAACAAACTGTCAACTGTAGGATCCCACATTAGCAACATCATTAGCCAATTCACTGTTGGATAAAAAACTTCTCATCTTAAACACTCCTACTTATATTGAGCTTCACCCACCCATGCTAGTCATTTAATTTTAATGTTTCATTTCACCCAATGTATTTAACTTTTTTTTTACTTCAGAATTTTAATCTAAGTCTCATTTTCCTTTTTAGTGCAAAAGCTGTGTTTAACCTTGCTGTACTTCAGCTCCTTGTCTCAATACAATGGTTAATGCCATTTTCTACTGAGCTTTAGAAACAAGAAAAAAATACCATGTTGATGAGGACTGTATTGAATAGCTAACTTCTCATTATACCAGAGAAGTTCCGTTATAATAGAGTACGGAGATTACCTTTGGGCTAATAAGATGAATGAAAAAGGGATCTAAAGTGGGAGGTCTTGCTCACATTACAAAGATTACATTTACTGCATGTTTCACCTTAGGCTCTCTGCTCATGTTTACCAGGACTTAAATATCATAATCCCCATGAGAAGACTAAAGCACAAGGAAATTAAATAACATTTATTTTTCAGAGCATTTAGTAACATTGTTTAGAAAAAACAATTTCCTGCTCAATCAGGTGCTATTCTACCCCAAGCCCAGCAGAAGGGGCTGGAATTGTATGCACTCTCCCTTCATAGGACACAGCTGCAAAGTTGCAATTCTTTCCCTTTTCTATCTCCTCCCATCTTACATTAGAACTTTGTTTGCCATCATCTCCTCCTCCTGCTACAGCATCAGAATTTCTAACCAAAAATTCTCAGGCAAGGACACAGGTGAAAATGCATACTGCGTTATCATCAGCACACCTCAGCAAATATTTATGGTTAATAGGTATTATCTATATTGGAATAAGCAAGATATCCCCCAGCCATGCGCCAGAATCCTATTGTGCTAGACTCAGTAAACACAGCATGATAAAAAGGTCCTTCTCTGAAGATCTAATATTTCCTCCTGGTTCCAGTGGAATTTTCTGCACAAAGCACCGTGGTGAATCTTGTGGTGCTTCGGCAATAACTTGTCATCACTGTGCTTTTGACAATTTGGGATAAAAGCTCCTCTTAGGTCTGTAGTTTCTACAGCTCCATATAAAAAGAAAATTGAGTCAAAGGAACAACGTTGCCGGCTGAAAAAATAAGCATGGCAAGGCCCTGTGCCTTGCCTTACATTCTTCTCTTTCAGTGACCTCTAAGATCTAAAGGAGAAGGTAAAGATCCAGGAGCCAATGTGACCTTTCCTTTAAGCCAGACAATAAACAGTAAAGGGTATTGTTAATGCAGTGCACAGGCATTTAGCCACATGTCTCATTAACTTTAATGGGAGTCTCACCTAAATATCTGAACATCACTTTGAAAGTATACCCTAAAGTGTGATGTCTAGGGAAAAAAAAAATTGCCCAGAGAGAACACATAAAAAAGAAGAGAAATATGAAAGAGCAAGCCAGATACAAAAGTACACGTGTGGGTGGGAATACATAAGGGTTATTTGCGTGTTCACTGTGAAAAGAGGTAGGTAACCTCCCAACCAGACACAAAGGTGCTTCGAAGCCATCAATAGAGAGGTAGAACATAACTAGAAGGGAAAAGGTATCAAAGGACTGGTTCCATTAGCAGCAGCAGGGATAGCTATAGAAAAACATAAGGGGAATCCATAGGGAATATCAATCTACAACCCCCAGTGTGACAGTTTTATGTTTCACCATAATTTAATATAATAGAGAGATGTAGGCACTAAAGCATTCAGGTTAAAGTATTCATGAATAATAAAATCATATTCATTTTATCTGGTCACATTCTATTCAAAATTATTTTACTGCCTTCCAAAGGGTAAATCTGGCAAGGGTTTTGAACATGTTAAGATAATTTAGAAGTAGCTGCTTAAGTTGTTTAAACCTTTAATGGCTTCTTCCATTTCAATTCTTTGTGAAAGCTCTGAACGGAAGAGGGAGGAGACGAAAAATATAACATACATATAGAACAGAAGGGGACAGGTTGTATACAACAGGACTTGAAAAGTAGATTTTCTTACAAAGAACTTCACATGTAAACATTGAAATGTTTTGTTCAAAATTACCTTTGAAACTCAAAACGGCACCCTGAACAGGGCTGCTCTTTCACTTATACGGAATTATCACAGTTGGTTTTACTGATAAAAGTGAGTGTTAAGATCCCTATTGATAAAGTGCTATCATTTAACATTAGAGTCCCAAACTTTTTGTCATTCTTTTTGAGCCTTGAGTAAGCCGGCAGTATGCTGATGGCACTGTCCTGTCATCTGAGGGCCTTCTCCCCTCTTCACTGGGACTGCTCTCCATGTAGCCCAGAAACTCTGCCACTTTCCCCCATCACAAGGCCACCGCAGCTTCGTCCCATGGCCTCAGCCGCTGGCTTCGATGATGAGAGCTCTGCAGCCCCACTGCCAACAGCAGCAGCCAGGACAGCACTGCATCGAGGCCTTCAACACCTCCTGTTCTCATGGCACTGAGCAGAAACACCAGAGGTGCTCTCAAAAGGCAGCACAGGTTGACTTGGTTGCAAAACTTGGTTGATTCGGACCTTGTGTCATGCTTCTAGGCAAAGCACAAAGGTCCATCTCATCGTCCAGAGATCACTGCCATGCGATGGTGGCACGGAGTCTGTTAGCCTGGAAGGGGCACCACTGCTGCTTGCATGGGCTGGCGGCAGCAGGCACCGAATCCAAGAGTATGAATAAGATACATTTTTATTTCTAGTACTTCAGGAGCTTTATTCCCCTGTAATCTTCAGGCCTGATCCAAAAGACCTTTTGGGTACGTGCTGAAAACACATGAATAACCCAATGACTTCAAGCTGCTTGGTTCCTCCCTTTCACCCTGGGATTTGGCATGCTTTTTCTAGAGCCAGGCAAAGGAAACTGCAAATCATTAACTAAATAATCTTTGCCTACGACAAAGACATTAATCAAAATGTCGGTATTCATGTTCCAGAGGGGCATTTAAACCATCATCTATCCATTCGCTCCAGTATAACCCAATGTCACTTTTACTGAACAGCATTCACATTTCCTTCCAAAAATATGACAGTATCTAAACTAATTTTAGCTTTATGTAACAACTTACATTAAAAAAAACATGCAGTATTTATGGGATTGAGCAAAAGAAAAAAAAAATCAGTTGTGAAAGTCAGTATTGTGTCAAGCAAATAGGAAGAAATATTCAGTATTCGAACACATGCAGCCTGCCACCTGGACAAACCTTTTTAACAAAAAATAGCCAACCTTTTCTTCTCAACAGTGCAAACCTGATTGTTAAATTCCCATGTGCCCTAGTACCCCCTCCCTCTCATTTCTCAACAATTCAAATACCTCAATTTTAAATCCTTCAAGAGCAAATCTTCAACTGTGCACAAAATGTTAATTCAGCAAGCGAAAAAATCCCCAAACAAAACAACCCACATCCCTTTCAAGCCTATATCACCATACATTTATTTCTCCTCGCAACAAAATCTTTTTGTCATGAGCTAAGCAATACACAAGACAATAAATCTAGAAATCCTGCTATATTACACAAATTATCCCACAACTGGAATCAAGGCTGTTTTACCTCTCCGAAAAGAGCAAGAAACAAATGCTAAAAAACAACTTTCTAGGAAATGTTTGGTTTCCTGATTATTTTCCTTTTGATTAGGAAACTAAGAAACAAATGGAGATGATGCTTTAATGTGAATCCCTGCTATAGAGTATAATTGTGGTACTGAACGTGCCTTTCTTGTTGGAAAAGCTAGTTCTGACAACATAATACAAGACCTTGGAAAAATATAGGAGTAAAAGTGGTTTTCTGTCGTAAATGATGTGATTATTGTGGTTTTTAATAGAAGTCCTAGTGGCTTTGATGAAGCATTTAATCATCTTGAAGGATGCTTGCAGAGAGAAGGTAAAATGACTGACAGCATGTCCTGACAGGGGTTGTGAGCAGCACATGTCAGCCCATCTCAATATAGTGATTCAGCCAACGAGAAAAAGCTTCCTGAAAAAACAAAAGTCGCATGTCAGCATGGAACAGAGGTCTCCTCCTTTAAGTAAAAGTTTTGTCATTAAACCATGAGTCTGATGTAATTTAACCAACTTCCTTGTGGTTCCTATCACCTGGGATAGGAACCTGGAGGTGTTAGTGAGGACACAGACATGCTTGTCTCCACTGGGTCAGCTTTTCACACAATCTTCTTATTACTTCCACGGGGTGATAATTTCTAATGGTTTTGCATCTTCATTAACAAGAATAGTGGGGAAAAAAAGATTTACCTAAATGGTAGGATCATGTAAATATAAAGAATTTCAAATATATTTTTAGCTAAAGAATGTTTGTTATCTTATGAGATGCATCCAGGCAATTCCTTCTCATCCCAGTTTCTTCAGTCGAAATTAAGACCCTTGCTTATCTATCTGTTATTTGCACAACATTCCCATAGTAGAGGGTGACTGACACATTTGTACTGATCTCGTTTACAGCTTCTGCTGCTGATTTCCTAGCTGCTGTTTACAGAAGCTGAACAGCAATAACAACAAAGTACTTTGTTCCTTATTTATGCACTGCTGGGAAATAAGAACATGGAAGGAAAAACCTTCCAAGTACCTAGGTTGACGTTTGGCCTTCCAGCTACATCATACAGCCTCTGAAAGTTCCCAGGTCTGTGCAAGATCTCTCAAAATTCAGAGAAATTAACCTATTTCTCAGAAGAGTTCATTAACCGGAACCCTGCACTACCCTCACATGGCGGCATTGACTGTTACTTGGTCCAGAGCTCATTTCTGGATCTGGAATTAGCTTATGAAGCTGTTCGTATTCCCAAACGTTCATGACCTAAAGCCCCTGACTCCTGCACCAACGCCTCTTCTCTGGGCCAGTCCACTTCCTGCAGCAAACAGATGGAAAAAATATAGCTAGGCTGGTGCATGCAGAAAATGAATAATTAGAGGACGCAGTTTGGGATTGCTTTGAAATGAAGAAGCGCAGAAGCAGTAAGCATGGTAAGAGAGCAGTTCCCTAACTCTTGTGAAAGTAGGCAGAGATAAAAACAACATCTAAGAAGGCCAGATACATTTTTTTTGTCCATACATTACTGTCAGCTTCAATAAATTCACCTGTCACCAGCTATTTTTTTTCTACTAAGAGGCACTGTGGCTCACATACTCCATCGAGTACGCTGGACAGGACAACGGAACACAGATTGCCTTTATGGTCTGAAGAGTCAATTCTGTAAAGCTTCTGTATCATGCACTATAGTCACAGTAACAGATTGCAGAAGTTTAGTTAGCGTCTGCCTCAAACACCACCTTTACAGTTTATTTCACCCACTAGTTTCAACATGCAGATCTACTCAAAGCTTGAACATCTACACTATGTAGGACATTTGGTTTCTGTGCTGGTCTCCATGTGAATCCAACTTCAGTCTAAAAAATCCTTGAAAGGACCAGATGGTAAGTAACACCTTTTCCTACCATGCCGTATTCTTAGTGACTTAACCTTTGTTACTTGAATTAATGTGGTAAAGCACTGATAGCAAACACTGATAACTGACATCTGTGCATAGTACCTTGTTTTAGCATAGAATTCAGTAATTTTGGGTACAAAAAAATGCATCCATAATAGATAGTTCTGTAACAGCTAGCTCCAGTCTCAACCATGGTCAATGAACAGTGAATGAAATGCAGCAGGAAGAGGGAAGATGGAAAAGGGGGGGGAGGGTGAAGAGATACTGTTAACCTTTGTTATTTCAGCAATGGAGTTTGAAGTGCACATTGGAACAAACCAGAACAATTGACAGCGCAGTGAACATGCTAAGAGGGAGGGAAAAGCCAGACAGTAATGGGATCTCTCCGACTGGTAAAAGGTATCTGAATCTCCACCCTGAGGACTAAGAGATGCTTGTTCTTTTTCACACATCAGAGTTAAGTGTTATTGTTTCAGAGATGGAGAAGGTTGTGGGCTTTTGGGGTGTTTTTTTTCCTTGCTGAAGAGCTCATGTACTGAAAAACACAGTTTGGGGGAATAAAATCATGAAGTATTTGTCAGGTGGGTCATGTCTGAGTAATAGTCATTTAACAAAAAAAAAACCCACATAAAAACCACACAAGAGTCTTATTCTGAGTTTCTTCTTTTACAATGTTTCCAGAACTCTTTACTGCAGTTTAAAAACAGGTGAGAAAATGAAAAATGAACTACACATTTTGATTTTCAGCAAAGAAAATATTTTAAGTTAAATTAAAGAAAAAATAATCTTCACTGTGGGCAGAAAACCAATGAATCATTTCTGCATTCAATTCTAATTTCTCTATCAACTTCTCTTTGATTATACACTCAGGAGCATGATGAGGACTAAGCTATAGGCTACCTCATCTCCAGTGTGTACTAATTCCCTGCTAGAGAGGTTCATTATGTCTACAGGCACTAGTCCAGTGGAACAAGTCTGCTAGGTATCTATTGATAGCTTTTAACATAAACAAAAATCACAGTCATGACAGCTACCTCGGCTCTTCCATAATAGCAAAGAGAGTAATGAGGTCTGGCTGGGTGAGGGCAGCCTGCCTGGGTCGCTGCTGGTGGAGGCAATAGAGCAGGGGAGCGGTCACAAATAAAGTGACTGGGAGCGCAAAGCCACGGGTTTGTAGATTGAGCTCAGAGTTTAGGGAATTTGCTGGATGCTCCGTTGGCAGCAAAACCAAAGAGAAGACTTTCATATGCATTTGTTGGGCCAGGCAGTTTTGGATGAGAAACATGGTATAATTCCTCCTCTGCCACTTCAGAGCACAGCAGCAAGCTCCAGTCAAGCCTGCCCTCAGAGGCCATTTGGAAGGCGAGCCAGTGGCCACCTGCCCGATGGGCAGAACTTTTTGTTCAGAGCATGTCCCATTGCTGCTCTGCCAGATGAGCTGGCTGCCTTTGGGCTTCCAGGTGGGATTCAAGCTGTTGTTGACCTTTGAAGCTTTTCATGGTAGGGTTTGTTCTCACCAGAGAGACCACCTCCTTTCATCCCTCCTCCCGCCACCTTGCAGCAGCTAATTCGAGCAGAGATACTCAGCCAAGAAGTCCCTGAGTGCACATGGCCAAACTGAGGTCAAGACAAGCACCCTGGGATGAGTACATGGTGGGGAATAGAGAAGAGAGGTTAAAGAGGGACCCTCCATCAGGTGCTCCACTCCACTAATATGGAGCAACCTTGTAACTGCTTCCCAAATCCCCAGTAAATTCTTTTCCGGAATGTGTTTCCCTAATGGTCTGTCCCATATCTTATTTATTAAGCTTAGCAACAGACCAGGGGTGGGGGAAATAAAAAAATAAATTGCAAAAGCTACAGTAAAGAGATAAAACAAATACTGCTCAGGTTCCTGCAGCAAAACACGTTGGGAGGGGCTGGCAGTGGGAACTAACATTTTAGCTGTTTCAGAAACGAGTTTTTAACTTGATGGATATTTCTGCTGCATATAGACATTCTTAAATTAAAGTGAAGCAAAGCCAAAAATATTTATCAAAGGTCATCAACTTATTATTAGCTGTGTAATAGTACTGTCATCATTTTGGCTTGCAGCTCACTGAAATTCTACTCAAAGGTTTGAACAAGGTTGTGTCAGGTAATGTTCCAATAAAACAAAAGGACAGTTCTTGCCCTAAACAGTTTACCTATACAATAGCGCATATATTGCCTGTACTACTGCCTCTCTATTTTTACTTGTCATAACACAACGAGAACATCACTGATGTTACTGCAAAATAAACTGGGATCTCATCTATTGGATCTTAAATTCTTACTTTCTGATCTCTTTGACTTCCACAGGAAGGTTACACATGCTTCTTTTCTAGCTCTCTTCCCTCGCCCCCACCCTCCCAGCCCCAGATCAGGTTCTTCATGCAGAGTATTGGGAAAAATGAAGTTGGGTTTATGTTAGGACGAGGGTGTTCTACTTCAGTTATTTATTGCAGTAATCACCCCATGGAACTGTGCTTTCCTCAAATTGCACATATAAATTATCAGCTATTACTCCCTCCTGCAAAGGTTGCTGCAACCTCTTGTTTTACAGGTATAGTGAAATTTAGAGGTTAAAGCATGCTTATGACTTGATTTTTCTCCCTGCTTCACCAGCTGCCAGGGAACAGCAAAAGAAGCCAACATATTACCATATGAGCAGCTTATATGCTAACTGGAATTATATATAAGCTTTGTGAAGCATTCTGAAATGCTATACATGAGCTTCGAGAGATCTAGCTTCTCACTGCTATTCATTTTTCAATTTTCAGCTTCAAAGATCTTGGGCTTTCTCCTCTAGGCTCATCTACAAGCAGGAATCCAAGGTCTAGTCACATTGGATGATTTTCTCAGACAGAGGATTTGTTGCAGCAGTCTTGAGACAAACCAGGAGAAGAAAAAAGGAAGAAAGTTTATGCAATATTAGAGTTGCTTTTTTTTTTCCCCACATGCCATGACAATCCTATTGTCCTTCAGAGATGAAAGCAAATTTACCTTGTGGAATATGGCTAAGATTATTATGGTTTTTGTACTTTATAAGCTGCTTTTCACCAAGTCTTTTGTGTACTTCCATGCAAAACTGCTCTCCATGGTTACGTATTAGCTATTGTTGGAGATACAAGAGCACCACTGACTGCTAACAGCACTACTGGAACCAGGCTGTACTCCAACAAGGGCTTTAGTAAGAGAAGCATGAGAGATGCCATACCACCTGGTGAAGCCAGTCACAGGTAGAATAAGAAGATGCCAAGGAAAGCTAATGTCAAATGCGAAGCTACTGTCAACACGAAGGCAAGTGGTGTGTAGCACAGGCTGGAGCCCACCACCCAGAACTCAGCCCTGTAGTACCTGAGGACAATGTTCAGGGGCAATAGGCAGCTTCAACCAAGAGCTGAGATCATCAGACACACTTGTGATGACAATGCAGGTCCTAGGTCCTGTCAGGAAAGCCAGACCCAGGTCATGGTCCAGATGAACTAGGGCCGCAACCAAGTTAGAGAGCAACACTCCTTCAGCCCAGTTCAAACCAGACCAAGGACCCAGAGCTGAGCTTAAATGGAGGCCATGGGTGGGGTGGGTGAAAGCCCCAGGTGAGGCTGGTCAGGGCCATCAGGGCCTCTGAGGGCCCTCGGGGTCCCACCACTCCCTTACTATCTCCTGTTCCTTATTGTCGTGCTTTGGCCTCAGGCGGCAACGAAGAACCACGTGCCGCTGGCCCGCGCCTTCCCAATACGGGAAGAATCAGAAGAAAAAGGCAAAACTCTTGGGTTGAGACACAGGCAGTTTAACAGAACCGCCAAGGGAACAAGAAAACAACAACAATAACACGGTCAGAGGAATATACAAACACGATTACGGAACTGCCGTTCCCCGCCGCTCCCCGACCGGACCCGGGACGCCCCCGCCCGCTCCAAGCGGCGATTTCCCGCCCCCCGCCCCGGCAGCTGAGGGTGGGCATGGCTCACAGGGCATGGAATACCCGTCCCGGGGAGAATTAACCACGTCCCCGCCGGAACCAGGACACTTATTCACAGTACTAAAACTCAGTAATCGATATTTAAACATCATCCACTGAAGGTACGCTATTGAGATACAAAGGTATTTTTTCATACTTTTGTATTCCATTCCAAAAGGCTGTGGGGCTGGACCCTCAGCTGCTGAGTATCACTGGAGCTGTATCAGTTAACAGCATGGAGGAATTAGCACATGATTTTGTTCATATAACCCATCACATTGACCGATTTTTTTTATTAATCTGAGTATTTAAATGAGTTCTTACTAGAAAAAAGTAACTAGAGCTGCAAAAAAGGAACAAGGTAAGGCAAGGACAAATACATAATTATCTTGAATGTGAAAAAAAAACCCAGTGCAGCAGAAGTTCATGTTCCTTTGTGTGGAACACAGCCCAGTTAATATACAATTTAGATGCAATAGTTTTCTCTGGCTGGGAAATCTGTTTGATTTTTTTTTCCCTCAGCTTATCCTTTTAACATTTTCCTGGAGAATAGAATGACGATAGGACTGAACTGCTGCAGCAGGCTGTACAAATTCATTAATGCCATTAGCAAAATAATGATTTAAAACCTGTGTGTCAGCACTGGCAGTAACACCATACTTTTATTGAGGGTTTTCCAGTATTCCACTTCTGCCATAATGTGATCGCACAGCTTTGTCATCCCCACTGCAAGAAATATAAGGTCTTAAAAAAGCTGTATTTGCTATGTTCCTGCACGTGCTGCCCTCATAATTTCAAGTATTGAGGCCAGAGTTTGCAATCAACCAGAGTTTCCATTGCCCTCCAGAAGATGGTTTAAATAGGAACTATCTTCTGAGGTTACTTTTTAGTCTTTCTTTCAGAAATCATCTGTGGAGATGAGAAAGCCAGATGTTTTTCCCCCAGTTTTTAAACAGGCTCAGTCAGACCTACAGCTCCAAAGCATGGTGTAGGGTAAAAGAAAGCTTTGGGTCAATTGTGCTTCCCTGCTGATATCTGGTGTGGCTGGTCCAGCACATGCTGCTGCCTTCCTTCTTACTGCCCAGGAGATCTGCTCGCCCGTTTGAGGCATTTCCATACCTGTTCTGGAGCCCTAAAGCAGCAAAATGGGTGTTTCTATGCACACAACTCTGGCCCCATGTGTGGAATTTTGGATGGGAAATGCTGTCTGGGTCTAAAATTGAATGTTTATTGCCCACCAACAGCCTACAATTTGGAACATCTTTAAAAAGATGAGGAAAGAAACTGCTAAATTGAATCGGGAGAAGGCAAACTGAAGTGGTGAAGGTGCCAGTGTAGCTGGGGGGGCAGCAGGAGCAGGAAGCAATTTAAGGCAATGCTGCTGCCCTTGGGGCATGAGTTATTTATCAAATTGGACCTATCTAAAAATCTGTGCAGTCTTTAGATTGAATATTTTCTCACCTAAACTGGATGACTGCTTGCAACAACCCTCCCCTCCTTTCTTCGTTTAGCTTTGCGTGTGGTTAAATCCTGCTACAGTAATGGCCTGCCACCCACTGAAAGGACTGAAATTGTAAACAGAACCACAGGAATAACAGGTTATCTGCAGGATCGCATTGTTCCCTCTGTATGTTTTTCCCTGTCCCAGCCTCAACATTGTCCGCCTAGTTCATATTTAGACCTGTCTGTTGTCACTTCTTCTTGGCTTCTTGCTGTGCTTCTTGTCTCTTTTTCACAGTCTTATAGCTCCTAACACAAGCAGTCCTATTCTCAGCCAGCACTACTGTTATATACATGATTTATTTACTATAATGAAGTTAATGATGCAGGGTTACAATGGAGGAAATATTGGGAGAGTCCAGTGAGGGAACCAAACCATACAACAATATCAACCTGCCCGCTGTTCCTTCAGACCAGACCACAAAATGAGACTTCCAGGACGATGGAGCTAACAGAACAATGGATAACACTGAAACATCGAATATATAAATAATAACAATGAATAAAGCTTTGCTCTTTAGAGCTTTCATCACAAGTTCTGCTGATGCCTTGAGAAAGTTTCTGAAGCTCAATGGGAAATTTTAATAAGAGGTAACAACAGCACTCTCATCCGCTAAAATAACCTGATTCTGACCTATTTTATAATAGGGGTATTCAAAATAACTCCACTGACATCACAACACACTGGGGCAAGAAAAAAATAGAATCAGTCCCTTGGTATTCATAAAATAATCTGACTGGGGTACACAAAAGAAGCACGAGGGGAAACCTGAATAAATACCCTTGTAATTAAAAAATGCTTAAGCACAGATTTTTTTTTCTAAATTGGAAGCTGTTTTGATAACGTACAAGTTCATAACCGAAAGATCTGTAGCAGCTAAAATGCATCTATAGATTGAAGATGCAATGATAATCTACATATTTGATTGCAGCATTTATTCCCTAAATAAAGGAAAAAATAATGTTGATAATACAAAGTCCTGTTTTCTCTTGCAGGTGTACGTGTTCCTGCAAGAGGAACACGTAGGCTTGAGAAATCAGGCAGGATCTATCTGGGACAAAAGCATCCAGAAACTGGGCACGGCTGTTATCAGCTGAAAGCACTATTTTTGTTACGGGGTCATACTGTCACAATTCACAAACAGGTAAAGAATTTAAGGATAGAATCATAGAATGTGTTGGGTTGGAAGGGACCTTTAAAGGTCATCTAGTCCAACCCCCTGCAGTCAGCAGGGACATCTTTAACTAGATCATGTTGCTCAGAGCCTCGTCAAGCCTGGCCTTGAATGTCACCAGGGATGGGGCTTCCACCACCTCTCTGGCCAACCTGTGCCAGTGTCTCACCACCCTCATTGTAAAGAACTTCATTCTAATGTCTAATCTAAACCTACCCTGCTCTAGTTTAAAACCATTGCCCAAGATGGAGGGAAAGATTTCATAAATAGAGGATAGGGTGTAGTGGGAGGTCTACAACTGTGCTATGATACCAGCTTTTAAGGCTTTCACTAGTTTTCTACCTTTAGCTTTTGGGTGTCCCCACTTCAGTGGTGTAGGACCTTTCAGGCTGCCACAGTGGAGCTCTAGAACAAGGCTGAGGGAGACCCTGGGATGCTTCACAGGTATGAAGCTGGTACTGGGCTTGGATGTGATCTCATGTGTTCCTCAGAGTTAAGGCTTCCTCTTCTATTAAACACATTGGCTATACTCACTCTACGTACATCAGAGGCCTGAGGAAAAAAACCCAACCTGCTTTCTCTGTCTTCTGAAAAATAACTAGGCATAGAAAGGGGAAATAAAACTGCTGTCTTCTGGCAAAGTGTCTAAATCCTTTGGGCGGGTGAAAAAGAGGGCTGAATGAGGCCTGCGGGCTACCAGGCCATTGACAACACAAAGCCAGAAAAAGTTGAGAATGTTCCCACTCATTTCACTTCATCTTTGCTGGGTACACGTGCTTACAGGATGCTGGGAGCAGAGGCAGGGTTGTCTAATCCTACTGCCGAGAAATCTTAAATTAGACCTCAGATTCAAGGTGATGCTGTGGCACAACTGAAGCACAGGTGCACCTGAGGTAGGCTTAGCTAAACACCTGAAAATGAGGGGCAAAGACTTTAGATGCTTGGTCTTGTATGACTTCTCTTTGCTGCTGTTAGCAGAAGTAGATAGACAAGCCTTGCTGTGGTACACTTAAATTTCTGCTTGTAGCAGGGAAGGTACCTGTACAGCGTAGTGAAATTTTAATATTTTATGTAGTGAAATGAGGGGAATCGTTAGCTAGAAATCCAGTTTTCTATGGAGAACTGGGTCTGGGGTGGTTGTGTTATCGCATCTCAGGAGGCAAGTCCTGATGCCAAGAATCTGTTTCTCTCGTCTTTCTTCCTTACACGTACCACTAAATGTGGTGTGTGTGAGGTGGCTGACGCTTCTTTTCCTTCAAACCTTTTTTCTTCCTTTGCATTGTCAAAGTGCTTTTGTCAACAAACATGAATAGATCCAGCCATTGCCTTCTGTTAAAAAGTAAAAGAAAAAAATTTTTAAGGCTGATAAGAAATGAAAGGCAAGGAAAAAAAAAACCAAACAAACCACTTTTAAAAATAAAATCTCACTTTTGTATTACTATTTGAATGACTTTAACTCTTCTTTCGTGTACTAATTTTCAGAATTTCCTTATTTGTGAGCTCAATTTCATTTGTTAAGGTTTTTAAAACCTTAGTTATTTCCTTCAAGCTGGGGTTTTTCTTTTGTTTTGTTTTTTAAGAAGACATTGTTCTCATATGTTCCCTGCTCTGGCTAGAGTAATTTCATGAGAAGAAGAGAATAATACAAACAATTCTATTAGCTGATCTAAAAATAATATATATAAAAAAAAGGAAAGAAACGACCCTTTGAGGCACGTTTCAGCAAGTGCTCATGTCCAGACTGATCTAATAAAGGTTTAAATTGAGGTTTGAAGTTGTAGGAGGTGATAAAAATGAATGACCTGCCTACAAGGATTTACCTATGCTCTCTCCTCTGAAAGGAATTTGCTTAAAATTCCCCTCTTGCAACTGTGGCTGTGAGGATCCCACTCTCTGACCTCTGCATTATTAGTCATCCACCTTTTTTGCTGTCTCAGTGACTTCAACCTTTTCAACCCCCCTCCTTTCTGACACGTCTCAGAGGTTTGGGGATATTTATTCTCCTCTTCCCCCCTGCTATTCCTCTCTCTTTGTATGCGAATGTGGTGGATGAGTTCCCTAAACACTCTACAGGCAAATCTTCCTGTGGGTTGACCTCCCCATTTTGTGGAGTAAAGCTGTAATATGTCTTTGTCAGCTCATACCTGAGCATATGGTGGTATTTTAGTTGTGAATAATTTCCTCAATCTCCATAAGGAGGTAGGGAAGAACTATGCATAGACAAACTTTTTTTTTTTTTTATCCTTGGTACCTGATCCAAAGCTCCTTGGGGTTGTCTGGTGTTTCATAAACAACTATGAGTGTAGTGTCTTGGAATAAACACATTTGTACTTCTCATTCATTGCAAACATCCTTCACTGCATGGTGTGTTGTGGGGTTTTTCTGCTCTCAGTATAGAAGTTGAGGGTCCAAATGACCCTTTGCAAATCCAGGTGGCCCTGTGACTCCTGATTTCTGTCTCTTTCTCCATGCAATAGTGATTTCATTTGCAAAACCAGCTGTCTAGGTCATTGCATTTTCCATGTTTTCTCCAGACCACTTTGGCAGTGGGACTGTGGTCATCAACATTTATGAAGGTGTGATCCAATGAAGGGAAAAGAGAGAAGATGCAACAGTGCAGTGACAATCCTTTAGTTTAGTACTTGCACAGTACTTATGCTTAATACATATGGACTTTTTTTAATATTTAAAATTTATTTTTTTTAATGGAAAGTACACACATTGAAGATCATTCCATTATGTATCTCTTTGGCATCATGCTACTCTGTGTCTCTTAGCTGAAGTGAAACGGAGACTGTCTAGGTGAAATCTAGGAAAACCCTAAAGAACATGGTTTCCCTATAAAACATGTTTTCTTTCAAATAAAGGGAAATATCATTTACTGTTCTGCTTTACAGTTGTAAAGCAGAAGTTACAAGAAGGACATTAAGTTTCTCTGGTATAAAGGGAGTGCAAACCAAATCAGAAACACTTTCCTCCACCAGTTTTCTGTCATTTAATGCCCGTACTACAGAAACAGCCCCCAGAAGAACTCCTGCAGAAGATAACAGATGTTTTCCTCTGATTAACCTGGATGGAGTGGGTTTAGCGTGTGCCAAGTCCCAAAGTTCTTACTCAGGCAAAACTGCCAGAACCTTCATTAATAATGCCAGAAGGACATGATGTAAGTATTAAAATACAAAATAAAATCCATTCAGTAATATAGAGTAAAACAACTCAAGTCTAGCCTAAAATGGTGCATTGGCTTCAGATCTGATGTGTTTTGTCAAAGTAATGGTCTGCTCCAAAGCATTTTGCTAGCAGGAGGAGAGGGTAGGGCATGGACTGTGAAGTAGTGGATGAATGATAGGAAAAGAAAGAATCCTCATCCTCTGAACATCTCTGCTTTGATCCTAGGCAAATTAGACATCAGGAAACACATTGAATGAAAACTTTCTTTCCAATAAACACTGAAAAAAAAAATCTGAAAAGATGATTTAACAGGACAATGACACAGAAGTGTATAATGAATCTGGACCTGTGCTGCTGCATTTGTATAGGCTTTCCAGCAATAAAGTAGGTTAAAAGACAAATTAATTGTATGCTTCCTCTTCAAGAGAAAGAGACCAATGTAGTTACTATGGCAACTACTTGCAATTCATCCTATTAACTTTCTTATTGCAGGAACAATCAATAATGATACAGATCGCTTTAGGATAAAATATACATGAAGGCTTTTAAAAAAATATATTGTTTGCTCTACTTTCAAATAAAATCTGATATGCTCTTGAAAAAGCAAAGTCAATGTTAGACAGAAGCAAAATGTGGATTTGCCAGAAGCAAAAGAAAGGTGAGTCAAATTGTACCAAAATTCATCTTCTCCTCTTAGCAACTTCAGCAAACTGTTCAGATTAATTTCTTCTGAAATGTTTTGACATTTGTGTTGACTCTGATTGTGAAGGTTGTACCTTATTTAAAGGCATAATATCATGTGCCGATATCTCTGCTCAAACTGGTCAGGTGTATTCATGCTCTTTAGAAGGACTAGGTAACTACTGCAAAAGCCTTTTGGAAATGCTGTGCTGTCAGCATTGATGCCTCACTTTCTTAAAGAGCAACCACAGATCTTGTACTGTCTATGTCACATTATTTTTCAGACAAGAAACAGCAAGATGGACCCAGACAGATACCTCCTGATTCCTGTGACCCAGGCAGACATAACAGTCAGGCTTAGTCTCCCGACTGAGGAAGTCTCCCTGGTGAAGCTATAGGATACTGAAAATTCTTAGTCTTCCCCTGTTTGATTTTGTGGTTTCCATCCCACCCATGGTATTTGCCTGCACCTTTGTTCTGGAGACTACATCGGCTTCAGAGGTACTCAGCCACTAGGAGAAAGCTACCTGAGACGGGAATGAATCTAATTTTTGAGTGTGCTAAAGAAGTAGGAAACTTCAAGAACAATTTTAGGTTGTGTGATTTTTCAGTGGAAGTTGGCATTGTATGGACATCTAGATGGGCAGCAGGTATGAAGTGAAGAATAATGGTTAGAACATCAGGTTGGGTCTTGAGAAAGGTGTATTTCTTAACTCAGCTGAGACTTTCCTGTGAGGTTTTACATAATAACTTTCTTTGTGTCTTTTTCCTTGTCTCATATGTGATGATACAGTGCTCCCTTGCAAATATCGAGAAAATGGAGCAGTCATGACTCCAAGGTACCTGGATGTCAGACTGATGCAGGCGTATAATCTAAAAGTTGTGTCTTCTCAAGGACATCCCAGAGCATTGCAAATATTAGCCTTAGATTGCTTTAAGCGTTTCTTTCTAAGCCTGGGGGAGTCTTTCAATTTCTTTCAGTGATATTTGAATCAGACTAACTGCCTGCAAACTGTATAAGCGGAGAAGATCTATTCCAGCCCCCAGTATTTTTCCATCCAAGTCACTGTTCCAAGTCCCTTCTCATTGAATATGGCCCTGTTATATCAAGAGTTGATGACTCAAGCTCTGTTTACGTGCATATGATTGTAAATATGTAATACATTTTCCAGTTTATAATGCTTGAAAAGCCAGATATGGTTTACTGCTATCTCACTTACAGGTGTGAATCATAATATATTATAGCAAATTTAATGCAGCAGCACTGTGTGGATTGCTGAGGGCATTGTCTCATGAATGTGTCAGTCTTCTAACACTGCAGAGTTTTCTGAAGATGCATTTCACTAGATTGAGTACATAAATCTGAACTGCCTGGGAAGCAGGAATGATGGAACAGGAATATTTCTGTTTTACAGAGAAGTTTGCACGTCCCAACTTTACGCATCTGTTGCAGTTTCGTAAGCCACAATTCTACTTGTGTTTTTTCTGACTTACAGACGTGGGTCCTTTCTATAGAAATTCTAAATTCAGTTCATCTTCAAAGGAAGAATACAAAATACTTTTAAATGGAAAAGTGGAAGGTATTGCACAAGTTAATTCACTTCAAACTGAAGCTTTTGATCTGCTGTTCTTAGATCACTTCATTAATATAAACACAACTGAAACAATAACATCTTCTTTTCCAAATCTCCCCTACTCCTAAGTAATTTAATTTTTTCCATGTCATTTGAATTCTTGATCTACAAGTAACCTCTGCCTCTTATCTCTATTGCTTCAAACTGTGTATATCTTACATATTTCTCTCATACCAAAAACCCTGAAACACCTTTCCCTTGCAGCTGCCCATCTAATCAAAACAAAACAACCCTCCTATAGTCTCTCTCCAGGTCATACAAAAGTTATTTCTGGGTCATGGGGCTTCTCAAAAGACCATCTTAACTGTAGTTGCAAACTTAGAGATGTTTAACCATACTGGCTGTATGTTCTTCTGCTTATTGCTCTTTCTCAGGCCCACCCCATAAATACATCTTTATTTACCTCATTGGTCTCTGTCTTTTTTTCCCCCTGCTCCACCTCTTATTTTAAAAAAGTATAAAATCAATATCAGTAATATTAACCAGGTCCAAACTTTGCCTTCATTTAAAGAAAGGTGTTATTGAGAAGAGAATGCTCACCAAAAAAAAATGCAAAAAAACCCCAACCCCTGAGTACTTTTGGATATTCTTGTATGAGCCCAATGAAAGAAAACCTGACAATCTACTGTCAGTTTAGGGTTTTTATAGAAAAAGATGAGCAGCAATTCCTAGAAGATGCATTTAAAAGCTCTACACAACCGATCTCTATGTGGAAACTTAGTTTTCTCCTGACCTTTTAGTTTTTTTTCCCCCACTCTTAAATTTTAAAAATCTTAAGGGGAAACTGTCACAGTATATTTGTAAAGTACACAGTGAAATATGAAGGCTCTTCCAACACCAATAATGCTGTGCATACTGGGAGTCTTCATCCAAACAGTTTAGTTATACAATACACCAAATCAAGATGCTGAGAATCAAAATAGTATCATCATAAATTGGATTTAGGGACTGCTTGGAGTATGAAAGCAATAACTGAGACTTCACAGAGAGGGTTTCTCTGTTGTTAGAGAAACACGTACAATATATCTGGGAAATGGTTCGGTGGGGATCCTTGTAGCAGGTGGCACTGAGAGCACGGTGACAGCAGAGATTAAAAAAGAAAGCAAGACCTGGCAAGAAAAGCCAAAGCAACATGATGCCATCAATTTAGGTCCTTGCTGCCTCAGCTGCCACAGCCCATGTTCATGGATGAGAGTTGTGACTGAGTGATATGAAATAAAAGAGAGGTGACTGACCAGTCACTTGGCAAATAACTGAACATGCTTCAATGTTTTTGCAAATATTTTTTTTTAAGAAAACTTGGTCCTGAACTCCTAACTATCTGAGGAACAGCACCAGATTTGGTAAACTTGCTCTATTTGAGATCACAAAGATAAAAAGTCTCACTTAGAATACACGTGTAGACATTTTAGCTGGCAGGCACCGCTGTTTGCATTTGTACTCTTTAAATGAAATAGCGTAAATTAGTGCAACACAAAGAAGTGTGTGCATGAGAAAGGCTTTCGTGAGGCAGGAGCAAGGTGTGAGTCTGGCCCTCTGCAGTGCTGACAGCTCCTCTTCAAGCGCACCAGCTCTTGCAAATACTGTCTGAGGACTTGCAATTCTCACCATGCTGTAACAGCAAGATGCTGAATTTAAGATCATATGTTCCCTTTTGGAAGCCAGGAAGATAAATAGAAAAAAAGACCTTGACATTGTAGAGCCTCTTGTGGATTTACATGAGGATGGATAAATCTGTAGTCCTAGTGTTGCTCAAAATATTCCTGGCTTGTGCCCTTCACGTGAGATAATACAAGAAAACCACATGACCATAGTGAAGACAAAATACTATTAACACATGGTTATTCACTTCCCAGTGATCACTGAGTATCTAAACTGGTAATATCTAAAGCCAATACTTGCTCATAATATACTGCTACTATAGCATATATATCAAGGATTTCAGATGACTGTGCCAGTTCAGAGCTCTTTAAAGATTTTCTCTTCAATGATCACTGTACAAATACTGTACAGTTGCTGAAGTTGGGGTAAATAAGAAAGCTTCTCACCTTTATTCCTTTGCTTGTGCATTTCCATAACTTTATTAAGACAGATAAAAAGCCTATGTGCCCCTGAAAACCATGTAACTGCATTGGTCATTTTGTAGCAGGATTCCATTAATCAATATCCCAGGGATAACCAAAAAGATAACAGAAGCTTCTGGAATTAAAATTGCTTACTTTGGACTGCAACAGGACCCACTAATTCCTACACTTCTTACAGGTAGTTACAGGCTCTGAATGACGGGGCATAAAGCCAGCTTAAACCAATTGCAAATCTGAATAGTATACAGAACCTGTTAAGCATTTCCTATGTTTTTATAAGAGAGTTCCTTACTCAGTGTTGGTAGGAACCTGCCACTCCTAATGATGCCAAAGGAATCAAAGTAGGGATAGTAAAGGATGCATCACTTGAGACCAGCTGTATGGGATTTCTCATGATAAGACACCCAGACAGGAGGTGAAGGATGGTGGAGTACAGCCAGGTTTAAAAAACAAAACTATATCAGCAAAGGGAAAATAAAATTCCTTGTCCCGTCTATTCGGATTTGCATTTTGGAATTTTCCCCTCTTGAAATATGGCTGCACTCTTTCTATAAATCTGTTGACCTCTGACCATAAGAAATTAAGTTCAATGATTTTCTGATTTCTTTGGAATGTTAGCCTCATAGAATTAAATATCCTCGTGGAATTAATTGTCATGTAAGACTGCAATTTTTGGAATACTAAGTTACACCTTCTCAAAAGAGGTAGGTCTCCACATGACCACATCTTAAACTATTTTTGAAAAAGCATTACATATCCAAAAATTTAAATAGGGGTTCAAAACTCTTTTACTGAAGGTCATGCTTTACTTGTTATGTATTCAGCTGGAATATTTATTTTGCTTTTTGATCAATAGTCGCTGTACCAATCCCTCTGTTATCTCTAATTCTGTGACAGTCACTTCCCTTTTTGTCAGTTAAAAATGTGAAGAGATGATTAAAGAAAATGTCCAAATTGGATATCCATGTGCTGATTCAAGCTCTGTAATGTCAGTTGAAATACAGCTCATAATTTCAGTAGACTTTGAGTTAGACCCACGCTTTGTGACATTATCTGTCTCAGTATTCTGCATCTTCTATTTCTCTGCTTCATCTGAGTTCAGGTTTGCTGCCCTTCTTACTGCTCCTCCAGAAAAATGCTGCAGTCGCTATGACATCTGAGATGCACCCAATCTCTCCCTTATTCCCTTGAAGTTACTTCTGTGTTTAAATAATGTCAACTTTAATTGTGTTTGAGATGAAGGTAGAGGAAAACTGAGGGATTGACTCTCTGGTCTCATGGTTAATGCGCTCCAATTTGGGATGAGGGGAGGTGTCAAGTTCAATTCTCTGCTTCAAATAAGGAGGATGGATTTGAACTTAAATCTCCTGTATTCCTGTGATTAACCCTGGGCAGCTGAAGGAAGGTCTCTATTTCTCCCTTCCTCCTCCTGGTTGTGCTTTGATCTGATCAGGAAAACATTCCTATCTATATGTTACAAATTGCATAAGGTATGTCCCTCCAGTCATGGGATAAGCACTCCATCTCCCAAAAAACAAAACTGAAGCCATAATATATTCCTCAGTATTTCCCTCTGGCAGATGTAGACAGTGCCATTGTAAGCAGGCTGGCTTTTACTCGGGAGTGCATCCCACTAAGAGCATGGTGGACCTGAG
This sequence comes from Larus michahellis, assembly GCF_964199755.1. Classification (NCBI taxonomy): domain Eukaryota; kingdom Metazoa; phylum Chordata; class Aves; order Charadriiformes; family Laridae; genus Larus; species Larus michahellis. The sequence continues at coordinate 12,755,577 of NC_133905.1, read as the reverse complement.
AATACTACCAGGAGGCTGGTTCCAGAGATGGGAAACCAGAGCCAGGCTGACATCCATCCTGTACATCTAAACCAGTAGCCCTTATCTGAGTGCCATGGTTTTGGCCAGGTTGGCTGATGTTGACAGATGCTCTCCTCCACCTCCTGCACCAAGGAAAGGAAGAAGAAAGATAAAGAGATTTATGGGTTTAGAAAAAACTAAGCTACTTCAATTAAATATTAATGATAAAATAAATACTGAAACAGTATATATATACAATGTATATAAACACATTCAAAACCAGATCAAGCACCTAGGAAGATGTCACCAGCAGGCACTAGGAAAGTTCCAGACTGGACTCAGTGACAGATGGGAACTGGAACACACTGACCTGGATCAAAGGGCAGACGAGCTGACGGGGTCCTCCTCAGACATCAGTCACTGAAAAACAGGAGCCACCAAAGAAGCAACCCCTTGAAGAAGAGCCACTAGAGAACCAGCCTGACCCCCTCCCTCCCTCAGCCTTTATACAGATCATGGCGGAGGGGATGGAGCACCCGATTGGTCAGTTTGGGTCACCTGACCTGTCCCCCCTCCCCACAGGTGTGACCCCTCCATGGGTAACACCGGGTCAGCTGACCCCGGTTGCCACGGCAACGAGTGTGGGCCCAGGCCTGTCCTGAGCAGAACGTGGCCCCGCTGCACACCAAACCGGGGCACTGAGTTACCTGAGATGGGCATTATTTCATTCCCTATTATACTAGCGACATACGTCTCCGTTGGAGCATTAGATGTAAAGCAAGCTGAAAACTTCAAAGGACCATGACATTAACATTCTGTAGTTTTCTCTTCCTTGATGGTATCAAAAGCAGGACTCCCACTGATATCAGTTAGTAGCATCCAGCCTGCTGACAAAGCAACAAGTCTATTTTTTTAAGAGGCTAACAACTCTGTGAGAAGGTCAGAGGGCACCTTACTACGAGAGCAGTCAGCAGCCATCAAGAGCATGCTACAAATTCTGCAGGTGGTGCAGCTTGCACGTTCAAGTACTACCCAATGTCTGCTCCAGAAACATCTGACCTTAATTTGCTATGAGCTATTTTCAAAGGGAGCTTGACTTCTTTCCAGCTAAAATATTGTGACTAGAGAAAGAAAACAAAACACACAAGGGTTAAAAATGAGGCGGGATAAATAAATAAAGTATATTGGATAGGATAATGATCTGAGACCAGCTGTTGCTGAACAAACATTTATTATTATAAATCATCAGAGGCCTAATAAAATATAGACTTAACAGAATAATACCAAACAAAAATGCTTATGTAATAATTAAACATGTAAAATTCACAGCTCCCTCGAAAATTAATTTTTTCAGGGACAGATCCAAATCTATTTCACTTGCATGCAAATCACTCAAAGACAGCAGTGCAGAAAATCCTATGCCTTTGCTAAGATTTATTTAATCATTTAAAGCATGATTTGTGTTGAGACAATGAAGACATAATTGTAAAATACTCCTGGTTATAACATTGCAGTGCTAGAGAATTCCAAATAAATGCTTATATTCTGGGCTTCTTTCTACTGGAGGAAAAAGTGGGTCATATTAAAAATGCTAGACATGACAAGCTGTACTAACAGGTGCTTGGGTAAACCTTAGATTTCCTTCCATGATTTATTTCTATCAGCTAATATGCCAACACTGCTGGAATTCAGCACAAAGTAGCCGAATTCGGAAGAACACAAAAAGCTAAATGGAATGAACAGTGCTGGCCAGGAAGCTGGCCAACAGGAAAAGGACGGAGGTTATGAAATGTCTTCCATGTTAATGTGTGTGAACATGCGTCTTCACGTATGGTAGTGGAGAGGAGCTGAGTTCTGTTTTACAGAGCTATAAACAGAGTACATCAGCTCTCCTGGTGTGAGTATAAGGCATAAATAGGTCTTGCAAAGTTAAGCAATATCAATGCATTGTCCCCAGGCAAAACGGAGATAAAAATAACTTGGATTTTGAGAGAAGGAAGCGAAGCTAATAAAAATTTCTAAAAACCCCAACAAAGAAAACAATCTCTTTAGATGGTGACAACAGCTGAAGAAGCTGAGGTTGATGGTGAGATCACGAACACTTCAGCCTTCCCAGAACAGATGCCTGAGCCTTCCCACTGAAAGTCCATTTGCTGCAATAAAAAATGGCAGCATTTGGCTTCTGCAACTCCCAATTACTCTCAATTAAACTGAAGCTGCTTTGACCCCACTCTTTTAAACCCGAACCTGAAAGAAATAGCAGATTTAAATAAGACACTGTCTGAAAGCTGAAGGGCAACGGAGTTGTGAGCAGTAAACAATGGTGGTGTAGCTCAGGGGTGGGAATATTTGCTTGCGCATGTTACACACCATCACTTGTATTTACATTATCTTCACTCTCTTTCCCTGAAATCTCTCCTGAGTCCCTGCACAGATAAGGCTGCCTGAGCGTCAACACTCTGTGGCACTCCAGTGTCGCTCCCCAAAGGGATGCTTTTCCAAGGCATGGCTTTTGACATCCAAAATGACAACCTCTGTTCTGCTTGGACGTTTCAGCAGCCTTTTGGTACCTCTTCCTGCCACTCCGGGTACTCCCCATCTGTGTTGAATGGAGAGCAGTAGATGTTGTCAATGTGCAGAATAAAATAATAATTTCCCTTTATTTGGTGACAAGGTCTTTGACTGGCATGGGGTTAAGCTGAGCAGGTAGTGAATGGCTTTAGAAAAGGAGCTGAAGATGCCGCAGATTCATAAAATGACATTTTAATCAAGCCTCAAGGAATTTGCTAATTACATTCAACTGCACTTAAAGGAAAAACAGGAGTTGTCAGGATTTTGTGGAGACAAGCAGAAAATGTGTTTGGGTACACTACTGATTATTATGAATACCCTAGTGTCATATTATCCAGGAAAGACACAGTGGCAAATCCTAGAAAAAGTCATATTTGCAATTTTCTTTCCAGCTTCACTTTGGAGTAAATTTGGTCACCAGTTTATTCTTTTTTTTTTTTCCTTGCAGTACGTCTTTTCTATATTTAAGTATGTATAATGGATCTGCTAAAAAACATCAGAGACCATTAAGCCAGAGAAGCATGAAATCAAGTAGAAATTATTATTTTAATTCTATGCACTTGTGCATAACAGTATGAACATGGTGCCAAATAAACATTCATCAGAACTCCAGCGAGTACTCAAGACAGTAATCTGATTTTCACTTTGGAAGCAGGAAATACATGCCTGCATACGTTTCAAGAGAAATTTAGCTGTAAAAACCAGCTTGTATATATTCTGACAGGCAAAAGGAAATGTCAGTTACTCAATAGTAATTTTATTGTTAAGAAACTCTTCAAATGGCAGCACTGGGGCTTGACAGACAAGTACCAATCTGTAAACTTTGTTAATCATGTGCGCGATACAGAAACATAAGCTCAGTGTTCATGAACTTTGCATGATCCTGCCTCATCATGAGCAGGTTTGGAGTCTCAATCTCATGTAATTTCTAAAGGGAATCTCCCGACTGACTTGGTCTAGTTTGTGGCAGAGATCATTGGCATGTTACAGGCACAGGAAAATGAATGCCGTAAGAGGTACCATGTTCTGTACAGATGTTCTGCCTCACATTGAACCTGTAGGCATGGCAAAGGTGGGACACAGTACAAGACAGTTGGAAAGTCTATTTAACTGGCGATGGACAACTGGCCAAAGAGGAAGTTTCCTTCACCCTAGAACAGATCAAAACTTTACACTTCGGTTTGGGATAACAAAGATGTTGTGAGACATGGATGATATCGAGCTAGGAAATACAATGTTGTTCCTCACAGAATCACAGAATCTTCATGGTTGGAAAAGACCCTTAAGATCATTGAGTCCAACCAAACAACCTACAATCTCTGCCCTTCAGAGCATGCCCTGAAGTGCCACATCTAGACGTTTCTTAAAGACCTCAACCACCTCCCTGGGCAGGCTGTTCCAGTGCCTGACCACTCTTTCAGTAAAGTCATTCTTCCTAATATCTAATCTAAACCTCCCCTGCCGCAACCTCAGACCATTTCCTCTGGTCCTGTCATTCGCCCGGGAGAAGAGGCCAACACCCACCTCTTTCCAACCTCCTTTCAGGTAGTTGTAGAGGGCAGTGAGGTCTCCCCTCAGTCTCCTCTTCTCCAAGCTAAACATGCCCAGCTCCCTCAGCCTCTCCTCATATGCCCTGGTCTCCAGACTGCTCACCAGCCTGGCAGCTCTCCTCTGGACACGCTCCAGCACTTCTATGTCCCTCTTGTACAGAGGGGCCCAGAACTGAACACAGCCCTCGAGGTGAGGCCTCACCAATGCCGAGTACAGAGGCACGATCACTTCCCTGCTCCTGCTAGCCACACTATTCCTGATACAAGCCAGAATGCTGTTGGCCTTCTTGGCCACCTGGGCACACTGCTGACTCATGTTAAGCTGGCCATCCACCAGCACCCCCAGGTCCTTTTCTGCTGGGCAGCTTTCCAGCCACTCTTCCCCAAGCCTGTAGTGTTGCTTGGGGTTGTTGTGACCAAAATGCAGGACCCAGCACTTGGCCTTATTAAACCTCAGACAGTTGGCCTTGGCCCATCAATCCAGCCTGTCCAGGTCCCTCTGTAGAGCCTTCCTACCCTCAAGCAGATCAACACTCCCACCTAGTTTGGAGTCATCTGCAAACTTACTGAGGGTGCACTCCATCCCCTCATCCAGATCATCGATAAAGATATTAAACAAAACTGGCCCCAAAACTGAGCCCTGAGGGACACCACTGGTGACCGGCCACCAAGAGGATTTCACCCCATTAATCACAACTCTCTGGGCACGGCCATCCAGCCAGTTTTTAACCCAGCGAAGAGTACACTTGTCTATGCCATGATGCGCCAGCTTCTCCAGGAGAATGCTGTGGGGGACAATGTCAAGGACCTTACCAAAGTCCAGATAGACAATGTCCACTGCCTTCCCCTTAAGGACTTAATCACAATTAGTCCTTTTTAAGTGCTGCTTCCTTGTCTCCATGGCCCACTCTGCCACTCTTGCTTTCTTTTATGGAGCAGCTTGCAAAGCAACATGAGTTTCCTTGTGAAAATTCCTGGACTTTAAATGCAACTGATGTTAGCACTGAGGCTGAAGTGCTGGTGGAACTGCATGCTCCAGGCTGTGGCTGCATGGCTCGTGCTGCAGAGTGTGTCTGGGCAAAAGAGGAGTTCCCTCTGAAGGGTTTAAGAGAGATGACCTCCAGTAGTAACAGATACAGGGCTGCTACTGCCTAGTTTATACTCAATTAATTCATTTTAAAGAAAGATCTTTTTTATAGGAAGAGAACTATAGCACTTTTAGAACAATAAGTAGAGTAATGCTCTATTACAAGCTAATATAGCTATTTCCTACCTGTTACAGTGTTTGAATGCCATCACTACCATGCAGCTCAGGGAGAAGGAAAGGGACCCGTGCTTTCTGGTCAGGGACTGAAACCCAGGGGAGAAGAGCATTCCCCCAGGGCTTTAAGGGAACCTGCTGAGGAGAGTCTAATCTGGGCTCCCTGAATCCCAGCTTGGTATCTGAGGCACTTAACAGTCTTTTTCACTAGTCTCACTGCATCTTAAAAGGGCTCTGAGCACATTGGTAATTCCTGGGTGTGTCAGCAACCTATTTACATCTATTAATAAATTCAGTAGACAAAAGGTGACAGAAAGTGTGAAAAGAGAGTAGGATATCAAAGCTTGAGTTTATAGAGTAAGAAAATAAATAGTGGAAGTAACTGAAAAGGAGAAAGTCCTCTCAGGTATTTTATGTCACTTAAGTACGATCTTGATGAGCATCCTTGAAGAACAGAAGCTAGTCTAACAGGGAGAAAGCACCAGCCCCTTCCTTCCCAGATAAATAATCTGATGTAATAGATGATACACTATGATTGAAAGCTGAATATTTCAACAGGTCTTCTCCTCACTTGCCAGTGGTATGTTGGTTTAATGGTCATGGTTTAATACCATCTGACTAGAACTGCACTGTGCCATTCCCCTTTGGTGATAAGTGGAGAAGAGTTCCTCTAATTCCTGTGTAAAATGCAAAATAAAGCATCTCAGCCCACATGCTGCCTTTCGTCATGGAAATAAATGGCTGTAAGAAAAGGATGAAACAATATTTCCCTGCTTTCCTTGCTTTTCTGGCTTCTTGATGTTGTCTGTGCTGCCCTTTGCTCTGTCATCTCTCTCCCTGGCTCTCAGAAGGAGGAGGACACTGTGGCATACTAAAGAGCTGAAGGCATTTAATGAATAACAAAACAGAGAGTGCACTTTCACAGACTCCGTAATTCCAGAAAATGCCTTACAGAGGGTAAGGCATCGAAATCCCCAAAGTTTCAATGAGGGAAAAGAGGCATATCTCTTCTCAGTTTGCACTGTGTGAGAAGGAGCTGTGAACTCAGGATGACATGCCTGCTGGCATTATGGGGGTGACATCTTCCACAGCACTCAGAGTAACAGCTTCCACTCCTGCTCTTTCACTTTTAAGGGTACTTAGGTCCTTTGGGACAGTTACAGCCTTGGCCCCACAGCCTTTATGGTTTAAGTTCCTGACCCCGAGAGGAAGCCATAGCCCTGGTGTGTGCATCCAAACTCTTCACACCGCACACGGGAAGGCCAAAATACCTCAGCAAAGTAAGACAGAGTATCCACAGCTGTGTGGAAAATCACCTGGAGTGGCTTCCTAGAGCTTCAAACCCCAAAGCGACTCAGGCCCTTCCTGCATCTCAATTGCTGATGCCTGCTCTGCCTGTGACCACTTGTGCCAACAGTACAGCCAACCTCCTGCCTCACCTCCTGCTAGATTAGCTGACCCACAAGAACTCTGGTCTCTAAACTAATAAACAAGCATACTATAAATGTACCCTATACTGTTGTCTTTGCTGAGGAAAGTTGCTGATCTTGTGCCTGTTTAGGTGATTGCCATCAATCAAAGTTGCTTCAGAACAGAGAATCTGTAAAACACACAACCCAAACTTATAGTCTAAGTTAAATGCAAGCCATACAACAGATAATTGAATATGTGATTACCATCAAAAACACTCACTAGGAAATGGAATAAGGACTACTAGTAGTATCTTTAAAAATGCTGCATAATTTGAAGAATAAGAAAGAACTATGTAGAAAGCTTATTTGGAACAAGATAAGGAAAGAAATGTACAATATTGCCTTTTATTAATTTCTGGTAAGACTTTGGATTTTTTCTCAGTACTGTTCTCCTAAGTATCAGGTTAAATCACTCCTTTGATGTGTACTGTACTCTCAGTGCTGTGCTGAAATCTTTCCACTAAGACAGACAAGGCTTGATGCTACAGATGCTCTTTGAGATCCCCTACTCATGGACTGTGGCGGGTATGAGACCATACCCTTTTGCTCACCGATACCTCAACCAAACAGAGGCAGTCTCTAGCAAGTGCTTAGCTGATCAGATGAGACCACACAAATATCAAAAGAACCTGTGCTCCAGGCAGAGAGGCACATTTCTGAAGATAAACCTCAAGCAAGTTAACTGTATGGATTTACTTAAAACCTCTCACGTGGGAGAAGGCATCTCCCCATGGCTTTGGTTGAACACTCCCCAGTTAAACCACCTGCAAGTTAGTCCTCGCAGACAACAGATATGCAGCAAGACTGTAGCCCCCACAGTGTTACTTTAATATGGAAGTGAAAAAGAAGAATATTCTGCAATTTTGTAAGCCTCTTCCCTAGCAGGGAGCTGGCTTGGGAGACAGCCGCTCGCAGCTCCACTGTTTCTCCTCTCTTAGCCACTCGAATACCTCACACATCTGCACACACACTACAACATTTGCATTTAATCTATCAGGTAAGCAGCTTTGGGCTGGTCGTAGGACAGCAATGCAGCTAACCATTCTGTCCTTTAACTCCAGCAGCTTTTTCCATGTAACATTAGCATAGGTTTGGAAAAGAACAGACTGCACATGAATTAGTGTCCTCGTATTCCTGTGCCTGGAATGAATTCTCTTCCTGGCATGGTTTGCTGTCTCTTATAGAAGAGGATGGCAGAGACAAGAGGAAAAGTAAAGCGACTGAGAATTTCAAAGTGTCCAATGTATTTGGAGCTTTTCATACAGTTTCAAACAAGAGTGAGTAGCCTCTAGTTCCTCCTGGGTTGCCATGGATTAGGAGTGCTTTAGTACTACCTCCTTAATCCTGGTGCTTATTAACATCTAGCTGTCCAGGGAGCAACAGTGGAAGAGATGTTTCGGGGGTGTTTGCTAGAATTTCAGATGCTTTGAGCTGACTGTAAACTTCATTTTAGTCCTAATGTAAGAGAGACATCAAAGTGAAGTATTGATTAAACTGCAACACTAGGCGGGCTGGCAAACTCCGTTTCAAGGTAAACCTCTGACTATTTTTCACAGCAAACAAGACTTCCCTGACAGCACTCTGCCTCCCATCAAGGGTGGGTGACATGCCCAACCTTTGCTGCAGAAATCTTGTGGGCTGTGGGCAGCGGGAGAGCTGATGGCAGCCAGGGACCTGGCTGCATCCTATCGCCTGAGTGTTATCGGCTTAATTACAGCAAATGTCTGTGTTTGTTTATATGCTGAGACTTTTTTCCCTTTCTGCCACTTTTCTTTTCTCTTCCACATCGCTGGCACCAGCTCCACTTCACTTCCAAATGTGTTTCCCCTGGATAATTCAGATTGCAATCTCTTTTGCTGGTTGTTTTTGTTGTGACCTCTTAATTTCCTGAATTTCTGACACATTATTTATTTATTGTTGACATGATGGAAAGAATAAAGCAAGAAAGAAATCAACAGAGAATGATGCCAAACCTACATTTCTCTCTTTGTCTTCCTCTTCAGCCCCTAGTGCTCTCTGCAAAGGAGAACAGTATCATTCCCACTTGATGCCTTTTCCCCCACCCCAGATTTTCTATTTGGATTTCCTTTCTGTGACCTTGGAATTACTCAGCAGGCAGTACCGAGAAAAATAGCTTGAGTAACAAAAACCTCTCCTGCCTAACAACCTATTAGAAGAGGGCTAAAAATCTCTGCAAAATAACATTTTAGATTTCAAGTATTTATTTGGTTTTAACAGTTTTTATAATCATTCGTATTATATTAAAATACAGGGGAGAGTAGAGATGTTCTGAAGTTTTTCTTCAAAAAAAAGGAATCTTCAATTTCTTCTCTCTCTTTCTTGAACAAAAGCTGGTTTAATTTTTCTGAACACAGGAGGACCAGCTTGTGTGAATCTCCAGTAAGGAGCTAGGCACTGAAATGATGAATTCCACCGTGGTCCTTTGAAAACCCCATCTGCAGTGCTCAGCTCAGCGCTGTATGATTTGTCTTCACTAGGGCTTTTTAAAAGATATAATCTAAAGACATATGAGTAGATAAGAAGGGTGATTGATTGCAATGTTATTACTAATAATACTTTATGTTAAATTGCACTTTTTTTTCATCTGCCCTATGTCATTGCATGCTCCTGTTCATAAATTTTAAATCCATTTTTACATTTCATGGAGAATTTTAAATAGTCTGGTTCAGTAGTAAAATATATTGAACAAAATTTAATCTGTTGCGATCTTTCAGGTATAACATACTGAAAATTGTTTAACATGATAACAACGCTGTGCCGCAAGAAAACTTATTTAGAATATACAGAAGCAGCACAATCTTGGTGAACACTGGCTACCTTAATACCTAATTAAATTCGTTCATTTCTAATTTAAACATATTTCTGTGTCTACTTTTTTCCCTACTGATGTTACAAATGCTACGTTCTTATCTTACCTAGTTTTTCTAATTTAATATGGATTTATTCTGAAGCAGTTGTTACATGATAACTGATCAACTAATTTCAAATTCTACTCAAGAAAGGCACATAAACAGACATTAAAAACCCCAGCTAACATTGTGAGATGGCAATGAAAATTGTAATGGTGGAAACATAAATTCAGCCTAATTTTATTGTAATTCTACAGGAATACTTCTTTCAAAACATTGCATCAATTTCCAAGTCCATTTGTTATTCATTATATCAGAGGATAATGAAACCATTTAATACACTATAGCCTGTCATATGTACTTCTCTTGGTGTTTCATTTTAATTTAGCAGTACTTAGTAGACACTTAACAGATTGTCATTCTTAAATTTAATAGGCAAAATCTATCTCTATCTTGTTCTTTTCTATAGATTAATATTAATCTTACTCTAAGATAAGTTTCTACCATTAAAAAAAAAAGGACTTTTTGAAAAAAATTCTTGTCTAGAAGAGTTATCTATATCATGTTCTTGATTGTTGGAAAGGGGTTGAAAATTTAATAAATCCTCCAGCTTTCTGAAATGGTATAGCTTGATAGAAGACAAAATGAGATGGACAAAACTACTGCAAAGAAATGGGGCTATCAAGACCACCCTAAGACTGAGTTCAGATAATAACTGGTGGTAAAGAGACGAGAGTCAGAGAATGGAATAAAATTGGTGGGTTGGACACCAGAACTCATTAGATGACAAAATACAGGCAATATTGGTGTTTCCACTCATTGCATCCTTGGAGCTTCCTGAGACTTGAGGCTTTTGGCTGAGAATTAGAAAGACGGACTGGAAGAAGAAAGCTGCATTTAAAAAGGAGACTTGAAGACCACTAACATCTGCGCTTGGTGTCAAACACTGAGGTGGTCCCTAGGCTGCCTTCTGCAGCGTATGGGAGATGCAGGCACCTAAGCCCACCTCCAGAGCAGCCACAGCTCATCACCAGGAAACACCAGCTGCAGAACTATGCTTTAAAACCACCTTTCTGCTCCAAGCATTTCCATCCATACCAAATTTGTAGGTGTTTTACTCTGGGTGCCTAGTGGTTATAGCCAGAGAAAACCAGCTTCATGTTTAGGAGCCTTTGAAAATACAGGTGTTAATCCCCAGTGCATCCCCAATATCAGAGGGAGAGCTTTGGCGAGAGGATAATGTGTAAACAAGGCAAACACCAGTATTGCCACTGTCCTGTCTCGCCTCTTTACTATGAAAGAAGAACCATCCAGAACTGCACTTTGGAGATGTCAACAACTTTGAGATATTTTAAAAAGATTCACAGAAGTCATCTGAAGATTTGCATAAAACGAATTGCTTCCAGTCTCTGGTTGTCAAGGTTAAAGCAGTCCTGGGTAGAGCTGAGGTGAAACTCTTGAGCCTTCTATAGCAAGATCTGAGGAACACAGGGCGAGAACCAGGGATGAATGGATTGTCCTCAGGCCTTGGTGTTGCCATATGGTTCCTCACCTGGTCTGGAAAGGGACCTGCAGAGGGACTTCATGAGGACACCTTCATCGGGGCATGGAGTATGAAACAGGGGTTTTGCTGTCAACTCTGCTTCATATGTCCTTTTCTTTTTTGTCATATTTCCTCTTTCTCATCTCTTTACCTTTTGTTTAGTAAGAGCCTGGCTTAATCGACCAAGACTGCATCTTCTGCAACATTGCTGTGAGCCTGTGACCAATGAGACAGCTAAAAGCAATGCCCTGAACAGCCCAGTGCTACTAAAAGTTTGCCAAATCTTGCAGCGGCTGATAAGAGTGTGCGCTGCGCTTGAGTTCCTCCAGCTGCTATTGTGAATTTTTAAAGGAGTTTAGGAATGGTGGGGGAGTTCCAGGAGGCTGGGAAAAGCAAATGTTGTTCCAGTATTTAAAAGAGTAAAATGAGATGACCCTGGTAATTACATGTTTGTCAGATTGATACTGGGCCTGGAATGGCTGATGTAGAATTCGATTAATAAAGGATTAACGGTAGAAATCTAATTAATGCCAATCAACATGGGCTTAGGGAAAGCAGATCCTGTCAAAATTACTTTTTTGTGAATGAGATTACAAATTTTGTTGATAACCATAATAATGTTCATGTAATAGCCTTGTATAAAGCATTTGACTTGGTACTGCATGACACTGATTAAAAAAATAGAGAGATACAAAATAAACAGTTCACATAAAATGGATTAAAAATTGGCTGGCAGGGCTCAAACTAACTCTAATAAGTGATCTACACTAGCCATGTATTTCTTTTTCTGATGGACTCCATGAATTTCTTATCCCTTTTTTATTTTAGGCATTTTATTTATGATTTCAAAGGAAAAATAGTTGTTACTGAGCAAGTCTTCAAGAATCACTGATACAAAACTATATGGACCACCTGTTTGCATACAGATTAAGAAACAGAAATTTTAGTGCAACCATAAGTAAAATCATACCTAGGAAGAATGAATCCTCACTGATGTCGGGCTCGGCTTTGGGAAACAGTTATTCTAAGAAAGCCCTTAGAGGCTAACCATGCTGAACATGAGCCTCCAACCTAGTAATGGGTGAGATTATGCTCCATACACTTTTTTCTTTTAGTTTAATACGAATGACCACACCATGTTACTAACATAAATTTCATTAATATATTAGCAAAACCCATCAGCATTGCATTCCACGCTGGCTAATAAATGTCAGACCCTTGGCAGGGCTCCAGCTTGGGTTCCAGGTTCATAGTACACTCGTTCTGATCTAACCCTGGGTTCTGCCTCCGTCTCTGCTCACATGGTTCTGCTGAATCCCTTGTATCAGAGTTCATGATTGCTCGACCACTGTGAGAATGGCATGGGCTAATATTCTGGGGAGAAGAGACAGATTTCTACTACGAGATCAGTGATGTATGACCAGGAAAACTGAAATAGGAATTAAGGGGCTGGTCTGCCCTAAGGGGTACCAAACCAGCTAATAGTGTCATACCTAGTCCTTGAATTCACAGATGGAAAGGATGGGAGCAGTGGGACCTCAAGGATGACTTGTTAAAAGATTTGGGATAACTTGTCTTAATTAGATTAAACTCCTATAATCTCAGAATCAGAGGGGTTAAGCTGTTAGCCCAAATCCAGCATGTCTGTCAGTCCCATCTTGTCTATGACTTATTGTGGCTCTGAATCCCTTGGTCTATTCTGCAAGTTGACACCAGCCCTTATAGGAAGAGCAGGCTGCAAGCATCTTAACTTCATATTTGACCAGCGGAAGCTCCATGAAAAGAAATATGTAGTTCTTAAAATGAAAAAGTCTGGACCGTCACGCAAGAAACCATTAAAGTTTTAATCACTCACTGTGAACAGGGAACGCAGATATAAGAAGTACATTCTTCTAGTTTAGTAGTGGTTAGGAGTTTAAATCACTCTAGAAATATTGTCAGTGCTTGTAGTTAAGGTGATTAACTGTTGGAGAATAGGTTGTGGCTGATTCTCTGTCAAGCTCGAGACTACAGGTTTTCCTGGATGATCTGCTCTGGTTCTCTCAAGAATTAATTCAGGAGAGTCTCATGGTCTCTGTTGGGCAAAGTGCCGTAAATGCCCTCCAGCCCTTCAATCTGGGTCTGAAGTCAGGTTGCAGAAGAAAATCCATACCAATTAGAGAAGCTATATTTGTGATGTGTCCTGTTCATTGGTTTCAGTGAGGCTTTAGGAGCTTGGGGTTGTATTTGCTGTGTTTATATTTACTGTTCTCATCTGTAGCCTTGAATTCATTTATGTCCAAGATTTAGGTTCAGTAGCAGAGAGTTGCAGAAAATCTTAACTATCTTCTCATTTCCTCCAAAAGAATAATTATTAGCCTGTATTTAAAAAAAAAACAAACAACAAACCAACAAAAAAACCCCCACCAAATGGAGAGCTGTCTTTATAAATATCTCTTGAGCCTGAGATAAAGGAGATAAGGCTTTGGACACCTGATGTGTAGATCAATTAATCGACACTTCTGTATTCATATGTTCTAATACAACATTTCTTCAGCATTTTAATAATCTTTAGGCATATGTTTGAGTTGGTTATTGCAATGAGATTAAGGCTGAGGTCCTTGAAACCCCCAATGATCTTTTATTTTTTATTAGACAGTATTGTGATCTAATAATGTTAAAACCTTTTAATTCAGTGAAATAAATTTACTCAGAAATAAATATGACTGAGCTGCCACTTATCCTTTACCTGCAAGACAGGAAATTAAAGCTGACTTTCCAGAGGATCTTACAGTAATGCTGGAGCTCTTCTGAAACTTTGGTCAAGAATATCATAGAGGCAGCTTAACTTTCTCTCGAGGATTTAAATCTAGGATTATATTGAATTATTCCGTAGTAAAATATAAATAAATGAAAGTATAGGATGGAAATCTGGCCATGTTATAGTAAATAGGAGCTTCAGTATGTTCAGCCGTATTTTACTCCCCACTCAGTGGGGTGCCACGTGTGAGATGCACCTAGAAAACCTTGGAGCTTGCAGAGGTGTTAGATGTCTAGTTTTTGCAGAAATCCTACAGCTGCTGACTGTCCTTCCACAATGTCCACTGCCTTGTGGCTACGTGATAACCAGCTCTTAAGTGAGACTTTTCATCAACAAGTAGACAAATTCTTGATAAAAGAATTTATTCCAAATACTTTATATTAACATTGCAATTAAAATCTAGGAGACCAAAAGTATGAGAATAAAAAGCCAACTTTTTATGTCGTTTAACATTTTGAGGGATCAAGTAGAAAAGCTCTAGCGTAAGGCCAGTGAGACATTATATAGGAAATGGAAGTTTTGGCTTTGCACAATGACTTTGAAAACACTGTATTTCTCCTGAGGGTGGCTGATACTGGAGGAAAAGAATTTAAAAGAACATGGTTCAAGTGATAAAATCCACATACCAAACTGCAAATTCTGAAAACTGCCCGTTTTCATTACTGACATTATGATTCCCAAAACACCGTTTTTCTTGGTGCTTTAATTATTTTCTCCATCAACTCTTCTAAAGGTTCATTTGAGGCTTGTGAACATAAGAAGCTTTTTTAATAAAAAAAAATAATCAGAGAGCAAGATAGTTTTACAGAACTCATTCTCTCAGGTATTTCAAACAGTAGTGATAAACTAGAAGTCCATCTGCAGCAAATGTGAGTTTAGCCTGAGTCCAGGATAAGCATTAAGCCCATCTGGAATTTGCTATAAAAACTGACAGTCAGCTGAAACTAAGGTTGAACTCTCCTTTCACATGATCGTGTGTGTGAGCATTGAGGTACCTTCAAACAGGAGTGCCTGATGGGACATAAGCAATGCTTCCTACTGCAAGAGCCGTGCTTGGGACCTGCCAGCACTTCTGTAGCGTCAGATTAGAGAGTGGCCATCATCCCTTCCCGTGAATGCATTCAGATTGCGATGGAGCAGAGTCGTGCAATCTCCCTTGATTTCAATAGACGTTGTGTGGCTGAATTAATGTCAATAGGGGATATGCACAGGCATCAAGGGGAGAATAGACTTCATAGTGTGCTAATTAAAAAATATTCCCCTATTCTACCTTTCCCTAGAACCCCACTCTTATAACCAATTTACTCTGCAGAACTGATTAGCATACTAATAGTATTCCCTCCAGTTCACAAATAGGACTCCAGTTGAGAATATCCATTAAATGTAAAGTTATATAACCTGTGAGGTGCAATACAGGAAGTAAAACTTGTTAAAGGCTTCCTTTAGTATGAGTTTACTTTGTTACTGCTTTCTGCTTTTCAGCTTTATTTTTGAATGCTCGCATAATAATTTCCAGGTGGAGAGTGCTCCATTCAATAACTGAGGAGGCATGCCAAAGACACGTGCCATCATCCACTTCCTTCCTAAATTCACTTTCAGGTTTCTTTTTGACTTTTCTTTGTCTCTTTATCTGATTCCCCTTTACTCTTTCTTGTTTTTGTTTTGAAGTCTTCCCCTTTGCTTCTCTCCATGTTGTTATCTTTACTTTTCGTATTTTCTCAAGATGTGGAAGTGTCTATGTCATTCTTCATCCCTTACAAGCAGCCATACTCTTTCTTTTGGCTCAGCGGGTTTCAGCACGGATTCAGTCCTGGAGGTGTTTTCAACTGAGCACTGAGAAATAAATTTAAAAAAAGAGTAGGGCTATGTGAAATTTCCCCATCAGTGCTGCTTCCCAGGGAACCCCTATGTTTTCTAACTGTTTTCCACACAAAACTAGTACCATTCACGAGACATAAACTTCAATTTAAAAAAAAAAAAGAGAAATGCCATTAACAGAACTCTGACATAATTTGGCTCCAAACAATAAATATTTTGATATAGATGTTCTCCAATAACTCTCATGCCACAGTTTTCCTGAATCCTAGCTTTTTTTTTCTCTATGGCTCGGCTGAGTTATCAGTAGCTTCAGGATTTCACTCCCCTGCAGAGTAGGGCTGAGAAAAGTAGTAGCTGTGCTACAAGAACACGCATCTCTCTTGGAGGCTGGAGATGAGACACTTGGTCATGTCCGCCTTTTTAAGTCACGAGGCTGATCACAAGGTGTTGAAACACTCGACGTAAGTATCTCTGTAGTAGGTCAAGCCATCCTGTCTTTGACAGCGTACCTCCAAGGGTCCAGACATTATCAAGGCATTGGCACACACAAGTGGAAAAGCAAAACTTGTTAGTAAAAAATGAAAAATGTGTCTTGAGGGAGCATTACGATCTCTGAGAGCAAAACAGAATGGGACCTTGTGAATAATGTCCTTTGTGATAAGCTTTTAAAATCCTTGCTGGAGAACAATCTGATCTTTTTCCATCAGCTACTGTGATAGCTCTCCCTGGCAAAGCCGTGGCTGTGAAAGTGGTTTAACAGGAGCTGGCTGTGAGGAGGCAAAGCTCAACGAGAAAACCACTTTTTTTTTTTTCACGTATAAGCTAGCTAGATAATGCAGGACTGTCCCAGAAAGTATGACAGGTTGAGGGATTATTTTCAGGCCAAACCATGAAGAATAAATCAGGGATGATTAACAAGCCTAACCTTCAGAAAGTAAGACAATATTTCCTTCCTTCAGGCATAAGGTAAAGGGAATCTATATTTAAAAAATATCTATGCAAACAGATATTTTGGTTAAATGGGTTTAAATTGCTCTTACTGATGTGAGGGCTGCAGCTTCCTCTGACAAGGATAGTGGAGACACGTCAGACTAAGGCAGAAATGTTTGTAGGGACCATCTAATAACCATCTCACTGATGTGAGAAATGTTTGTAGGGACCATCTAATAACCATCTCACTGATGTGATGGCAATATCTTATTACTTGTAGTGAATAACAGTGTCAAAATACCTGCTTGATGAATTAGATAAATAGCATGGGCATATACAATTCAAAATAGACTCAGGTTTGGAAATCTTTTTTTTTCTGCCAAGGTCCCAAACTCTCATAATCCATTCCTCTTGATGCAGCACTGCTTTGAGAAACCTATGCCTTTTGCCGTGGGGGCTAATATAGAAATAATCTACCTGTAATTAAAAAAGATAGATATCTTCCAGCTCAAAGATTACAGCTCATTACTTTGCTTGGTCTCATGTGAAAAGTAGTCTCATTTATCTTGTCAAAAAATGTAATCCAGGAGTCTTGCCCATTTGAAAAGCATAAAAGTTTTACAGAAGGACACTCAATAGGAAAAAGGGCTTGTGTTTGATATGGAGAGAAGGAGAGAAAGTTACGGCCTTCAATATGATGTAAAATTACGAGCAATTGTCCATGGCTCAGACTAATAGCAAGAAAGCAGATGACCGCAATCGCTTTGTCGTTAGTTCAATCCTTGTTTTTCTGCAGAATATTTTAATATCTGATAAGATTTGTTATGACTTTAATGCAATCAAAAGTAGCAGCTGAAAAGAATTCAGGATTATGCATCTGAATGGCTGCTGTGTCCTTTGCAGTGCTAACTCCTTGATCAAAAGAGACATGTGGACAGCAAGGGATGGGGAGGTTCTTTCTCCACGGAAAAGGGGTTGCAGAACAGCCCTTGTTGACTGTGCTATAAATGGAGAGCAGGAACAACACGTCATTTTGTTGAGATAGCCTGGAAGAGCTCAACTTGTGCGTTTTGTGTTTAAGGGATATTATGGTGAGTATCCCAAATTGCTTCAGTGTCTCACGAAATTGCATCTTATATTGCAATTGCTAGCAAGACATGCAGGCAGTTCATTCTGAAAGATGCCTAACACTTCCAGTTACCTAATACTTCCCAAAAGTATAGAACTGTCATTGATGGATTATTGAGAAGTTTAAAATATGAAATTCCAAAACAGAGGTGGTTAATGAACATTTCAGTGCACACTGTATTTTACAATCTGTGGGTTAACTGTGGTTTCTAAACCAAACATCCACAAACTACTTGACATGTGCTTCAGCTGTTGCGCATAGAGCCATTTAAAACCAAAAAAACCCCAACAAACCACACATGGAGCGCTAGATAGAAAAGCGATCCTAGGGGAAGTACTCATCTTGGTCTGGTTCTCCTGAAACAGTTTATGTACTGGCAGTCTCGGATAGGTAAACACTGAACGTTATTAGGAGGGCAGGGCAAAAAAGGCAAGTCCTTTGACAGCCAAGGGCTGGAATCAAGTCCTCAAAACAGTGATGATAAAGTGAAAGAGTCAAATAAAAAAAAGGAGAGTCAGACCACAGTTGATGGGAAAGACATATCCCTGAGGAAGCCTAGGAAATGGAAATAAGAATCTGTTACTAGAATACAGCAGGAGAGATTAAAAAAGAAAAGAAAAATTGTCTATTCTTTTACATGTTGAGGCAACTATAAAATTTTTTTTGGTTAGCTTGTAAAACTCTGATCTGTTACTCCTATGTGCCAGTCTTCTCCCCGCCCTTGCTGTGCTATACTGACACATCACATTGTGCTTGGCATAATTGGAGCTATTTGAGCCTATTTTGAGCATCTTTAGCAAAGCAGAATATATGGGAAAGTAAAGCAAGTAGTGCTAAGGGAAGAAGAGTTTCGCACGAGATGCTCAAGAATTATATCTCTGTTAAGGTCTTGTGTAAACTGGGGCAAAAGGTTGCAGTAGAATATGTGAAGCAAACCTACTGGAAACATCTCCTGGGCACGAGGTACTTTAACATGAAGAGCTTAACACACATAAAAAGCTGTGTGCTCCTTAAACTGTTACCAGTCTTTAAATCTTGGGCCAGATAGTGACCCAGTGATCAATCCTTAAGCAGGAGGCTTGCTAGCCTCTAATGTGGGAGTGCAGAAAGTGTGCTAAAATGCAGATCCCCCTGCTTTCAGGCAAGGTTTCTTTTAATTTCTGATCTTAACAGTATCTGTTCTCCAGTTGGCAGAACGCTGAGGGATGCGATTTAGAAGGAATTAGAAAAATGAAAGACTTGGGGGAAAAGATGTGTTACTAAGGTCTGTTTATAAGTAATGAAAAGGGATAAAGTGACCAGACAGTGAGTGAGCAGCATAGCTGAACTCGGGATGTTAAATGAATTTCCACAAAAATTGGTGTGTGCCCTTGAAATACACTGTATTTAAGTGTATTTCACTTCCGTAAGTAACTGTTTCCTATTAAGTCTGTAAAGAAATGTTCCATAAGAAGATGAAGTTAAAAATGAAGGTTTTAAAATATCCCAGGTTTTTAGCCCAATTTTTAATAATTGCTGGCATCTTCAACAATTATGGCTGAGTTTCATATTAAGATGAAGTTGCAAACATGTAAAAAACATTCTTTGTGGTGGAAAATATGGATATAGACGATATGATGAAGTGCAACACACATAATGTTGGTAAAATCATAAAAGCTGAAGCTGGTCCTTCCACTGGGAAGTGAGAGTGGAAACTCTCATTGTTGTTTCACCTAAGGATAAAATCTTTACTGTGGAGCTGTAAAGTCATACTGAGATCAGTGTTTTGATTATCTTAATTCCTAACCAAGTCCCTCATCCAAAATGTTTTAATTCAGTAAAAGGCTTTACATCAGCATCAACTCTCAATCTAGAATGAAAAGGCCTAAGATGTGAGTTTGAAATGCAGCCAGTTAGACTTCCTAATTTGTTGTCATGCCAAGTTGAAACATATTTTAGGGGAGAAAAAAGGCTCAAACGCTGTTTTCAAATCTATTTTATCCTTTATACTTCAAAAAGGTTCAATTACATGTCCATTATGGTAGCAAACAATATTCCATTTTATCTATTGAGAAGTTGACATATTTCATACGTTACCTTTTGCCATAATCAAACGAATTCCATGTATTCATTTGTTGCTTGATTTTTTTTAAAGAAATTAACATAAAATAATTAGTGCTGCTCCTTCGTACCAAGGAAAACATTATATGTGCCAAGGTATTTCTGATTTGTGCTCTAATTAGAGAAATTTTGACTTGAACAAGAAGAGAAGCAATCAATGCACTAAGTAGAGGAGCAACTTGTTTTCAAATAGATGGGGAAGCACAAGATACCAATGAGGTGATTAGAGTAAGTGGTTGCAAAAGTACACAATCTTTGGAGTTTTGTGGGTAGTGTGGGAAAGGTGAACTTTCTGGAAGATTCAATGCAATTTTGTGGGTATTTATGCGCAGACCCTTCCAGGCTTGACAAAGATCACTGGAGAAGATATGCGATGTTGGCTGTGAAACACCATGCCTTAGCAACCGCTCTCCTCCCCAGTCCTTGCTTATGAATTAACAGTGGAGTGTTTTGGGTTTTTTTGGTGGGGGGAAGGATTATGAAGTAATGATTCAACATAATGTGAAAGAACCCTTACTGTTGCTTAAAGCATTTGTATTAAGTTTGGAGTATGTGCAACTTGTTTGGCAGCAAACACAGCAACACAGGACTCACCAACTCCAAATCAGTTAGTGAGTCTCAGCTGTGGGTAGGAAATTAAATGATGTCTTGAGGTATTCTAAGTAAAAGCAAATTTTTCTGCTTATTATAAATACACTGCCTTAAAGCAAATGTTATGAATCTTGCATAACATGTACATAAACTCTTTAAACATTGGTAGTCTGCAAATCTATGGAAATAATGAAGAGTTGTGCAGAGATTCTTGCCTTCTTTTCCATAAAGGCAGGGATAGATGTGCTCTTGTAAATATTGGAGCTGAGCAAAGCTTGTTCGTATATAATCTTTTCAAAGTCAGGGTTTATCTAGTACGAAATAATTTAAAATAATCTAGCACAGTGATTTGCTAATTCACACTAAAAGGGTTTCTACACCTCCCATAACACTGTGAAACAAACCAAGGGGGAACTTAAACTGTCCTTAAATTATTATGTCTTTAAAGATCTTTAAAGTTTTTTGATTAAACATGAAAAAAAATAAAATCAGCCATCGTTTGCTACATTCATGAAGGTCCTGCACCCACAGAGTATAATGACTGTCTGCTCTACTATAAACTGTCTTATTTTCTCTCATTTTATTTTCCTAGTGATATTTTTTCACCATTCAGAATCCCAGCCAGTTAAATTTCTTTTCAATGTTTACATTTGAAAATAAGATTTATGCATATTTGAACAAACTAATTTTTGTATCCTTAGTGTATCCTGTCTCCTCTCTGTCTTTTTCTGCTGTGAATTTGATTATTACTGAGCAGAGAGGTACAATGTACATGGAGAAATAAAAAGGTGTTGGGTTTTTTTATTTTGAGGATTCCATTAGGAAGGTCATAATCTCTGAAATGTTTTTGTTTGCTCTTAAGGGGAAAAGTGAGTGAGTTATCTGGGTAGCTGGCATGGATGTGGCTTGTTTCTATTTTTTTTTGCACTTTCAGAACAGACAAACTATTTCTAAAATTTATGAAAATAAGAGGAAGTGGCGATTAGTTCAATAGTGCACTGAGCCTTACCAAATAATAAATTATACCTGTGACTATAACCAGAGATGAAGATTTGCAAAGAAATACTCCATATTGTCTATCCTGCTGATTATGCTTTCAGATGGTATTCTAGGTACACAAGTTAGTGTATTAATTTGTTTGAATACCCGTTTGAAACTAGCCTACACAAATACATACTTTCTACAAAATTATAGATTAAAAATATTTATTTTTTTGTCTTAAAAGACCATTGAGGTATGCTAGCATAGGTACATGGCACTCCTAGCAGGATATTAGGTATGAAAGACAAAATTCCACCAACTGAAAAATGTCAAAATTCTATTAACAACATCTGACACAGATATGATTGAAACCATCATCTGTACTAGAGCAGATGCCATTACTTTTCAAGATGCAATTAATATTTCACTATTATTTTGTATAGGCATAAAAGAGAAGGCTGTATTCTCTCGGTAAGATTTACTTAATTTCATTTTTCTCCCGTGTCTGTTTTTCTTGGAGTTGGCTGCTTTCGTATTTCAGTGTACAATTTTGAGGCAAACAAACAAAGTCTATAAAACTGCATATGGAAGTAGTGATAAAAAATAGGCATGCTGTTTGCAGAGAATAATCCCTGCTGAATTACCACTATACACCTTTGATTAGAAAGGCAGACTCTGCTGGGATGAAATATGTGGCCAGCACTGTAACGTTGCGTGGAGGGATGGGGATACGCGTGACACCTTTCAGACTTCTTTCCCAGTTAAATATGCTTAAGTGCAAGATCATATCACTGCACCTGAAAATAGCAAGTCTTTATATGAAGAACACAAAATTGGTGATTAGGGATTATTTTGGACCGGACTGTGGATGGGTGAAAAAGCAGCAATGCCTTAAGCACCTTCTGCTCTTCCCTTCTCTCTTCCCCCTACACCCTCCTCCTCCCACAACTGCCTCCTGCCTCAGTTCTATTCCTAATTGTTAAATAAGAATAATTAAACCTTTCTACTTTTTAAAGTAGCCAAGCAATTTGCAAGGCGTTTGTTTGGGATTGGCTTGATTCTCTTTTGGTATGGCTGCCAAAATGGAGGGGAAAAAAATAAAAGGTCATTTTGCCTACTGGCAGTTGGAGAGTTTAGCCAAAATCAGGCACCACTTCAGTAAGGAGAGAAGGATTTTTATTTGTATTTTTTTTTTTATTCATTAATCTTCTCTCCCACTGCACAAGCACTGAATACAAATTTGTTTTATTGGCCATTTCACAGCTGTTGATTAAAATAGTTCATTACAAAACTGCAAATGTGCTTATTTGGAGGAGTTTCACACAAAAGAATAGTCCGGTTCTCCCCCAAGTCAAATCCTGACAATAGAAAGGGAATTAAATGACTCAGTGGTCAATTAAAATAATACATATGCAAAGTTTTTTCCAATTTAAAGACGGGGGAAGGAAGCAAACGAAAGGAGTGGTTAAAAGGTTAATTAAAGGTCAAGTAGCATCTCATAAAACATCAAGCACAGAAAAATGTGACAAAAAGCTTACAGAATAAAGTAAAAGAATTGCATAAAATTCATGATAAAAACAAAAGTAGACAAAGAAAAGAAGCTTGCAGTAGATATTAATATGAATAATAAAACATGTTTCAAATGCATGTGGAAGAAGAACCTAATAAAGTAGAGAGCCAGGCCTCCAGGAGACAGCAAAACAAATTTATTGACTGAGGAAGCAGCCCTTGATAAATAATTAAAGAAATTATTTGCTTCATTGTTCTCTGGGGAGCTCAAGGGACAGATGCTGGCAGCTGCTATATATCTTCATGGCTGCTGAAGGCAGCGTGTCACGGAGGGCTTACAGCACCCGTAGGGTGGAAACGACGGAGTTGCAGCCAGGCACAACTCTTTGCACCACTTGTGTAGGAATGGAATGAAGGACACAGAGAAAAAGAAGGAATGGGAGATACATGTACATAAACTGAGGCTTTTTTCCTAGACTTCTGGCTCTGGCACTCCAACACGGGCATTTTCTAAGTAATACAGTCCAAGCCATTAAGTTAGACAAGTCAATTGAAACTTATGTCTCGGAGAAAAAAAATCCTTTCTTCATTTGTGTGAGCTAACAAGCAGAAACATGAAAAATAAAATCCTTGAAGGCTGAAGCAGCCAGTGGTTTTTATCTGAATTAATAGCTTAGGGTAAATGCGAGGATCCTTCACAGCCCTTCTTGACCTGCTAACTTTGAATTAAGCTACATTTTGCTGTCACTGTGATTTAACTTTCTGTTCGTTGCCTCGTGATTTAAGAATACACCTTTTCCCCACTGAAAATAGAGTTCGTGAGAGGAACTTGGGTTTCAGCTCAGTTGCTTAACATGTTGATAGCAAAGTCTACACTATACTGGCTTTTCTTACATTTTGGGAAGTACTTGTTAAAAGACAATCTATTACATTCAAGTCTAAAAAGCCTTTGAAAGACAGGAAATAATGTACTGCTCACAGAACTGGCTTTTCGAGATGTATTGAATTTGCTGTGTAAATGCACAGCCTTATTAGCTCCAAAAGAGAAATAGAAGGAGAGAGATTTTCATTGACAAATGATATCTTGGGTCATGAGTCAAGGATGCCTTTAAGAACATATCAAACTTGAAGCGCATGAGTTGTTCTTGGGAAGAAATATTATACTTTCCTGAGAAGAAACCTCATTGTCTGCACATCAGTCTGCAAAAAGACATGGAACTGGCACAGGAGGAAGACATAAATGTAAGGAAAGGGTAAAGATTTTATTCTGTATGAAAATTTTAGACTCTTCCTTTGCTATTCAACCCCGTCTCCTCCTGGATCTCCTTTCTCTCAAAATCCATTTGCATTACTGCAGTTATGCCTGATGGGGAAAACTACGGTATTAGATCAGACAGTCAAGTGACAGAGAGGACGTATAAGGGTTTATGTGTCTCCCAGTGTCTCTGCTCGTCTGTCCACACTTGTACGCAGAGAGAATGCATAAACTCAACGTGGACCAAATAAATAGCTTTCACGACTGAAGGGTGAGCGTGCAACTCATGAGTGGTGGAGCACGGCACCAAGATGAGCCAGGCATGCGTGATCGTCTTCAGCAGTGGAAAATAAATTGATTCTGAACCTTTCACTGTGTCCGCTGTATTTTCCGCTTCATCTATCTGACTGTTTATGTTTCATCTAACAATGGGGATGTTCACCTCTCTGGGACTGTGCAACAGGCCTGGAGCTCTGGATCATGTGAAAATATGGTCACCTGTAAGCAAACTCGTCTGCTGCCCCAGATGTTCCTCCAACCCCAGGAAACCCCCAGGAGGCTTTTGTTCTCCACTTCACCTGCAAAGACTGCACTTTGTGTTATGTCTTCAGTCCAAGCCGGGAAGCTGGAGACCCAGGGCTGGGAAACACGAGTGGAAAAGGGAGCTGGTGTCATCCAAACAGAGAAGTGCAATAGTCTGACATGGGAGTTTATGACTGGTAACACACTTCGCAACCCTGGCAATCTACTGGGTTAGGGCACCAGCTATACTGGGAACATAATATGTAGTGTAAAAAAGCGTTCCTGGACTGTGCTGTAACATCAGCGATACTGAAAACACTCACTGAAGACCAAATAGAACACAAGCTATTGTTTTGTCTTTAAAAGATGCAGTATTTCGCCATTTGCTTTCAGAGATTGCTTACAGATTCTGTGGAAATGCCCTTTGTCACAGGAAGATGAAGATGCCAATGCAGCGGAGACAGTCAAGCCCCGGATGTTTTGCCTGTAGCAAACAAGGTTGAACAGGACAAAACTCCATGGGGGACACACCAACAAAACGGGTTGAGATGATAAAGAAATGAAAAATATCAGTGTTGGTTTTTTGGAAAAAAATGTGCAGTGGGAATCCTTGGAGGCTTGTAGAAGTTGCCAGCCTCAGGAGCCCCCTGAGGCAGAGGAGCTTCCATCCCACTTCCATATCTCCCTTAACATCCCCCTGTACTCAAGGGAACAGAAACTCTCCAGGAGCCTAATGATCCCTGAGGAGCCTTTCTCCTTCTCATTGACTTCTCGCCAATGAAGCCGGGTTAGTTAAACATGCGTCCTCCCTGTGCTGTTCCATTTCATTTTGTTCTCTCTCATGTCTAATCCAACTCAATAGCTACTATTTAATTTTAACAAGACTGTATAATGTTTCCTTTAAAAAATGTTGTTTTCTTCCACAGCGCTTCTTTACAAGGTCTGAATTATTTGATCCCTTGCTTTTGTCTCTTTTGCTTCTTTTAGTCTTTTCCTTCCTCTCCTGTAAAAAAAAAAAAAAAACCACAAACCACCAACAACGTACAAAGCATACAAATACTTTTTAAAAAAACCCCACTTTTTCCATTTGCGCCTTACCCCAGGCACTGCAGCGTTTCACTCCTGCTCCTGTGAAATGTCCAGATGTCCCTTGAAAAATCAAAAGTATGAAGAAGCTGTACAGCTACTTTTGAGGCATTTTTTAAACTCCTGAGCTGCGGGCCCAGGAAAACTGTAAACATCTGTACTGAAACCTGTAATTCACCATCCTGCTGTTGCTGGCTTTGCTTTAAAACTGGTGAAAGTCAGAGAGGAGGATTTTAAAATTTTTTTTCCCCTGTAGATATTTGGGAGAATTTTCCACTCTGTCACTGAGTTGTTCAGCTACTCCAGCGATGAGCTCAGTATGAAAAAAAGCTCTGCAGCTAGATAGATGAGATGGAAATGTTGGCATCATTGCACTGTATTAAACAAGCTCTATGATTACACTCGCTAGAGTTCCTCTTTGAATTTAATGGAAAACTTTATATTGATGGAATGCCTGATTAATAGGGATTTATAACAGAAGCTCTGTTAATGTGGAAAGCATATAAATCTCATATATCTGTATCTATTGCCCGTCTTTACTAGACTATTTTCACTTGATTCAGGATTTAACTCTAGTAGGAAACAACTTTTGCAGACAAAATGCAATGGCCATACTGAGAATCCAGCACTGCAATTTGCAACTTTGTTAAATAGTTACTTTAAAAGCCCTTCAGATTAATTGCACCTGCAGGAAAAAATCAGATTAAAACACATGCTTATTTTCAGCTTTGGGAGGCTTCGGATTTAGCAGCTTCACTAATAGGTTAGGGTGATAAAGGGTTTCCTCCTGACATTAATGCAGTACCCTGTCTCAACCTGAGTCCCTAAAGCCAGCTCAGGACGTGACACAGAGTAAGTGGTTCGAATCCTTAAGCCTTTTTCATGCCTTTTTTTCCCCCCCACAGCTTTTGCTATTGTAGAGCCATCTATTGATTTACACTGGTGTAAAACTGGTGTAAGAGGGTAGAAAATCAGGCCATTTTTTGGTGTATGGACTCCTCTGGTTTTGCATTTCCTCGGCTCCTCCTGGCCCTGGGAGCAGTCCTGGGATAGATCTGGGACCACCTTGGACGGCTCCTGCTGCGGGGAGACCCCACGAGTCCTCAGTGCCCGAGCAAGCCAAGGTCGCCTAGTACCATCACTTCTTTACTTGGGGTAGACGGATGTTAGAGGCATCCGATTTAATTAACGTGCTAACCTAGTACTTGCACCAAAGGTACTGGGTACATATAAAGTAAATTCACCAGCCGGTATACATGAGCTATTTCATTTTCCAGCCCTTTCTGCCTTCCAGATCTTAGATTCAATCTGCTTTTGTAAGGCTCACAGGAGCATCCCTGCTTCATGCCAGATGAGGGCCAGATCCATACATATCTGAAAATACGGCTGATAGAATTAGAATGCAAAAAAAAAATCAAACCCAAATTAATCAAGTTTTGAATTTTCAATTAATTACATATTTTATTGATAGGAACAGAAGGAATCCACATTCCTGCTAAAGCTTTTCAGTCTGGCATATTGGGGTATTGATCAAAGTTGCTGAGAGAAATGGTTGCCTTTGTGGGAGATTGCCTGAATAAAGATTTCAGTACTGGGCTCTCCAGCACTTAAAATGTTTCATTACTCAAGATCCTGGAGTATGAAGATTCTTTCAGCGGATGTGTTTTGCACTGAAATGTAATTGAAACATATATCCTGGGCAAGAGATGCCTTAGACTATGCTGAAATAAATACATTACATGGTAGACAGAGTTCATATTGAAATAGGTAAATGGCTTGCCTACTAAAACATGACATATTAAATCAGGTACATCAATGCGAAGCCAGAGTTCGAGGCAGTGCATTGCCATAAATTTTGTTAAAAAAGACAATTTTGCACTGCAAAATTTAAAGCCAAAGTCTTACATACATCAGATACAATGTTTGGGGCACAGTAAGACAGCATTGTCAAAGTGGAATCCTTTGAAACTAATGTATTCCTTGGTTAGGGTTCGGTTCTGTGTCAGACAGTTTTGCATGTGAAGCACATAAGCATAGTTGCAGGGTGAGAGGAAAAAGGTGTGACATGGAAAAGAAAGAAAGAAGGAAATGAATTCTTGGCCATGAACTGAGTTTCATTCATGACAATATCTATAAGTTGCATTTTGGCTTTTAGGCTAGTTCTTAGAAACCTCCGTTTAGTCTATTTTTCTTTTTTCCGTGGATTTGTGCATAGCAGGAAAAAAAAAAAGGGTAGGACAATTATTCCAAATATAAAATGCGTCTGCAGTTAGTATAGACACAAAAGAGAAGGAGCTATTTTAAAAATTCAGCTCCCATCTTTATCTCAAATGCTGATGTTTTAAATTCTTCCAGTACAAATCCACAGTCACTTTTCTTGCTCTAGTTTTAAAGAGTATATATAAGTGTCTAAATTAATACCGATTATTTCTTTTAAGTACTACTTAAGCAAGGTTGAGAGCAGTCTGTGGCAAACACTTGATTAAAATGGGTGTCTCCATGTCAGTCAAAGTTAGCGTGTTTGCAAAGAGATGAAGCAGTGTGCTGATTTATTCACATATGTATCACAACAATCTTTTTTTTCTTTTCTTTTTCCATTACTAGATAGTGGTGCAGTGCAATATTTTGTACGTCAAAATAAGAAAATGTTCTATCCACATCCCCTTCCCCAGGGTTTGAATTTGCCTGTCAACCGACCAGAAGACAGAGCTGATAATGGCAAAGACGCAGCAGAATTTCCTTCCCTGAAAATAACTACATGTGAATTCTTCATAGGAACAGTCCTCAAAATACCTGCAGGCTGAGACCCCGGTCCAGCACAGTACTTAGCAGCAAGTCTTTGACTTCCAGTTCTACCTTTGTTTCACCAGTCTCACCCATTTAAAAGAGAGGAAAAAAAAAAAAAAAAAAAAGACGTTTTCTTTCCTTTCTAAAATGCCTTGAAATGCAGCCCCTGAAACTCCAAGCACAGCTGATTTTTATCTGGGCTGCTTGAGGAAAAAAAAAGAAGTGTTTTTCTTTATAGCTGTTTTTTTTCCCCCCTCCTCTTCGGCTTTAGAACACAAATGATGTCCCAGCCGGATGAGCGAGGCAGCGAGGTCAGTTGGATCACTGATCCCCGCTCACCCTGGCTGCGACTCCTGCAGCACCGCCTCGGTTCCTCCCCTCCACGCCTTGCGGGGTGAGACTTTGTGCTATGGGGCCAGGATTACTTCTCCGCAATCACAGACAAGAACATTTCATTTTAATTTAAGACTTTATTTGAAAAAGAGTATTATAGCCTCCTTGGCTTGAACAATAGCAAAGCCACCGTAAATCCCGAGACAGATGGTAGACTGATGTAGAGAAGTGTTTGGAGACCCTCCCCAGCAAAGATCGTGCAGCACTTTTCTGTGTCTTCCCTTATGACCAATGAATCACAGCCACTGGGATCTGGATTTGTGAGCAAAACATTGCGTGTTTGACCCAAAGTTTTGCTACTGGCTTCTCCCAGCTGTTTGCTTGGGTCCTGCGTGGTAAGACAGATGCCAGTTGTTATGGACAGAAATTAATGGTACTTGAAGAAAGAATATGAATCACGAAAGCCAGCGTTTGGCTCTGTTATTTACATCCCCCAGTGGAAGATATTTCCATGGGAGCTCTGCAGGTGGGACTCAATAGCAAGGTGAATTGGGGATGGTGTGACAAACAGAACACCTGCTCTCACCTCTCGTGCATTTGGACAGCCCGTCTTTACCACATAAAGGAGTACGGTACTGGAGTTAAGAGGCAAGGGGGATTAAATGTGGAGAGATGGACCGCTGATGGCAGCCCCACGATAGTGACTAAGGGCTGCAGAGTCCATCTGAGCAACTGCAGAGTTCCCAAAGAGCTGTAATTAATAAAGATGATGAGTCAACATGGATCCTTTATATTTTGTCTTTCTTTCCACATGCCCACAAGAATGACATAGTGAACCATTAAATAATATCCATAGCCCAGGACAGATTTGCTATTGGGGCATATTATCATAGCTCCACCGTAAATACTGGTTCTGTGTCAGCAGGAGCTTCTTACACTATCTTACAGGCTCACATTTCTCACACCCGTCTAAGAGCAGGCTCTATTTCAGTGATGAATGAGGAAAATGTGATGGTAAACAAGTCTTTGATCTAGCAGAAAAAAAAAGATATTAAAAAGATTTTGCTGAAGTGAGGCTAATTCAAATTTGAAACGAACATTTTTAGCCATTAAAATAACTTATCTTGGAATTAAATGGACTTGCTGCTCTGTGATACCCTTGAATCAAAAGCAGTCGACTTAAAGAAAGTAGAGCCAGAGAGTATGGGCTTGACGAACAAATTACCAAGGGAGGCTGTTCAGCCCATGTTATCCAGTGGGACAGACAGGGATTACAGTGGCTTGATCGAAAAATCGGGGGGGTTATTATTCTCATGTATATTCCATAGTTCAGAAATTAGTTTTGGAGGTGGTCAAATATTGTCTTCTAAATGAGCAACTGGTTATTCCTATGCTGAAAATGTTAAGGAGAGACTAAGAACTGTTTTTATCCCATTTTCAGTATCTGGATAGAATATACGTGACGGTTAAGAAGGAAATGGTGATCTAGGGAAGAAAAATGATGGAAGCTTTCTCCTGGGAAAGAGAGTGGAAGAAAAATACGAAAAGAAAATGGAAAAGAAACAGTAATAGCTAGCCCAATAGCATGAGAGAATATTCTGCTGGTTTTAATGATTTTAAATGTTATTGTCATTTCGTGCCTGAAAAGTCTTGAATGTTTTGTTGCTGAACCCAGTTTTGCATTTCATCATTAATGTTGAAGGATAATTCCACTGTCCTTACTTTGTAAAGAGGGTGAAGAAAAACTCTAGCTCCTGCTGGCTGGAAATCAATGACAGTTTTACCACTGATTTCACTAGAAGCAGGATCAAAGTTTATAATAATTTTCGTTGCTTTTATGGTTAATAAATATTATTTATTGCTGCAGTAGTTCTGCAGTAAGATCCCTAAAATAAGCTGTAAGATAGGAAAGGTAACATTGCCCTGCTCCCCCCAAGAAGTTGTAATAACAAGTGGCAGGAGACACAAGAAGGTAAAGTGGGGTTTTGGTGCAGGTAACCGTAATGATGATGATTACGGACGAAAAAAACCCCAAAGACAGCCCTTGCTTGCCTGTTGCTGCCAGTGCTGAATACCTCAGAGAGATCATTCAAAAAGAAAAGTCCACTGGTATAAAATATATAGACATAATACAGTGTGGGGATTGCATGAGTAAGACTGAGTAATCTGCTGTCTGTCTGGTTCTAGCCCCTAAGTTAAAACTTACCGTCTGCTTTAACTTGCACATCAAATTTTTTTTTTTCCCTAGGCTTGCTGGAAGCATTATACATGCAACTCATGTCACCGCTCTGGCTCTGGGTTTTCTTTTCCTTCTACTGCATCATCTCTCATGTTCTAGGGAAGATTATTTTGAGGTCCAAAACACATGACAGAAATCATCTTGTGTTTCCTCCAGTTAGAATAAGCGCCATCCTCTAGCACTAACATTTTCAGTGTTTAAGCTTCTGTTTTTTCCTCTACAAACTGGTGGAAATACCTGGGGGAGGTAGAGCAGTTCTGTAATAATCAAGGTTGCTCGGAGACATAGTGGTCGACCAGCCAGAGCTCCCTTCTGGGATCCGTTTCTACCGCTCCTAATGTCCCCAGACAGAAACATCGCTTCCCATCTCTTTCTTTTTATTATTCAGTGGGCATCTTTTCAGGTACAAAATGCAAAGGGAATGCTACGTTAGGTTACAACTTGTTTTCAGCCCCCAATATCTGGTTTTAACCACATATCTGCAAGATTTGTACACTTTTGTGTGTACGTGCACTGCAGATGTTAGACATTTTACTGTCTGTAGTGCATATTTAAAATCCTCTATTAAGCGCATAGCCAGAAGGACAGGCTGTCAACAGTTGAACTAATCAAACTTCCAGCCTTCACTGAAATTTCTCTGAAGTTTGGGTCACCTTCATTTTAGATCAGGATTTAACAGTTCTTTCCTACCCAGAATATGTCTCTGTTTAATTGCAAGTCGTGGCTGTTTGAAGTAGTTGGGAAATTATTTATGCCTGATAGCTGGGATTTCCTAAGAAGCCTAAGAAAGTTCGGCATTAAAATCTAATCAGACTTTAATGGAAACCAGGTACTTCAACACAATGAATAGTTCAAACTTACAGAAAATCCTACAGACTACAAACGAGGTTAACAGCTACAAAATGTGTGCACGGAGAGTTCTGCATCCTTCTGCAGATGCCATTGAAAAGATTGAGGTTGTTTTCCAAAATACACAGTGGAGGAAAACAAGCATATAAACATAATAATGGCAGTCTATGAAAAATATAGCAAGGGAAATTTCTTTTCACTTTATTCCCAGCAAATGGGGAGAGTGGCAGTAGCTTTTTCCTCAACCCTCTAAGATTGAATTTTGCAGGGTTTCTTCCAAAATGTTCTGTTGTTTGGTCCTAAAGGAATTCTTAATCAAGCAAAAATGACACCTGGATTTACAGCTTCTTTCCCCTCCTCTTCCTACCCCCGCTTGCTCTTCTTCCTCTTTTTGGATAATGCTGAATTTATTCCGCGAAGCCTCAGAGAAAGAACTATGTCTGATATTGGGGGGTTTGTGGATTTTCATACAGCATCCATTTTCTGAGAGTGTTAAGGAAGTACTGGCAAGTTTGCTGGCAACCACAGGCAAGACGTAAATAAAAAATACTCAAAATGGATATGCTGATGTTGATGGCAATCATTTTTAATAGAAAAACTAAAGTCAGGGAAATAACTCAGCAGAAAGGCAGTAATTTTTTATTACCCTCACAGTAAGGTAGAGTCTTAATTTCAAATGTGAAAGAACATATAGCAGTTAATAGAAAGGGTCTAATTCTTGCTCCATTAGTTTTACCTCACTGAGTTAACAGAAATCAGCTGATAATTTACCTTGGGATTCAGAGGGAGATATTCCTGATCTATAGTAATGTAAACGAGAGGAGAATCAGGCTAAAAGTCTGGGATTTTTTCAGTAAATTGTTTCTACAACTATTATATACATTTTCATTAATTGTGCTTGGAAGAAGAGCTTGTGTGATAAAACATTCCTAGGGGGCTTTACTTACCTGTTCATCTTTTCAGGGTTTGAAGAATAGCCCCCTTCTATTTTCAAACAATATGCAGTAGTTCAATGTCACAGACAAATGTGCGCTGCAATATTTAGGCTTAAATTATAACATCCCAGAGTCCTAAATGGGGAGGAACATGCAGCGTGTTTCTGATTCATCTGAGGTATGATCTGAGTGCATCTGTGCTGAATTTCTGTCCAGGATACATGCTTTTACAGGAGGTCGGATTAAGCCTTCAAAAAAATTTTGGCTAAATCTTTGAATGGGAATTTGGCTAAATCTTTGAATGGGAATGAATTTTGATACCCACTTAGGTGCTCCTCAAGAGAGTGTCGATGCTTTGGAGTAATGTAATCTGAAACCAAAGAGAACTTCTAGTTCCAAATCCCCATCTGGTATAAATCAGTCTGGCTGCCCGTAGTTATTGTGATTTGTGCCAGCTCACGACCCGGCATTTGAGTTGGAAATAGGAAGAAGGAGAGCCCGGTGCGGTGACAGGGCTGCAGACCCTGACTGCGTAAACCCACAGAGCGGCGTGACATCCATGGCCCGTGGCATCTCATCTGCTGAGAGCAGGGCACAGTCCCACTAACCCACAGGAACCAGCCTGAGAGAGTCCTCAAAACTGTGCTGTTGCCACTGGGCTGGCAGAGAGCGCTGGAAATGGGGTGCCGGGAGCTGGGAGCTGCGCTCTGGCTGCCTCTGCTGCTGCCTCGCCTGCTCTGGTCAGCCTCCCGAGCACCCGCCTCAAATCGCTCATGCCCTGGTGGTCTTTTTCTTGTTTTAAATTGACGGCTTGTTTTTACTTGCTTCCCAAGGATGGGGAAAGTGTTCTTTTCCTTACATGCAAAACACTAGGTACTCCCTTAAATCCCTTTCTAGAGCACGCTCTCAAAGCCTGCACTTCTGAATGCAGCGTGAGGCTGCGAGAGAAGGAAAAAGTGTGGAGGAAAATATGGCAAACAAATAGTCTGCATTTGGGCAGATCTTGCAGGTACACACCCCTGCATAATCTTTCCCCTCTATTATAGTGTCTAATCTTGCTGTTGCTGATATATAACTAACTTGGCATCCCCTAATTGCTCTCCAAAATAACCACTGATATTTTTAAAGACAACAGCAACTTGTGTAGGCTTTGTAACTGCTAAACCTGAATGCACCAGCTCATCAGAAAAATTGGAATTATATATGTTCATTGCAGAATCCTTAAGCGCCTGCTTCCAGTTTAACTCCAAATGCACATCTTCAAGTGCTATACTCAGTTTACACAGTACAAATATACAATATTGCAAAATGATGTTTATTATTTCCACAGTCCCCAATCTGCAAACACTTACAAATACGTTCAAGTTCCGATCTATGACTGCTCCCACTGGTTTGTAAAATTAAGCGTGTGCATAAACGCTCCCAACATCAGAGCCTTAATTTGTGTTCCTTTGAACTGGCAAGGGGCCCATCCTCTACGTAGCTTTAATTCCACCAGACAGTCTCTGTGCTCAGAGAAACACATTTTAAAAATGGAGTGTCTGTATTAACAAGCACTTCCATGAGCAATGAAACTAATGAAGCCTGCTTTCTTATGGTTTTGTCTCTTGTAGTTGGATTCTCTGGTGCCTAATAAAGTGAGAACTCCATCAGAAGTTTTTCACACAAAGGAGGCATTCAACACATCTCCTCCCTGTATAGGAGGAAAGGGACAGGACAAATGAAGGTATTTTGCCACTCTTTCCCCCCCCCCCTTTTCAATACAAAAGCAGTGTGTGTTCCTAAGGCAGACTTTTAATTTCTGCTTTTGTGGAACTTGGAGAAATATCTTCTTTTTGAGTTGGATACACAACCACTGAAAATTGGTGAAAATTGGTCATGGAGCTCAAAAGTTATATGAGGGAGGACAGGAAAGAAAGATGGATTCAATAGGGTTTGGGTTTTTCAGGCAAACAGGATTATAATATTTAAATTCTTGTCCAATTTCAAGGTGTATTAGGATGACAAAGTCATACGTGAAGTAAAAAGCAATTTTCATTACAGTATTAGTAGTTTACACTTCTCTCCTAAGGCAGGGGTAAGCAAATTAAATAACTAACAGCCTCCAGTAAGTAGATATTATATAGTTAGCAAGTACTCTTTGGGTTATACAAAACTGCCTGTTTTGTGGACAACCTGGACTTCTCGGTGCCTTTCTCTGCTTGGTCTTATGGGGAGAACTGTATATTATGAAACCCCGTAATTACAGAAGGCTGGGTAGGCATTTTCTAACGCAGAATGTCCATATCAGTTGAGATTTCTCTTTCAAAATGCTCAGCAATAAGCCAGGACTGTTTGAGTTTGAAAAATCCTATTAGGCATATTCAATATTAACGTCTCAGGCTCCAGCAGGAAACCTACAATTGATAAATAGACACTTCATTTGAACTTGGCACAACCTTCAGTCAGCTTTGCATAACTCTGGATGGTATTACAGATTGCAAACAGAGTAGAATACTTAAAGACGGACCAGGTGATATCAATTCAGCAACTTGCTAATTTCAACATAAAATATTTCCCCCCGTATACTGGAATATGTTTACTTCAAGGATAAGTGCAACACTTGCAGGTTCTGTTACGTTTGGCGAGGCAATCAAAATATAACCAAAATTCTCCCAGAAAAATATTTGGAGCTTGTTTCTCCCCTTTCTGTAATATTTATTAATAACACATTTCAAAATCTTCCACTTTTTTTTTAGCTGCTTCTTTACTTGCAAAGATTCAGATGTCCCAGAAAAGTCCTGTCCTTCTATTATTTCAAATATATTAAGTATTTTACTGGTATAAATCAATTAGGGCTTAACCCAAAGGCCACAGAAATCTTCCAGGATGTATTTTAAAATTTATATTATTATTTAATGTGCATATTTTCATACTGGTGCAAAGTCATCTGAGAGAAACTAATAGGAATTAATAGCCTAGACATAATTTCAAAACCCTACATTGAGGTACACTCTGAAATCAGATTCTTAACACTAAGCTGTAATTTTATACCAAACCCGAGGCTGGTGACTATAGTGTATTGCGCCCAGTTTTCTTTCCATATCATGGAAGCATCAGGCTCAGCCCAGCAATTTTTCTTCTTTGTGAAAAATGCTCCTATCTGGATCTCACCCATCTCTTTATTATTAAGATATTACCCATTGGAAAAAAACAGATTCATATCAAGTCATAGCATATGGAAAAAGTGAAGGGGAAGGAGAGGAATACACATCCCAGTTAATAGATGCAGAGAGGAGAGGTTGCAGAAGGTGATGTTATCTATTAGAAGAACAAAGGAGGAGTGATATCCCTGAAAAGCCTGATGGAAAATCAATTCCATAACATGCCATTAGTCTGTTAATATCAGACAACTTAAGCCTGGAAGCCTTGCTGCGGACATAATGCAATATTCAACGTTTGGAACATGCCCTATACAGAAAGTAAATCAACTGACTTCTTTTTTCTTTCTTTCTTTGTTTTTTCTTATACCCCCCAAAGGGAACGGCTATAGGAATTAGGTACTTTTGAGCCCACATAGTCTGTGTTTCAGGCAAGCAAGGAAGTGGCAAAGGGAGGATTTCATAGCAGAAAGGTCTGTTGGTCGACCAACAGATATTCAAATAGAGCTGGGAGTAGATTTCTTCCTCACATGGGGGACTGTAAATCTTTGAGTGTTAGTGAAAAATTTTCTGGGCGGAAGAAATAAATCCTTCCAGACCTCCATAAACCATGCAAAAGAGGCTTCTACCACCACACACTTGCTGTTAAATTTACAGTTTTAACGGGGCTTGATATAATCTACGGATGATGGTGGCTATAACCACAAAATAAGTCAGCACTTGTAGCAGACGGACACTGCTGTGCCTCGGCCGCAGCAAAGCGGGACCCCGCACCCTCCTGTGCAGCGAGTGGGCGGTGATGAAGAAGAGGACCCCAAACCACTGCCACAGAGCGACCACCGCTGCTACAGAGTGACCCCAGAACCCCAAAATTGGAAACTGTGGGTACGACCAAGTTTGAATCACGCTGACTATTGACGGCAACATCCTGACAGACCAGCTAAAAGAACTGGCTCCTCCTGATGGTCTTTCCAGCAACATCTTTAAAACAACGTGTGGCTTTGGAACCCAGGACACCTTGGTTTCATCTCTCACTGCCAGCCCCGCAGCTCTCTGTGTATTGCAGTAACTTTCATTTTTCCATCCTTTCCCGCGTCTCTCTGGAAAGGCAATTCATTTCCTAAGGACGAGTAATGGCTCCCAGAGTCCCGGCACATGCCAGCTGCTTGCAAAAATAGTCAAAATCTTGACAAGCGCTCACCAAAATGGACGAAAGGCGATGCATTTTCCTTATGACAGAGATTAACGTTCAATGTGTCCCACATATGCATATTTTCAAAAAGTTTAATGTATGCAGTATCTCTATATGACCCTTTCAAATGCTTTTGCATGGAGCTGGACAGTGTGCATAGCTTTTCCTTGTGGTAAGCAAATTTTACGGATTTCCCAGTAGAGCAGCAAATTCTTCTTAACATATCTTGCTGAGTCTCTGGAAGAAAAGTGGGTAGTTTCTTAAGCTCCTCATATTTTAGCTAGAATTCTAAGTTCCTCATCCAACAGTTACACTACCAGATACAGCCTTACCTGCAAGTTTCTCTTTTTTTTTTTTTTCCCCCAGGGGGCAAGGGAAAAGTAATTATATTTTAATGACTGAAAAGAATATTTTTTTCATATGTGTTATAAGTTCACAGGGGCTGCCTGACAGGAGCAGGGATAGAGTGCATGGGAAAGGTCTGCCACAATTCCAAGGGGAGTCCATCAGGGTCTGTTTTTATTAAGTTTAACACCAACTATATTTCTTATAGAGTTATTTTCCTCTCCAAGGATAATTTGTCAGAATCAGACAGGCTATTCATTTCTTTCTGCTTGTAAATACCCTGTGTGTGCTCCATCACCAGCACGCTCTTCTGAAGTACAGGGGGACTCATAAAAAACAAGCAAAGGTCTCATTAATAACTAAGGAATATTGGACTTTTTTTTTTTTCTGTACGAATGTTTAGAAATAAAATTATTGGCTCACTCTTTATTTGCCATGCAATGCATTTTAATGTTCTGTCTTCCACTTTGTATGACCTAATACCCTAATTCTGGATTACAGAACGAGCATATGAGGCACTTTACGCTCTTTACAGCGACCTCCTCCAGCTTCTCAGTCCTCGGTGATGCTCTGAAGATGCCTAGCACTTGGCTTTCATTTTCTGTATCTGGATGAGTTTTGCTTCCCAAGGGGTTTAGGCAGCAGATTCTGGGGATGCCAAATGTTCCCTGCCCTCCAAGCAGGAATTAATTCACTCTCTAATTAAACAGATAAATAACATGCACACTGTGGTGTTTTACCTCTCCTAGTTGTGGCTGTCAGCATCTCCTGTCTAAAACCAACATGCTCTTTCTGCAGACATGAGACCACCGAGCTCCTCTCTTTTAACAGACTTCCACCTGCTTATGTTAATCCAGACTGGGGCTGAACAAATTAATTGGTCCTTGGTTTGATGCAATACATGAGATGAAATGCTGGTTTTGGATGAATAAGGAATGTTAGTGAACAGTAGATTTTTAAAGTCTTTATCATTCAACATTATTTGTTTTTACTGTTAATAAAATGATATTTAGAGAAGGCAAAGCTTAATAAAATTCCTTTTCTTCAGAATCCACTGAAAACATTGCTGTGGGATGTAACTAATCCTTTATAATTCGACTTGAAACATACAGTAATATTTTCCAAGGCTTCGATCCTGAAAAAATTTGTCCTTCCTTAACTTTATATCACTAGTTGTTTTTTGCCAGGAATTAAATGCGTGTCCCCATCAAAAGGAAGAACTCCCTTCACTTTCATTGAGACTAACGTTCACCCCAGTCTGCAAAGGGATGTTAAAAGTCTGCGTGTGTGTTTGTGTGCACATCTTCAAGATATCAGCCTAAACTGAGTGGACACAAGATCCAGATCTGCAGATCATTGCTCTTATGATTAAAACTCCTCATGTGAACAAGATTTTTGAAGACCAATGTGGCTGTTAGTTTGGACTATGTGAACATAGGCTTAAATGTATGGGGTCAAATAACTTCAATTTTTATCCAAGACTTACTTTTAATTTTCCATTATCTCAATTCAGAAAACTGCAGATGTTGCAGTGTTAGCATTTATCCCCCCGCTCTAACCCCGCTGCAAATGGGGAACAACTTTTCCAGACAATGTTTTGAAAGTTAAATAAATTAAAATGCTCTTTATACAACATATCCTTGAAAAATACTGCTGAGTACAGGAGCATAAGACAGTTTGGAAGCCAGGAGGTTTAATCTGGTTTGTAGACATAGTCATGCACTGGGATGGTAGGACTAAAGCTGATTAGAGAACCTTAATTGGCTACTATCTTAATTATGAGAGAGATTTGCCATTGACTTGAGCGTCCTTTGAATGCCACCCTAAATTTATGATACAACACTGGCTATAAATGATACAAAACTAAAATGTCAGAATGTAAGTTTGATTTGAATTCCCCGATCCTTTTGTTTGCCTCTAAAGCTCTAGGTAAACTGCAGCACTGAGGAAATAAATAATAAATTATGACAATTAATAATTTATTATATTTCTTGATCTTACTATTTCACATTCAGTGACCTACCTGGCCTCCTCTAAGACTACAAAGATTACCCGCCAGCAAATATCTTTTAATGGTTGCTTTTACCTCTTGTTTACTAGTATTGTTGACCCCATTCACATCCTATAATGTAATTTTAATGGTGACTTTGTAATCAAGGAGTGCGTGTGTCTGAGAGAACTGTAGCTAAGATTCGGAGCAACTCACAAGCCTACAAAGCAGGCTGGCATGAATACATCCCTTCTTCCTTACACAAGGAGTACCAGTGGATTTAACGTTAGCTAAAGCGATAAACATGTTAAGCATCCAGAGTCTATTGATTACAGCAGAATTCAGAGATACACACACACGCTCTGAAAAATTTACCCATACGTGCCCAAAATGTGGTTTACAGGAAAAGCCTTATTCTGCTGCTGTGATGGGCACGGGGAATGCGAAGGAGCAGGCACCTGGCGTTTGCCACCGTTAAGTCTGGATCTGCCCACAGGATCTGGCTGAGGCACAGACCAAACAACCACAGCACAAGGGGTCGAGTTTATGGTGCTTTTTCAAGGCTGGCTGGGGCAGATGACAGCTGACGTCACCAGCTCTTCGTTGTGAAATCAGCCCTAAACATCGTCTAAGCAAACCTGAAGTGACAGGCTCTGCTGTACACCAAATCAGTACTTGGCGTCATCCAGCCATGGGGATTTTCAGCTGAACATAGAAGCCCTAAAGCTGAATCAAAACCTATCATTCTTGCTTTGAACTATGTGCGTTCAACTAAAGTTCTGCTTTCAAAGCACAGGTTAAAAGGCTGTGGCTTGGATATTTTTTTTTTCCCTCCACTATGCACATGCTCTGCAGAGTTGCCTTTACCTACAGTAGTGAAAAACAAAGAAAAATTAGGACTTGGAGAACTATTCTAGACATCAGGGTTTGTATCAGTCACAAATGGATAAGAATAGGAATAATCATCTCAACTGTAAATTTAATTATTTCTGTTCTATCAACAGTTACTGTCATATATACCTGGGACAGGGAATGTTATCTATATGGGAATTTCAGGAAGAAATTTGATAAATAATGAAGATTTGACCAAGAAAACCTTATGCCCATTTTCTTTTAAATAGTTTACAAAATTATCTCCAAAGTCAGGGCACAGCAGCAATATGCTACTCTGAAATTAAATGATAGTCACTAAGAGGAAGATCTGGAATAAAAACTACCCAGAAAGAAATTGATTCAGTATTTGAAAGGAAATTACATTTGTGAATTTATTTTTGCTGATAAAAACTACTATGCTTGACAACTTGCTGTGGTTCTTATAAAAATACAGTTAAGGGAAAATCTGGAAGAATGAAAATACTGTACACATTAGTAAACTGAAGCAAACTTTCTTTTGAAAAGATATGTGTATTCACATATATATATATGTGCATATACATTACTTACGTGACCCATATGCATCCACGCATTTCTAATTATGATTACTCATACATATATACCCTGAACTTCCACAGAGTTGGCAATAATCCTCTGCAAGTGTGAAAGCCCATGGATTTTAGCACCTTTCATTGCTACTTATTGGATTTCTCTGGTCAGAGAAAACGAGACATCAGGAGAAAGAGGCACCACAGTGAAATTACCCAAAGTCGTGTAGTAGCATCGAGAAAGACATTAACGAAGCTGACAAAAACGAGCAGAATTGGTTTCCAAATCCAACTGGCATCACAGGCCTTGCAGAGTGAGGCTCAAGTTGATGCCTACAGGTGTTCCTACGCTAATCAGCTCAATATAACCTTCAACAATGTCCATTCCGACAATTTTCTGGGAAAAGGTATTGGTATTCTGGGAAGCGAGAAAATATCCTTGGTATTTAACACCAGGGAAGGAGGAGCAGGAATGAAATAAGAGGATGCCTAAATCAGGAAGCTCAGTCTTTTCTCAGCACAGGAGCATCTGAAGTATAGTCGTAGCTCCCAGGACATAGTGACAGCAGCATCCACTCCTACAATGCCTTGTAGGCTTTGCTGCAGAACTTCTAATGCAAACTTTTGTGATTTAGGCTATTGAACCGCTGGCAATTAAAGTGAGCCAAAGTGAAAATGGCCATTTCCTTCTGCTACTTATCATGGTGACCATTACTGTCTCATGCTTCCTTGGTAAATTCGTGTAAATCCATCCCTGTGTCTGCCTGTGTTGAAGGGTTTTCCATTTTCTAGCACACTGCAAGTGTACAGCAACAAAGAAAACTGAGCAATTGGAACATCCCTATCGCCAGTAAGAAGAGAACAAGGAACCTGACCCTTTAACAACCTGCTCAGCCCTTAGCAGGGAGAATTGCCTTGTTCTCTTGGGAGCTCAGCTACCAGTAACTTCTAGAGCTTTCTAGCTCAGCCTGTTCAAACCTGATGAAACAAGCAGTTTTCCCCTCTCAGGAGCAGAGCTCCAGGAGGCCCCGTAATTCTCAGGGACCATAGTCTGCTTTTGGAGACCTGCTCTAGTCCTGCAGCAATGGGATCTAGCACACCATGACAAGCAGTTGGGAACACTGTGTATGCAATCTCAGCAATTTAATTACAGTCAAATTAGTTATTTAATCAGGATATCAGCTTGAAACAGAAAAAAAAATAATCTGTTTTTTCCTCTTCCTCCCCACACCTCAAGAATCAAGTGATGAATGCGTAAAGTAGCAAGGTGATAATAGCTGTTAGTTCCCACTGTGCAAAAGCTTCATTAAGCTTTTGCTGAACTCTGTTGGTATATCCCTTCATGCCATCCATCAACAGATAGCTTGGATCTGGTCTAGCTATTGATCAGCCTGTTATTCTGATAGCTAAGCTAGTCAAAATCCCATATATTCATTCTTACTGTACCTGTACAATTCTTACTGTAAGAGAAATGCTTTTCCACCTTATTCAGAGACTAGTTAGCTTCTGAATCTAAACTAGTTACCTGAATAGCATCAGAGATACAGGTGAAAACAGTTTTCTAAAAGCACGTGGGAAGCTTATGATGGAACGAGGGAAGAAACAAGATCTTTCTGGTCCCAGACCTGCATCCTAACCAACGACCTCATCTTCCCTCTGACTCAAAAGGACAGAGTTTTAGCAGGAAAACAAAGCAATTTCTTTTTTTTTTTCCCTAGTCTTAGGAGTCATAAATCACTGAAGCATTTGGGAAGGAACCACTAACCCAAACAAAATTCAACACTATATTTTTGATAACTTTATGGCCAAAGAAGCAGAGCTGCAACTCAGATGTAGAACCAAGTCCCCCTGACTCACACCCTTCAGCTAATGCCTGTCCTCTACTTGCCTTCAGAGTCCCCAGAGGAAAGACGTCTTCCCTGTTTTCTCTAATCAGCTCTGACATGTAGTCAGCCAAGTGATCTGCGCGACCATGTCAGGGGTATTCTGAATTAGCCTCTTCACACACAGCGAAAAACAGATGGAGAAGCAAATACCTTGCTGCCCTGAGCAGTGGGTTGTCATTTGTGCCCATGCTCAGTACGTACAAAATGCAGCCCTTCCGAGGGAGGTGTATTATTAAACACAGTTTTCACAGGTGCAAATGATTATACAAGGTGCAAAGCAGGGGCTGCACGAGCAGCTGAATCTGCTCCTGCTTGCTGCAGCACAAAGAAGGTGCAGGGAACAGTTGTTTTCTGATTGATTTTATTACCTAAATTGCTTTAACAGGTGAACCAAAGCACAAGGAGAGAAAAAAAAATAGAGGGGGTCAAATTGGTTTATTTTTTTCTTCACTTCTTTTCACCCAGACCAATTCAGGTTTATGATATGCTTCAGAGGGATAATGTTCACAGTCCTGCTCGAGGAAGAATAACCGCTCTTCTCTCTCCTGTGTCCCTACTTAAGCAATAGTTCAGTAGCTGCTTTCAGAATAAAGAGAAACAAATTTTCAATTTCTTGTCCTCTCTGAAGAAATTTAAATCTGATCTTATCTCTGGGATCATTGCCCTAATCACCATCATCTATGTGTCCCTAGCGCTCCTCGCTCTGGTCCTGCTCTTGATGATAAGGCAAACATAGACCACAATGGCAATATGAACCAGGTGTTTCACTTCTGGTGGGGCAGCCAGTTGTACTCAAAGAAAGGAAGCAAGAATGGCCTGGCCACCATTCTGCTAGGCACTTCTACCTAGCCACTGCTTTATATCTGGGTAAGAGAACACTTTTGGTTTGTTTTGGGGGTTTTTAGGTTTGTTTTTTTCTCTCTAATAGTATCTCAGTGGGCTGCTACTCCAACCCATCTTCTCCAATGGCAACATCTGTAGCATCTTTCTCCTATGGACGGTATTCACAGCCCATCTTCCTCATCCAGCTCCTGCTCGTCTAGTCTCTATCCTCACCCTCCTGAAGCTGCACGTTGGCTCAACACAGAGGCCATGTGTATTTAGGTGACCATGGACTTGCTCAAATGGCCTAGGATTAAGGAAAACTGAGAAATTATAAGGTGGAAATGACATAAAGAATGAACTGAGGGTTGGAGATGGCTGTTTTTCAGGTGAAGGATGGCACTGCTGAATCCTGTGGTAGGTGAAGAGGGTCCTTCAGCTTCTTGGTGTGTAAGTCATTGAGGCAGGAGAAGGGACTGGGTAAAAGAGCCTGATTTACCTGTTCTGCCTCTGAAGAAGTAGTCACAGATGCACCTGCATAAGCTTATGTGCCTGCAGAATGCAGAGCCACTTCTGAAGCTGTCAGTCTGACTGCACCAGTCCAGGGCTTGCTTTTTTGTAGTTCTGGCCTTGTTTCAGTAACTAACTGCACTGCGTGCTCCATTGATCTCGGGAACAATTTGCAACCAGATTAAATCTCTCCTAATGTAATTTAGAGTGTAAACTCGAGCCTGGCCTAGTGTGCATTGAAGGAAACGTGCTCGGCGGTGCTGCGGGTGGGCTGCTTGGGGGCACCCGGGGAAGGAAACATCTGTGCAGCTGTGAGTCTCCTCTAGGGCTTGTGGAGGTGGGAGCTCACACCGCTGTGTCTGACCTCTTCACTCACCCACTGGAAGATGGAGGATGCTCTCCATCCTGCTTTTAGTTTTTCTTGTATAGCTCTTATACTATTATGCCTTTTCGTTTTGTGTCACCTTTACGCCTGCCTTGACCACGGTGAAAGGTATTGAGCAATGATAGCTTCCAGAAGCACAGATGGATGACTTCT
Source organism: Larus michahellis (assembly GCF_964199755.1). Lineage (NCBI taxonomy): Eukaryota > Metazoa > Chordata > Aves > Charadriiformes > Laridae > Larus > Larus michahellis. The sequence goes on along the minus strand of NC_133905.1, from coordinate 12,710,602 downwards.
GCCGAGCTGAGGAGAATTTTAATTAGCATCGCTTTATGATACTTCTGGTACTGTCTATGTAAATCTCTGTCTGTCGAATCACACTGAGATCTCTCTATGGTGACAGTGAACTCTGATCTTATGAGCACAAGATGTAAAGACAGAGATAGTGAAGCAAAAATCAGTTGTTTAGTATCAGGGTTTTTTTTTCCAACTGTCTGGTGAGAGAAAGATAAGCCCCACTCTGCTGTGTCACGGTGGGTAGAAAGGAATGGCCCCAGAAAGCAGACGGAGCTGTGCAGTGGCTGTCCAGCAGGAACGCTTCCCACGTATCCCCTGGGTGGTGCCACTGGGGAGGAGAGCCAATCATGTCATGAAAAATAGCCTCAGTTGCATTATCTGATCTTATCTGCAAAAAAAAATTATATTTTTTTTACAGTCTACTTCTGTGGTACTCACTACTCAGTAAATTCTGTCATCTTACGCTGTTTTGATGTATCGTGTAGGATTCAAAAAAGCTATTAAGGTGCCACTACAGGCAGCACGACAGCAGAAAGCACACAAGATCTTTGTCCCATACAAATGGGTTGCAAGACTTAGAGGACGCAAGGTGGGCACCTACGTGTGCAGAGCTGGACTATTTCCTTTCTCTTGCTCCTCCTTCTCTTCACCCTCTGTTCAATCCTGAACTCTCTTTTGCTTGAGCGGAGGGCTCAAGCAAATGGAAATGGCCCACCCAGCCATTTCCAAACTCAGCAGCTGGTGTGGTGACTCTGCATTCCTACGGGGAGCTGTGAAGCCCTGGGACAGACCCTTGCTCAGGGCTGTGCGTGGTGTCTGCATTTGATTCTAACTGCAAACCCAGGAGTTCTCTATTGTGATCCTCTGAGGCTTTAACCTGCTTTCTTTTAAAATTTTACTTTCAACCTCAGCTCATATTTTTGCTTATTACTAACATGATTATGGCTGTTTCCTCCATTTATTTAATCTATTTCTGTCCCCTGGAGTAGTCTTTCAGCATAGTTTGCAATGAAGAATAAAAGCTTTCTTCACATCATAATCTCCTGTACAAATAGCATATTTCCAGTGCAGGGATGTCCAACCCAGCTCTCCAGCTCTGTGTACGTATGGAACATTGATATCTGGTTTAATTGACAAGATTAATCCTCCGCTTCATTCTAGCATTGCGTTTTCTTTCAAAAATATTATCTAGATTTCAATACTATGCAAAAAAACCCTCCGCTTGCAGAACCTAGATTGTATGTGTATTTTTCTAAATATAGTGACTATTTTGTATGAAGTACTAGTAACTTCATCGGATAATTTTTCTATGATAACTTCTAGCATAGATGTTTTGCTTGAGTAGCAATGTGAATAAGTACAGCAATGGATAAAATCAAAACATTATGAACCATTTATGAAGCTATCTGGAAAACATCTGTTGTGGGGATGGGACAAAAAGGATAGTCATCTATATTAGTCGAAGGTGATTCTCCCCCTCTACTCCACTCTCGTGAGACCCCACCTGGAGTACTGCGTCCAGTTCTGGAGCCCCTACTACAAGAGAAATATGGACGTGCTGGAACGTGTCCAGAGAAGGGCCATGAGGATGATCAGAGGGCTGGAGCACCTCTTCTATGAGGACAGACTGAGACAGTTGGGGTTGTTCACTCTGGAGAAAAGGCGGCTCCGAGGAGACCTTATAGTGGCCTACCAGTATCTTAAGGGGGCCTACAAGAAAGCTGGTGAGGGACTTTTTAGGATGTCAGGGAATCGTAGGACTAGAGGGAACGGATTAAAACTAGAGATGGGACGATTCAGACTGGACGTTAGGAAGAAGTTCTTCACCATGAGGGTGGTGAGACACTGGAACAGGTTGCCCAGAGAGGTGGTGGAAGCCCCATCCCTGGAAGTTTTTAAGGCCAGGCTGGATGGGGCTCTGAGCAACCTGATCTAGTGGGAGGTGTCCCTGCCCATGGCAGGGGGGTTGGAACTAGATGATCTTTAAGGTCCCTTCCAACCCTAACAATTCTATAATTCTATGATTATACATGTCACATCATGAGGCCCTTCACGATGGAGGCTCTACGTGCTGGTACAAGGCAAATAACAGTTATTGGACTGAGAATTCAAGGCCAGCTGGCCTGATGTTACAAGAGCTGTATGGGATCTAATTCAGTGCCAGTCTTCTCCCCACTTGTCCTTATTTTGAAGACACTGTTAAGAAATCTTCTCTTGATCCAAAACCAGGGAACATTACCTAGGAGTTGAAGACAGTTATGGGTCATGTTACCTGGCTGTACTATGGGGACACAGGTTTTCCACATGGAAAAATCTTTCACAGAAGGTTGTTCAAGGAATATGGATGAGACACATGGATGTTTTCCACGTGTTGGTCACCTGGATGGTAGCTGCCATACCCAGGCCTTATTTTTGTCTGTTATCTTACATGGTACATTAAATATTTGCTGCTCGTTGCAAGTTTTCCCATATATCTTACAATTCAACGCTTCCATTGGCTGGATGTTCACTGTAAACACATTAATCATCCTGAATTCTTCACAGATACAGTTGCAGGATATACACTATTCTGTAGAATTAATGCGTATTCAGATATAGAAGTGAAAAAAATGTAAGAACATTTAACTTTGATTAATTAAACTGTATTAATTTAACAGATGGTGTGTTCTGACACCCACCAGGCTTAGGTTTAGATTTGTGATACTTTGAAGAGGGATTGCTGCCTCCATTTTGATATAAATTTTGAATCTCTACACAGTCCACAGATGTTCAACTTGGCTTTTTTTTTGCTTTGTCTTCAACTCATGGTTGGTAAGGACTGATTCAGTCCTGGAACTTGCAGAGGTTTTACACTACTGCCTTATAAATCTGAATCCTGGGTAAGGAACCACTAACTCATTGTATGAAAACAAATCTTGATCTTTAATATCAGTACGGAAGGATTTAGCAGTGAATCTCCTTTCTACTACTAAAGTATTAATTAGTGTAGGGAGCTCCTGTTATACTTTGGTTATTTTGAGAGGAACCTTCTGAGAGTTCAAATAGATTTCTTATTACAAAATTAATTTAGAAAGAAGCAAGACTTTACCTTTACGGCCTTTCTAGAGGGACTCTCATAACAGATGTTTTCTTCTTGCCACTCACTTTGACCAACTCCTATGCTTTCATTCGGAAATACTGTGGGGCAAATCATATCTTCGGATTATGTATATTACATATATACTTTTGATTATGTCTGATACAGAAACAGCTGGTGTTGGACCTCTCCAGGGCGCATTAATATCCTTTATTTCTGATGACCTGTGCACCATAATAAAAAATTAGCCAATTTTATTTATTTAAGTTTCTCTCTCCTACTTTTCCCATTGCTGTAGCATCATCTAGTAATCGCCTATAATTACAGGCTATGCTTATACAGCCTGAAACTTGCCAAAACACTTATGATCCCCAGGAAGCAGATTTTGCTCTTTGTTATTATTCCTGATCGTAATGACTTGCATGGAGTAGATTTCATTGGTGAGAATCCTTTTGGGGGGGGAGGGGGAGGAGAAATCCCATTCCATCAGAGGTTTTTAGAGGATTTTTAGTATTTTTGTTTTGGTACAGAATTGGGACTAGCACTAGCTTGCGAACATGTGTATTCAGTTACCTTGTGGATCACCCAGTCTTGCACTCTTCTGCTACTGCTTGTCAAAAAAGATGTCTCCAAAATTGGCAGTTTATGTTACTTATCTGTAATCACTATTATCCTGAGCACCCTTGGGAATCCAAGGCTCATAGGATGGCAGGTTCTTTATGTGTTTACCATCCACCTTTGAATTCCATATTCTTTAGCCACTTGTGTATATTTGATAGAAAAACAAAGTCGTGAAATAATGGTATCACTTGTGAGATAAAGGATAAAGTAATACATTTGCTTAAAACCATGGATTTGCAGTAAAGAACAATGTTATGCAAAGCAAAAATGCACCAGGGACCCTCCTGAGCTCGTACTCGTAAGCCTGTAAAACTTGCCTGGGCTTATTGCGCCCGATCTGCGGCTCCTTCCTGCTCCCCCTGTTCCAGGGGCCGGTGTGTCCTGCTCCTTCGGTTGCTCGGGATGGCACGTCTCAGCCTTGTTCACTTGCCCTCTGCCTCTCACCTTGCCCATCCTACCCCAGTGGGGCACGTGGTGACAGTCCCTGAACACCCTCTGCTGTTGGAGAAACATCTATCATCCCCTCTAATTATTCCATTTCTGGTTTTAGGCTCCAGGCTGCTTCCTCTTTTTTTTTTTTTTTTTTTTTTTTCTCCAGGCCCTTCAAACTCCATGGCACTGCTCAATACCTCTCATGATATATAAGTTATAAGCACTACTAGCTCCTTTTCAAGATTTATGACATTTAGCTTGTCTTGAGCTCTGCAAAATTTACAAATGACATACAAACACAAGAAGAGACTGATTTGCGAGTTGGGTTGTGCAATGCCCTACATGTGCTTTTTTTTTTTTTTTTGTATTTAGGAGAACCCTTCAGGGCCCCTTCTGTATGCCGGTCTTACAGGGTTGTACAGATTCTGTCACTGGCAGGAAAGCTGCTGAAATTTCAACTAACCCTGGCCCCAGAGTTGCTTAGTAACTATGAGTGGTTTCCCAGGCACAGCGTCCAAGTACCAACCTCTAAGTCAAGAACAGCCAAACTGTACCTCTACAGAACGCACAGCCTGCACATCGCTTGGCCTCGGTACCAGACGGTAACGTAGCAAATGTCACTTCTGAATTTCAACCCATATTTATTTTGCAACTTATATTCTGAATTGAATGTAGATATCAATCCAACAGAATGTTTACCTGTTTTAGCTCACGTTAGTTTGGAAGGCATGTTGTGGAACTAAGAACATTACCTTTATAAGCTAGAATTACAGTGGGACAACAGGACTTGAGTATGTTAACATAGGCTAAATTAATGGAATAGGATAGGAAAAAAAAAATCCAAATATTCACTTTAGAATTTGGTGATTTTTTTTTTTAATTTTTTTTTTTTTTTCTGGTTAACTTCAAAGGTTTTTGTCTTAAGACTTCAAGCTGTCTAGTCCTTCCATACCTAAACCCCATTAAAAGGGGAAAGCCCCAATGAGGCAACACTGGTGGGAGTAGAGGAAAAAGCGACAATGGAGGAAAGGCGGGAGAGAAAACGGACGGTGCTGAGCTGTTGTCAGAACTGGAGGTATCTGAGGCAGCGAGTGAGATATGGATCTCTCTGTGGGTTTACTTAAAACTATTAGCATTAATTATCTGAAATGAGTAAGAAACTGCTGGGTAATGAAAATTCAGTTATGTATTTAGTGGCTTAAAATTTTAAGCACGTGAGGCAGCAATGCTGCTGAAGGTAGTTAGTCAGAAAGGCCATAATAGAAATAATATCAATTTTTTGGTGCATTTTTCCCCAAAGGAAACAGCAAACGGGAGCTAGTAATTCAGATAACTCTATCGGCTAAGCTTGGGAATTGTGTCATTTCTTAACTAAACTCCTCCCATGCAGACAACTAAATCATTCTGCATCGGTGCCAAAATCTGACAGCACCACACTGCCGATCCTGCTTTCAAATGCATTCCTCGCAGGATGTCAGACTGGCAGGGACGCTATGAAGGCACTGCAAGGGGGACAAATGAAACTATGCAACTCTTCAAATATGCTACCTTGCATTATATACATGTTTGAGCTAAATAAATAAATTAAAAGTATGTTTGAACCACATGAGGGTTTTTTATTTTTTTATGAGGTGACCTCTAAGGAATTTTAAAAAAACCTTTGTAGGAACCTAATCACTGGTTAGTAGGTGTCCTTTATGCCAAAAGTGACCATTCGCCACCAAGTGATGCAGGACAGGAATAAGTGGCCTTAGTCGCGTGTAGGTATTTCTCTTGTTGGCATTCCCGGGGAGAGCCAGGAGCTCCCGGAGGCAGCTGAACCTCGGGTCTCTGCAGGAGTGGGAGGAACAGAACTGCAGCTTGTTAAGTTCCTTTGGACTGATAAAGAATGCATTCTGTGTCCCCCAGATATGTGCACACATCTTTAACGAGGACTGTGCCAAGGGTCTACAGTTATATATCAGTTTTTCAATATTAGATACCTCACGTCTTGATGAATGCGAAGTGTCAGTGTGCAGGTTTACGTTTTGGGTTTGTCTGTGGTTTTTTAAAATCGGTAAAAAGCACATTGAATGCTTTGGTCTCTATGCTATGGCAGCACAGTTTTAAAGTAGGGAGATTTCTTCATTTTATCACTACACAAAAGCACGGTCTGAGCAGCTCTTAGTACAGCTATTATTTTGTTCTGATATTTACATGGCATGGCTATGTAAGCCCATCAAACTTCCAAAATACAGATATAAAACCCTCAATCACTTGGAGCCCGAGCCAAGTTCCTATTTGGGTAATTGCATTCTGTCTATTTAAAATTCACACGTCAATTTTCAGTTTGATATTGATTGGACTCTTCTTCACTTCCTTGTACTAAACCATCTGTGCACTTTTAGACAGCAACTGCAGTTCGTCTTCCAGGTAGCTGCATTTCAGTCCCTGATGCAGACGCTGGACTAGAGATGTCCAGGCTGCTTCAGTGCCATCGGCAGCTGAGGTGGCTCCTGACCTGCCTGATGAAACCAGCTCTGCTCCTGCTGCCATCCCGTTTGGGTGCTTCTTCCTCAGGGACATCACCTCTGCCTCCTCAAAGAGACCTGATCTCTGCCACTTCCACCGCAGGAAATGTTTGGGGGTTTTTGGCATCAAATCCCTTTAGAAACACGGCCTGGAAGGAACCTTGTGCATTAAACTAAACTCTGCGCCCAGCTATGTTGGCAACAACAGCTTATAAAATTATGCTGTCCCATCCTAAGTGGTGGTAGGTTGTATTGCTCCCATTACTCCTATTGAAAAGCTGTTCCAGGCTCTCGCTATGTTAGTGGTGCAAACTGACCTCAGAAGGCCTGAAATGGTAATCAGCTTGCTTGCTTTTGGACTGTCTCCACCTCTCTATTTTAATATTCCAAGAGAATACGCTTAACACAAATGTGAACTCTGCTGCAAAAGCAATGCACAGCTGAAAGGTCCCAGACAGCCTGGTGGAAAGGTCCCTGAATACTCGGCTGGCGAGGGGAAAAGAAAAGGTATATTTTTGCCTTTTATCCTGAACTTCTCATGAAGCAGTCCAGTAAATGCTTTCCACCAGTTCCAGGTAATTCCTTACATGAAGGAGAAAAGTGAGATATAACATTTATTTCTTACTGAATATGTTGCTGATGAACAGTTGCTGAGAAGCTCCGGTGCATGATTACAAGAAGAGAGTCCTGGAGCCAAGTGTAACAGAAGTTCTGACATTCTGGTAAATCCCTAGTAGCAGTGTTTTATTTCAGCTGCCTTTTACTTGCATGCCTGTAACTCCACGGGGTACGGAGGAGGAACCTCCCCTGTAAACTCTTGTGTATACTCTTCCGTCTCGTAATTAGCGTGAGTCAACAATACTTGCAAGAATCTGCTCGAGCCACTCGATGCATGCTTAACTTTGTTTGTGCTGTTGTCACTTGGAGTCCTTTTTAAACAGAAGATAATTATCAAGGAAATAAATGCAGCTACAAATCAACACGCTCTGCCCTGGTTACATCTTGCCATCTGAAAGCCATGTCTACAGTCTGTCAAGATTTCTGCTGTAAGACATGGTGACCTCCCCGTTCTGCCTCTCCAACAGTTTTCCTCGTGTTGGATGAGTTGCCCTCAGTAGATGTCTTTCTCCTTTAGCTACAGGGATAACCAGGCCCATATTCTTCAATTAGATTAAAGCTAGCTGAGGTGTGTGATGTATTTAAAAAGGATATAATTCATCATACGTCAGCCTCACTTATTTTTAAAATTTTCTGCAAATCTTCTCTATCAGTAGACTGTGTCTGGCAATGCAAGCGCTATAGTGTTTAAAGCTTTTGGTTCATATAAATTACGGGGTTTTTAAGTTGTACTTTAAGGTGTAAACCAAGGATAGAAAACCATGCACTCCATTCACTCGGATAAGAAATTTAGAAATGTAGTCTAAAAAAACCAAAAAGGACCACATATATTATTTTAATAATAACAGGTATGACATTTTCAGTGCTCTCTTCTCTATGATACCTATTTACCTCGCAATAAATCTTGGCTCTTAAATATTAACACTGGGTGTAAATACTGAAGATTTGCAGGCACTGAAGTACCTGCAAAAGCAAGATATCTAGGGACATTCACAGCAAACTGTTAACTTTCCTTTTCAGGCCAGATATTTGTTACCCACTTTTATAGCATTTGTAAAAATAAACAAGTAAATATATGTGAAAGAAACATACAGTAAGATACAAAATAAATAAGAGAATTCCAAAGCAGAAAGGGAAGAAGGAAATGGAAGCAGCTCAGATAAAACTGCTGGTAACGGATTAAGCAGCCTGTTTACTGGAGAAAGTTCTTACTCTGTGCTCTCAACAGTAGAGTTCAGAATAAACATCACACTTGAGGACGTATGGCAAAGTGGTTTAAACAGTGTGATGAATTAGGGCCAATTGTCTCTGTGCAGGCAGTTGAGATGGCATTTATTTGTATTTCTTTAATTTTTGGATTACCCTGATACCTACAACATACTAATGCTTCCATAGAATTAAAAAATTATTCAATGTAACATCTTGAGGTGGTGGCCCTGATGGAGCAGCTGCCCTGTGCTGCTCTGTCCTGGAGTGAACAAACTAGGACTGGACAGAAAAAATATCACAAGTTTTTTTTTTTTCTGTAAGAAAACAAAGTTGTGAAATAGGAGAAATTGTCCCTGTACTTCTGATTTGTTTAGTTGAGGCCCATTAAAAAAAAAAAAAAAAGAAGAAACAGACCAAATTAATGGCTACAGAATAGCTCATTTAAGCTGAGGCAACCCAAGAAATACACTGATGAAGAGAAAATAAAGGTTGGGTTATTGTATGAACATTGCTTTGGAGCAAGGTAAAAGTGTAGTTAACAATGCTGTTGCTAACTATCTGAACGCTCATTTTGTGCCTTTTGCTGTGAACAAAACCCTCGAAAGGCAATTCAAAAGCCTGATATAGAAGACAATCATATCAGAAGTTCATCTGTAGGCTCAGTTAATGGCTTGCAATGATCGTATGTATTTCCACAGCGATGAGGATGTTTGCGTAGCATATAAAGCCATCATAAACCCCAGGCTGGAAGTGGATTGGCTTCCGGTTCCAAAACTGCAACTTCTATTTGCTGAGTTGGCGAGAGGGATACAATTTACAAATCCTGACCTGTCTTCAAAAATAGACTCATGGCTGATGTGCACTGTTGGGAGCCTGAGTACAGCTCAGGGAAAACATGAAAAGGCGGCGTTTGGTGTCCCTGGCACGCTGGATGACATTCTGTAAGGCTTAAATGCTGTTACCAAATTTTAATGAGACTATTTCTCTAGAGAAATATAGATAAATATCTGAAATATTTAGTCTGCCAAGGAGCTAAGAAAAATAGGAATGAATTATTTAGTAACGAATCTTGGTTACTTCTGAGTGTCCTAAAAACATGCCAAAAAATTCCTAAAAATGAAAGCGTCAACAACATGTTGAAAACATATGTTTTCAATATGCTCTATCAGAAAACTTTTCAGAGACTGGATGCTTTTAAGTAGGTTAAAACACTGTGGAAGATAGATAGTTTTTCTGAGCTTCCCTGTAACACAAAGGCTTTTGAAATGGAAACAGACTACCAGTAGCAAACAGTGATTTTTCCAGATAGATTTCGATTGGAAGAAAATAGTGCAAATATCTAAACTACACCAGATGTTTCTGGATAACCACAACCTAATGAACATGAATAACTGCACTGCTAGGTAAGCACAAGCATACTTTGAAAAACTTTGCTTTATTTTGCTTATTTTGGCAAGTAAAATGCGCTAACAAAACCAGGGTGTACTCGTCCATTACTTAGCATTTCTTCTATTAAAATGTGGCATCTTATCTTCATAGAGCAGTCAGTTCTTTCCCTCCCATCTCCTTTTTTTATGAAGCTGTTCTTTCGTATATAGCTTTGGCTTATTCCCTCTTTCACCATCAGAATGGAGGCAATGAAATATGTGAAAAAGATGACTGGAGCCCAACAGGTCCTAACATAAGTTCTTTTGCTCTGCTATAGTAATATAACTTAAATACTGAAGGAACTTCCTTTTTTAAAGAAGATCTTTATTTTATTAAGAGAAGTAGAGGATCAGATATCCCTTGATATCATCAGTGCTCAATCCCATTGAATAGACCCTATAGACTTCTCTAATCACTCACAAAACATTTTGAACAGATGTCTGCAAAATGAATTATCTGCTGTCTGCCAAAAACTACGTCTGGCAGGCAATGTATCAGGTAAATAAAGAGAGGTTGAAAACATGAATAAAATATGAATGGAACAGCTTAGGGCATTTTGATCCACATAAATTCAGAAGCACCGACTGAACCTACAGAGGTGCAAAAGGTAGGGTAGGGCTACCGTATGAAAATGTGTTGAAAGGAGAAAACTTTGAAGGAAACGCTCTTAACAAGCATTTCCTCATGTTAGTGGCAATATCACTGTGCCAAGTAACAGAAAACACTTTAGGGTACGGGATGGCAGCAGTTTTCAACATCTACCGTTGGAGACAGAGAATTTGGACTTCCAGCATCCGTCTGAGCCCTGCAAGTCACAGGGGCCAGCATCTTGGATTCTTACATTTAGCAGAAATTGCACATACCCGTAACTCTTGCTATTCTGCCATCGGCAAGGACATCCCTATATAATTTAGCCTTAGTTTGAGAATCTAATGAAAAATATTTAATCTCTTGTGCTTCCTACTAGGAATGTGCATGGTGCTTTCCTACTTAAGGCAGACTGTTCCATACCATTAAGATCATGAAAACCTGGCCCCCGGCCTACAAAAAGGCTGGACATCGAATTCAGTAAATTTGCAAATATGAATGCTATTCAAAAAGCAAATTTTAGGCTTTAAAACAATCAGCCTTATGTTAGCACATATAGTTCTGAGATCATATTTTTCAAAACTATCTGTATGGCATCGTTTCAGGCAGCTTGATATAGAATCAAACCAAAGAAAACATCAATTATTTGAGAGGAAGGGGCTTCCCAAAGACTTTGTGTTGAGTTAAAGTATACTGTGTTCTGTAGTCTTTCATTGAATAATAACTTCATAGTACTTTAGGAACAGGTACTGTTCTACATCCGTACCAAGATTTTATCATGTTGGACACAATGCACTACTTCGCTGTTTCAAAGGCAAAGAACCCGTGAAGTGGGAACATTAGCAGGGATGGTAAATCTAAACACCAAGAAATGTGAATGAATAACATTATATATGGAAAAAGTTGCCACATAAGTGGTAGAAGAAAGATGGGAGGACAGAATTATTTGAAAATTGTGATTAAAAGAAATGAATGGGTGGGTAGGTAATGTCATAAATAATAGACCAGATTTATTCATGGTGGTTTCATTAAAAGCAGTGATAAATTAATGCCAAGCAGAAGTCTGTTTCTTTGCAATAGTTTTGACCTACTCAGTGGAACCATTGTAGTTACTAATTCATACAGGATTATACATAATTGGGCATCCCAATTATAACATTTGAGTTTCAGAAATGACAATATTCTCTTTCCTTCAGGGATCTGTAATTTATTCCATTACCTTGAACTTGGGTTATGCAATATGCCAAAATAAAATTCACAAATGTTCTCTTAAATCCAGCTATCTTCGGTTCATACTGTATACGTGAAGAAAACATGTTGAGAGGATTAAAAATATGGGAAAGAATTACCATTTTAATACATTTGACTCGTCCACAAGGAGACAATAGGTTTTCAGCCTCAGTAAATTCACTTTAATATATGTAAAGAGTTCAGAAAAAATTATTCTATCTCATTGTCTTCATGAAAGCAATAGCACCATGACCAATGCCAGAAAGGCCAGGATTAGTTTATTTACCAAAGAAATCTGATGGTTTATTTTGTTTTGCAGGGACAGCTTCCCTTACCGTGTTTTATTCTATGAAAATATTTCTTTACTGCATCAATTCATGTGAGTTCTCATGCATAACTGCTAGCAGAAGTATCTACGCTTTCAGAAGTGTGGCTGATGCCGTATTTCTGTGTGCTTTGAAATTTCCAACATGGAAGCCAATCTTAAATTTGGCTAACGGTTTTTCTTTTCATGTGTTGACTCTTAAAGCTGCTGAGATATTAGGATAATAAGTGTTTGAAGAAAAGAATAATCTATTTATATAGAATCAATAAAGCGTTGCCATGGGAAATCTGAAGCTCTCAAAAGGAGGTTTCCTAGAATAGAGGATTTTCTGGGGGAGAGAAGGGCGCGTACATGTGTGGTTCTTTCTGACTGTTCCTGTGTCATTGCCTACGTTCGTGTGGCAGTCAACCCTGCCTGGGTCAAGAGAGGAATTGTCCTCATGTACACCATTGCACAGGAGAAACTGGAAAAACTACTTGCTAGGATGTCCTGAGACTGTTACTGAGGTTGGATAAAACAGAGCTGTGTGAGCAGCAACGCGACAATCCAACTTATGGAAAAAGGTCTGCAGAGGGGTTTACCTTTGGAGGACCTTCAAGTATGCTGGAGAACTTTGTATGGGAGTATTTTAGCTATGAGGCTACACAGCTAGCTTAAAGGGCAGAAAAGATGATGATCAGGTTAGCTTGCTGGAACTCAGAGGAGACACTTTCTCATAGCTTTGCTTTCAGCATAACATCACACGCATTATTTTGTTTGTGCTTGGAGGGTCTCAACAACAGAATGTGCATGAAAGTATATTTATACATGTTTCCAGGGTGTAGTGAGCATATTAATATCTGTAATATGTGACATTATTGTCTGCTATTGCTACAGTGAACAGTACCCCAGCAGCCTTGAAAAATGACCAATGATCAACTGGAGCGCTTCCCTCTTGAGTCACGCAGGATTTGTCATACGGGGTCAGCAGGCCTTTAGGCACCTAAGCGATACAATAAGTAGTTTTGTTCCAACCCTTTCTGCCTTTCTACAAAGACAACGTAACTAGATTGTAAGCCCAGTGCAAGGATATGGTTTATGCCACCCTGCATTTTGTGTAATGTGAACTGAAGGTGTCAGTCGTGCTGTCGCTGGCTCCCTAGTCTTTTGCTGCCTCTGAATTCAGTTTACAATGAAATGAATCGGAACAAAGCCAAAGATAACCCTGAATGTCAGAAACGGTATCTTCAAAGTGATTCTGGATGCACAGGCAGCCAAAGAAGTTCAGTCCCTCTTCAAAGTCATGATGCAAGTATTGTAATGCAGATTACATCGAATTGCTACCAGTTACTGACAGCTAGCAGGAATCTTTTCAAGATTCTCCATAGTACCCATAGAATAAAAAGCTCTCTGCATGAAAAGGAAGCTGTATTTTCATGCAGATGATCCGTCCTAAAAATAGTATCAACATTATCATATATGTAAGGCAAAATTCAATTTTGTATAATATATTTTATGACTATGATAGGATTCAGCTTATAGCATAAACAGTAGTTACATTTAAGCACGTAAATAATGCCACTGAGTCAAATACACACTTAAGTACTTGCTGGTTATTTTTCAGTAATTAATTTATTGCAGGGAGGCGATAGAAATGCTGACTTGCAATATACTGACAGTAAGTTTGCTGTGGTTCCGAACTATCCTTGTGCAGGATGGGTATGCAGGTGTATGATGAATGAGAGTGGACAAGATTCTACAATAAATACTTGAAATACCAAAGCAATGACTACTGAAGCATAAAAGAAGTGCTGCACTGGGCCATAATTCAAACCAGCATTCCATTTACAAATGTAATAAGAGTAATAGAAAAGATTAACTTTCATAAGAAATTACAGTTTGTGTGCATAAGTGCATGTTTTTATGAAGTTCAGTTTCCTACAGGCTTTATGTTTCTGCATCAAAGTTACCAGAATAATTTTAGACTGCAGCTCCATTCGGTAACGTTACGGCCCTCTGTACACAGTGCTCACACGGCCTGCTTCCCACTGGGGACTCAGCTTTTGCAAAGATGTCTATGTGTTTCAAGCTTAAGCATAATACGAGCACTGTAAACTGCAGTGTGTGCTCATATCTTTTATTTGCATGTAAAAGCACCCGCAAGCCTTTGGGACTATGCCTAGACGATGGGCATACCCTTATACACAGGTTTGCATACAGGAGGAATGTTCTCCAAAATACGGCTTTCTATGGAGGAGGTGAAAGTGATTCAGATACAATTCACTCTTCATCCAACGCCGTAAAATATGCTCTGTCCTCTCTAGCTTCTCATTATATGAGAACTAAGTGATGCAACACGCAACCTTCCTGCAAGCAGTGATTCACTGCTGAAAAGAATTGCCCGAGTGGCAGAAGATGCTTCACTTTCTGGAGCTACAAGTTGAATGAGTGCTCACCAACCACTAGGTCCATTCGTTTCCTGTTGCAGTGGATACAAATGGATAGGAGTCAAAGAGGTTTGCCAGCAATCAGGGCAGAGACTAAAACATGTGTCTTCAGAGTCCTTGGACAATACTGCAGCCATTGTGGTTTTCTTCCTTCCTGATGAAACCTCACAGCCTAATAACCCTGTCTCAAAAAAACCACCAAAACCCCCCAAAACTCTGAAACTAAAATGAGCAGTCAAGAAATCATGTTATTCAAATAACATTTAATCCAAATAATTTTTAAAAAGTGATCATGAGAGGAAAAGGAAGAAAACAAAATCATTTTTCTGCTTCTTCCTTCCTCTTCAGGAGCTTCTGCTCAATGTCTGAGTTCCACAGAGTTGTTTAAAATAACCATCATTAAAAAGTTGGTATCGCATCTCTGACAGCTTTATTTTTTTGGTGTGTGCTCATAGTTTATCGAAGTTAGAGCAAAACACTGAGAAATCCCCTTTGTTTCCAATTGTAGATCCGGGAGCAGTAAGTATAGCTTGCTACAGCTGTAATTGCTGCCTTGGATTTCAACTGGCCACTTTCTAGCATTATTCACAAGACAGCTTTATTGCATTTTGAGGTCTGATTATTAACTGTCACGAAAGCCTTGGTACCAAGGAGGAGGAGTGACATCCCCAAAGCTAAACACGGAGACGCTGTCATCTAGAAGATGACATGGTTGTCGTGCTCAAATATCACAGCTGTTTATAACGCCACCGCAGCGGCCCCCGGTCGCAGTCACGCTAAGGGATGTCAGAGACTTGACTGGTGCTGGGATGGAGGAGTGTGGCACCAAGGTGCGCGCACTGGCAAGGCAAAAGCCTGTCTTTGCTCCGAGAAGGTTTAACTAAGAAGAAGCGTTCCAGTTGCGTTTTACTTGCATGACTTCACATCCTATTCGAGTACATGCAATAAAAGGAAACTCCGGAGCTCTGCTTATGAAGCAACTTGTAGCAACGTGTATTGTTGCCCTTTGTCACCAATGAGGACTATTTTGCCTTATACCGTGTAGTCCAGTTAGGACCATAAAAATTACCAGTACTGCCTGTTAAAACAGCTTAGTATTTCCTCAGATTTTCAAATTATTTTGCACAAATCTTCAATTTTAAAATTTTTCATATTGCAAAGGCCTTTGACTAGCCATTTTTTCTATTTATTTGTTAAAAAATAATCAAATAATCTTTTTTTAACGCATCTGCTTTTTTTAATTGCATGTAAAGCTGACAATTGTGATTTGGCCGAACTCCACTGAAAAAAGTGGCCACAGGAAGAAAATTAATGTGGCTAACCTAAGGCTCTCTGTTCTGCCTGGAAGGCTTTCTTCAATGTTTGTTCCTTGTACCATTTGTAATAGACATTCCCTTTTTTTTCCCCAAATAACTACTGAGATAATGACTTGGAGAACAATTCTCACCTTTCTGAGTGACAAAGGCATTACAACAGGATTGGGTTCTCTAGCCTAATTGAAAGAATGAATTGATTTTTCTCTATATTTTGCTGCCATTTTGTTCTGTTGTAAATTATTCCACGTACTCTCCAGGTAAGCTCTATATAGTTAATCTGTTTTTCAAAAAATATGGGTCTGAGCCCGTAAGGCTTCTGGCCCTGGAACACTGTAGGGTCCAGACGTGCTTCTGTCTGCTGAGCACTTGCATGACTTCAAATCCAAACTGGAGGTCCTTAACGTGATGGAGCACATCTACAATTCTAATAGAGCTGTTCACTGTAATAGGTTGGGGGAAATGAGGTAAAACGTTATCAGTAATCTTCATATTAACTGCATTAACTCTCGGGATATATTTATAAAGGCAAGGGAGGATATTACCAAAAAGATTTATCCAGCAGTGAAGGTTTGTTTTTCCCCCATTAACTAACTTCTAAGTTTCAAAGTTCTTCCAGTTTAATTGGGGATAGTGGAATCTAGGAGAAATAATTATAAACATGACTACATAGGCAATACACTACCGTTTAGCACACAATACAACAACGGTTTTGGGCTAGTAATTTAACCAACACACAGAGAGAAAATTCAAATAGAATTAGCTTTCATTGGTAAATGTGAAAAAGATAATAAGGAAATTTTGAACACGCTATCAAAGCTGAGTACTATTGAGAAGAGCATAAATAAATGAAGCAAGAACAGATCGCTAACTAAAACAGAGTAGCCTTGTGGAAGGTTAGGGGTTGTTTTTTTTTCAAGGAAAAGAAAGAATTTAGTGTCTGAAGTCAAAGTTAGACTCAATCAATACATTCAGGGCTCTTGAGAAATTTTGAAAATAGTTTCCTACTTGTAGTGATATAGGGCAGTCAGGCATGTAAAAAGATCGAATCGGTTGTAAGAAATCAATGACCTCCCCCCCCCAAGATTCCCACTGAAATGAAAACTTGCCAATTACAATGGGAGTTTTGATAAGGCCAGCAGGAGAAGGATGTTCCAGGCTTGAAGAAACAGCATGTGAAATGTAATATCTATTATTTTTTTGTGCCACTAGGGTGTGAGACAGAGGCCTGCTGAACATCTTATCTTAAACCTCCAGAATCTCTCTCCCATGGCAGATTAGTGGTGGTGATACAAAGCAAATAAGCAGAGTTTACGTGTGCATGTGATAATCACTCTCCGTCTACAGCCATTTTCCTCTCTGCTCAGCAGGTAACTGCAATGCTACTTCATTGCAGCCTTTCAAACCTCTTGTCAAAACTCCCTTTGGACATAATGCGACAAAAAATATGACAATGGATAAGTTTGCTTCTGTTCTGAAAACCACCATTTAACATGAGGATTGATATTTTCTTGTTCTTTCACCACGATGGTCTGTCTTCTGTTGTGCTAAGCCCTATGGGTGCTGGTCCATGTGGCCGTGTCTCCACAGCAGGTCGGGCAGATGAGCAGGAGCAGGTCCGTAACTGGTGTGGACAATATTTCTGCTTTTTACCGCAAAGCAGGGCTAGTCTCATCCCATGGGCTGAATGCCTATTTCCCGACGGTGTGCATTGGGTGTGCTCCTGCAGGGTTATCTTCCAGTTTATTTTCATCAGTGAGGAATCAATTAGCGCAATGTGAGACTGCTCCGCAATGTGGAACAAGGCGTGATACGGGGGACAAGGCGGGGATTCACTTCGGTCAGCACAGAAGGTAGGTACTGGCTTTCGGGGAGGAAAGTCTCAGGGTGGTCAGGCTCGGTTTTGCTAAAAACAAGGCATGCAGGTTACCCTGACACTGCACAGCCCTTTCCCAACCCTCTCCTCCTCTTCCACTCCCCCCTCCTCCTTTCCAATTTAGACATTTCAATTCGGGGCTGCATCCTTCCTTGCCTTGCTGCTTGCTACCACTTGCCAAAACATCTCTCGTAGTGATCTGAAGCACAACCAAGCTCGTGCAAAGCTGGTGACAAAGCTACGGGACCTCACCATAACCAGAGGTAGAGTAGACCCCCCAAAAACTGCCTGCTGTGGCTTTGTGCAAGCCCTCAGTGATTCCTCCTAAAGGGAAAGCGCATTCCGTCTTCCTCTTTCTTTCCAAGAGCAGCATTTCAGAGAAAAGCCAAACAGCTGTGCTTACAGGATCTCACAGAGATTCCTAAACACTGATAATAAGGTTTGACAGTCATGTCATAATTGTTAACAATGGTATTGGAGATGTGCCAACAACCTCGCGCGCTCTCGCTGCTTCTCTGGGAAGAGAGGAATTGCTCTATGGCTGCGAGTCTGCAAACCAAATTTGACATAAAGGGACGTCTCGTACAAGAGGAAATATAAAGCAGTGTGTTGCATTGTGCCAGATGACACAATAGCCTTAAAGGATGTAGTAATGAAAGAGAAGAGATTACAGTGCCACCACATTAATATTCGCTATTTCTGCTCTCTGTGCATTCAAACTTATTACGCAGTTAAAGGTTTAAGGAGCCCGATGGAACAGCCTGGTGTAAAGCTTTGGCAGTGGGCATTTGGTATGGTTCGCTTATTTACAGAGTGATTGATACAAGATTGATGATGAAATCTTACCCTCTGAAAATCCATTGCCTGTTCTCTGTTACCAGCATACTGTACAGAGAAAAGTTCCTAAAAGTGTAATTTGGAGCTCCTTGTACTCCTCTCCTGTACAGCTATTTGTCCTGGTTAACATGCACCCAATAATGTAACTGTCAGAATAAATCACAGCAAATGATACTTTTCCGTATGAGTGTCACAAATTTCAAAGCTCAAGGTTCTGGGATTTTTTTCAGGCCAATGGAGAGGGCTGGTTCCTTCTGAAATTTGTTGACCCTCAGACACCCATAACTCAGCAACCTTCACTGCAAAAGGAATCAAAATACAAATCAACACCATAAAAAGTTGCATATGAGAACTAGGTCCCTTTTGTCTGTATTTGTAATTCCTTTTCAATGACTCTATTAGAACTCGTATAAGCAAACCCATGCAGATTTCTGCACGATCTGTTAATGATTATAGACCGTTGTTTACCTTATCATGGAAGCTGTCAATAGACCTAGTTAATGAATTTTTTTTTTCTTGTTATGCAAATTTTAATTAACAGTGTATTAACTCACAATCTAAATCCCCAGAGGTCTCAGTAGAATTCAGGAAGATATATTATGCATATGCTCATGCTTTCTCCTAAATTTAGATAACTTCTGATCCAGAATTATTACATCAATTTCACAGCGCTGCAGATACAACTCTGACCACTCCAATTATCTGTCTGCTCCAGAATACAGCAGCCATAACTTCAAGCCATCATAAAAAAGTTTATTAATTTAGCTCCACTGAGTGCCAACCATTTTACTGCAGTGCAACAGAAAGCTATCTGCCACAGAAGAAACCTTTAGCTATTTTGCTCTTGGCTTGGCTTTCTAAAAGGACTTATAAAAATTTGCGAGGATGAAAACTGGGGCCCATTCAGAATCTGCATGGGAGCTCCCCTAAATCCCTGCGAGAACAAACAAGTGTTTAAGGGCAGAAGCTGGTCTTTTCTGAGCCTCAGTGAAGTGAGGGTTGGCTAGGGACTGCAGCAGTGCTGTAACTCTCCTTTTCTCATAATTTCTAAGGGCTGCGAGTTCGTTTGTTTACACACTCACTGGTGTGTGCTGTTTCCCCTTGAGCAAGTTTTTGCTGGTAACTCCGATAGCAATAGCTGAATATAAACTGCTAAGTTCACTCTTAACCTTATTCTTCCTGAGATTTCTCACAGTCTTGATACCCTGAACGCTGGATCCACCTGGGTTTTGGTCAAAATACGGTACTGGTGTTGGTTGGACTTAACCTGATGGTTGTGCCCTGGCATCATACAGTCAGCGGGGATGCTCGACAGTCTGGCAGGAAGGATCAGAGGCGCAGTAAAAAGAGATGCCACAGAAGAGGAAAAATGCTAGTACCTAACGAGCAGCATATCATGGAGTCCTCCTCTGCAGAGGAGCTGGGGAGCACCGACCTGAGCTGCTGCAGGTCCAAGTGTGAGTAGGGGAAAAGGAGGGGAGAGGAAGCCACTTGTCCAGACAAGACGAGGTACTCACCCCAGGAGAGCAAGGACCAGAGGCAGGGAGCACTCTCCTCAGGTCAGTCTGTCGGGGACTGCCTGGGATCACAGTGCCTGGTTGCAGGTAACCGCCCCAGTGCGCCTCCAGCACGATCCTCATTCTCCATCTTTCATATGCTAGAAAATCCCACAGGGATTTCCTCTGGCAGAAAGGCTTGGGTCTGGAATGTGAATGTCCTTTTTCAATAGGATTGCTTTGTCCGCAGAATGTTATTTTTCTATGTTCAGGATAGATTCTGTGCTTACCAAAGCGCTAAAGTAAAACAAAATTCCCTGAGATCACGGTAAGTCTGGCTGCTGCAGCAAAACCAGCTACTAAAACTAAACATGCTTTGCAACTCTGATGCACGCGGCTTCTTTCAGATTCAAAGGTTCTGATGTGCTTTTTGAAAATGTTAGTTGTCATGTGAATTATGACACAATTATACCGCTCGCTTGTCGTTTGATATTATTGCCGGTCAAATATCTGAAACCCCAAACTCAAAGTCTGTCTTTGAATTACAGAAGACAGCTGCCAAAACTGGCAGCTTAAATAGCGTAACTTCATCAGCCGCGCGTCAGCCTACAGCAGATGCCAAGACTGGAGGAAGGACTGCAGCAGGGTTGGGCAGGAACCAGGGTAGTGATCTGGGGGTCTGTGGATCTCCCAGATACATCCCACTGAGGGTGTGGGGCCCAGTATAGCCACTGTTGACTAACTGGGAGCAGGTTTGGTTTCCTTTACTGCTTTGAGAAGTCATGCACCAACCCCCACCAGTCAGTGGAACAGGAGATGAAAATCACTGACCTGGATTATCTGCTGAACGGGTGGAGGAGAAAAAAAGGCAACTCCCTGCTCCCAACACAGCCCAAACAGACTGTGGAGAGACACGTCCATCGCCCAGGGTAAAGGCCACACTCCATTTCATAGGGATATCAAATGTGTTTTGAGAAGTCAGAAGGTCTTTTTCTGAGCGGAAAATGATCTGTTGCAGTTCGTGGGCTGTTACTAGTGCGGATGCTCGAGGTTACAAAAGTGTAAAGACAGATTCCCGATCTTCAGGCAAAATACTGGTGACAAAGCAAAATGGAAACTGGGGATAAAATACAGCTTTTCTCAAGCATAATAAGGAACCAGTGTGAAGTAACTATTTGAAAACCGCTTCAAAGCCACTTAAGTCAATGAGAGTTTTAATTTTCCACTCGTTTCAGTAGGCTATTAATCGGGCCAATAAAGGAGAGACAAAAATAGACTGATGGAAATTAGAGAGGTGTAATCAAAACATATGTATCCATTTGGAAATAGGACATAAAATGGACTTTTTACTTTACACAACATTTAATTTTCATAGTTTTGAAGATATTTATTTAGAACAACAATCAGACTTTCATTGGCAGAGAACATAATAATCTGTTTTACAGACATCTATGGAATGCTAACTATAAAATACCTCACCTATAAATTAAGGTTCAAAAGGTGACACAGAATCAGAATATTAAATAAGAGCATCTTTCCCTAAGTTACTTAACTGTTACAGCAAAATTTATTGCCAATCTGGCTACAACATCTGCACAACTAAAGGACTTGTTAAAGAAAAATGAAACTTGTCTGTCTGCCAAAGTTTGGAGAGGCTTAAACAGAAATTAATATCCGTAAGAAATCCTGGAACATTTTTGAAAAATTATCTGGCTGTCGATACCTGCTGCTTTTCAGAGAGGAAAAAAAAAAAATTGTTTTAAAAGGCATATTTCACAGTGCAGCTAAAACTTGGTCCACAGAAATGATGGTGCTTTGATACAATTACTTTCAAATTTCGTTACTGTTGTTAAGGTAAATTTATGCTAATCACACTTATTTCTAACAAAACAAAGCTGATACATTCTCTACGGAAACAGACCGTACGTAGGCTCTTGTATTCTCAAAAAACGTTGCACATGTTGATGCTAAATATAAGGGATGTGGATGATAATGCAAAACCCCAATCTTATGTGCAAGTTCAAGGTGACAATTCAAGATAGTACTCTCCTTTGGATCATAAATCCTCTCTCCAGTATGTGTTTTGGAGGAATACAGCTGGAGTAGGAATACTGCAGTTGAGATGGTCTGCAAATGCACACATGGTGCCTAAACACTAATAATTTAAAAAATCAACCATGAAAATGTAGAAAGAGATACTGAATTACTGTACATGCTCTTCTCTCTTGCTGTCTGTGAGGAAAAAAAATAATGTTTGTGTGTGCACATGGCAAATTTCTAATAGTGATTTCTGTGTAGCTACTTGTTTTTCACAGCACTATTTTCCATGTTCCATGTAAAAAACTTTGCTGCAAGTCTCAAAGACAAAGGCATAGCCCTTATGAAACTTTCTAGATTTTCATTTCAAAAAGTGACATACAGGAAAAAATCGAAATTGCACATTATTCACAGCGGAAGCTACAGCAACATGAGGAACGGATTGTCCTTGTTCCTCAACCCAATGTGAATTTATTTATTCCCTTAATTTATTTATTTCCTCATTTTAAAACAGAAAGAAGCAAAACTTTTTTCAGATTTAGAGGTTGATATTTGTTGACCACACAAAGTAAACAGCCAAATCAAAAAGTCATTCAAGTAGTGAAATGATTAATTTGGCTAAAATTCTGTGTATTTATGATGTCTTAACTTTCACTTCCTAAATTTTCAATGAAATCACAAAGAATTCGCTCTTTAACCAGCCTGGTGCCCATTCAAGAAGACAGCTGGGCTAGATATGCATAAAAGAATGTAAAGTCCCATCTTGCCATTTAACCACTTGCCCATTTTTTTCATTAAAATATCCAGCTGCTAATAGTTAAACATGCTAATGGCTCGTCTTTTCAAATTCTGGAATCCTCCAGTTCCTTTCAATTACTAGATTATAAGAGATTAATAGTACCAAGACATTTAGTCACTTGATGGCATCCTGCTTCTTTTTTCATCACTGAAATTTGATGCCTACAGTTTCTGCTATTTGTGATAATAGACCATGGAAAAGAAAATAATCTGTATTGTTAAATTTTTAAATCGGAATTCTCTATTCTTCTCTCAAGGTACCTCACAGAGAACTGGGGGGTTTGGGCTGTTTTTCAGAGAAGGCATGAATTTGATTACCAAGCAACATTAGACTTGCAAAGGCAGATGCCAGAATTCCTGGCTCCGGGTACAGTGACAGCACTGCGTACACTCTTTGAAAATTTTAGCTTAAAATTGCAGGGTGCAGAGAAGAGAATGTCAGTTGTAAGGGTGCAGTCAATGGTGTGAACTTAGATCCCGGTTAACAACGCCGAGGATGGTTAGGTGCTGAGATGCCAAATTCACGATCTAGAAAAATAAACTTTGATTAGCCAGTAGCTGGTGGAGACGCAGAAACCAGGAAGCTGAGCATCCTTTTATTAAATCAAATGATTTCATGGATTGTAAAAGATACAGTGAATAGACAGTGTGAACTGCTCCAACAATGTACAGAGCGCTCTTCATTCCTGTTCAGTCAAACTGTGAGAAATTCATAGTACTTAAGGATCATCAGGACTGTGAGCAGTGATTTCTGTTCATAATGCTTTGGTTGTTATGACACCTTCTGGCTGTGGATTTCAGCTAATTAACAGTAATTATTTTATCCAGCGCGTCTTTAGCTCTGGAGTGACTTCACATCTTTGAGACCAGTTGGTTCAACAGTGATGGCACCACCACCCTGTTCTCCTGTAGACACTTCTGCATATGGCACAATCCAGTTCCACTGTGCCCATAGGGAATGACGTCTCCGGGATCTTCTCTTCCCAACATACTGACACGGACAGAACTGAGGTGCTCCATGTCTCTGGGATTTCAAACTTGCACGGTCCTCCAAGTGCCAGTAGTGTAAGTCCCTCCTGCATATTTGATTGCTGCTTTGGCTGGTAATATCCTGCCTTTAATGTCTGTGCACATTGTGCAGTTGCTGTGGGAACCGTAACTTTGAGGTTTCAGGATTTAAAAAAAGAATATATTTATAGACTTTATTTATTTTGCTTATGAATCAACATGTTAATATTGATGCAATAGAAGAAGAAAGGAAAACAAACTTCTAAACAGAAAACACAACATCAAACACTGATCTGTTTATTTTTCTCTTCTCCAAAGTTCCCGTAACAAGAAAAACTGCAGCAACAGAAAGGGAAAAAATTATAAAACAAGAACTAGACAAAAGAGGGGATAACAAGCAGCAGAAAGTTGAATTAAGCTTTTGAGAGATCTTGTTTTACCGATCACAGAAGATGCTGTGATGCACTGCAGGCTCTTGCCAGGGGGTCCCAGTCAGCTGCCCCCGGCGCATTGAAGCTCACCAAAGGCACTGGTCAGTGCAAGAGGCTGCTTGGGCAACCGCCACAGTTGGTTTGGGTGGTCACAAAACGCAGGGTCTGGGTTTGCTTGTAGGTTTTAGGCTCGTCTGTGCTCTGAGGAGCCAACCCAGATCCTCTGTCACAGCCCAGCGCTGCCCTCCCCAACCGTGCAAGTGTGGCTGGTGCAATTACAGCTCCGCTGCAGTGCGAGATAAAATCACGGATGTATTATTAAGGAGACAAGAAAAGAGGAGTCATCTGATAGGTGGCCCTATGGGGTGAGACTGTTCCTGGCAGTGAGATGGTTCTGTGGTCAAGCAGGCTGAGTAAAGCACCATGGCTCATTTGCTGAGCCGGGGGACTGCGGAGAAGGATCCAGCACCGTCTCTCTGCCTCTTAAGGATGAGTGAGGTTTGGCCAGGCTGCTTTATCTTCCCTATCAGATGTGCTTTTTCTGCATTTCCACCACATGAATTACAGCCATGGCAAATGTTTGATTTCAAGGAAATGCACAAGGAAAGGAAACTTCTTTTCTTTCCTGGTTCACAGCGCACGCTGGAGTGAAGGAACCAGGCAGAGGGCTGGGGAAGCAGCTCTCAGGGTGTGGACAAAGTGGCATGAATATGTATGAGGCTCTAATTGGCTCCCACGTGTAACCAAGGCGCCTAAAGATGCAGGTGCCCTGGCTAATTGTTGTAACCAGTTAATAAGTTGGAGTCCACTAAGTCCATACTGTCCAGTGCAGCTCGTTACAAGAGCAAGGAGTGAACTTGTCTGCAAGGGCTGCCTAGAGGTGGGGGTGTGTGTGGGGTTCCCAGGCTCGGGAGTAGAGGAGGTCCCAGCTGGGCTGGCATCATCCCTTAGCGCGGGAGAGACCCGTGCTGGGGCAGGCAGGGCTTCCCTGGTGCCAGGGGCTGGCTGGCATTGCTCTCCAGCCTGATCATTTCACACAGCAATCCAAGCAATGACGGACCCTGGTTCTTGGAGTAATTCCCTTTTCTCACATTTAACGCATGTGCCACAGCAGCGTTTGCCGTGAGCGCCCAGGAGATGACTGGTGGTCCAAGCTGCCACTGCGCAGGTGGCACAGAGCCCATTAGACCCAGCAGATGCCAGTTATTCTTGGTATTTGAACAAATGTCCCTCTTCACCACCTACCCCTCTTCTCCACCACTCCTGAACATGGGCTTGCTGGGTTTTTAACCACATGGCCACAGCGGGTTTCTGGGCCTTCTCTGCCTGTTTTACCGCTTTCTCTTTACTCTCATTAAAACTGCCCCTGTAGTTTCATGCAAACCATAAGAAAGTTGTCCATCTGCAGCATTTCTATCCATCTTGCGTGAGTTTTGTGGCAGGTTTGTGGGTACCAGTTGCATGTTGTGGCTTTTTTCCCCCCTATCATTTAAAATCCCTTTTTCTGCCCCTGTGATTGTGATTCCTACCACCTAGTCCTCCTGCTTTCTCCTTTGGGCCGTTCTCCTTTGCTTTACCCACCCACACTGCAGCGTCTTTCCCTTTGAGCATATTGGAAGTCCATGTCAATGGAACTGGGGTTTGTCTTTGAGATAATCAGTGTGATACATTAAAAAAAAAACCTGCTTTCCACTGATTCAGACACATAGGAGATCTTTAACCTGGAATGTCAAAGGATTTTTTTTTTGGTCCATAAAAGAAAGATTTTGCAATAAAGATAAGCGTGTTTGAAACACATAGCAATTCAAAGCAATAGTCATGATACTGATATTTACTATTATTATAAAACAGGTCTGTACAGAGAAGTTGGCAGAAAGAACTGTGTTGTAAGCACAAGAGTCTATCCTTTCATGTATGATCACAGTTCATTTCGGCGGTGTAGTTTTCTCTGGCAATGAAGCACTTAATAGCGGACTGAGATTTCTGAAAGGCTGACCCCATGCTATTTGTACCTACCTCGTTTACAGATTCAGTTACTTACAAATAAAGCCAGTTATAGGGTATGATATAACTTACTCTGTGATTAATGATTTTGCTTCCACTGGTAAACAAACTCCCTTTCCCCTTTAGAGGGACAATGCCGGAGCCAAGGGAAGGGGCAAGAGTATGTTGGCCTCTTCATCTGCTGATTATTAAGTTTTCTGGGAGGTAATTATTTTTCTTCTTCTCTGATCAATGTAGTCTGGTATCCATTTAATCTGTAGTCTGTTGCTACCACATGTTATAAAAGGTGAAAAATGAGGAACCTGAAACGTTCCTACTAGGCTAAAAGCAAAGCGTGGAGCTGACTTTCAGTCTGTTGCTATTCTCCACGTGGATGCTACAGCTATTTCAGATTATTGCCACTGTGTTGAATGGATTTTATATGATGGTATAAATATGTCAATTAGTATTTTAATTAGCATCCGTGACTAATCCTGCCCACGCTGAGAAGTTGCAGTATGCAAGTTTCTTACCAAAGGGTATGTTTTTGTTTCGTTGTTATTC
Organism: Larus michahellis; assembly: GCF_964199755.1. Taxonomy (NCBI): domain Eukaryota; kingdom Metazoa; phylum Chordata; class Aves; order Charadriiformes; family Laridae; genus Larus; species Larus michahellis. The sequence goes on along the minus strand of NC_133905.1, from coordinate 12,683,796 downwards.
AAGTCTAATGCCAGTTGACAACTTCAATAGTGGGGGATAGGACAGAAAATTATAAGCTTTCTTTTTAATGGAAGGTGAAGGATTGGTTAGAAGCAGAGGGTGAGGTCTTAATTCTCCTGTATTATGTGAAATTCTATATTCTACTTCACATTATGCATCGACTCCTACAGACTTCCTTTTAAATAGTTGAATGCACCAAAGTTTCTATGAACTTTGTAAGGGATTTTGTCATACAGCTTTGTTCTCATACTCTCTAGCTGATAGTATAGCTCCTTAAAAGTCTCATAAAAAATAAAGTTATTCTTAACTATGTTAACATACCATCCACACCATCATGGCAAGGGTTCATCTACGGCAAGGCCCTTTTATACTGCATTAACAGTGTAAATGGTCCTTTTTATTAAAAAAGAAAAAAAAATCTATAAACAATTAATGTGCTAACACTTAATGTTGAAAAGAATCTAGCTTTCAAATGTGATTAAAGCATACTACCAAAAAAAACCCAACAAAAAGTTAGTTTGGGCACTCTGTTTTGAGGCAACATCTGGAAATAAAGTTTTTCTCTTTTTTCATTATTTCCTTTATACCAGTAGAGGGCACAACTGTTTAAATCACATTCATTTCATACACAGCGTGCCATAATAAAGGCAATTTAAAAATTCATGGGGAAAAAATAATATGCATCTATTTCCAATAATGAACATTTTGTGGAGTTTGATTGCATTATTCAGGAACTGCTAATAGCGAAGAGGAGGCTATTCAAATGATTTTGCATTCCAGAACTGCAAGACTGTTTGGGTATTTCTATAAAGAAAGCAATATTTTGGGCAATGGGATTAAGGGAACGAAAGATACAGAGATGGTAGTGCATTATTAGAATAATACTTTAAAGCCAAACCCCGTGAATTAGCTGCTTTTAAATACTAGGGATTGGAACATTTGAGATTTTTGTATTCAAATTTTATATATAAACTTAGCAAATTTTATGTAAAAAACAACAAACAAACCAAACACTTTTGCAATGAGAAACCAAATCTTGGGCTAATTTTTCATTGTATTATTCCATCTGACATCTATGTAATGGGAATGAGAGAGGACTTGGCATAAACCATGGCTTGAAAATGATAAAACAACAGTTCTACATTTCATGCGTATCTTATGAGAGTTTCAGTCCAGTGTTTATTTCTGGAAAGGCTTCCAAAAATCCTAAATTCAATAGATTAATGACTTACCTGAAATTGTAAATGAACAATTAATTAACAGAAAAAGTATCCGGTAGGACAAAGTTTAACAAAACACAGAAAAAACGGTAACTTATTTTCTTCCACTTTCTGACCAATGTCTGTAAATTTTTGAAGGTAGCTACGTGCAAGATTTCAGTGACTAGAAAAGCTAATATTGGATTTATTCTAACCCTGAAGTTAGAGCTGTTATTTTCTAGCCAACCAGCCCATTGCTGTCAAAAAAACTTTGACAAAATTATTGAAGAATATGGGAAACGGCCAGCCTTGGATAGAATCATTGTTTGTGATAAGGTCACAAGAAGGATCAAGGTAGCTAAAAGTATCAAGACTCCAACAAACCGTCCTAAGGAAGGTTCTGGCTCAATCATTCAGTGCGATGCCAGGAACTAAGCCAGAGACCCTTGGCTCTGCAGTGAGCTTAGAAGGGATAATAAGAATAATATATAGGTGGAGAGCGAGTAATGTATCTACTAGAAAAGAGCTAGTATTAGCAAGGACTGTGCAAACTTTTCAAAGTAATTTTTGAGTTTGTGAACCTTTTCCTGTCACGATTTAAAAATGATTCCTTTTGTCTTGTCATTCATTTTTTGCTGATGTGCTGCAGATGAAGAGCAGATTTCCTAGTGGATGCAGTTGCTCTTACAATGTTCTGTGCAGCAGGGTAAGTTGGAATTAGCAACAGCATCCTTAATAAGTGTGCGTTCCAACATCTCCCAATTCCCTCAATCTTCAAATGTCTTTATAAGATAGTGCTACAATGACTTTCCAAATGTTAGTTTGAAAACAGTAAGAAACAGCTGTCTAGGCATCTCTTCCTTCCTGAAAATGCTTTTTACCAGTACAGTGACTGGCTTAAGCAGTAGGTTAGTCAGTCCTCCAGCCCCTTGGGATCAGCAGAGCATCCTCCTTTACCAGCTCCTTACAGACCCTGGGAAACAGGTACCAGCTGGGAAGATGAAGGAACAGTCAAGAAACAGCTCTCTTCAGAGAGCTGTGGGCTGTGGGAATGGTCCCCCTGTATCTGAAAGCAGCTCTCTGCTTACAAAGGGGATCTTGTCCAATTTCATAAGAATTGTTCCTTTACATTCAAGCAATGAAATCCCACATATCCTGCAGGAGCGGCAGGATTTTCTCCTTAAACAGACATAATGGCTTACATCCAAGCCACAGCTCATTTTACTATTCCGTAACAGTCACCTGTTAGAAGCTTTCATTTGAAACTAATAAAATTGTAAAGCATTGAATGTAAAGCAACTGGCAATTAAAAAAAAAAAAAAAGAAGAGATAACTCTGTGCTGACTAAAGACGGTGACTTCCATTTGTATTTGGAGATGTGTTAGTTGGATGGCAACATCATCCTTAAGGATTTCCAACACAATTCCCCTAATTCAGGGGGTGCAACTTGAATGCTCTCAGACTCTTCCTTTTTATTTTAGAATTTTCTACAGGTTTTTAAATTTGCTTTCAATATGTTAAGGTCCACAGCTGCCCCCATGTTGAGATGCAATAACGTTTTGGTTGGAGGTCATTGACATACTGTTTTTTTTATTGTTTCTGTTCAAAGTGCATTTGCAGAGGGTCATTTGTATTCATCACAGATGCAGAGTTTTCCCATCAGGGTATTTATAGATCTTAGAATTATTAGTACTTGATTTAGGAAAGTATTCTTAACCTAGGCAGGAATTAAAGCATATGTTTTCATAGAGGCAAACATAAATACTGGCTGAAATACTTCAACAAATTGAAAGTCTAGGGGCACTTTTTTGTCTTGTTTATCTTTCAGGTATGCTTTTTTTCTTTCTTTTTTTCTTCATAGGTCAGCGTTATTTATGCTCATTGCTTTATCTGGCTGCATCTGATCCTGCTGACAAAGTTTAGGATTAAATGCACCTACCTGTTGGTTTTTTTCCCCTCGGACATGCTTGGGATGCCTGAGCTAACTCATGAATGAAACTGCATAATATCAAAACCTGAACCTACTTCATCATATCACAATTTAAAATGTCAGATGATTTTTAAAGTTCAGCATACAGAACTGAGTTGCTGGAGCACCCCTCCATGGATGCATGGAGGATGCTGCGTAACGATGGCTGATATGATGAAGAAAATTCCCAATATTTGTGTGTCACGACCGTCACGAATTTCCCAGCTAGAACTGAAAGCTTTGGAGATGACTAAAAATCAGCATCACGTTTGGAAACAAATATTGTACCATTACAGAAATAACTTTAAAAATATGGTTTTTTCTAAGTTCTTTTGAGTAGAATGAAAAAATCACTGTCATGTTAAGAAGAAGGGAAGGAGGAGTAGCCTGCTCTTTCCTCAGCTCCCCTCTAGCATGAGGAGTGACAGCAATCACATTTCAGAGTGCTTTAAAGGAGTATTTATTTGCTGGTCAAAAATTTACTAACTGCATCTTTTCTGGCAACAGCTGCCTATGCTTGGGTTTCTGTCTTCTATCCCTTAACAGTAATCTCACAGTCATGCTTCGGATGCATCTATCCTCTGGGTGTTCACCTCTTCAAAAGTCAGTTTGAGCCCAGGAGAGGAGTCATTTCTCATCCTGAGAGAGCCCTCATGCCGTGCTCCTCCCTGCTCTAAACAAAATGTCTCATTTCTCCAATAAACTGAGCTGAATTTTTGGTAGAATTAAAACCTCTAATCTAGAAAATTCTCTATATTTAGTAAATTGTCAAACAATACATCCGGCAATTTGTTTGAACAAAAGATGGCAGGGGTGGTGGGAATATAATTTTGTACTTAATTCTATTTGATTAGGAAAGTTACACAGCCAGTCATTTAGCTTTCAGGACAGCCATAAAATGTCTTTGCCTTCTGCTGACTCGCTAGCCAGGCCTCCAGGCATCAGGCTTGTTTCTGCTTAACACTTCAGCTCAAGGTTGCCAGCTAACAGGAACCAATCCATTGCATTTTAATAGACATGAGAAAATCAGGCAGAAGTACTGAGAAAATAACTTGATATATAGGGAAGTAATCATATTTTAATGCCTAGTAGCTGCAGATGTTCAGATTACCGTAATGTTATTAAAATTAGTATCTATTAATACACAAATATTTCAATGACACACAAAAGCAGAGCCAAAAAAAAACCCACCCTGAAATAAAAGCAAAAGTAAAATTGCCTGTTTATTGGAATTAACCTTCAATCACTTACTCATTTCTAATAGGCGAAAGGCTGTACATCTGAAAATACGCTCTCACCCTGTTCTCCCTCCCATAGTTCACAGATTGCTTTTATGCCTCCATCTACCTATACATGAAATCATTTCACCATTTTAATTTTCTCTCTCTGTGATTTCAAGATATTGCATATCAGTTTGCACTCACTGGGCACTTAACTTTCCTATTATCTTTTTCCTTCTGTCTCGTGCTCTCCAGTACCATTGCACACGATTCACTTTCTTTTATCAGGTTTGTATTAGTCACTGTTGTCTGATCTGGGTCCTGCCCGCCTTAAGGAAATTTGCATCCATATAACAACACCGCTGTGGTTACTACACTGGCGTAAACCTTCAATGCATGTAGTCTGTGTCAGGGCAAAGTGACGCTTTCAGTGCTGCAGTTTAATCCAGTCACATAATTAATTCCCTTAATACAGACAGGGGCCTCTCATTAGCCTCCCCCTCCCAGCTCTTCCCTCCCGCTGCTCCAAACACCAGTTACGCTCTCCATTTATTAGCACGAGCAGGAGCTCATGGAGACAACAAAATGGAAATTTTAAGATGCTGGTGATTTAACTGATCACATTTGATGCCAAAAGAAGTGTTACCGTTGACTTCAGTGAAATCGGACTAGATTGTTTGCTGGATGCTTCTAAAAACACTATCCTTTTAAGTGTAACACCTCCTAGGCCTATGGAGAGCAGGATTGTACAAAATGGTGACAAAATACGGATGGCCGTGGGCATGAGGAGCACGTCTGATATCGGTGTCAGTGTTGGCAACATCAAGGGTGTGAGATGACCGTGGACCAAGCACAAGAGTGAACTTGGCTTATCCCCACCGCCACCGAAATAGGGAGGGAGTCTCCCTGTGCTCTGAAGAACAGGCATGCTTTCGTGTGTTTTACATATTCAAAATACCATCTAGTTACTACAGTTGACCTTGGTCTTGAAAGAAATGCATCATCTATTAACCGTGCTTGCAGATCCAGGCCTCGGATAAGTTGTTATCAATGTTGGCCTAAGGAAAGAAGCATTTCTAAAAAATTAGAAAGATGAAATTTACATTAAACACTTTTATCTCTAAATAAGATTCCCAAAAGTATTACTGGAAAAAAGTAGATTTTCTACTCATTTAACGTATCCAAAGCATCATATATTTTGTCCGTATATTTTCATCATTGACATTATGTCTGAAAGTGTGATTGGAAAAGGTGGGCTGCTGTGACCCTTACACAAAGAAACACAGAAAACTACATTTTCAACTGTTTGTCTTTAAATTTTTAATATCCTATTTTCTTGTGGCCGTTTCAGATTAAATTAATTGATTTATCTACCTCCAAAGAAACTGATAGCGGTGATTGTCAGCCCTAAGACCAGAGTAATGGTCTATCGAGTCCCATTGACTGCATCCCATTTTGACAATGTCCTAGAGGTCTTTTGCAAAACAAGTTCAATTTAAGCTTGAGGTGAGCTACTTGGTATTTCTGCCCATGGTAGGATAAAGTCTTCGACAGCTAAAGCATCTAGGAGACAAGCAGTGATTGATTTTTCTGGAGGAAATGAGGTGAATTTGAGTCTACTTGTTACTGGTGGCTAAATTCCCATCTAAAATTTGAGAAAACAAGGTTTGTCAAAGCAGACAGTGGACAACAGCAGTGCACAGAACAGTTATATAGACAATCCACGTGCTGAAAAGGTGAATGTGGCAAGAGAAATATTACTTGAAATTAGATACAGCAGCTACGGCAGTTGGCAGAGAGCAGTGAGGGGGGTGTAGTTATCGGTAGCAAGCGCTCAGTTGATATTTTAGGTCTACATCAGCTGGCATCAGGGTGGACAGGGTTAAGTTGGGTCTTCCAATGAAATTATTTATTAATTGAAAAGTTTAAATAGCATATTCATTTACCTGCTTCCACCCATGCTCATGAATTAAAGTGGGGGTTTTTTTCCACTTTAATCCTTAGGAAGCATTAATTAGACAACACTAGAGCAGAAGCATCCCTGTTCTTCTCATATAATTTCTGAGACATGTTGACAGTGATGTTTGAATGACAAGTGGAAATGAAAAAATTATTAAGCTGGAAGTAGCATGAGACTTGCAATTAAGTTGTTATTATTGAACATGTATATTCCAGTAGGTCCAGAAGCCTCAGATAGCAGAAGGGCATCCTAGTATCAGGTATTGTGTGAAAACATGCCATCTATCCTCAGAGAGTTTACAGTCTACAAATTTATTATCTTCAGTAAGTATACAGTGATACTGCATGTTTGCTGTGTTTTCTGAAATGAGTACAGGAAAAGCACTTTAAAACCCACTATTTCTGGCTTGCTACAAAGTAAGTGAAGGAAAGAGTACTTTTTGTCCCTTTTTACTTGTCATCCCAAAGGTTAGAGTCATTTTTTGATCTCACAATTTCATAAAGTGCCTCTCTGACAAACTTAAAAAAAACCCTGCATCTTTTACATGGTGTAACTTGATACCTGTGATAGGAATTTGAAGTCCTTCACTTAACTGAAACCGGAAAAATATATTAGTTGGCCAAAGCAGCCAAAATGTGGGACTGGGCTGGAGGTGACCAAGGACATGAGGGAAGGCAGACTGCAGAATGCATTTTGAAAATTTTAACAGTTCCTGTGGTCAGTCAGGCATAAAAACACAGGCGATCCTTCTCATGCTGGTCTTGCACAGCTAAAGCTAATATTTCCAAGTGGAGAACTGTGCCATAGGTTCATGACCTTGTCAGCTCACATAAACCCCAGTAAATCAGGCATACGGAATATGTGAACAGAATCCTCTGAGGAAGCCAAATCTGCATTTCGGGCTTTGCTCCTGGGTCTATGCTCAGCCACCACAGAGGTGTCCACAGCCACCATGCTCCTACCTGAGATAGAGTTTGCTGTAAAACTAAGGCTTGACCCTAGTCCTATCATAAGACTTTATGGAATAATAACAAAAAGTTAATATTATCTTCTAGGCAAAAGCCCAATGTGGTTTTAGAGATGTGATGGAGTTACCATACTGTAATAAATCAGCTGAGCTACAGTAAGAGCCTGAGTACATGCTCCTGATCCATGCCAAAGCTGAGCTGAACCATATTAGTAAGAATCTGAGTGCTCAGCACATCAACGGTAACTCATTAAATCACAGTTATTCTATCATCTCTGTGAGTCCTATGTGATCGCACTCTGCCAATTAAAAATGCATCTTGTCTGAGATTATTTTTTGACATCCCTTCTGCAGACCAGTGACACATTTCATTACAGAAGTTCATTACATACATTTCAGTGCTGGACATTCCTTAACTATAGACTCGCACGTGCAGAGAAAAGTAAAGATGATCACTTTAGGTCAGGGCTCCCACTCTAAGTCTGGGCCAAGAGATGCTGTGTTGAGTTTCCACTGGTCCCCAGAGGAGATGCTGTTATTTCCCAGACAGCGCATTTCAATAATTCACCACAAAAACAGGCAGAAAGGGAAGCAGAGGTGGCAGCAACTTAAATCTTACTCGTTGAGGAAGCAAACTGTTTTCTTCTCAAAGAAGAAAACTGCCCGGAGAGCAATGCGTCACCAGCCCTGCCCGGGAGCCCTCTGGGCAGCTGAGGACAGCCACCAAGTCCTTCCCTTCTCTTGCACCAGCGGCTTCGCTGTGGCTACAAAGCCAGATCCACCCTTGGTGTAATTCCAGGGACTTCCACGGAGGCAGAGCAGACTAATGCGCACTTTATTATAATGTACACTTTGCCGTGCTTTGGGATCCTGCAAGATAATAGAGGTTTCAGGAAACTTATTACTATTTGTTATCTAACCTGCTAAAAAAAAAAAAAAAAGGACTTATAGGAATTCTGCTCAGCCTTAATTACAGCAGCACAGCTATAATACTGCGATCAGCTCGAGCCAGATTCAATAAAACCTCCATCCGGCTCCTGCACAGAGACCTACGTGAACCTGACTCTTTTCCTGGGCTTCCAGCCCAGAAAGTAGACGGCAGCTTTTATTTAAGCTCTCAGGCGTCAACTCTCTCCGTCCACACGGAGCCGGCCCAGCCTCAGCGGGACGGGGCAGCCCCGGCTCGGCCCCTCCCGCTGCGGCACCGCCTTTTACCCGCTTCTCCCCCCCGACCCGCCCCAGGGGCTTCACACCGCCCAGGGGAAAATCTAGCGGAGCTTCCCCGGCCTCTCTGGGGAGCCACCGCCATCCTTGGCTGGGTTGGGCTCGGCCGGGCCCGGCCCGGCCCGGCCCAGCCCAGCCCAGCCGGGCCCGGCGCGGCCCCCGGGCGCTGAGGGAGCGGGTGGGCGGAGAGGAGGCCGGGCCCTGCCCGCCCCGCCCCGCCGCCTGAAGCGCGGCGCTTCGCCGCTCCAGAAGAGGCGCAGGGCGCCGCGGGAGCGGCGGGATTACAGCGGGTGGCTCGGCGGGGACGGGTTGTGGCCAGGCTCGGTTTGCCGGCGAGGAGGATCGGCAGTGGCTTGAGGTAGGGCAACTTCGGGGAACAAAGTTGGGGCTGGGTCCCCTGCCCGGGGGTCGCGGCTGAGGGGAGCGGTGTGGCGGAGGGCTTCCCGCCGCGCCGAGCCCCCCGCGCCCGGCTTCCCCTCAGCCCTCCCGCCCCGGGGCGGCCGCTTGGTGGGAGCCCTAGTTGTCGGCGGAGCCGGGGGGAGCGGGGCTGGTCCTCGGCTGCTGCCGGGGGAAGCGTCTCCGGCTGGGACGGCAGCCGGCATCGGCTGAGGGGCGCGATCGGCCGCGGAGAGGGGTCCCTGCCTGGGCTGGGGTCGGTGCGGTCGGTGCCCCGCTGCCTACAGCACGGTGCGGAAAACAAGGCTCGTCCAGGTAAGGCGCGCTTGGTGCCTGCTCCCGCAAGCGCACCGCTGCGCTCCGCCTGATTGATGTCCGCTAATTGCATTAGCGAGGTACCTCTCCCGCCCGGCTGCGCGGCGCGGAGCCGCTGCCCGGCTTCCAGCCCCTCTCCTGCCCGCTGCCCGGCCGCGCTCCCGGAGCCGGGGGAGTGCCCGGCAGCTGCGCTGGCGCTTGAAAACTGTTGGAAATCTCCAGGTTTGCACGTTTGTTCTCTCCTACACGAAAATTGTTTTAAGCGAATCTGGAGTTACTCAAGTTCTGAAGCTGTGCTTCTCTGGCTTTGCGTGTAATTAAGTGCTAATAATTGTCTCAAATTCAAGAACGTGAGTGTATGAGCTTTTTCTCCCCTCTCTCTGATGTCGGTGGGAATGCTGGCGTGTTGGTTTAAAGAAAAACAAAAACCAACCCACTCCGGTGAAGGCTCTTTGAAAAGCTTTTTCTTTTTTCCTCTGGAATAATGGCTTTGCTCTTTCTGTGCGTCATTTGTTGACCGTTCGATTTCCACTGAATTCTGACAAAACCAGAACTTTCCCATTAGACATGGCGGGGGGCGGGGGGGAAGATTGAGCTGGATGGGAAGTTTCCGTGGTATCTTTCCTGGTGTAGCTGGCGGTGACATGGCTCGGCGCAGCCGATGGCTCTGCTCTCCCTCTGTGCCGGCAGCTCTCTGCCATAGACTCGCCGCAGGTTTGACGTGCTCTGGTGTTCATTCTTTAACTATCAATTTGCCTTCTCTTTCGGAACTTCTTGGTTTTTATTTCTGATTCATTGGGTCTGAGCTGCTGATGTCCCCAGTATCACTATGTGACCTTGCTGGCAATTAAGTATGATGCCTGGCTGTGATTAACCTAAATCCAAGCACCATTTTGTTCTATGTGTCGGAGAGAGATCAGTCCATTTCTGATGTGAAATGATCCAGCAATAGCCTTGGGTGCTAACTGGTTAGTCATGATTACCTTACTGATGACATTGACACACACAAAATCACTAGCATACTGATTTTTAGTTGTCCTTAAAGTGCTTGTTTTACACAAAGGGAAAGAATGTCAATATTTTTATTATGAGTGCAAAAACATAGAAATAAAAATCAAGACCTTATGAAGGACAAGCAAACTCTCCAAACTATTGACTGCGGTATTTTGCAAGAGAAACTTGAACAACAGCTGAAGCTGCATGCCAGGTTTGTTCAGTGATATAATTTTTTAATGTCTATGGAAGTTATGAGCAAACTATTGAAATTAATAATGGAAATGCTAAACTAACTTTCAGGCATTGAGAGTGTATTGCTTCTCCTTGTGGAATTATTCCAGAAAGTTATTTATTATGCAAGAGTTTCCATAATAATCTGGCAGATGAATTTGTGAAAACATTTGAGGAAAATGGTTTAGGGAACATGTATAATTGTTACTAAAAATGCTGCTGACTTGATGTTGGGGCTGCAATTTTAAAGGCATGTTGATGCCCTGCGGTTCTTCCCTGTGATGGGAGCTCTCTATCCTGCTACGCAGGCACTTATCAGGGCACTTACAGGCTTTCTAGTATTTTTACTTCTCTATTAATCTTGGCATATCCTTGCACTAGGAATGAAGTACAGGCTTTGTGCTGGAATGTTCGTGTTTCCTGTGTATATAAAGCAGTAGGAGGTGCCGCTCGGGTCCGCGTTTTCAGAGCAGGGGGTCTGCACGTTGGTGCTGGCAATTGGTACAGAATTTTTCCAAAGTTGGTTTTGCAGACAGTCACCTGATGAATGGAACATGGGTAGGTGTTGCCTAATTAAGCTGCAATCTTTTGTGTTAAGGGATGTAATAATACTAGACTTTTTTGAGAAAGCCTGTGGGATGCGGAGCGGTGGCAAGCTCTGGCCCTGCACGTAATTCCTGTAGCTCTGGCAGTCATTCAGTTCCGATGCTGGTGACCTTAGCATCTTACACAGAAATCCATGTGTGTATCTAGTTGGCTGCATGCTTTGCAAATCCCTGGGCTTGCAGATTTACAGATACGTGGGTTATGGACCTGCCAAAACAACTTGTTCGTAAAATTCCTAAAGAGCAGGTCACTGTAGCTACCTAATGATGCTGTGTTTTCATGTTGCTGTCCTTTAATGTTTGTATTGGAGTTTCCCCTGACAAATAAACGTTTCCAACCACTCGTGCAGGGCGGATGGTGTTGAGTTGTGTTTTTTTGAGCTGTCTTTCGTTTTCTGCCACATCTTTATATTCTTTGGTATTGTAATGGGAAATTTCTGTAAATAGGTTCAATCTTTTCACTTTTCTTCCTGGAAGAGACTGAGTCTTACAAGTGACTTAAGCCAGTGGTTTTATATGAATGTAAGTGCTTATCAGGGTCTACTTTGGTACTAGAAGACGCTGCTTAACTGCAGGCTGCAAACAAGATTTTTCACTCACTTGGAACAATGAAAGGCAAAGGTTGCGTGATGCTGCTGCCTGTGAGGAGCCAACAAGCCTACAGAGAGAGGGAAGTTGTTATTGATGATGAGGAGTGACTGTGGCTGGTGGTGAGTATCCCACCTGAGCACAAAACCGACTTCGGATTACTTGAGAAATAAGTACAAGATGGGGCTTTATTTACTAGAAAATGTAAGGAAAATGAGAAGTCTGTTCATCTGTAAAGTTGCTTTTTGTGTGTGCTAGTTTTCATCCTTCTTGGTGCTGACTTTGGTAGCCAGATCTATCTTGTTCTGATACTATATATAACCTTCTAGTTCATATTTGGAAACTAGTGATCACTAGATGATAGTCACCTGAGATGCATGCATGCATTGAAGTTGAACAGTACTAAAATTACAAGTGATGGGAAATGACTTACTCAGGGGACAGCTGTGATGAATGCATTGCTTAAGCTCATGTTGTACGTGGATGATGTCAAGATGGATTAAATGGCAAGATACTTTGAAATCAACTTTTGTTTAAAGAAGTTTAGAGATTTATTTTGGTTTTTCAAGACTGTGCTACAGAAACGGTCTCTGGAAATGGAGGAGGAGAAGACTTGATTTGATGCTCATGCTCTGAAATGATTTCTCTGTTGCTGCTATCCTTACAAAACATATCTGCGGTGACAGTAAGTCCTTCTCCAGGGTTTTTTGGGGGGTGTTGGGTTTTTTTTTGGTTGATGTTCCCACCCACACCCCCCTCCCCATCCTTTTCAGCTCTACAACTTAAATTTCCCTCAGAGGCAGCCTCTTCCAGCCAAAACAGGGAAAGATCAGTCAGTGATTATCCCAATTAAAAGCAATTAAAATGCAGAAACATGAAGTTGATAGAGCTGCAGTCTTCTCTTATGCTAACATCTCCACCTTTGATTTAGTGAAGCTATTTAAGAGTCATAGCCCTAATGTCTCAATCTAGATCTGAATATCCATGTTTTATAGCATGTGGTGTAGGAGAGCATTAGAGGAAAAAATTAAAGAATCATCAGTGATACCTTGTAATGTGCCATAACATAGGGAACAATTAGGTAAAGGCTGCAGGTTCGCATAAACTGAGAAGTACTTCCCTGTTTACAGGTGCTCAAAAGGCCACATTGTTCTCCCCTCCATTGAAACAGATGAAAACCAGATCAAAGTTGATGGCCTTTTAAACTGAAGTGTATCCAGCAGTGTACTGTTTGGATAACAAAAATGGGAGTGGGGAAAAAAAAACAAACCCAAACCCCTTGACTGCAGTCAATTTAAATTACTATACATAGATGTTTGGGGTTTTTTTTTAGTGTGCTGTTTAATACAAAGAAAAGAGGAGCTAATATAGAATGAAGGGAAGTAACAGTTCAGAAAAATCTTATGGATTCTTGGTGTTTGGGTTTTTTTTAGTGTGCTGTTTAATGCAAAGAAAAGAGGAGCTAATATAGAATGAAGGGAAGTAGCAGGAGTTCAGAAAAATCTTATGGATTCTTAGTCTTGTTCTTGATTGAATGAAGAAAGAAGGTGGTGGCAGGTGGTGAAATAATGCAGATAGTTGGTCTTATTTTGTGTCAAGCTGAAATACTTGTGTTGACTTTTGGTCTGAGAAAAGATCAATTAAAATACAGCTCATGATGTATATAGCATTGGCTTTATTTGAAAGAGCAGTTAGTTTTATACTCTTTTAAAGTTTAACTTTTCAAATATATTGAAGTATAGTGTTATTCCTTAAAAATCAATGATACTTTCATTTTGCATAGCTGATTTGGAATTTTTTTCCGAACTATAACTTTTAAGTATATTTCTCTTGGAAAAATATATGTGCTGATCAATGTAAAGAATAATTAACTGGCAAAGTTGCTACATTTCCAGCTGAGCGGAAGAGCTGTCAGAGCTACTGAAGCTATGATCAACCCTGAAAAATCATGTCTGCAGCCTACTTGCGCTCTCCTGGAGAAACTTGCATAGTGAGAACGGATGGTATTTGAAACCAGGACATGTATTTTAGTATTTTGTTAATCCTGATTGCACACAGGAGAAACTTTGCCTGTGTTTGCAGTGTTTGACTGTGAATCATGAAGCATTTAAAACACATACTGCAAAGCTACCTATATGGTATGCCCACAGAAAATGAGATGCAGCAACATGGGCTGTAAAAGACTTGAGCAGAGATGATGAGACTTGCCTGGGAGGTTCTTATTGATCGGTCAGTTATTGGGTGCTGAAAAATACAGGAATAAATTTTTTTCCATGGGAGAGTTGTATTGTGAACTCACACCCTAGTGCACCCAACTCAGGCAAGTATTTTTTTGAACTTGTTTGCTCTGAGGTACTCACAGCGATAGGTTAGAGTTGTTGGGTTTTTTTTTCTTTAAATATTGTAAATAAGCAAGTTTTTGTCAGAGAGACTAATTCCAGACAGTCAGGCTGACATTTATGGTTATGAAGAACATACTTTTGAAATTTAACAGTTGGCTGTTGTGTCTTTTTTTTTTTTTTTTCCTGAGCTGTTATCTACTTTATTTCTTGTGTCTGGAAGTCTTGCTGTTGAACCTAAATACTGAAGGGAAAAAAAAACCAAAAACAAAAGACAGCACACCCAAAATCAAAAAACCAACCAACCAAAAAAAAAAGGCTCGTTCTTTCTGGTGTTCTGCTGTGATGGGCAGAGGGCAGGCTTGAGGGTCTCTGTAATACAGTGTATATTATTCAAATTTCTGACCTGCAGTTTGAAGGGAAAAACACATACTCTGATGACAAGGACTTAATAAGTGTGAGCATGAAGGAGCTTAGAAAATCTTAGAGCAAGTGAAATCTGCCTTACAAGACAGTGCCCCCAACCTCCCTGTCACCCTGGGGGCCCATGTGCTGCTGGTACATTGCAATTCCAACAGCTGAGGATGAGCAAGGCTCTTATGCTGCACCTCTACCCAGGTGTGTGTCTGGTGGTGGCAGGTGTCTCTCTGCTATTCTGATTGCAGCTCATTTGCAGCAAAAGTCTAGAATGATTAAACTGGTCCAGCTGTTACAAATTAGTTCCTCCATACTATGTTTAAATGAAGAAAATGAAATAAAGCAATCTTTTTTTACCATACTAAGCCACCTGTGTAGCCTCGTGCTGAGGAGGCTGTGGAGTGGAGACCTGTTCTGCTCAAGTGAGGTCTGGTGGACACAGCGCGAGAAGCAGCAGAGACATTGGGTATGGGCAGGTTTCGTATCATATTACTATAGATCTATTCCTATGTGCTGTTTCTTTGGTTTTGAGATGTACAGCTGAGGAAAGACACACTTGTACATTCAATTACAATGGGAAAGTGAGAAATCTTGAATTTTACTGTAGTTTTAAAATTTTGAGCTTCACTGAAAATTTATGGTTAAATACAGATTACTTTGCTACCTGCATTTTAATCCAAGCAGTAATGGGCCACCCTGGTGTTAATTGTTTTAAAAAATGTTCTCCCTATTCCTGTTTTTTGTGTATTGACTTATTTTTTTGTTTGTTTTTTGTTTGTTTTTTTTTTAAATCATACTGTAGCGCTGCTGAAATAACAGTGCCATGTTTGTAATTTGGGGAGTGTGTTTCAGCTCAATAGGCCTTGACAATTCTGAAGAGTGTTATCGCTCAACATATTTAGGTCTTTTATGAAATTTAAAATGTAATAAATTACAGCAGTTTGTAGCTGTAAACCTCTCTTTAGAGTAAATTGGTGGGGAATATCAACTGGTTTTCCACAATCTGACTTAATGTAAAGCATGGCCAGCATCCCTTTTGCTTGTACTGAGGTCAGGGCAATCATTTTCAGCGTACTGCGCTACTTGACTACATAAGGAGCAATCCTGTCTAATCCAGTCCAGAGCGGGTCAGCAAATGATAAATTTTGTTTAGCTTGCAAGCATACTGATTTTCACAGTTCATTTACAGAAGAATCGTGTATCTCTGCATTTGAAGATGCTCCATTTGTTGAAGTCAGTGTCTCTTAGCATTCCCAGTGAAATGTGTGAGATGAAAAATATTGTTTTAATGGCATATTATTGTGGAGATGTTTGTACATGGAGAAACTGGTAAACCAGACTCATATGGTTGATGCAGAAGCCATAATTTACTTTTCCTGATTATAGTCAAATGTTTTGATTTCATCCTGGTTTCTGAAGGCTTATTGCAGTCACGTGGATGTGTGTCTGTCCTGCTGGTCAAGACAGTCTGTTTCTAAAACTAGGAACAGGGTATTTTTTTTGCTATTACCCAACCACTTACTGGTGCCCTCACTGAGAGGGAAGGACAAGCATCAGGGTGACCCTGACATAGGTAGTAACTCTTGGTGGTCCTGATCTTGTAGGTGCAGGACAGTAAGACTCTCCTGGGTGGTGGGACTGTGTTGGTAGAACATAGATTTGCAGGATTACATGCAGTTTTTACATCAAAACTTCATGACTAAAATGTCAGCATTTACTGTGATGATTTTTTTTCCCCTCTATTTAAATGGTAACTTTTTTGGTGCTTGCTGCTCCAAGTGTAGTGGAGGTCGTTGTGTGTGCAAAGTTGAGGTTATGAGTGGGAGGAAAGCTCTCTTCAGCATCCTGGGTTATTTAACATCTCAGCCAAGCGTGTTGATGTAGGTTGTAAATGACAATAAAAAGAAAAGGCTGTATATGCAAGTATGTTTTCCTAGGGTAATTTATAAAGCAGAGGATAGGTTGATAACACTTCTGCTAGGTCACTGCTTGACCACCAGTACTTCTTTCCCACTGAAGTGCGTTATGCTCTGGGAACATGCTCCTGGACAATTAAATAATAGTAAAATATTTGTTGCATTCTTTAAAAATAAATGCTCTAAAGAAACCTAGCATAGTGATTGAGAGCTATTAGCATATGTACCATCACATATGTGCATGCACTTTGAGTCCTTCCCTTCCATTATTAAGATCAGTAGAATTCGCTTTATGTTCTTACCCATAGTATTTCAAGTCTGAGCATCCAAATGCTGTGGAAAATAGTGGTGAACGTTAACTCAGTCCTTCAGAAGTGTTATGGAAAAACTCATTTATCTTTCAGGTTATTCTGTTGAGTTTTATGTCTGTGGTTAAATATTTTGTTGAAGGAAATGGTATTGTTCATTGCAATGACAGCCCAGAGGGTGTCTTTTAATAATTCAAAATAATTGCTGCAATCGATATACAATTTAAAAACAGCAGGATTTATAAATGTAATGGTATGAGTAGTGTAGGATAGTGATTATATATGTAATTATTGCATATTATTGAAATACTGCAGGTTTGAAGGTGGGATTTTCCTGGCATATCCATAGTTATGTAAGAGCACTGTGTTAAGTAAGGATCTTCCCTAACTCCTGTTGGCAGCAGTTGTCTCCTTGACCATGTGTTTCTTTCTGGAAGCTTACGGTTAGCTGGTGAGGAGGATTTCTCTGGGCAGTGATGTAGTTTGAGCCCTGGAGTGGATGTGCAGCAGTGATGCCAGGAGGAAAGCTCACTTCTGCAGGTGGGGCAGGATCTTGGGGCTGTAACAGGAGCACCTCTCTCTTGCTGTAAAGCAATTAAATAACACTGTAAAGTTTCTTATTGTTGCTTACCTAGCAGAAAACAGGGCTTTCTTAAAACAGTCTCATTAAAGAGGACAGTACTATGCTAACAGTTAGCATTTCTTGAGGTGATGGAAAAGGACTTTGTTCCAACAATGCTTTGGCTGTTAAGTCCTTCCATCCACTCTTTTCCATGCCATCTTCTCTAAAATTTGGTCCCTTTGAATACTCAAGCAGGTGATAGTTGCAGAGAAACCAGAAGTGTATTAAAAGGAACAGCTGGTGTTCTTCATTTCTTCTCCTGCTGCCAACCATGGCTGGTGAGAAGGGCGAATCAAGGGCATGGTCACAGAAGGGAGGCTGTTCCCATGAAGGCTGCCCTTCATCGCAACCTTTCGACTGCTCTGAACATCCAAAATGATGTAAAAAGAACCTGTTGCCAGTCCAGCATGGTGGTGGGATGCCCCATTTCAAGCAGTGTGCTCAAATCTGCTTGTGAGGAACTGAGAGTGGAGGGAAGGAGCAGAGCTGAGTTCAGGCTGGAATCAGCCTTTTAATCTTTATGGCGTGGGTTGGACTTTTTTGTTGTTGTGGCTCTTAAATTTTTTTTTTCTTACAACGAAGTATATGCCTGAATAATTTGTAGGCCACTGTTCCCATTTTGAATTACAAGGGCATATTATTATAAATACTTGCCCTTGAAACATATGTGAACTTATTAAGCACTAATAATTTCTCTGTCACGTTGATCTGCACTGAATTTAGGTTTCACTTCATTGGTCCTTACAGTGGAATTGTTAATGATATCAGTTGTTTCCTTTTAACCTTGAGATTTAAGAATATATTCCCTTAGAGTTATTAAAAGGCAATTGAAAACATTTGCATTGAAAACATTTGTGCTACATCACAGGGGGATATATTTAAACATTGATTGATTGAAGTTACAACAAGAGAGTAGCCTTGCTGCTTTTGAAAGTCACCTGTTAAGTAAGCCCTGGTTTTGAGCATTGGTACTGGCTTCTGGATCGTTCATGTCTGCATCTGGCTTTTTAGGAAAACTCCTAATGTTTTTGTACATGAATTGGCGTTTGTTGTACACTAGGGCTGGCTCCAACTTTTTCCTTTCCATCTGTCCTGGTTTTTCCTTGTGTTGACTAAATACATGGAGTGTGTTTTTTGACTGTACAGATAAGTGTATGAAAATGAGTATGTGCTTTGGGCAGTCTAGGTGGAAAGGATTGGTTTTGTAACTTCTCTCCTCTCTTTTGTATGAGGGTGCATTTAAGTATGTAAATCAAATCATCTGTTAGCATAATGGCTTGTAAAGAGTAATGGATGTAATTTATTCAGGGTTTCTAAGTGCTTTCCTGTAACTGTCTTTCCGATGAAGCTGAAGCCACGAGATGCAGGGAATTGAAGCTTTCTCCAAGACCACAGATCAAGCCAGTAGGTGAATATTAATATCAGACTATCTTTTCCTTTCTTTCCTGTGCCTGGATCTTATGAACTGGACACTGTATGTAGTGGTTTAAATCAATGGCACACATTGCTGAACAATACCTCCAGAAGGTTCAGTGGAAGCCTCACTCAAGGCTGTTAGTAGTAAGTTGATCAACTTACAGCAGAGGAAGGGGAATCAGCAGCTGAGTTAAAAGGCAGACTCCTAACTTGATTTATTTTATGTTTGTTCTCCCATTTGTGAGCAGAAATACTTGACTTAGTAACTGATGTGTGGATTAACTGATAGATAAAAGGTTACATTTTATAGAAGCTCTGCTAAAAATCTTGCAGAATATGATCTGTGTGCTTGATTGTGGTGTTCTTTGCGTTTTCTTCTGTGGTCAACATCTTTTTAGTTTATGGAATTGGAAAACTCTAGAAGGTAAAGGTAATGACTCAGATATTTTGGGATCTTGAGGGAGACAATTTCTAAAGTATCCCAGTCCAGCACTTCAGGTAGCTATATGTATTGAATGGAGAAGATGAGTGCCTACTGCCCTAAGTTTGGGGTATGATTGGGATAATATTTGCTACTCCCTAAAAATGAGATCCTGAATACTAAGTTGAGTGTAACTACTGGAGTGGGAGTGAGCACCAGTGAATGGAAATGGGGGAGAAATCTGTGTCGCTGTGTTTATGGATGAAATGAATGCTTAAAAAGATGATGCAAATGAGCAAATATGAAGAACTAAATACTTGGAATCGCTTTAAACACTGAGCACTGAAATATGCAGAAATGTTGGCGATGTGCAGATTGGCTGTATAGGGTTGGTAAATGTTTATCCTGTGGTCTGTGTAATCCTACTTATGGCAGATTACTTCAAACACATTAAGATCTCCTACAATGATGACTGAATTTTTAACCCTTTTAAAAGAACTTGCATGTAGCTCACAAACGTTGCAAAGAGCTGTTTGAGTTGTTACTTCATCTCTGCAGATGAGGAGACCTGGAGGGGTGAAGGAAGGTGCTGGTCATCAGTGGTGTAGTCAGGGGTGTTGTAAATTCCTGAGGGTTCACTGCAACTTGTTGCCCACCCTGCTTCCCAGGGGAAAATGGTGTGTTAGTTAGATACAGACTCATAATCATGAGACTGTAGGTGGAACAGGGACTGCTGCAGCACTTCAGTTTAGTGCCAACTCTTTTCTACCCTTTTTCCCAAGAGCCTCTTATCTTCTGGCGAGACACCTCTAGTCAGCCAGCAGGACACCCAGGCTTCCCCATGGATGGAGGAGGAGCTGAGGAGGGTGGCCAGGAGAAGCTCTCCTCTGATGATGAGGTACGACACGATACTGAGCCTCTCTGCTGAACCATCTGCTGGGATTTTTCTTTCTTTCCTTTTTTTTTTTTTTTTTTAATGAAGCCTGAGAACATTAAAATGGAGAAGCGTTTGATTCTTCACTTAAAGTGAATTGATTTCTTTGTTTTATCTGTTCTTTAACCTGATTTAAAACAGACAAACTAAAACAACTTTAACAGGGGAGAGGTTTTATGTTTATCAGCCATATGGTATACTGGCTTTTTAATGTATCAGTTTTTAGCTCTCACATTTTATCGTTAGGATTTTTCTTACCTCTTTTTCCATTAAATTCTGAAGGAAGCTGCCAAGGTCAGGAGGTTGCAGATGACAGTGCCATATTAAAAAGGGGAGGGGTAAGAGTTTACAGTAGAAATGAGAATTCTATCTAAAAATTTGCAAAACTCGTTAGTTGAGGCTGAGTGGTGGTGGAAAATAAGCATTGCCACATGTGTGTTGGAGTTTTTTCCCACTTCCAAGCGATGCACAAGAAATAAGTTTTTAAGTCTCCTGTATGTGCAGTCAGTGGTTTATAGGATAAAAAACAAAGCTAAAGCTTGCAGAAGAGGAGGAGGGTAAACAAAACTCATTTAGCAACCAGGAAAGAAGGAAATGTGGTTAAGAATAGAGGTAATTTAAATGAGTTGTTTAATCCCTTCTAGGTTTGAAAGATTTCTGGGATAATGAGTAAAAAGTTAGAGGTGCCTAAGTGACTTAGCTGTCTCCAAGCTATAATCCTTAAGTTCAGGGAGACATACAGAGGATCAAGTCACCTATCCCCCTAATAATGCCTTAATTTAGCCTGCATCAGCTCTTTGCCTTTGTTCATTGCAGGTCTGACAAATGGCTGTGCTGGCATCACCTAAGGAGTGAATAAGTAGGTGATGGTGTAGGCTAAATTAGCATTGCTCCTGAAAAAGCATCTGTGTAGCTCAACCCTCAAATTTTAAAGTGATCAATTCTGTTTGAGGGGAAAACCAGAACTCTAGTTCCTCAGGTTTGTAGTCCTTCATGTGAGGTCTCCAGCTGCGCAGTCCCTAGCGTCTGTTGGAGCATTTAAGCATATGCTTTTAGCAACACACAGTCCTTCAGATAAAGATTTATTGATTCTACAGAGATGTTCAAGGTATTCATTAGGTTTGTGGGCACATCATTAGTGGCATACGAAAAGCCTCTATTTGTATACTGAACTCCTTCCACCAGCAAAAAATACACGTTTTTGTTGTTGTGGACTAAAGATCTTATTGTTAGGGTTGGGTCCGATGACAGTTTAGGTGGGCCTGTACTTGGACCAGTGCTGGATCCTACAGAAGTTGTGGAGCCCGGTGCCATGGCACACAGCCCTGATGAGTTCTGTTGCTGTCATCACCCAGCTGCAATGGAAGTGCACTTAAATGTCTTTTTCTTCTTGACAAGTTAAAGGGTAGCAGCTGCTCATGTGTGAAGCTTCTCCCATTGTTGGACATTTATTTGTTTGTCTATTTTCTATTCTTGACTGAGCAAGAGTTAGCTTTTGTCCCAGAAGTAGCTAAATTAATGTAAACCGGACTTATTTTCCTCTTCTCCCTCCCTGCTTCTGAGGGTCTGCCTTCTCATGTAGCATTGTTCCTCTTGTTGCTTGTCTCGCTTCTTTCCTGTTCTAAAAATTCTGTGGACATTATAGGGGAAAAAGGCAATGAAGCCTTACAGAGAACTGGCAAACGATTTGTGGAATCAAATACAATTACTGAAGTAGTTGCATATATACGGTAGTTTTCCTTTTGTATGTTTAGCTTAATCTGTTTATAGATCTTGCAGTTTATCAATTTCTCACCATAATTGTTGTAACTATTGGACTTTGAATCTCATGTTGACTATCTTTGCTATTGTATTGCCAAAGAAAATAAGAATCTGTATGGCTCTGGTAAAGAGCTATATTTCTAATGCTTTAAAAGCTGTAGTTTAGTCAGTCTACTTGCGCATCCTTTTTCCTTGATCAGCTGAAGATGCAAACAGAAGTGCTGTTATGTCTAACCATGCTATTCTTCTGTGACTGTTACATGCAAGAACAAGTAGGGTTTTCTCTCCTCTTCTCCTTTGGAGAATAATAAAAGATTGTGGGTTTTGCTTGGCATTTTGTTTTGTATTAGGTTCTTCCTGGACACAAAACTGTGGCTCGCACACTGAAATCCAGATACTAGAAAGTTCCAATACTTCATCAGGTGCACCTGCAGACCAAAAAGCCCTTCTGCACATCTGTCCTTTTACAAAACAGCTGAAAAAAGTGAATCTGCATCAAGAAACACACCATCTTCTTCAAAAGCACAGCCCCAAGGAGACCCTGGTTGGACAAGCGAGTGGTCCCAGCCTCTCTGAGAACTGGCTCCTGTGCATTTGCCATAGTGAGTGCCATGCCCTGACCCGGTGTTTGACACTGCTGTTGTGCTTCCTCTGGAAGTGGCAATGGCGGCCTTTGGTGAGTCTCCATAAGGCACTGGGATCCAGAAAAGGATCATGGACTCTTCTCAGCTTTTCCTATGTTTTCTTCAGCAACTTTGAAGAGGAGGGTAGTGTCTCTTTCATGTTCATTATTTATTCAAGTCCCAGCTTTGATGCAGCTTAATCAAGACTTGTTGTAAGATACTAAAGTTTTGATCTTGTCCCTGTCCCAAGAATATTCCTGACTAGATCCATTGTAGGTTGATTGGTTTCTTTTCAGATGAAACATCCTAACAACTTATTCTAAGTCTGTTTTCTGACTAGAATAACTGCAGTACTTTTACTCATTTCTACAAGTATTTCCAGATGATTGCAAAGCAGCTTCTTCGTAGTCAGGCTCCACTTAGAAACTCTGAAACAATCTCTTGCTCGTACTGCCAAAGCTCAGAAGCTGGGCTTAGTGTGCAGATGTCCCATGTCATGCAAGTGAAACATCTAGGAAAACAAGTATGGCACTTGTCTCCTCTACTAAACTGTACCCAGCTCTTAGTGGGTGGGTGGTTTTTTTGAGGGAGGTTGGGTTTTTTTAGCTTCTTGCATTGGTAAGAGGGCAGAATGACAGTACTCGAGAGGCATCTGTCCCAAGTGTAACTTAACTTGAAAACTGTTTTGATCTCACTTGCTGAATGTACTCCAGAATTATGAAAGTTGCATAAGCTCCTTATCTGAAGTTAAGCAGCTTAAGGAAGTTGCAAAGCTCCCCCGCCTCGTGCTTCCTGCTGTTGAGCTATTTTAACATACAATCTTCTCTTCCCCCAGCATCTCAACATCCTAATGTTACAGATTTCGATAAGTTGCAGAGTTAACTGCTCATGCCTGTATGTTATCCTGAAAGAACAAAAAGCTCCCAGACCTTTCACATAGTTGTGATTAAAAAAAATAAAATAAATCAGTAAAACATGTGAAACTGTTAGAAAACAGCAGTAAGGTTTGATGAGATTAAACCTGAAGTTTTCTCCAGTCTGCTTTCGTTCTGAGATAGTCTCAATTCCTTAATGCAGAGTAGGCATGAGTTCTGGTCTGAGTCATTTGATCCCTTTAACTCCTCATCAGGTATCTGCTGCCTTTCTGGGAACCTTGTATCCTGTCATGGTAGAAGTTTCCAGCTGCTTCCTGAAGCTTTCTATGCTATACTGTGAAAAGAATTGCATGTATATATCGCTAATAACATAGACATATTTTCCCTTTTGTGTCCAAGGATGCTCCCTTTCCAACAGGTAACAGTCTACAGTGACATTTATAAGAGAACTAGGCTTGGAATTTGTAGTTGATGCATACAACGTTGTCTGAAGGGGAAAATCACGTGTTTTCTCTGCAGGTATTTTGGCAAAATAAGCAGAAGAAAATAATCTCTGTTATCCTTATGACCCTTTACAATACTGTAACGAAGGGAATCTTGTCCCATACTTTGTTTCCCTGCAGCACAGAGGGAACAATCAGCATTTCTGCTGTATTTTCAGAAAAATTTAAAGTGCATCAGTCTGGGGAATAAGCACTGCAGACAGTAAGTGTCTGCAATTCTAATTTAAATTTCCTTGAATTCTAGGATTCGTAAGGATCCACGTTTCTCCTTTCTGAAAGACTCAGCTACTTGTCCAATAAGCTTAATTAAGGTGGTAATGAACATATCATTCTCGGATTAATTTATCCCTATACTTCCTGGGAAGTAGTATTACAGAGTGATTTGAACTAGCTAAATGGCACACGTGAAGAGAAGTTGTCTGAAGTACAAACAGGTATTGCAGCAGAGAGCTGATTTTTTTTTATTTGCACAAAAGGAATGCTAATATTGCAGTGATGTAACACATACTTACACTGCATGTAAAATTTAACCCGTAATGTACTAATGTATATATGATAAGTTATTCTGAACTGACGGATAGGAAAAAGTGCTCGTGTGTATTTTTCTTGCCTTTTTATCCCTAACCAGGTCAGGTTTTGCTTTGGCTGCAGAAATAACTGTGAATTTCTCCCCAGTTATCTTAGACTCGCCTTTTGCCATCACTCACTATTGAAGTCTTGGAGTTACCATGCGAAGTCACAGCCAGTATTTGGGTGGATGTTTGGCACAAATGGCCAACCCTGATTACCTGGAGAAGGGTGCGAAAAGCCTGATGTGGTCTGAGCCTCTGCGCAGGCGGTTCTTCCCCCTGTCTCCAGCAGGTACAAACTGTGTCCTGCAGCACTGGCTCCAGCCCCTGTTTATTTTACAAATGCCGGCAACTATAATTCTGGGCACGCTTGTTATTTGTGTTATTTATCTGGTTCCTTTGCAAATCCTCCTGAGTCCTTGGTGATGTATTATTCTCATACATTCCACAAGTTTTCTCTGCATTATGTGGAGGATTTCTAAAAAAAAAAAAAAAAAAAAAAAAAAAAAAAAAAAAAACAAAACAAAAAAACCCACAAAAACCACAACCCTTCTTTGTTTCACTGGGAATTTTGCATACCTTAGACTTTTCTAACTAAAAGATGCTGGTATTTCTAGAAAGAAAATCCCAGCAAGGCTTTATCATCAATTGACACACTTCTGTTATGGTATTCTTCCTTTCCACTAAGTCAAATATATGTAGATCCAATTAATGTTACAGGAATGTGAAAGAAGTCTTGAAAGCCCCCTCTAACATTAGGCTTTGAAAAAAAAAAAAAAAAAAAAAAAATCCTGCTTCCTGGAGTCTTTGTGTCGTCAGGTGAATTTAATGGTCTTGTTAGTCAAAAAAGGCACCAAAACTCTTTGTAGCATTAAAATTACTTTTTATAACTTAAACACATGCATTGTAGGCACAGCTTCAAGTACTCCTGTATGAGATATTTTGTAGATGAGTTTATTCTATGTGGTTTTGCTTTAATACCACTTAAAGCCAGGCATACGGTGTTGTTTAAGGCTCTGTTTCAGCATAAGCTCTGATTTTCACCTTCCCTCTCCTGTACAATGAACGATGCAGAGCTGTCAAATATTTTAGTAATTGCAGCATCTTTCATGCTGTATGTCATAGATCTGACTAATCAAATTTCGTATTCAACTTAGACCAACTTCTCCCTGTGAGGAAGAGTAAGAACCCATCTAATACATGTGTTGAGACACACATGTGCCCATTCTTCATAGATGATCTTTCCTCTTGATGAGGGTAACTCCAGAAAAATGTGCTATAGCACAGGAAAATACAAACCCAATGACAGATTGAAGTTGTGTAGCATGTCTCTACTGTTCATAAAGGGTTTCTGTTGTCTTCTGGCCTCTTCCTTTCTTTCCTGGCTCCAAACACAGGTATGTTGTTAAACTATATAAACAGTTTCCACTCAGTGTTTTAAAGAAAAGGTGGTAGTGAATCTTGCTAAAGGCAGGAAAGCAGCTCAGCTGCTTGTAGCCCACTGCCAAAGGGCTGAGGTTTCTGGTTCAGTGTGTTTATTGGTTCTTAAAGAATTATGAATTTACTTAGTTTGAGGTCACTTCTGGAAAAGTGCTTTGTCTTGGTCTGCAGTACATGATTAATAGTGAGAACAACGCCAAGTGCATTAAGACATGAAGTGAACCTTGGAGGTCCAAAGAAAAACAGCATCTTCTGGGGTCTGGAGCTTGTTGCTACTTTCCTGTTAGACATGGCGGAAAAGAATTTTTCTTCTCTAAAGAAAAGGTAAAGTTTTATGTGGGCAGTAGAGCTTTTCTGTTAGCTCCAAGTGTAGGTTGTCTGAATCTGTATTTCAAACCTGCTTTGGCGCTATGAATGACTTCAGAACAAGATTATTATTAGGATGAAATAAAACTCCTGGACCTCAGAAATTGAATGTGGGCTTCTGCATCCCCCTCCCTGCCATAAGCTCCATGAGCTCTCTCTGTAGGGCTCTTCTGCAGGATTGTTTCTGGTCAGGGCATTTTGTATCAAGGTACTCTTAATACTTTACAGACCAATTAACCTCCCTCCCCATCTTCTTTTCCTTCCATGGTTTTCAAACCTCTGGCAGACAGAGATTTCCTAATTGGAATTTAGTTCCTAAGTCAAGAAATTGACTTTTCAGTACTTTAGATGTTCCTAGGTTCATCACCACTGGATGTTATCTCAGTGTAGCTCTCTGTTCCTTCCAGTTTTGTTGGTTTTATTTGGTTATGTTTTGTGTTTTTTTTTCTTTTTTAAAGCAAAGCTATCGAAATTACTCAGCAAAGCCAATGTGTTTATCACATCTAACCTTCTACTGATATTTAAAGAGATCTTGATAAGTAATTTAAACACTGCTTTTTGTCAAGACCGTTTTTTTTTTTTCTTAGCCTGAAAGTAAGGCCTCATTATGTGAGAAGGATAAAAGGTGTTTCACAGTTGTTTGGTTAACAAGTCTAGTACTTACTTAACTGCTTTTTGTGGCCATGGATCAACAGCGGTTGTATACATTAATCTTGGGATAGACCCTGATATTCCTCTTTTAGTATCAATGGAAGTATCAGTTGAAATTGAACCTCTAGTATTCTGCTTTTTTCAAACTATGGTCTTATGTTGAGATTTAGTTTCCTGCCTGGAGACATGAGTAACAAGGATATCCAAATAATAATTATAATCTCTAAATTACGCAAAACAGAGATTACCTGCTGTCATTTCAATGTTCATTGTGTTTTCTCCTTCTTCCCCTTTACGTTCCATCGTAGGGGTCTGGGTACTGTCCTTTTCGGCGGTGAGTTAATGAAGCAAGTGTGTATCTAAACGAATGCTGGAATTAATTTTGCAGTAATGAAGTGGAGCAAGGGTGTGTGGGGGACAAAACAGAGAAAATGAGGACTGGGAAGAGGTGGGGGAGTGTTATGTTAAAATAAAAATAATAATTAAAAAAAAAGCATTCTGTGGTCTTAATAGTAACTATAAAATGGTTCGATTCTGTTAAACGGTGCACTGTCATGTGCAAGCTAATCAGCCAAACTAATCAACTGAATGTCTGTAATGGCTTTATGATATTCTCTAATGGGTATTATTCTGCTTGCTAGTTCAGTTTAAGTGGTTTGGGTTTTTTTTTTTCTGTTGTAATCTAACTTTGGGATTAATATCTCTGCTCTTAGTTTGAAATTCGGCTGAAATGCAGTATTCCAGTTTTCAGGCAATATCTCATAGTTCCTTCTTAAAAAAAAACCACTTTGCATAAAAATATTTGAGCATTTTATTTCTATTCATAAGAGAGGAAAGTCTCTTGGGCTGAATAACTTTTAAAGTGAAGCTTCATAGACATCAATGCAGATTAAGGTGCCTTAGTCTCAAGTAAGAAATAGAAGGGAAAAAAAGTACTGAAATGGGTTCAGCTATAACCATTCAGCTGTGGCTTTGAGCTTTTCTTTCCTTTCACATCAGTGCTCTATGCTGCAGGGGATTATTTTCTTGCATGTGACTTCGAGTAAGATAATCACAGACAGGATAGATTAAGGGTACCTGTGCCCTATCTCCTGAAGCTCAGTTCCTTGCTAAAATTGGTGAATTCTTCTATCTCGCTCCTCCATTCCCAGGCTACAGATATTTCAAAAGAATAAGAAAAAGCTGGAAGGACTGTATATAAAATGTAGATTTCAGGCTTTTTTTTCCTTGCATTGTTTACCTAAATACTCAAAGGATTTATGCCATTTTGCTCTCTTGGTATCTTACTTGTTGGGAATTAATTTTTCTTTTCCAATTAAACAGAGACAATACATCTCCTTAGCCATTGCGTGTCAGCTGTAAACAAGTGCTGTGGCTGGAGCACGTGGGGAAATGGGGCTGGTCCTTCAGCTCGCAGGGTGAGGTCTCAGCGTGGGACTGCAGTGTCACCTTCCCCCAGTGCTGTTTTGTCTGTTATCTTCAGCCATGTAAGGTTTGATGTGAGTTATTCCCTATGAGTAGTTGCCTTGACATAGAGCACTGTGCATGGCCCAGCGTTATGCTGAGCTTCTCCATTGCTGGAGGAAGTTTGAAGGATGCGTTGAGCTTTGGAGGAGAAGACTCTCCAGACTCCAAAAAACAAGTTGTTTTTTTGTCAGAATGAGGTTGATGGTTGGACTAGATGATCTGAAAGCTCGCTTCCAACCTAGGCAATTTTATGATTCTACGAGGAGCCTGTTGCTGTTGGCTTCCCCACCCAAACTGCTCTATGTTTTAGCACTGAGTTAAGTTTTCAATAAAAATCTCTCTAGCTTGTGCATATTGCTTTAAAGCCTGTTGTACTCAGAGATGTGTGCTGACCTTAAAAACAAGGATTTGCTGCTAGTTCAGTGATATATATGACATCTCACCCTTGCCTACTGTGGCAAAAACTGTAGACATCTAATAGCTAAAGAAGAAACAACAAAGGATCCCCTGTGTTCACCCACAGGCTTCTTCCTCTGCTGGTCTGGCCGTGAGGCAGAAAACATGCCCGAGGGGTTCTGTCTCAGGTCAGCTTGCCCATAGGTCATCCCTTCCCCTGGGCTTGCATCTACTTGGGGGGAGGAAAAAGAAACCTGTGTGAGGCTTATGGAAAGAAACTTTTCATTGCTGCTCATGTGAAGCAATGTGTCTCACCAACAAGTCTGCATCAATTTTATGTCAGTTTTGGTCCAGGGAGGTTATCTCGTTGGTATTGGTCAAGAAGAAACAAATGCATAGTGTAATACTGAAATACTAAATTCACACCTATGTATAAGTGTAGAAATGTGCCTGAGGACCTGTGTAGGCTGCAATCATCTGCCTTAGAGTCATGTAATACAATTGTTTGGGTTTTTGATGTATTATCCTTTGTAATGACTCCCTGCTAAGTTATGTAAAAAAGCTGAATTAGTGGTTAAAAAACAAACAAACAAACTCAGAAAACCTGGCCATCAGACCTCTGAAGCGTGCGGCAGGAAAGGCT
The DNA here is from genome assembly GCF_964199755.1 of Larus michahellis. Taxonomy (NCBI): domain Eukaryota; kingdom Metazoa; phylum Chordata; class Aves; order Charadriiformes; family Laridae; genus Larus; species Larus michahellis. Next base: position 12,654,459 of record NC_133905.1, on the reverse strand, counting down.
GCCCTTTCTTGCTCTGAATAAATTGGCGAGGAAAGCCTGCATTAAAATGTATTATTAAAGCCTTTATAATATGAAATCTTGGAGACCTTTTCCCTTTAAAAGCAAAGGTGAGCCCAAGTGATTGTGGGAAGCCACAAGCCTGTGGTGGCCTGGAGACAGGAGAGGTGGAGCCCAGGTACTTGGATGCTCCCCTCCTTGAATCTCTCAAGAATTTTTTTTTTTTTCCCCCCTTGTCCATTGGAAGCAAAGAAGTAACTGTATTGCTCTTTCTGGAAAATGCCTGATTAATGCAATACACAGGGCGTGTTTTAAGTTTTGGTTAAGTGTTTTAGGTAACTAAAGAAAACATGGTCATGCATTGAGGGTTTGTTGCCTGTACTATAGAATCATAGAATCTATATTATAGAATCATAGAATTGTTTATGTGTATACCAAAAATGACATTAAAATTGAATAATTTTTCCTGTAAGTACTTGAGCATTAATAGGAGACTTCTGGAGGGAGGAAGGAGAGGGTGAGAGGGAAGGGATTTTTCTACAGTTGTCCATTTAATATACATTGTTAGATTGTTACATATATCTATCTTTTAGATATGTGTATATATAGCTAGCTGTAAATATGTTTGTGTGTATGTATATGTACATAGCTAGAAACATGTTTTCCTGTTTAACCTATAAAACCTATAATCGAGATTTCCAAGCCCGAAGTGACTGTTTAATTTGTCAGCTCTAAAGTTATTAGACACAGAATGCTTTATGGTATTTTCCAACGTAAACGATTTTATGATTTTTTTCTAATATGTTGCAGTTCAAATTCTTAGTGTAATGGGATTGAAAAGTTGAGTTTCTGTACAGTCTGCTGTAGTGAGAGAGACTAGAAAGACTAGAATGTACATTTTAATACTAAGGGCAGTGATAGTTGTTATAAGAGGCTTTGTAAATCAGAGTAACTTCTTTATCAGTGAAAGGTTGAAAATCTGTTCCACGTAGTTAAATAGAGGGGCCTGTTGGTGTAAATTTGGGTGCTGTCTGGTGTTGAGAGTGTTTCTATGTTGAGTTTTGTGTGCTTTTGAGTTGCAACACCCTAATAGACTGATGTATTGTCAATGATTTTTAAGTGGATTGGCTACATTACTGTTTTGTCTGGTGGCATTTAATGGGCTGTCTATGGTTAGGGTTTTTGTTCTGATTAATTTTTTGAATCTTTCTGTGTTGGGGGAAGACTTTAGGAAATGCTTGGGGGTTTGCGTTGGGTCTTTTGCTTCCGCAAGTTTTTGAAGGCAGTCTGTTGTTACTCTGTGGCATTTCTTTGCTCCCTGGATGCCTCAGTTCAAGTAAGTTGAACTGCCTGAATTCCAGTTTCTGGGATTTGAAGCCTATTCAGAGGTAGAATGAGTGTCGCTTGTCCTATACCCTGATTTTATGTAGATACTGCCCTTCTACATGGGAGAAACGTGAAGTATAATGACAAGTTCTGCTTATAAAATGATATTTGAATGAGATGGTATTACTGTGGGCAGCAGGATTATTGGAAATTTACCAGTCTTTAAAATTTTGATGAGGAGGGATCTAATTACAAATTGCTGTAGGAAACCCTGGGAGCCAGGTCAGAAAACCCTGATCAGTATTCACAGGGTCCCTGGGTGATGCTCTGCAGAAGGTGGATGTTAATGCCAGCTGGGACAAGGCAAGATGGACAGATCAACTTTGTTCTGGCCAGGGAATATCAAAGTGAAATTATGTATGCAATGGAAAGGGATGAGTTATATTTGGGCAACCATGCAGGATGAAAGCAGCTTTGGAAATTATGATTTGAAATTATGATTTGTAGGAGATGGAACTAAAGGTGTTTTGAAAGAAATACTCTATTTGTGTCTCACCAGAGACCACTCTCCATACGTTAATACAAAGGCTCCTTATGTGGGAAGGGGGAATGGCTAATAAAAGTAACCCTATGTGCCAAAGGTCAGTCTTACTTTCAGAGATTAAATACTGGCTCATCAGCAACATCTCTTGCCACCCCAAGACTCACCATGCTAATGGTCAGCAAGTAACCCTTGTCAGCCCTGGAGAGATGGTAGTGCAAATGCAGACACTGTAGGCATCTGAGCTATGGAAACAGAAATCAGGTAGTCGGGTCCTCCCCTTTCCCCCCGCTGCAGCTACACAAGATGTAGTTCATCCAACTCTATATTTGATTTTTCCAGTAGCTTTGATTTATTTTTCATAATTCTAGAGCCTTAGATTATTTTGAAGTGATTTGTGACATCTTGTCATCAGGGTTCAAAGAATTTCTGACCCCTGGAAGTACCTGTCTTGGAACGCCTGCTTGAAGGTGATGACCTATATGTGTTATCAAAAGGGTGTCTGAAACTGATAAGTTACAGGGGAGAAGCCTCAGGCATACAAATTATAGGAATAAGGACCTGAAAATAACAGAGGAAATACTTTATTTGTGACAGGTCACTCTTCTGGAAAAAAAATATTAAGGCTTTTTGAAGTTAGTTATTGGTTTGAAATATTGTTATTCCAAGAAAGGAAGAATTAATGGACAGAGCACGGGTTGTGTCATCAAGGGTGCATTGCAATTTTAACATTACAGTACGTTAATCATAGGGTTTTGAAATGCAAGAGGCTGTTGCACTGACGTTCTGTAGCATGGGTTGGGAAGGCATTTAATAATCTACTGAAGTATAGAGGAATGATCTGTATAATGGTAATAAATGGAGGTATTTAAAGTAGCAGCAGAAGTTAGCTTTTGGCAATTGCTGCTGAGTATGAATTATATATTTTAAATTATAGTAACACTTGTAGGGAATTTCAAACTTTTCTTTGTGCTAAATAGACAAGATTCCTGATTACTGTAGGTAAATAATTTTTGCCAAGAAGTTGCAGCCTGAAAGTCTTCGTGTGCTATAAAAGTGCCCTTTCCTGATTTCAGCACCGAAGATAAGATTTTACTTGGAAACTGGAAGAGCACTTGATGGTAACCAGGGCACACACAGTCTATGCAGATGGACACTGCAGCAAACCTAAAGTCTGCCCCTCGGCTCGAGAGCCATCCCTCGGCAGCAAGGACAGAATCCGCTCTTGCATCCTTATCGGAACCATCCTCTTTTCACTTGAAATCAAATGCCTTGGCTGATGCCTGTGTGGTTAATATTGTCATAGCAGGTGTTTTGTCTAATAGGTGTCTTAATTCTGTTTATTCTGTGAGTAGAAGTCTTGTTTGTTTTTGATACAAGCAGCTTCTGTAACTAAAACTTTTCAAAATATTATGGAAAGAAAACAAACTATTTTTGTTTTGTTTCTCATAAACTGGTTAATCACAAGCCATGACTGGCTGGACAAAAAAAGCAAACAGTACGGAGAAGTTTTAAGGTCTCAGGAGTGAACTCTTGTCCAGATCTGTTTTGTCTCATGAACTTTGGTATTTACCAATGTGTGGATGTTTCCTAAGTAATGTAGAAAAGAGAAATATAATTATCTTTTTAATAACTATATTTTGAATTTGGAAAACTAACCTACTCTAGTAGTGTAACACCTTCACTATACTAACACCAAAAATAGGCATAATTTAGTTTTTAGTGACAGTAGCTAAACGTATCATCAAACTTGATTCACTGCGTCCAGATTAAGTCTTCCATGTATGCTGGGTCTGGAGTTACTATTGCTTAAAAGATTTACTAATTTTAAATTGTCTCACATAAGTGATTAAATTGGAAGAATTGGAAGAGATCCTGGTAAACTTAGGGCAAATGCAAAGCTGGCTCTTTTGTGAAGTGTTCCCATGGGTGTCCCAAAATTGATTGAGGTGTGCTGTCGCCACAGGTGGTGCAAAGCAAAGACCTCTGGCTAGCTTTAGAGAGGCACTTAGTTTGTTGATACGGAGTTGTGGAAGATGGTGGTCTTAAAATAAAGTAGGATTCCTGAGGACTTTAAGATAAATGTCATTCCTTAATTATTTTCTTTTTGCAACTTCACTGCTTTTGTTGACATGGAATAACTCCCTGTAGTAAAAGGCTTAGCTGAGTTAGTGCTTTCCTTAGTGGTTGTAGCTCTTAAATGGAAGAACTGCAGGTACAGAGGTCAGTAAATCTGTTGGTGTATTCAGAGAAGATCTTAATGTAGTGATGAGTAAGAGGTATAAAGTAGAGATGCTCTGTGACGCTGTAGAAAGATGAGTATACAGGGAGAGCAGGCATTTAATTACTACAAATGTTCTGTGTTGCAATGGGAGAAGGAGGGACCAGCGTAAAGGAAGATGCTCTGTAAGCCAGAACCACCCGTGTGGTCCGTGCACTGGAGAGATTTAAATCAAGTGCAAAGGTAAAACAGGGGGCAGTGGCTGGAAGAGTCAATAAATGCAGTGAGATAAGAAAAGTTGTAATAAAACTCTCCACAGAACAGTTGCTAGTTTTTCTACTTTAAGCTTTTGTAAAATCATTTTGTTTAAAATGATGCTTTTAACTAAGTCTCTGCTAATGACACACTGGAGATTACTTTAATCCTACTTAGTGCTTGGTAATGGTGAAGTTTCTCTAAAACTTTCTTCCTCCTTTTTGCACTTACAGTCCAACTTCATCAGGATGATTTGTCTATTGTTGGTATCCCTGTAGGGAGAGGAAGGCTGAGGAAGAGCCACAGGCAGCCTCACAACTGCTGCCTGCAAAGGCTGCTTCCTAATGAGTGGTGCTACCATGCAGCTGTGGAACAAAGATCTAATGAGACCCCAAAGGACTCAGAGCAACCACGATTTTCCTTGGAGCACCATTTTAAACTTTACTTTGGAACAAGCTACCATATTGCTTAGCAGGTTTTTAACTCTATTCTTTGTCAGTGGTTTTTAGCTTTTAACTGGTAGGTTCTTATTTATTTACAGTCTTTCAGGTGTATTAGAAGTATTTGCATTTCTTTCAGAAGTATGCTGCCAGTACTGTTTCTGTAACACTCAATAGTTTCTCTGCCTTTTGTTTTTTTCAAAGCCTTTCCAATCTCTAACATTAAATTTCTTGGATACCTTAATCTGTAGATTTGCCTGTTGGATGATGTCAGAGTTGAATTAAATATCTACTTCAAGTGACGGATCCCTTCTGAGCTCTCATCTTGAGCTCGCACCATGTCTGTGTCAATGGAACAAATAAAAGATATAAACTTGATTTAAAAATTAAATAAAAAATAAAAAAATTATGGTCAACTCTGGCATTGGATAGGTCTGCCTTTGACTTGATACTTCCATATGCCTTTAGTCTTGGATTTATCTCAACAGAGACAGATCCCAGTGAACTGGACTATCTTGGTATCGAAACAAAGTCTAGAAATTAGCTAGTGTGACAGAAAGACCAGCTTGATAAATTATGTGCAAACATAGTGCTCTTACAGATTTTTATTGTATTTTGCATTTTCAAAGCCTATGATCGTAGCATCTTTGAAAGGTTGGGGGTGGTTTTTTGTTGGTGGGTTTTTGTTGTTTTTTTTTTTTTCCCTGAGCTTGTGTGCTAACTACACACTTTTCTAAAGCATATTTTCATCATGGTGCTCGTTCCCATCAGTCTTAGAATATGGACTGTAAGAGACAGAGGCTTAGTTCAGTGATGTGGAAGGTAAGAGTCCGCCATGTAGGTATTCCTCATTGAAACAAAGCATGCTAGGTAATTTTTCACAGCAAGTAACTTCATTTTGAAGGAAATGAGAAATGGATGTTTTCAGGTTTGTTTTTTTTTCCCCTCAAACTAGAAATGGGTTTCTTCAAGTTGTTGAGGCGTATTCCACACTAATCAGCACATCTCGTTTTTATGGTGCCCCATGGAGATGAATTTATCATTAACTAGACTGTTAATCTCACAATTCATCAAGATGAGTTTGTAATAATTCTTTCCCTTGGAAAAGATATGCTGACCTCTAGTGTCAGTACATCAGTTTATTTTGTGGTTTGTGATCAATACAGAAAAATAAGTTCTCAGTCTCCTGAGTTCCAGGAATTCCTGACTAATTTAGACTCGGTGACGCTGCAAATTCCTCCAGCTCAAACTCAAAGTTTAACTTGAACTTGTCAGCCAGATCTGACAAGTTCCATTTCTATATATAGAAATAAAAATTTCACCTTTGGGGAACTACTGCTTTTTACACTCGGGGCTGGGTAGTAAAAATTACAGTCACTGAATAAAATTACTGACTCTTGAACCTTTCCCAAACTTTCTATCTCTTTCTTGTCTATCACTTGCTATATTATGATCTGAAAGTTCATAGGTTTTGGAAAGCTAATTTTGAAGGAAGAAAAATCAAGTTGATTTTTTTTGTGTGCTTTTCATTCCATGTAATTTGTTTGGCTGGTCATGTTTTTTCTCACTTATCCTGTGGTTGCCTTCAGCAGACTTCTCAGAGGAGCTCATGAGAGTTTACTTATCTCTGAAAGTCAAAGAAATGTATAATAAAGAAATTAAATCTGTTGTTTTTTTCCTGGTGTGTTCGCACCATTTCACAGGTTTCCTTTCTTACTGTTTGAAATATGTTCGTCTTCTCCTGAAACCAGAGCACTATCTAATACTAGGAAGCTTTCTAATTTTAAAAATACAAATATATTTCCTTTTACATATTATACGAGTATTGCTCGCTTTTGTTTCTTTACCATTTTTTCCAATCACAGCAGGTGCTGCTTGTCTTTATTCTTTCCGGCCTTTACATACAAAGTGCTGATTTTCTGTGGTGGTAATTGAAGTCCATTTATTTCCAAAAGCACCAAAATGATGTTGTGAATCTGCCCCTTTGCTTCTGGAAAAGGAGGGGGAGGTAAAATTATTCTTTGCCATTTATATTACATTACTCTTCACTTCAAAGATGTGACATATTTGAAACACTACAATCAAATGGCAAGGAGCTGAGACTTGTTTTTGTAATCTTCCTCTCCTCTTTCTAAGTGTGGATGATCTGAAAAACAACCAGGGTTATCTAGAAGATTGAAGGTGACAAAGATGCTCAACGTTGTCACCTGATTTTGAATCCCTGCATTGGCAGTGAGTAGCTTTCATGCAGATTATTTCCATGTGCTAGATAATAGGAATATGGATATTATGAAAAATAACTCACTGCAACCTGTCAAATATAATGGATTTTAGTCTGTTACCTGTGATGGGGGTCTAATTTTCAGATTAATACAATAGCTTTTTTTTTAAAGATTACTGTAAAGCTGAGCTGGAGTGGTGCTCAATACTTGATCCGTGGAGCAATTTCTAAGCAAAAATCTTACTCTGGTGACAAATGCTCACTGAGGGTCTGTAAAAAGCCTAAAATCATCATCTGACTTGGCAGAGGTTACCCTGGTGTCGAAGTGGGGAGCAGGGAGCCTATGGTCAGCAGGGAAAACCTCCTTTTGGCTGCTTGTCTTTAATGGGAAGGCTATTGCTCAACAATGAACTGAGGAAAAACTTTAAGAATTTTATACTTTGGTGTGTGCTTGGTGTTAAATTGGTATGTGTATGAATTTGTATCTTCCTTTGTAAAGAACTGACCTGTTATTGAGCATAAGGATATGTTTATCTGTCTTCAGGCTATGAATTTGAACAGTAGTACTTATGTTTTAAAAACGAAATTTGGAGCATTCGGGAATAGATCCTAGATTAGCAAAATCTTACAGGACAGAGAGAAAATAAAGCATTTAAAGTAATTTAAATCTTACAAGGTTAGCTAGCTGGTAACTACCATTCTCTCTTAGATATTCAAATTTATTAAAATACAATGCAGGCAGAGGTTGGGATGTATTTTTGTGATTTTTATACCCACATATAAAACTTTTCAATTTTTCTAGCTTCTACCAAAGCACTTTTTTTCTGGCCTGAAATGGATATCATGCTCTGCTTTGCCTAGAGCACTTAAAGAACAAAATCAAATTAATTTAGCTTTTCCATCTTTTTTTTCTTCCTTGTAAGACTGCAAGAAAGCTGACATATAAGAGTGACCTATTTTAGTATTCCTACTCTACCTCCTCCCCTTCCTTCCCTTCCAGCTATCCTCACTTCTCAGGGCAAACGTTACTGTTACAAAACCACTGGTTTCCAAGGGCTAGGATGGTCATGCTTAGGCAGGATTTAGCATTGCAGCCCAAAACAGGGGGTATCCTGAGACACTCCTGTGCCAGGGTGGAGTGGCACTGGCACAGCTGTTGCTTCAGCCTTGCCCATGGCCATCAGGTCCTTGAGCAGCATGGCTGGGGCTGTGTCCTGGATGGGGGTTTGGTTGTCCTGCTGCTGGTCTGTGGCTGTCCATGGATAACCTTCCTATCCATGGATAAAGGCTTTGCAGATGGCCTTTGGAAACACAGGGCAGGGAATGACCAATATGTATTGCTTGATAAAAAGGTGAGGTTTTGGTTTTGCTTATTTTCTGTTGTAGAAAAGGGGGCGGGGGGGGGGCAATAGAAAAGCATAGAAATGCATAGAAAGCAATGCCTCTGACAGTACAGAGGAGAGGATGCTGCTGTCAGCTGATAGCTGATACCCTGCGTGAGCCGGGATCGTGGGATGTGAAAAGATACGGATCTTGTGGCAAAGGGCCATGCAGTGTTTTTTCTGGGGAGATTAAATTCTCCTAGCAAATCACAGGGTGGGGATGTGTCAGAGGGGACCATCTGTATTGTCTCTTCTGGCGTGTTTAGCTTGAAATTCACACAACTGATTTACAGAAGTATTAACAATTTTCAACTGTAAAGTTAAATAGAGTCCACATGGAAAAAAACAAGTTCAGACGTCTCAGATTTGGCCCCTCAGAATTAATGGTTGCTTTCTTGACCTTAATATTTCTGTGTATTGATCTGTAGACTAATTCCAGAAGGAGCCATTTGGTCTGGTCTCTGTACTGCAGAACCTCCAGTCTTGCCCAGCTGCCCTTCCTCTGCAGAAAGTGGAGGCCATGGAAGTGACACAAACAAAATATAAAGACGGCAGATGTCATACAACTTCAGACAACTTACTGTAAAGCTCTTTTTTAGGAAAAAAAAAAATAGAAGTAAAATGACAATGTCATACCCAGGCTAGTAGACCTTGGCAAACCATTTATCATCTGCCCAGTAACAAAGATAGAAATGGAAGCTGGCAAATCATTTCATAGCATCTCATTACACCTGATGCACTTGAGTGTGATGTGCTCACTGGTGTGTTTTTTGGTTGCTAGATTTTCCTCTTTAGACTTATGCAATGCTGTTATGCTTATCAAGCACAGATCTAGTATGGAAAACAAACAAACAAGAAAAAAGGAATTGGTTAGACATGGCTTTAATTAAATCGGTTACTGCACATGTTCAGATTGTTGCTAGCACAGTGCAAACAAGGCAAGTGTAATGCAAGCTGTTCTTGTAACAAATGCATTAGGCCACTGTACTTCGGGTATGATTGTACCTCATGTACTCTCTCGTCCTTTAAAACTGCTGTTTCTTACAAATAAACAAATGCTGGAGGTTGGTGAGAAGTAGGAACCACGAAATCAGCCTACCTGTCAGCTCTGCTCCTACTGCACACCTCATATACATACCTAAATGTGATACATGTATGTACCTTTCTTTTGAAGGTCAAGTCATAGGAAAGAGGAGGAACCATGGAGGATCTGGCAACTTTGTATTTATTCAAAAGTGCATTAACAAGGAAGCCGGTTGTCAGGGATCATCACAGGATTCAATTTTATGTTTGTTCTTTTAACAGGCTAAACCTTACCACCTGGAAGACTAAACATACAGTTCACCTGAGACTGAACCAGAATTACTGAATTTAGGTGACTGAAGATGCTGCTGCTGTGGAAACAGCTGTTCCTGGTATCATTTGTTGGCTGTCTCGGAGGTAACAATATACAGTAATCTCTAACTTCCAGTGTAGAGCTACGCATAAGTCTCTATATTCCAGTTTTGAACTGCACTTGAATAGACCCACAGAGGCTCTGAAATGCAAATGTCACATGGAATTTAGAAACCAAGCATGCAATACATATCTTAAATAATACAAAATCTTAACAGAGAAAGAATGAAAGTAACCTTTTTCCTCCAAAGTTACTATTTAGGGCTGTGCTTTCAAAGCCAGCAGAAGATATTTGCATGCATCAAGGATGTTATTAGTAATGCATGCATTGTGGTATGCTGATTTAATAGCTGCAATATGAATTTTCCTTTAAGTGGAAACTTTAAATTCTTGCTGTTACTAGTGATGATTGCTGCTGCTTTTGTCAAACCTTTGTTTACTTTAGCATCGGTTTATTCCTGAGGAGTAGCACTAGGTTATCACTGCACCAGTTCAGCAGTTCAGAGGTTTGCTTTTCCTACGCCACCAGACAATATCCCAGCTAGTTCTCAGTGTTTGGAACTTGGCCTGCTTTTCAGGTCTTCTCTCTCCCGCCTCTTAAGCTCTTCTGAGTAATTTTCCTTTACCTTATCGAGGTCAATGCTTATAGCAGCAGCAGCAGCAGAAGTCCCTCGCTCTTCTTGGAGATCTTTGTTCAGCATGCATTCAGCTTGAGCATCCCTAGTAATGCCAGGGTGCGTGTGAGGCAGAGATGAGGCTCCCGTTTTTGTCCTCAGCGGTTGACTCTTGGTGATTTTGGTGCATGTTGGCATCACCAGGGTTGCAAAGGGCAGGCACAGCTGATAGTGCCTAAAGTACTGGTGTGCATGCCCTACAGAATGGTCAGCGCTACTTTGGGAAGGAGGATAGCATATATGCATGTGCTTTAATGGAAACATGTACATCAAATGGTTTATAGCGTGGGTCTGTTGTGAATAGATGTGTTTCTTTGCAACAACTGTAAAGCAGGGATGGATAGAGAGAGACCTTGATGCTGTGGCTTGCCTATGCAGTCACCCATCTGTGATTGCTTA